>NC_060268.1:4667652-5267652 GCF_021613505.1 Equus quagga | reverse complement strand
AGTATTTATAGCAACTATTGATTAGTCATAGAAGCTTTACACTACCCTTCTTCTCCTTTTTGTTAAGGAGTTTATTCTGTTCAAAAAGATACATTATTTCAATGCAAGCAGCAAGACCAAGGGAATAATAATTTAGAAACTGGCGTTTCTTTTCCTTCTCTGTTAATGCATGCTCTCTCTCTCTCTCCAATGTAATCTCTTGTGCTGTCTTTCTAGGATATCAGGAAGGTGTGTTAGATTATTGTTTTCAAATGGCACACAGGGACTAAAATTCTTTCCCCACAAAATCCATGGATACTTAACTTATATAAAATGTATGCAGCTATGACTCTCAGTGGTTGATCACTCTTTCGGTCCATCTTTCAGTTGACCGGGGAGTGGGAAGCTAAACTTTGTGCATTCTGGAAGAAAGCAGCCGTCATAAAGTGTTCATGCTGTTTCCTCTGCTGCTTTGTTCAGATCCCATGGCTGACTTTTGAGACTGATTAGGAGAGTTACTGAAGTGGCAAGCAGGACCATAAAGATATTCACAATTATGACTTGACATAACGCTGCCCTACTGAATTGTTATCTTAGGCAGGTTGGCTCCCCTTGGTGTCATCTTCTGCTTATAGCCCTGGACCAGAGAGCATTTGGCTGTGTGTCTAATCTCTTTACTCTGGCATCACAGAATGGACGGCTGAAACTTTAAAATAAATCAACACACACAAACACACACATGAGGAAAAAACTGAGGGTAACACAGCTATCAGGATAGAATGTGATTTAATTTTCTTTTCATATATTTGGGTATATTCTGTTTTTTTCACTAAGAGGGAAAGAGAATGGACAATGTTTGCATAATATAATTTGTATCTGGAATGAAAATTTATCTAATTTAGTGGCAGAAATGCAATGTACCCAAGGGATATTGGGTTTGATGTTCTTAATTAAGAAATCCACCAGAGTCATGTTTGGAAAATTTGTTCCACTTCTCCGAGCTTTAGTTTCCTTTTTCTAAAACAAAAATGCTAGAACTCTTTCTCTATCATTAGACTTTGTGAAGACTAATGAGGTAAAACTATGATAGAGGAAGACATGAATAAAATTGAGCAAATGGTTTTTGGAGCTTAGAACCAATATTTTAGGAGTAATTTCAATGAACAATGACCATCCAGGAGAATATACTCTAACATAGTTTTAAATACAGCACATAAAAGTTTTAATGCTTTTGGGGAAAATTATTAGAAAAATTGTCACCAATTTACACACACTGTGTTTACTTGTTTGGGTAGAATGCTGTGATCCAGTCTTCTTTTGGTGTAGGCTTTTCCCGGTATATTTTCCCATAAGATTTTACTTTCAACCGTTTTGTTCCCTTGGTTTTCTTCAAAGCTTTGTTGAGGTATAATTTTCACACTATAAAATCCATCTATTATTAGTATACAATTCAATGAATTTTGGTCAATTTATAGAGTTCTGTGACCATATCACAATTCAGTTTTAGGGCGTTTTGATCGCTCCTAGAAGTTCCCTCAAGCAGGGGACCCCTGGTCCCACTCTCGTTCCACCTTTTGTCTCTATAAAGTTTCCTTTTATGGACATTTCATGTGAATGGCATCACCACATAGTCTTCATGCCTGACTTCTTTCACAGAGCGCATGTTCTTTTTTTTTATGTTAAAATATGTTCTTCATTCATTGGCTAAATACTTACAGAGTGTCTACCATGTGTCCATAAATAAAACACATTTCTTAAAACACAGAATTCAAATGCAGATATTCAGTATTATATAAATCTTTCGGTATGGGGCAAGGTTTCAGGAACAATACTCTTGGACCCAAGTAAGGAAAAATAAGCAAAAACAAACTAACTAATGACCTGTTTTATAAATCTAGAATATTAGGCCAGGCCATTGATAATCAATCAGGAGCAAGAGACAATCGAGATCCAGTTAGAGAAACCAGAATTCAGCAGAGGATTTTATATCAGGAATGATGAAAAGGTCCAGCTTGTTTAAGGCATCAATTAAAGGCTGCAGTAGTAGCCAGAGCTCATAACATTTACTCTTAGATATTTTCTTTGAACTTTATTTTCTTTCTTTCTTTTTTAATTTTAATTTTTTTCAGATGTACATCATATTTTTAATTCCGTATACATTACATCATGTTCATCATCCGAACACTAATTATAGGAGCACATGTTCTTGAGGTCCACCCCTGTTCTGCATGTGTCAGTCGTTCACTCTTCTTTACTGCTGAATAGTATTCCGTGGTGTAGAGCTACCATATTTTGTCTATGCACCTGTTCATAGACATCAGGGTTGTTTCCAGTTTTTGGCTATTATGAATAATGCTGCTATGAGTATTTGCATGCACGTTTTTGTGACATTCTTCTGAGTAGATTCCTAGGAGTGTCATGGGCCATGTGGTAAGCATATTTTCAGCTCCTTAAGGTACTGCCATACTATTCTCTACAGTGGCTGTGCGACTTTACATTCCCCCCTGCCATTCTCAAGGGCTCCAGTTTCTCTGCATCCTTGTTAACGCTTGCTGTTGTCTGCCTTTTTGATCATAGACACTCTTGTGGGTGTGAAGTGGTATCTCACTGTCATTTTGATTTACTTTTCCCTGATGGATAATGATGTTGAACATCTTTTAATGGTACAAAGTTGTTCATAATATCCCCTTATTACCTTTTATCAGTCTTTGGGTTCTGTAGTGATGTGTTCTATTTCTTTCTTGATGTTGATAAATTTGTGTCTTCCCCTTTTGTTCTTATCATTCTAGCTAGAGCTTTATGATGTCTCGATTATTTTCAGAGAAGAAGCTTTGGAATTTATTGTATTTGTCTATTTTTTATTTTCTATTTAATTAATTTCTTTTTCATCTTATCTTTACTATTTTCCTCCTTCTACTTCCTTTGGGTTTAATTTTCTCTTAAAAATTTTTTTAAAGTAGAAGTTTAGCTAATAGATTTTAGATCTTCATTTTTCACTATATAAGCAATTATAGCTATAAATTCATCTCTAGATACAACCTTAGTTGCATCTCATAAATTTTGACATGTTGTGTCTACATTTTCATTTAGTAGAAAATATGTTCCATGCACACGGGGAAGAATTTGCATTTTGCTTTTGTTGAATGGTGTGTCCTGTAAACATCAATTAGGCCAATTTGTGTAATAGCATTTTTCAAGTCTTCGACGTCTTCATTGGTTTTCTGTTCTACTTTTCTTAATTACTGAGAGAAGAGTGTTGAAATTTTAACTGTAATTTTGAATTTTTCCGTTTCTTCTTTCATTTGAACTACACCTTGTGCTTAGTAATGGAGTTGATTTTCATTCTGGTGCAAGCCCCTTATGGTGTTGCAGTGCAGGATCAATCAGTGAGCAGAGCGGCACCAGGACATGGATCGCTTTGGGGTGTCTGTTCTGGAATCACTAGTAAACTATGACGGGCATGCAGAAAGCCTTCAAAGAACCATGCATATGAAACTTCAAAATGAACAGCATGAAGTCTTTATATGAAAATGAAATGGGTTAAATAACTAAAAGTGACTGAAAGTTATTTGAGATGTCACTAAGAGAGCCTGATATCCAATGGGAAAGAGGGGATCTGACAGATCATAGGTGGCTGCAGTTATTAAAAAGAAAAACCATTTTATTTTTACAGCCTGGTGAGTTAACACTCCCTACTGAAACAATTACACACGGTATAGAAAATCCTCGACTTAAGTGGTTTAAATTTAAGCCACCTTAGCTATTACTTAAATACTCAACTTACAGAAAACTGAGGCTTAGAGAGTTCAAGTTCACATAGAGAGAACATGGTGGAACTGGGACGTGAAATCACTCTGCCATTCTCTGGACACCATGCTCTGAACCATTTCACTTTGCCTCGCTATTTCTGGAAAATTGTGAGATCATTGGCAAGGCCATCTATTTCTTGCAGTATCAGAGTGCCTAAAGATATCTTAACTGAGAGTCATTCCTTAATAGTAAAAGTACCCTTTGTCTGATTCCATGACCCCCAAGTAACCTTCTGATAAGTTGGCTCCCTCTGTAATTTTCCCACAGGAAGGAGGTCGGCTGGTCACGTCAATGTGGACATTTGGTGTAAATGACAGATTTATTTCTCACTGTGAACTGCTGCCATTCTGCTTTACATTGTCCTCTGGGAACTGGTCCTAGAGAGACTGATAAAAATCAGCTTTATGAACCTGCAAAGCTGAGTATCAGACTCAACTGTGTTGGATGCACCAAGATAAATGCTGACCTAGTGGCACCCTGTTGGAGCTGGTATCGAGCCTTTCCTCTGTTACGCTGTTGGTGAAATGCTTGTGATATTTAAAACCACAGCACTTATAAAAGCATAGAAAAGATAAGCACACAAAAATGAGTGAAGGAATCAGGACAAAGATGAAATAAAATGTAATGATAGAATGAAGCCAAATACAAGGTTAGTACACAAAATATATGCCATAGGATCTGATATATTGCTAGTGATAGGCTTTAAATTTGATTCTGTGCTCCTTAGAAGGCAAATCAAAGTGGAGAATCACGGTAAGCTAAGGATTCATGACGGTTCTTTTGTTTTTATTTGTCCCTTTCTGAAATAACACAAGTAACATACGATTATTACAGAAAAATTAAAAAATGGATAATTCTTTTTGAATCATATATAATTCCACCACCCAGAACTAATCACTTTTAACATTTCAATACGATTCATTGTGGGAAAACATTTAATTTTCCAAACGTCCATTTATATACATACATATTAAAAATGGAATCATATTCCCCAGAATCTTTTTATTACCAATATTTTGTGACTATTTTTCCAATAGATATTAATCATTAGTTTTACTGACTACACAGTGGTCATGAATGAATAAGTCATGATTTATTTAACATTATAATTCTGTTTGACTCAGGTAACATCTTTTTTTTCCTATTATAGACAATGCTGTGATAAACATCCTTGTACATCTCTACACATTTGACCAATTATTTCCTTGGGATAAGTTCAAAAAGTGGAATTGCTGTATCTAGATAAGATTTGACAGAGAGCTTCATTGTTGAGCTGGGTTTCGAAGAATGAGAGAGATTTCCTCAGGTGAAGAATCAGAAGTGAGCAACAATAATACATTCCCTAAAACCTAAATTCAGTGTGATATTAGGGCCATCGAAATATAAGGAACATTAGAAATATTACAAGGCCCGAATTTTGAACCTCTTTTGGCAAAAAATAGTTACACCTGTTACAACCGTAGTAGTGTAAATGTGCAGGGCTGGGTCATTTTCCCAAGATGCCACAGCTCAACCTGGTTAAACCCAAATGATGTAATTCATTTCTTCATTAATGCCTCAATTTACTTAACAGATATTTACTAAATAATTAATAAGTACAGGTCACTGTGCTAGGCCAGTGGATACAGTAAGATAGACATGTCTAGAAATCTGTTGAGGGAGGCTATGCTTCAAACCTCCACAAGCATTTGGTTTACATTTGTTATGTTCCATGGCTGCAGATTTTCTGAATCAGAATATTTTGATATAAGACAGGGATATTTGAAAATATGCCGATATGATCCTTTGGAAAGACAGTGATCTGAGAGACTACTTTCTGTACTATCTCATTCAATTTCTGTGAAATCATTTTTGCCCTTATTTTGGGTTTTAATTATAAAGTTGGCATAGAGTTGGCATGCTTAATTTATTCCCAAGGCTACGATCCAGGGTTTTTATAGACAGCAATAAAAGGTTATTTAGGGCCATAGTTCGTAAGTGGGATTCAGACTTGTTTTTTGAACTTTTCCAGGTACAGAGGTCTGAGCCTTGTGAGTGAGTCCATTAAGGAATAGCAAGAAGGCAGCCGTCACTGGAGCAGGGAGCACAGCAGGGTGTGAGGATTGAGAGGCGGGAGGGAGCCAGGTGACATATGGCCCCTAAGCCTAGGGAAGGAGTTAAGTTGTGAATTGACTTGTCTTTATATTTAAATATTTAGCTCCAAATACCTCACCTTCCAAAATTCTACCCCAGACTATTCCAGTTCCTATGGATATCTCCTTTCTTGGAAATTTTATTACACTTTTCATCACAGCATATGATCTATCCCTTAATATTTTTTTTACTCCATCTGTTATGTTACTTGTTTCAACAACAAGATGTCTTTTGAGGGCAGGTTTGGTGTTATAGATAATTTTTCCTAGCATAATTCTGGACCCATAGGAGATATCCCGTAAATATTAGTTGATTGTTTATGGTTCCTGACACATTGGGAAGAGAACAAAGCAAAAAAAAAAAAAAAAAAAAAGAACTGGATGGGTAACATGAATATACGTGTCATTGCCATTGAGAAAATGAAGTCATTCATATAAAAATTGGAAAATCAAACTATTTCAGAATTATCTTCTGGTGCTTTGTGTCTCCTCTTTCAAGTCATATTTTAATTATTTATCAATTTTTATCTTTTTTTTTTTAAAGATTTTGTTTTTTTCCCCCCAAAGCCCCCTGGTGCACAGTTCTATATTCTTCGTTGTGGGTCCTAGTTGTGGCACGTGGTCCTAGTTGTGGGATGCCGCCTCAGTGTGGTTTGATGAGCAGTGCCATGTCCGCGCCCAGGATTCAAACCAACGAAACACTGGGACGCCTGCAGCGACGCGAGCGAACTTAACCACTCGGCCACGGGGCCAGCCCCTCAATTTTTATCTTTAAATGCATCTATCATTAATTTGTTGTTTCAATAAGAAAGGTCTACATTATCTTTCTTCCCCACGTCCTGATTTAATATTCATTCTTGTCAAGTAGTTTGGTTACGGCTGAGATGTTACAGTGAAATTGGGAAGAGTACAGCATTGTTCTGCGTTACTTTTGAAAAACTGCCGTATCTTTTATCTTAGGTAAATAGACGCAGTTCCAAAAAGGGATCTACATTTCCATTCCAATTCCCTTCATGCTGATGTTACATAAAGCACGTCCTGTGAGCCAGGAATGAACGGGAACTCCTTCTTAAAGAAGAAAGGATAAAGCAAGATAAAGACATCAAAGCTGTCGCCATTACATTTTATCCTGAAAGAAACAAGAAATTACCGGGAAGGATCAGAACTTAGCGGAAAGGGGTTACTGTTACAGATCCTCCTGAGCATTCCAGAAGGGACTAGGAGATGTTCAGAGGAGGAGATACATTTATCTAATTGACAACAGGTCTGTGAGATTTTCTAGTTAACGCAAACCAACGCAGGGGCTTTAATATATCTACTGGGTATCTGATGTTTCCAATATCAGGGAAACACATCTAAAAAGGCGTGAATTGAAAAATGTCTAGGGCCAGATTTTCAAAACTTTTAAAGACACTTTCAAGATTTCTCAAAGCACAGCTTCAAGTTCAATGTGAACTCATTGAAAACTGGTTTCACTAAGAATGAGCATCAGCATCAACCAGCACCAGTAGATTGTTAGGTCTAAGGTTTCCCATGGTGCCAGGTATGAAGAAGCATTTTTGTTATTTTGTAATATTTCATTTGTTCAACAAGTACTTTAAAGCTCCCACTTTCTGCATGGCACGGGGCTAGGAAGTGTAGAGAATTCAAAGGTGTTTGAGGTAGTTATTATGCTCTTAAGGAGAAAACAGTAGAGGAAAGTAATAATTGCTGACATCTTTGAGGAAGCTTATCAAAAAATTAATTTAAACAAAATTGATGACATGATGAGAACTAAAATACCTCACAGTTCTAGTTTCGAGGAATATTTTATTCTAGCTACGCCTGCTATTTCTTCTGTGACCTGAGTGAGAATTTCCCCTTCCTCCTTTGGCCCAGCACCACTGAGGAGTGTAGGACAGGTGTGAGCCCAGGCTCTGGAATGGGGAATGAATATCTCTCCTAGCATTTGGCAGTTTTGTGATTTGAGCAAGTCCCATAATCCCCCTCTACCTCAGTTTTCTGTTCTGTAAAATTGGGATAACAATATTGCCTTTACAGGGTTGATGTGTGGTTAAATAACATTTGTAAAGCATTTAGCAAATTGCCTAGCCATAGTAAACACACATTAACTAGTAGTTGATTATTTTTTAAAAAATAAATTGACTAGCATTACTCCTCTGTTTGGAACTCTCTAATTGCTCTTCATTGCGCTTAGACTCAGAGCTGCCCCTTATCACTCACGAGGGCCCGCAATGCCTTACAGAGTCTGGCCTCCACTTGTCTTAGTGCCTCTTGCGTGACTCTTTCCCTGTATTCTATGCTCCTCAGCCACCCTCGGCTTCTTGCTGTAACTGAATGATGCTAAGCATCCTCCCTCCAGGGATGTCTCCACTTGTTTTCTTTTTTACCTACAGAAACTCTTCAACGAGGTTAGTGAGTGGCTAGCTCACGTGCATTTGCACATGGAGCATTTTCAGTGATGTCCACTATCAGTGCATTTCCTCAGACGCGCCTATGGGGCTGTTATTCCCCTCGGTAGTGTTCCAGTCACTCTGTATCCTCATTATGTCACTTAGCACTTAGATTCTTTGTTTACTTTTTTATCTTGGTCATCCCTTCCTAGAGAATGAGTTACAGAAAAGGACCTGTGAAGGAAGGACTTGTCTCTCTGCTTCACTGATTGTCTCCAGTCCCTACAGCAGTGTCTCACACATAGAGATGCTCAAAACATTTGGAAGGACTGCAAGCATTTATTTCTATGGAAAACAAGTCCTGTGATGCCAAACTCTACTTCTAGAGAGGAAGTATACTATTAGGAATTAAGTTCTTTATCGATGGTTTCTTGAATCAACATGTTCTCTTTAAATGCATACAAGTTTTGAATTTTAAAGAATATAGCAGTTGTAGATGAGAGCAATTAGCAAATTCAGGTAATACTTGGTCACAGCCATTTGTTGTACCTCAATTATAAACTTTAATCGTTAATTCTAATTTTGTACCTTAATTATTACCTAGCGACTATTAAAAACAAAAATGCATTTGGAGTTTTAAAATCATGAGTCCTGTACTTCTTATGAACAAACAAGATGGATTATTACCAATCCAAATATTCCTTACTCTTCAAGTCCAAAGACTAAGCGATAGTTTTACAGTCATTAGCCCTCGGTTTCACAATGTCTGCGCTGCTGTGTCTTGTTTCCTAACTGCTTTATGTGCACACATCTTGGTGAATTCTCCAGGGCAAGAACGCATTTCTCTGACACTCCAAACAACTGATGCTGTGGAAGACAATGGAAAGTTTTTCCTAAATAACCTCAGTAGATTTGGATTAGGATTTAAAAGATAGTCGTCTGTTGGTATTTGGCTGGCAGTTAGATTTCAGATAAAAGATACATACAACTCTTTACTTTTCAGGGTTGAATATTTCACTAATGGAGTCTTTCAGCCCAATTTTTGAGCTGTTTACTGTAAATTAGCCACTCTGCACCAAAGAATGAACGTGGGAGAAGTTTAAACGATGTAGAAGATGTTTGTAAATTTAAGACAGCAAAACTCTTCCCATTTCATGTTACCATGGATGAGAAATTCAATGAGGTCAAGAACAGGTAAGAAGATTTTCATACACCAGAGTTTTAATTAAACAAACATTTGTACATGGTGTCTGCAATATAAATCACATTATTAAGGTGTCCCTATTAATTCTAACAAAACTATTAGTTCATTCACTCAGCAAATATTTGTGCAGTTACAATGTGCCAGGCACTGGAGACGCATGAAGGAACAAAACAGACAGAGTTCTCCGCCTGTAGAAATTATTAGTGACTATTTCAAGTGATGTTTGGCTTCAGCAAACTTTTCTTCAATGACCTCTACCAAATTTCCCGCTTTGTAAATCTACCGTGGGTGAATGTAAATATATCGATTTTTCCCCCCAGTTTGAGTTTGTATTTTGCAAGATCTGTTGCTTTTAAAGAATTTGCAGAATTGGCTACTTGAATAGCTAAAGAAATTGAAGACCGTACTCTTAAAGAACTGGTGCTAATTGAAGGCAGGGTGACTACCCATGGAAAAATCTAAGTAAACATGCACATATGTGTATCAAAATAGGGATTCAAGACACTGATAAACACCTGCGATGTTTGGAGACTGGCCACTCAACATGAAATCATCACGTGGACTACAGGCTGCTGAGAAAATCTACTGCTGGGTACTGCTTCCCATGACTGTATACTTTCATTTGTCTTGCTGTTTCTTGGGAGGCAAAGCTTTAGACAGCATTTTAACGTGATCTTAGGCAAAGGATTCATTTATAAAATAGTTGAAGCATCTATAACGATGATAGCCTTCTCTGCATAACAAAATAATAAATACAGTCGATTCTAGACATTTACGTATTTAAGATTCATGCTTTCAATTGTTTGCCAGTGACGTGGAAAATTCTTAATATTTTTACTGAAAGAAATTTGAGTCAGTTTCCCTGTAACACTAGCAGCTGAAGAGAATCACCCAGCTAAGTGAGTTTGTCGGGCAGCCTCTCAGAATCTGCCAGTGTTTTTGTTGCTCTAACTCTCCTAAAGTGATACCAACTTGCCTATTTTGTGAATATTTCACGTTAACTGAGAGAGAAAATTATACCAAAATTTGGACAAATTGTGCTGTCAGATATACCCAGGAAATACTGGACTGGTTCAAAACAAGACTCAAAAGAAAGAAGGAGCCTGCATAAACATTGCAGGATCAAATTTGGAGATTTCCTACGGACTAGGCACATTTTTATAGCATTACCCGAAATCTACTATTTGGGGCCCATTTTTTTCACCTTGTGAATATTAAATCCTAAATGACTTGGATTTAGATAAATATTTTTGTGTTTTAATTTTTAAGCATATTTATACCATGTTTACCACGAGGGTGGCTGGGCTGTTAGATCTATTAAACTCTTACTATGGTTTGCTTGTTAGTTATTTTATTTATGTAACTTCCTTGAAATGCAGGAACTTGATGAAATTTTCTTACAAGCATTTTGACTGTGTTTACGTTTTGGTCAATGAAACTACTTTGAAAGCTTTCCACTTCCATTTCCGGTCACATCGATAGTGTCAGGTTCCACAGCTGTGGTAGCATTTGGAGTAGTAGACTGCCCTGATAGTCTAGGAAGAAAAGTTCAAATAACCAAGTACGTATTGAGTTCTCACTAGACCGCCTCTCAGTGTGCTACACATGGGGTGATACAATTAGAATATAGTCCAGGAGAATGAGCAGTTCAATACAACCAGCACCAACAGATACGGCAAGGACAATAAAAGCTCTGTGTTGAGCGAAGGGTTAATGAAGGGAGTGAACCTGAGAACAGATCTTGAAGGCCTGGCTTTTCTCTAGAACTTGACAGAGTAGAAAAGGGCAAAGAGTCCATAAAAGCATAAGAGAAACTGTGAGGACAGAACAAGTGTGGTTACTGGAAGAAACTGAAGAGATCAGCCAGGCGGGAGAGAAGGCAGAGGGGACAGAGGCTTCAGCAGATGACCTGGGGCCTGAGGACACCTGACCTGCCAGAAAGGAGTCGGGACTCTATCCATATGCAGTTGGAAGTCATTACGGCTCGTGAGTTCAGGACAGTTACAGACCTGAGGATTTTTTTCCTGTAACATGTGTGAAAATAACTTTAAATAAATCCACATTTGTATTTACCCTGATCCAAACAAAAATTTAGGGAAGGACAAGAAATTAAATATAAAACTTCCTAGGTAATGTATAGCTTTTACCTAAGTCTTATAGTTTTTTTCTTTTTTAGAGACTATGTGCTAAAATTAGAATTTTAGACTGTTTATAAGTTGGATTAAAAAATGCAGTTTTCCAGAATAATCGAAGATTGTTGAATTCAGAGCTAGAAAATATAATCCTGAGATGGCCTCTATATTAAGAATGGGAATTTGTCTTCTTGTCCACGTGAATATATATATTTAAACAATAGCAAGCACACTGTGGCCAGAGCTCGAAAAGTAAAAATGAACTGGAGGTTTCAGCCAAGATCTGGATAATCAATAAAGGACTTTAAAAATTCTGGTTAACTTTAGAAAACCCTGGTAATTGACTGTATTTAGTTTATGAAATTCTTATTTTTCTGGAATCACAAAGAGGGAACTCTCTGGAGACAGTAACGATAAATAACCGAATTCTGCATAGGTAATGTGACATTGACTCAGAAAAAAATAAATCTGGGACAAAAGTTGAGAAAAACAGTTATCAGTTGGCAAGATTGGGGACTGGGGAAGTATTTTAGAGGACAAAGTCTTTGTCCCTACTCCCTCCAGGGAATCCCTTATGCTCTAAAATCTGTGCGTGATAGAAAGTCATTTGAATATTGCTTTATAATGCTTCCCAAATATTCCCTAAAGGACTTGTTTGTCTACAGGATGTCTCACGGAATGTTTAATGACATGAGAAAATGATCATGATGTGAATGGAAAATGGAAAAAATGTAAATACAGTATTGTTTCCATTCTGTAATTAAATTAAACAAATACATAAAAATGAATTTTAGGAAATATATCACGATGCTTTTTGGGGGTTCTTAAGTTATAAGTTATTGTAATTTTTTCTTTGCATACACATATGGATGTTTCAAGTTCTTAACATTGCACATTTACTCTTTTATACCTGTAGGTGCAGGGAGGGTCTGCTGACTGTCATGGCTCTTGTTTTCTTATTGAAGCTTCAGTATTTTTCTCACAGATTGGTATGCATTTTCTGTACATCAAGAAAAATAATCCTCGAATGTTATGTTAGTTGCATAAATTAGTTTTGCATTATAGTGTTAGGGATAGTTTTAAATCATCCTGAACAGGACTCTTTTTCAGGTTCAAGAGTTTGTTGTGCTCATTTGGATTGCAATATACAAGGTGACAAATTTTCATTCATGGTTGATCTTAATGAAAATGTAGATTGTTTTAGTTCAGGTTTATGATTTATATCTGAAATTACAACATGATGAATGAGTTAAAATTACAAGGCAACAGGGAGCTGCCAACCCAGCAACACGTCCTAGGGCTGGAGAGAAGTGCGTGTTGCTTCCCTTAAGCTATAAATGCTGTTATCATTCAGCATGTAATCATCAGTGTTCAGCTGGAGGATGGGAAAAGTTTGCAATCCAGGTTGCTACTAGCTTTATCAAAAAGTTAAAGACCCGATTATAGTACATTTTAATAGGCGAATGCTAGGAGCTGGCTGGCTAGGTAATTTCATTTTTCGTGAAGGTCTAGATATTTATTGCCTGAAGATTAGCTGGTTCTGAGTATTGAGTTTATACATGTAAGAGGTTGTTCACAGAAAAAGAGCTTAAAAGGTGTGAACTCTATGCACAGTGCTGAACAATTCTGTGTTGTTTATTTTTAAAGACTCTGGGAGTGAAAATGAGTAGCTCATTGTTTAAAATAGAAAACAAAACAGAGTAACACCTTGTTGAGTAACTGCTGAATTTTTACAGTGAACTTAAGATGGCCTCAAATGCTTTTTTTTCTGCTGAGGAAGATTTGCCCTGAGCTAACATCTGTTGCCAATCTTCCTCTATTTTGTATATGGGTTCCCGCTACAGTATGGCTGCCGAGTGGTGCAGGTCTGCACCTGGGAACCTGGGCTGCGTAAGCAGAGCATGATAAACTTAACCACTAGGCCACGGGGCCAGCCCCTCAAATACATTTTTAATGTCTCTATGATTCATATTTTCTCTGAGGATTTTGAGAATAGTGGGGAAACATCTGAAAAACACAGTAACCTAGTGAATATCCTTTAAATACTCTCTTGGGAGTAGGGATAGAAAATTGGACCCATTGTGAGTTCCAATGTATCTATTTCATGGGAATGGAGGAGCCTTGTAGAAAAACTTGGTGCTATTGCATAATTCAGGTAAAGTCAAAAAAGCAAGGGGATTTGTGTTCAGATTATAGTGCTTTACGTGATCTTAGAAAAAGTGTAGCAGAACAGTATGATGGAAAGAACATTGAATTTTATCTTTTCAGGGTATGTGATGCTGCCTGTGTGGTTTACTCTCTCAACTTTGTTTTTGTTATCTGTAAAGTGGTGATACTGTATAATTTACAGGGGTTATTGTGAGATTTCAAAAAATATAGAAAGTGCCTAGGACCTTACCTGGTATTTTTCGCAGCTTCAGTACATGGTATTTTATACAGATGTTTGTATGTCTTCTTTCTCTTTAACTTGGGGTCCATGGGTATCAGGAGGATAATAGAGTTTCTCCATTTACAGAACTCCCCAAATTCTATACGATATTGTATGTGCTTTTTTCTGGAGAGGGTAGACAGCTTTTATCAGATTTAAAACCTCTCTGTTAAAGCCCTTGATTACAAACATACACGTAAACTCTGTTCAATTTAAAAGCAATTTATCTTACAGTCTGGATTACCGATTTAATTGTAGACAACAACTTAAAAATGAAACATTTAATCCATAGATAAATTTTTTTAATATGAAGAGGAAAATGTATTTTCATAAGATTTTCTCAGCTTTGAATTGATTAATTGTTTTGTACAAAATTGTGCAAAATGTGACCTTTGCTTATGGCTACGAGAACAATAAGGATCTTCAACATTAAATTTTAAATGCATAGTGTAAAATTTGTCTACAAAGTATTTTTCCTTGCTTGGTGTTAATATAAAAGGAAAGGCTTTTATTTTCTTAAACTCTTTAAATTGTGGTCTTTGAATTTTAGATATAATATTTAAGTATTTGTAATATTTAAAGCCTCTTGTGTTATGCTTATAATTTTGAGACCCAGGTATATTCTAAGTATTTGCTATTTTTTCCCGGCTTTACTGATATATAGTTGATGTGAACAGTGTGTAAGTTTAAGGTGTACAACGTGATGATTTGATACGTGTGTATATTGTGAAATGATTACCACAATACGGTTAAACACCTCCAATACCTCACATAGTTATCTTTTGTGTGTGTGTGTGGGAGAAAATTTAAGATATACTCTTAGCAACTTTCGAGTGTGTAATAGAGTACTGTTAACTGTATTCACCATGTGTGCATTACATCCCCAGGACTTACTTTCCTTCTAACTGGAAGTTTGTACCTTTTGATCAATATCTCCCCATCACTCCCACCCCCTTGCCCCTGGCAACCACCATTCTACTCTCTGTTTCTATGAGTTAAATGTTTTCAGATTCCACATATAAGTGTGATCATGCAATATTTCTCTTTCTCTGTCTGACTTATTTCACCTAGCGTAATGCTCTCAAGGTCCATCCATGTTGTTGCGAATGGTAGGATTTCCTTCTTTCTCATGGCTGAATAGTATTCCAATGTATATATGTATACATATCACATCTTCTTTATCCACTCATCCATAGATGAACACTTAGGTTGTTTCCATATCTTTTGTTGTTAGTGCTGTCAAGTGGATTCTTACTCCCAGCATCCCTGTGTATGACACAGTAGAACACTGCCCAGTCTTTTTTTTTTTTTTTTACCATCCTCTCACCTTCTGGTGTATGTCAGACAGTTCTCTGCTGCTATTCATAGGGTTTTCATGGCCAACTCTTTTGGAATTTTGTGGCCAGGTCCTTCTTTCTAGTCTGTCTTAGTCTAGAAGCTCTGCTGAAACCTGTCCACCATGGGCAACCCTGCTGGTACTTGAAATCCTGGTGGCATAGCTTTCAGCATCACAGTAACACGCAACCACCACAGTATGACAACCAACAGATGAGTAGTGTGGTTCCCTGACCAGGAAAGCAACCCGAGCTGCAGTGGTGAGAGTGCTGAATCTTAACCACTAGACCACCAGGGCTCGCCTTCCGTATCTCGGCTATTGTGAATAACACTGCAGTGCACAAGAGAGTGTGGATATCTCTTTGCGATCCTGACTTTATTTCCTTTGGATACATACCTTTGGGTCCAGCAAGTGGGATAGCTGGATCATATGGTTGTTCTTTCTTTAA
This sequence comes from Equus quagga, assembly GCF_021613505.1. NCBI lineage: Eukaryota > Metazoa > Chordata > Mammalia > Perissodactyla > Equidae > Equus > Equus quagga. The sequence goes on along the minus strand of NC_060268.1, from coordinate 5,251,790 downwards.
TTTTTTGAGGAATCTCCATACTGTTTTCCATAGTGGCGGCACCAATTTACCTTCCCACCAACAGTGCACAAGGGTTCCCTTATCTCCACATCGTCACCAACACTTGTTATCACTTGTCTTTTTGACGATATCCATTCTAGCAGGTGTGAGGTGATATCTCCCTGTAGTTTCAATTTGCATTTCCCTGATTAGTGATGTTGAATATCTTTTCAGGTACCTGTTGGCCATCTCTATGTCTTCTTGGAAAAATAGCTATTCAGGTTCTCTGCTTATTTTTAATTGGATTGTTTGTTTTTTGCTATTGAGTTATAGGATTTACTTACATATTTTACATATTAACTCCTTATTGGATGTATGATTTGCAAATATTTTCCCCCACTGCATAGGTTGCACTTTCATTTTGTTGATGGTTTCCTTTGCTTTTCCTTTCCCTTTTTAGTTTGTTGTAGTCCTACTTGTTTATTTCTAATTTTGTTGCTTGTGCTTTTCGTGTTGTTTCCAATAAATTGTTGCCAAGATCAATATCAAAGGGTTTTTCTCCATGTTTTCTTCTAGAAGTTTTATAGTTTCAGGTCTTATGTTCAAATCTTTAATAATCCATTTCAAGTTAGTCTTTGTGTATAGTGTAAGATAGGGAGCAATTTCATTCTTTTGCATGTGATTATCCAGTTTTCCCAACACCATTTATTGAAGAGACAGACTTCTCCCATTGAGTATGCTTGCTCCCTTCTCAAATATTAGTTCATCATATATGCAATGGTTTATTTGTGAGCTCTTGATTCTGTTTCATTGGTTTATGTCTATTTTTATGCCAGTACCATACTGTTTTGATTACTGTAGCTTTGTAATTACTATAGGAATGTGAAACTTCCAGTTTAGTTCTATTTTTTCAGGATTGCTTTGGCTATTTGGGGTCTTCTGTGGTTCTATATGCATTTAGGATTGTTTTTTCGATTTCTGTGAAAGATACCATTGGAATTTTGATAGAGACTTCACTGAATATACAGCTAGCTTTGGGTATATGGACATTTTAAACAATATTACTTCTTCCATTCTATGAACTCAGGCTATCTTTCCATTTATTTGTGTCAGCTTTTATTCCTGTCATCAAAGTCTTATAGTTTTCAGTCTTTTAGTCTTTCACCTACTTAGCTAAATTTATTCCTAAATATTTTATTGTTTCTGAGGCTATTGTAAATGGGATTGTTTTCTTTATTTCTTTTTTGGATATTTCATCTTAGTATGTAGAAACATAACTAATTTTTGTATATTGATTTTGTATCCTACAACTTCACTGAATTCATTTGTTAATTCCTAACAGTGTTTTGATTAAGTCTTTAGGATTTTCTATATATGTCACCTGCAGCAGAAACTGTTTTACTTCTTCCTTTATGATTTAGATGTTGTTTATTTCTTTTTCTTGTCTGATTGTTCTGGCTAGGACTTCCAGTACTATGTTGAATAGGTGTGGAGAAAGTGGGAACCCTGTTTTGTTCCTGATCTTGGAGGAAAAGCTTTCAACCTTTCACCATAGAATGATCTTAGCATGGGTTTGCCATATATGGAATTTATTATGATGAAGTATTCCTTCCATACCCAGTGTGCTGAGAGTTCTTATCATGAGTAGATGTTGAATTTTGTCAAATGCTTTTTATGCACCTATTGAGATTCTTATATGATTTTTATCTTTCATTTGCTTAATATGCTGTATTACATTTCATGATTTATGTAAATTGATCCATCCTTGTATCTCAGGGATAAATCCCCCTTGATCCTTGTAATGTACTCTTAAATTCAGTTAGCTAATTGTTTTTGTTTTATTTTTTTGAGAATAATTTTTGTAAATTCTCATCAAGGATATTGGCCTATAACTTTCTTTTCTTGTAGTGTCTTTATCTGGCTCTGGTATTAGGGTAATGCTGGCCTTGTAAAATGACTTCGTGAGTGTTTCCTCCTCTTCAAGTTTTGGAAGAGTTTGACGAGAATTGGTATTAATTCTTCTTTAAATGTTTGGTAGAATTCACCAAGGAAACCATCTGGTCGTGGGCTTTTCTTTGTTGGGAGGTTTTGAATACTAATTCAATCTCCTTAAAATTAATTGATCTGTTCAGATTTTCTGTTTCCTCATGACACAGTCTTAATAGGCTCCATGTTTCTGGGAATTTATCCATTTCTTCTATTTTATTCTATCTGTTGGTGTATAATCGTTCCTAGCAGTCTTATGATTCTTTTATTTATGTGGTATTATTTGTAATGTCTCCTCTTTCATTTCTGATTTTATTTGAGCCTTTTCTCTTTTTCTCTTAGTTAGGCTGACTAAAGCTTTGTCAATTTTGTTTATTTTTTTTTTTCATAAATAAAACCAGCTCTTTGTTTCATTGATGTTTTCTATTAATTTTCTGGTGTCTAATTTATTTCTCCTCTGATCTTTGTTATTTCCTTCCTTCTGCTAAGATTGGGCTTCACTTGTTCTTCCTTTTCTAGTTCCTTGAGGTATAAGGTTGGGTTATTTGCTTGAGGTCTTTCTTTTTTCTTAACGTAGATGTTTATTGCTATAAACTTTCCTCTTAGAACTGTTTCTGTTGCATCTCATAAGTTTTGAGTTTCCCACTCTGGTTTGACTCAAGATATTTTTTCATCTCTCTTTTTATTTCTTCCTTGACCTATTGGTTGTTCAGGAGTGTTGTTTAATTACCATATATTTGTGAATTATCCAGTTTTCTTCCTGCTATTGATTTCTAGTTTCATACCATTGTGGTCAAAAAAGGTACTTGGTATGATTTGAATCTTCTTAAATTTTCTAAGACTTGTTTTGTGACCTCCTATTTGGACTATTCTGGAGAATGTTCCCATGTGTGCCTGAGAAGAATGTGTGTTCTGCTGCAGATAGATCTGTCTGTTGGGTCCAATTAGTCTAGAGGACAGATCTTCCTAGACTTATGATGGGATTATGTCCCAATAAACTGATTATAAGTTGAAAATATGGTAAGTCAAAAATGCATTTAATACACCTAATCTACTGAATACCATAGCTTGGCCTAGCCCACATTAAACATGCTCAGAACACTTACATTGGCCTACAGTTGGGCAAAATCATCTAACACAAAGCCTATTTTATATTAAAGTGTTGAATATGTCATGCAATTTGTTGAATACTGTACTGAAAGTGAAGAACAGAATGGCTGTCTGGGTACAAAAGGGTTCTAAGTGTATTGGTTGTTTACCCTCATGATAGCGTGGCTGACTGAGGCTGTGGCTTGTTGCTGTTGCCTGGCATCACAAGAGAGTATTGTATTGCATATTGCTAGCCTGGGAAAAGGTCAAAATTCAAAATTTGGAGTACAGTTTATACTGAATACATTTAGCTTTTGCTTTCGCACCATTGTAAAGCTGAAAAGCCATAAGCGGAACCATGGTAAGTCAAGGAGTGTCTGTATAGTTCTACTGCAATGTTTCCTTATTGATTTTATGTCTGGAATATCTATCCATTGTTGAAAGTGAGGTTTTTTAATTTTCTTTTTTTTTTGAGGAAGGTTAGCCCTGAGCTAACATCTGCCACCAATCCTCCTCTTTTTGCTGAGGAAGACTGGCTCTGAACTATCATCTGTGTCCATCTTCCTCTACTTCATATGTGAGATGCCTGCCACAGCATGGTTTGACAAGCGGTGTGTACGTCCACACGCAGGATCTGAACTGGTGAACCCTGGGTCACTGAAGCAGAACGTGTGAACTTAACTGCTGCGCCACTGGGCTGGCCCTGAAAGTGAAGGTTTGAAGAAAACCAAGCATTGACATCTGGATTTGCAATGTGGAGGTCATTTGGTGTTCCTGTTTTCCCTGTAGAATTAAGAGGAAAGAAATTAGGTTAGAGTTAGGAGGAAAGATGGGATTTTGAATGTTATCAGAGAAAAGTGAGAAACTGTCATGTAGGAGAGTGGGAGAATAATTTTACTATGGCGCTTTCATGGAATTTCAAGCAGCATTACCTCTCCCCTTGAGGTCTGTGGTCACATATTTCAAATGAGACCAGCATGGCTCTGAGATTTTCTTTAGCAATGTTCAGGTGCTCAGGTAAGGGTAGGAAGTGGGGGTACTAGACGTTAACCAGAATTGGGATTTTGCCAAGTTAGTATACTGGAGGAGAGATGGAGAAAGAAGTGAGTGTCATGATGGATCATGGAATAGGCTAAGGATGAAAAAAATTATGAAGGAGATGATGGAGCGAAAAAAAAAAAAGATGTCAATAGATTAGAGGTCCCAGGGAGGGAAAGGATGGTTGGAGTTGGGATAAAGAGGATCCAACAATATCTTAGTTGTGGAGAATGGGATATTAGAAACTGAGACTGGAATGGTGTAGTTACTGAGTCAGGTAATTTTGCTGATGACAGACTGAGTTTCCCAGGGCAAAGCCGAAGAGGAAGTGGAGGTGAGAGAATAGGAAAGTGTGATAGACGAGGGTTTGTATGGAAACGTAGCACAGGGATCACAGTTCAGAGGGGCTTAGAGTCAGACTTCTCGTGTTTTCTGAAGGCAACCAGGGCCTGAGGAGCTAGTCTTAATAGTGTCTTCGGAAGCCGTAACCAGATCTAATTAGAGCCTCCTTTTTAGTCAGCTCTTCTCAGCCTTGGCTGCACATTAGAATCAGCTGGGGGGGCTTAAAAACCTCCAGTGCCCAAGCTTCACCCCAGACTAATTAAATCAAAATCTCTGGGGGTGGGGCTCAGACAGCAGCAGTTTTTAAAGCCCCCAGGTGATTCCAACATGCGGCCAAGGCTGGGAGTCACTTTTCTGATTTGTGAAGCCAGAAGCAGCAGCAAGAAATTTTGACTCTGGAGCCTGGGCTCTGCATGCTAAAATAGACCACCTCCAGCACTGGCTGCACATCAGGCAGGAGTCGGATTTGCCCTCCAACTGGGTCTGATCATCCAGTGGCCTAAAGTTTACGGGAGAAGCAAACCAAATGACTGAAAACAGTCCAGGAGATGTGTTTGTGTGTATTCGCCATAAAAAGTAAAGAAGAAAGTTTCCTCCCCAAGAACTGAACACACAGTCTGAGGTTCTGTTCTGCAGGACAGCAGGTTGCCACTGAAATGGCAATTGGTGATATATACGTGGCTCTGAGGGCTCCTTAAGAACTTGGACTCTTCAGAAGGACGTCGGGTGAAAGGTTCACAGCACAAGTTTTCAGGTTCATGAACAGTTAGAATCCCCTCACGACACCAAACAGTGAGGAGCAGTTGGACTGGCAGCTCACCCCGAGGCAGTAATTTTACGTCCCAGCCTTTAGTTTTGCTTGCTAACAACATCATCTAGGGGTTACGGGGTAAGTTGATCTTATATTTTTGCTTATTTTCCATTTGGTTGCTAAATAATCTAACTCCAAAATCTAATTTCTGTTAAAAAATAAAAATAAAATGAAATGTTTATAGCAGAGCTATTTAATTTGTAACATGTTGCCATCATGATTTCCTGGCTTTGGAGTAATGCCGTAAAACACCTGACTGCTTTGTCTGAGGCACTCAGACAACATGAGCTCTGGTAAGTGAAGAATTCCTGCTTGCAAATTACAGAGAACACATTATATTTTACTGGCATCTCAATAAAATAAGTTACAGAGGAGTAAAGTTTTGCTTTTGGATTAAAAAAAAACCCTTTTATTTTCAAACGCGTCTTAAAGTGGTCCTATTTTTGAACAAAACTGGTTACAATATTTTAGAAAGCCGGTATTTTTTTGTTCTTGTGGAAGCAGTTGGTGTTGCCATATTTTTCAAATAAATCTTTACAAGCATTTATAGCACTCTGAAAAGGTTTAAATCTTATTTACTAGTGCCATGGCATTTGAAATTGTGGTGTAGAAGCGGGGTCCGCCATAAACTCTTTTGCATTTTGTTAAATCTGTGTGTCTGAGTGGCAATATTGACCAAGGAGACAGTGGCGACTTTTACCACCTTCCTCCACCTGGAAATGTATGTTCTCTTTGAAAGAAAGCATTCCTTAGGTTTAACTTGTTACTACTTTCCCAGTTGGAGTGACAGAGAGTGCTGGGCGACCTTTGTAGGGTTACTTCCTGTCTCCATGAAAATTCCCTCCATCTGAAGTAGAGAGATACCTGCAGAGCTAAGAACTATGGTGAAGACAATGCTTGTCAAACATTTTTGGGCTGCTTCTCAGAAAGAAGTCAACCGTGATAAATAGACAAGTTTTCTGAAATTCACCTTATGCTGAGCTTTCCAGGTCCATGTCTCTCCATCAGGCGTTGGCACTCTCATTAAGCCATGATGATGAGTCAGAGTTGGTTCTGGTCAAAATATCGCAGCAAACAGTTTAAAGGTCTGCCTTGTCCTTTTGTGCCTTGTTCCTCCTCATACCTCTACCATGTGCCTTGAGTTTTGCCTTTTTACTGTAACGTACAATTTCACCTGCCTACATAAGGACTGTGTGCACCCAAATCAGCCCCATTTCAAATCTTTTTTTGTCACACACACAAAAAATCTTGTTTGGACTTACCCCAAACCAATTAAATCAGAAACTCTGAGAATGTTGCTTGAGAGTATTGAGGTTTAAAAGCTCTCCAGGTGACTCTAATGTGCAGACTTCCCTAAGTATCCCTGTCTTAAGGCAAAAACCATGGATTCTTAAGGGTCTAATTCTAAAGAGTTAGCAGGTGAATAAAGATATTTGTAGACCAGAAATCCTGATAGGCTATTTATGAGCCCAAAACTATTGAGAGGACACTGTCTCTTCAGTCTAAAGGGTGGCAGCAACTAAGCTAACAATGATATTTCACATTGCTATGAAATTCCTTGGTGGCCATGACCCGTATTTATTTTTCGTCTCAGGCACTGGGTTACCTGTAATGATCCACCACACATCGAATGTACTATTATTCTCCTTGTGTCTGATAGTCCCTTGTTAGTGGACATTATGCTAACTTCCTAATTTGTCGGGTGAGGAGAACTCCAAACTCATTTGACATTGTGTCACGGTGAATCTCTGGTTCTAAGAAACCTCTACAGCCACCACAATGACAGTACAGTTATCTGTTATCCTTACATGCTTTAGTTAGTGAATCTCTGCTGGTCTGGAGCTGGCTGCCTCTCTTTTCAGAATGATTAGGTACATGTCCTCAGAATTTAAGAATATTGGGACGTTGACCGTGGTAATGGAGACTTTGGGTTCAAAACCATAGTTTCCTAAGCAGATTGCTTTTTGAATGTTGGGCCACGGAGTAGAAAATAAATAACTAAAATTGTCAGCTCCTTGTACTCTTGAAATAAGGATTTACATTTGCATATATGGTGAAGATAGAAGCCTTGGGTGGAAAGTTATAAGTGATAAAGATCAACATGCTCAATTTTCATTTCAGTTTTTGAGCACTTTTGAACTCATACCCTGAACCTGATTATAGCAAATAAAACCTAATTTGTTGCTGTGTAATCAGTTTAGTAAAACGGAGAAAGCTGCAATATGTGGCTTTGTTGCAAGCGCTTATCTCCCACTGAGCTGTGGTTTAGAAGATGTCTTTTAAATACATTTTAGGGGCATTCATCCTGCTTCACTCTCACTGTAACCTTTGAGGGGAGTACTCATGGGTCAAAGTCAGGGATACTGTTGATTAACAGTATTAGGAGTTACGTTTTTGGTATAATGCTGGAAGAGATTAAAATCTATTTTAAGGCTTCTGATCTCTGGTTCACGTATGAGGAACTTGGAAGTCATCACTGTGTCCTAACAAGTAAACACTTGAACAGACTGAAAAATCAACAACTTTTCTTGGATCTGTATGAGAGGGGAGAAACAGGGCAAACCACTGCCCCCAAGATTGAAGAGTCAGGCGAAATACAGGGAGAGAGCTTCTGGAAGTAGAGAGATTCAGGAGCAGAAACCACCATGGAGCGTGTGCCAGAGTGGGAAATCTGAAGGGTGAGTGAGGAACTTCTGGAGGTTCAGGGAGGACAACTCTGAGTTAAAAACTCTAGGGGGCCCCAGCATGGCGGGGGGCCCACAAATCGTGAGATTTACCTCCAGGAGCTTGACCCAATTCCCACAGTAACGTAGCTCCTCCCACACTTATGTCATCCCTCTTTGGAGAGGGTGGGGATTTCCACCAATAAGTCTTTTCAGAAATCCACTTTCTCCATACCTTGACCCAGTTTATTATTTCTGATTTGCTTGAAGAGTCCAAGAACTGTTGCTATTGACGTTTTCTTTGTAAATTTTGCATATGGTCATCTGTCTTGCACTCATTTCTATGTTTGATGTGTATCATATTTTTTGTCTTAGTTGGAATTGAAGCAGAAAGTCTCATATTAGCATCCTGTTACATGTGCATTTGCCTAGAGCATCTCCTCTTAATCTCTCCTTCAAGAGCCAGAGATACTAACAGGCAGGTGAAAGAAATTCAGATACAGTATTTGGAATCATCCCATTTTATTAGGACCAACCCTCTTCTGCTTAATTAGAAAACTGTGGCTTAGCTGGTCAAATGCAGTTTCTCATAGATTTTGGATTATTTACTAGAGCAAGGACAAAGCTGCTTGAAATAACTCCTATAAAAAGATGTAAGTGGTGGGAAATGTCGAGTCCTCCTATAGGAATAGTTTTCCATGAATTGAGTCACAAAAGTTGCATTTATTTTATAAGGTCTCTAGTAGATCAGATGATTTAGATAAGCTTGAGGAACCAAATGGCTGTAGAGTGCACTGGGTCTGTACTAATTCATGAGGCTGGAAAAATACTTCCTAACTCATCTTTAATTGGCCTGCTGTACCCAAGCATCATAGCTCACATTAAATGGGCCGTGTGAGTTATAGTATTGCTGTGCTATCTGGACATTCATATTAGCATATCTGACTTTACTAACTTTGTGGGATTTACAAAGCTAGGACATTTGAGGCATTAATAACTGTGATTATATTTTATATAGTTAATTATTTTTAGCCTCTATAATATGGGGAAATAAAGTGTTATTTCTTTCCTGCAGGGTATGCAAGTTTTTGAGCTATAGATTGTAGCCCTCTGTCTTTTACCCTTTAAGGTGCATTACCATCAAAATTTAGACTATAGTTTTATACCTTTACACCTATGTTTACCATATTTGCATGCTGGGAAATTACTCTATAAAGAGGTTTTCTATTGAAGTTTTTCCAGTTTATTTAGATTCAGTGATTTTCTTTTTTAGAAAAATGTAATCTTGATGCTTTATATGGTGTGGAATGAGAGTCTGAAGGCTTCAGGGAATCATTTAAAAAAATTTAATACATATACTGCTTTTATGAAAAGAGACTCCTAGAAGATGGTTGAACTACTAGATAGAAGGCTCCAGGTCCCCTAAATGACTGTGTGAAGCAGATCAGCATGGCTCCTCTCCCCCACCGTGCTGGTAACTATGACATGTGACATGACATCTGACGAGTTATGTGTATTGACTATGGCATGAGGAGAAATAAACCATTAATATATTAAGCTACTGATATTTTGGCGTTGTTTATTTTAGTTTTGTTTAACCTAGTGAATCACTGCTTATTTAAAATGGGTTGCCTCTATGTTCAGAATGACTAGAAGAGATTTTCTCAGAATTGAGAATATCTTATAGTTTAAAATATAACCAATATCACTTACAATCTATATTTTGAGTTAAAAGCCCAGAGTTTTTAAACATGTAGGAATATATGGACAGTGTTGCATTGTCTATCGTAACAGAGCTCCACTGGATGGGAGGTAGTATGACCATGTGTTACCAAAGCAATTCTAGTCTAGTGAGCTGAAGGAGCTGAAAAACCTTGCTCATTAGAAAGCACAGGATTTTAACAGTGGGGAAGGATTTCAGTTGTAAAGAAAAATAGAAATATATATGTATTTATATGTATATTTATATATATATATATAGAGAGAGAGAAAACTGTCTTGAATTACCATAGTGATCCCAGAAATTAAAAGTTAGTGGCATTTAAAGAGAGATTCTGTAAAACAGAGAATCTAATGCCTATGTGCGTCAGAAACATTTAAGTATTTGTTAAAAATATAGATTCTTGGGCCTCAAACCTGACTTTACTATATCAAAATCTCTATTTTTAACATGCTTACATGAGAATAATTTCATCTTTGTGATGCTTAAATGAAATAACTATAAAAAGTTCTTATAATAGTGCCTAGCTTATGGTAAGCATTCAACAAATGTTAATCATCATTATTATGGAAATTCCTGCACACACTAAAGCTTGAGAAACACAGCTATAGAAATGGATCATATGGTGTGATTAGCCTTTTTATAAAAATCAATATTATTATATTAAAAGGAGAACAGTTGATCAGCCTAATAGAGGATTAGAATACTTGAAAAATGATGGTCTTACTTATCCTTGGCAAAGTCATGATGGACAAAAGAATGATGTAAAATTCACCTCTGCCTTGTAATTTTCACGTACAGCTTAAGTTGACTGTGGACCAATTAACCTGATATTAATCAATTAAAGGAATACAAGAAGAACAACATGTTTTGTTGATAAGTTAAATTTTGGTTTTAGTTAAAACTTAAGTGTTAATGAGCTGTCTCTCTGGAGATATTGGAAGGTATTAATCTGGAGCTCGTAGCTAGACAGGCAGGCAGGTTTGGGTGTCAACCACCTAGAAATAACTGTAGACATATGATGCTTGAAATAACAACCAGAGAGAATTTTTAAAATTGTAAAGTTAAGGAATAGAGTTTAAGATTAAACATTGGGGGGCACGTACTTTCAGAGTGAAGGAAAAGGTAACAGAATAAGATAAAATGCCAGAGAAGCCACGTCTGAGACTGAAGAATGGAACGCTTACGAGTGTAGTGTCCTGGAATCCATGAAGTTAGCTTCAAAAGGATTGGCCAGTGGTAGGAAATGTTACAGAGATTGAGCATCAGAGTGCTGATCTTTTCGCTCGAGCTGAAAAGTTGTCTTCTTGGACTTGTACAGTCTCTTTCCTGTGCATAAGACCATGACAATTTATTTGGCATTTCCTGTGCCTAGCACAATATCTTGTACCATTTAATTCCTTCAAGATTCATTGAGGCTCTATTGTGGGCCAGAAACTATAAGTCTTAGGGAACTGGGATGACTCATAGTATTTCTTTTCACATAATTTCCTGTTATGTGCCCTCAATATCTGAAATATTAATGATAATTGGGGAAGAAATGTGTCTCGTACATTTTAATCTGGCGCATAGTAAGTAAATAGGGAAAAAGTTTATTGCTGAACTCACGGACCCATCTAATATCTAACAGTTGATCGATCATGTCAGATATTTCCTTCATCTGTAGTCTTCAGCCTTCATTACTTGAATAACTTCCCTTCTGAGATCTTAGACTTGACATGGCTCTCTGTGATCATAACCTTCTTACTTCCCAATGTCTTCATACTCTTGATTCCACTTACAGAAACTTTTCTTTTTTGTATCCCCTCTATTCACTCAGTTGCAATGTATTTGTGTGTGGATCATCCTCCTCCTGTTTTTTTTTTTGTTGTTGTTGTTTTCTACCTGACCTGGATTTCTAGTAGGTATCTCCATTGGTACTCACAACACTACTCAGTGCTGCGCTAACATGCTATTCTGGATAATTCCCACTCTTTCACCTATGTTATATAGATATTACTGAAGGAAGCTGTGTAATTGTGCTGCTTTTTGCTTACTGCCAGGTCATGCTTTCTAATGTCAACTTGTTTCCTTTCCTCATTTTATTCATCTCCTATTGACTCATAATATCAACAGTTTCAAAGCCTTTTCACTCTCAGTAAGAGGGATCCAGGAGAGGCCTTTATATTTGACTTTTTTTTGAGAATATTTATGCCACTTGATGCAAAAGTTCTCAAATTCCATTCTTTACATCTCAAATTTTCTTTCTTTACTCATTCTCTACTTGTATTTCAAAGAAGCTGCTCTCTTCCTCTGTAAAACGGTTGTCTGCCTCTGCTTGTGCTTTCAATCATCCAGTCACTTCTCATCTAATACCAAATATTGTTTTACTAAGAATCCTTTTTCTTTTAAATTTTCAGTCATTCTCATAAACTCATTATTTCTTCATGGCCAACTAGTGTGCTCAGTACTCTTATAACCAACAAATACTCAAATTTTCTGTCTTCCTTGTGACCTTAAATTATCTACGTCTCCCCTGTTTTCATCTAGAGACTTCATACTCTACTTGCCGCCTCTACTCTCTTACTGTTTCACTCCCTTAAAATACTCCCACTTTTTACTTTTTTCTCCTTTGTTCTACCCACTGAGATGTCATCGATGACTTCCTTATTTCTAGAACTAATATTAATTTTTATCATTAGTAACCCTCTTTTTTTCCTGATATGTCAAGAACTTCCTTTTTCTTGACACCCTCTCCTTCCACTGCTTACTTGGTGGTTTGTTTTATCTGATTTGCCTCCTGTTTCTTTGCTTGATTCTTTTATCTCTTCTCTCTCTCTAGATGTTTTTATAAAGAGAATTCCCCAAGGTCCTGTTCTCTCTTCTCTTCATTTTCTTTTCTCTTTCTGGGAACTCATTTAGTGGTATAGTTTAAAGAATTGCCTTAATGTAGAAAGCCTTTAGCTATTCCTCTCACTTCCCATCAACATGCTGACCTCTGTATCTTTCCAACATACTGTTATATTTTCCTGTCTTTAAATTTAACTTAGTTATCTCTCAAAACTGTTATCCACTCCTTTTGACATTGTTTTTGCCAAAGTTTGCCATCTTCCCATTTAAATTTATTTAATGTTTTTGTCATTCATTCTGTTTTCACTCTGTTCTCCAGATTGGACAATTTATATTGATCTATAAGTTTACTGACTCTTATTTCTTTTGGTTGTTCAAGCCCATTCAGTGAATTTTTAATTTGTTATAATTTTCAGTTATATGATTTTTATTTTGTGTTTTTAAATAATTTCCTCTTCTCTGCTGAGAGTCCTTGTCTGCTTATTCATTAAGATCTGATTTTCCTTTAGTTCTTTGAACATAACTTTAATAGCTGTTTAAAATCCTTGAGTACTAAACCCAACACCTGGACCATGACATTTTTGGTTTCTAGTCAATGTTGTTTTTTTCCTATTTACTCTGGGGCACATTTCCTGTTTCCCTACATGTGTAGAGACTTTTGTTTTATACTTGATATTGTGAATGACGCATTGGAGATTCTTCGCTTATCTTCCTCTAAAAAGTGTTGACTTTTTTCTATTATGCAATTTAATTCCTGTATAATCACTTTAAACTTGCGTAGGATTTATTTTATACTTTGATAGTTAAGGTTTATGAAAAGCCCAAGGTGTTTCCTAAGTCTCTAGATCTTGGCAGAACTGACTTCTAAACTCTTTTTCCTGCAGATCTTTCATGGCTTGGTTTTAAGATTTGTTATGGCATGGTTCTGACTCTTGAGGCACAAGCTTTCTGATGTCTCATATGCATGTTCAAGGTGTTAGTGAAATATTAACCTGGTCTGTCTATTATGGCTGGCTTAAACTCCAATGTCCCCTTGCACTGCTTGATCTCTCATATGTCTCTTCAATTTTAACTGATAGTAGATGCCCTCTGAGGAACTTTGGTCTTTCTGTGTGTATGTGCAACCCAGTCCTCAGCCAAGGACTATGTAGGAGCTTCACATGAAATTCTGTGTCTCATTCTATGCACAGGTCCCTCCTTTCAGGTGCCCTGTCCTGCAAATTCGAGCCACTCCCCAGATGGCTTTTTCTGATCTTTGCTTCCTTAGCTTAACGGGTTTGTTGTACTCTGCTTAGTCTTGTTGCGTTGTGATTGGGAACTTGTCCCCAGACACAGGGAAAGGGTAATTGCAGGGCTTGCTTAATGAGTTTCCCATCTCTCAGGGATCATAGGATTGCACTGATTATTGTCCAGTGCGTGAAAAGAGTTGTTGTATGTATTTTTTAAATTTTATGGTAGTTTACAGAAGGAGGGCTTGTTTGGTAATAGTTATTCCATCAAAGTCAGAAGCAAAAATCCCTCAATTCATTAAGTCTTGAAACCTTAAAATCTTCTTTGATTCCTTTCTCATCTTCAGGCTCCCACGCCAAACTTGGTTGGGATAGGAGCTACAGCAGAGAAGCACACTGTGTCTTAAGTGTATTTACCATCTAGCCCTATCCTAGACTTTAGACTGCATTACCCTGGGGGATTAGATTTGTGTACTTAAGCAGTAGGAGAAGTTAGCTGGATGGAATACAGGTGGAGGACAGCTTTCCAGGCAGAAGGAACAGCATGAGAGAAAGCTTCAAGAAGGAAGGAACATAGTTCTGGAGGAAATGAAAGCAGCCAGTGAACCTAGAGTATAGTGACCAGTGAGTGGTGAGTGATGGGACTGGTAAATTACCATACAGTCAGGTGATACAGGCCCTGTCAATTATAATGACACTTTTGGATCTTATCCCAAGAGCAAAGAGAAACCAGTGGCTCACCTCAAAGCTGTCACCCAACTTGCTAGCAGGCACTAGGATTGTTAGACAACCCCTCTTTCAACTCTTCAAACAGTTACTCCTGGAGGTGGCAGGTTGCAGTAAAGACAGATGTGCCATTTAGGGGCAGGTAACTCAATTTCTTAGACACGGTAGCAGCTGTCCTTTTGGGACTATGTGGCATGGTACTATGGTCTAGACCCACCGAGGTATTGATCTATTCTTCGTCCACATCACTTCTCACTGCTTGGGAGCTCAGCTTTTGTTTACTGCATTGTTCTTTAGTCTATATTACATTATATTCTTCCTCATAAAAATTTACTTTGTGTTGGAGTTGTCTTTTCCATGGGGGTAAAGTAGGCATTTCCCTCTACAACATTTAGTTTACTTAAGAGCTAGGTAAAACTTGTTGGAGTACAGGAACTCTAAAGGTATAAGAAACTTGGAAAGGGGTCATAAATTCTGCTCATATTTCTCTTTTCCTTATAATTGACAGAATGCCAGCATTTGTGGAGATGAGTATGTAACAATGTAAGCGTGTGGGACTCTGTTAATCTTTGTTTTAATTTGTACTTACTTGACAAACTTATTCACCTAAGAGTCTACAAAGCTGTTACTTGTTTTAAGTAGGAAGGTAATGTTAGAATCACATTTTATTAAAATCTCTATTACTGAACTTTGGGGAAAATTTTGAAGGGGCAGGAGGCAAGAATGGGAGGTAGAAGGTTAGTTAAGATGCTTGAATCCAGGCTAGAAATGCTTGTAGTTTTGGATAGAGTGGTTGCTGGGCAAAGAACTAGGACAAGGGACCAGTTAAATTGCACCATTTCCCTCTCTTGGTCATCTTAGTAAAAGTTTTCTATTTTCTTCTATCTCCACTTACAAATACTCTCTGCTTTGTGTTTCAGGGGCGTATATTTTCTTATTTTACCATAAGGTAAAATTACCTTATGGAAAGACTTTGTATTTTATTTATCTTCTTATTGCTACGTTATCTAGAACCGTGACACATTCATTCATTTATTTGTCCATTTGTTCATTCACTAATACTTATGGAGCTCTTAATATGTTTCAGTTGCTATTCAAGCACCATAGAGATAAATGCCAAGAAAAAAAATACATAATCCCTGACTTTGTAGAGTGTGTCACCCCCATAAATGTATTTATCTGACAATAACACAAATTAATGCCAACCACAAGTCTAACGGCTCCATGTCATAGAGTACCCATAGTGCTATGAGAACATGTGAAAAATGAGGTTTCCTATTGAGCTGAGATATGGAGGGAGAGTTAGATTTAAACAGGAAAAGGGAGAGAAGACATTTTAGGCACAGAGAAGACGCATTGATCTTGTGACAGGAGCAATTAGATGCATCTGAGCACTGGAAAGAGGGCCAACATAGCTGGAGCTCAGAGAAGGAAATGAAACGAGTGAGTTGGAACAGTAGGCAAGGACTAGGCA
The DNA here is from genome assembly GCF_021613505.1 of Equus quagga. NCBI lineage: Eukaryota > Metazoa > Chordata > Mammalia > Perissodactyla > Equidae > Equus > Equus quagga. Next base: position 5,235,904 of record NC_060268.1, on the reverse strand, counting down.
ATTCAGGACTTTTTAGATCATGTTAAGATTTCAGTCTTTATCCTATTAGTATGTAATGTGTTTCTAATAAGGATTTATTTAAAGAAAGAACAAATCTGGGTACGTTAGTATCCAATGAGGATAGAACTAACAGACAGTAAAAGAGCTTAACTAGGTGAGATTTAAGGAATGAGATTTGAGTGAATTAAAAATGGGGTCCATGATGTAAGATGGTAAAAATGTAGGCAGTTGTTGAAGTGTAGGGTTTGAAAATAGGGCAGAGATTTTTAGTGAGAAAAGTGAACACTGTCAAGAAACTCTAAGAGTGTTAAACATAGATGGCTACTTGTGCTATTGGGCTGCAAAGTTGAAGGATATTTGCCTGAACCCAAATCAGTGCCTGGCTTTTCTCAATAGTTATTTTATGCTTTATGACTGTGAATGGCATGTCAAGAGTCCCCAAGGCTCTTGCCTGGTTTGGTGATTCTCTAGGAGGACTCATGGAAATCAATATATTGTCATACTCACAGCTATGTTTTGTTACAGTAAAAGTATTCAAAACGAAATCAGCAAAGGGGAAAGTGCATAGGTCAAAGTCCCAGTGAAACCAGGTATAGACTTCTAAAGAGTCCTCTCCTAGTGGAGTTACAGAGGATGCATTTAATTCCCCAGTGATAAGTTGTGATGGCATATGTGAAAGGTTATTTACCAGGGAAACTCATTAAAGACTCAACGTCCCAAGTTTTTATTGGGGTTGGTCATTTTGGCACCCTCTGCCTAGATTGTACCAAATTTGTAGACTCCCAGAAGGAAAGTAGGTATTTAGCATAAACCACATTGTTTTTTCAGAGTTTAGGCACAGTGAGTGACTCTTACTGGTTCTAGGAACGGTGGAAAAATTTCCTCTTTAAATCCAAGTTCCCAGATGTCAGCCAAGGGCCAACCTTGCAAGCAGGCCTTTCTAAGCTGACATTAACTCTCTGCACAGTGGCAATAGCAGGACTTGCAGATCATCCTTTGTTTCCCAGCTCTTTATGCTATTTATACTTTAAGCAATATATTCTGAAGCAACCTATCCTCTGTATAGGTGTGGCTGTCATTTGATTTATACATGATGCTGCAGACTCCTGACTTGTACTCTTGAGTCATGATATATCTTCACTCTTTTTCAAATGGTGTTCTTGTTGCAGTACATATCTGGCGAGGCTTGGACATTGTGGACTTCTATCTCATGCTCGCTTCTTTCTTCTAATCTCTTCTCTAGTCATTACGTATTGATCTCATGTCATGCCTAAGTTACTTTGAAGGTTAATGGGAAAAACATCCTTCACTTTGAAATGTCTTTAGTAGGTTGTAATTTACCTTCCTAACAACTCACAAATCTACCTAGAGTCTACAATATCTCTGGTGGGAGTAAAAATATAATATTTGTGGGGAAATTTAAAATTTAATGAAAGGTCATAAAGATTTAGTATTAGTTAAAATAATTCTAGTGTGGAAATGTATTATCCAATAATGATTTGCCTTATAGAGGAATGTACATGGATTTTTTTTTTTTTTTACTAGACCCATGTTGCATTTACTGGGTGTTGGGCTGACTGTATTAATAGGAATTGCTAAGAAGGTTGTGGTGGCCAGAATTGTGATGCACTAGACTGTTGTTTGGCTGTGATCTTCCTGTATTTTAACAAAAAATTTGCATGTTGAATTCTCTTTTGTATTACTGCATACTCAATGCCGAGAATTTTTTTACCTTTTTAAATTCTCAGAAATTGTTCCCATTCTCTAATTCCTTGTTACTCAAAGTGTGTTCCACAGACCAGTAACATTGGGATCACCTGGTAGTTTGTTAGAAACACAGAGTCTCAGGCTTATCCCCAGACCTACTGTATAAGAATCTAAATTTTAACCAGATTCTCAGTTGATGCATATGCTTGTTAAAGTTTGGGAACTGCTGCTGTAAATCTTGCCACTATCCTTGCCTCCTTGTGCTCCATTATCAACCTGTGCCTCTTTTGTATTACACATCTGGTTATGCTGGGAATTATTAGCATGTCAAGACTCAGAGGATTAAAAAAGTTCTGTAAACTAATGAATTGATTATGCCTGAAATCTGTGGACATAAATAACAAAAATTCCCTAAACTGCATTAAGTTGGAGAGTGCAGCTGCAGCCTAAACTATTAATAAATCTTTTGTTTCTCCCATGATACTGTTTGTTTTCTTAGCTTTTAGCCATTGCCCCAGTCAAGGGCCACTTTCATGAGTGCTCCAGGCCACTGCCTGAAGGATGCCTTTAGCACAGTATCATCAACCCCGATACTGATGCCCCTAGCTGAAAATCTGCCACTTCACCTCTTCAGCATTGTTTCTAGGCAAGCAGCCACTGAGCTGGGCCACAGTTTAAGCTGGAGTTAGCCAACTTTCTCTTTTTCTAATACTTTCCCTTCCCTATTCTTCATCAGTAGCTCCTTGTGCCCAGATTCTAGGACAGACCAAAGAGGGCTCATAGAGTTAGGCAAATTAATGATGCTCTTGGCTTTGTCTAAAGAGTGTATCTTGGTCAAGAAGAAAGAGTTTAAAATTTTTGCCTTCTCCCAGTCCCACAGATGGGCAACCTCCCTGCATCTCTGATTCTTTTGACCTCCTTCCAAATCTCTTTCTCTTTAATCCTTTTACTTCTAGCCATTCATCTCTTTCCTTAGTTAATTCAATGTAAGCCTTGGACTTCTCTCATGTTTTAAGTTTTATTGGCTCAAATGTTCCACAATTAAAAATTTGGGTTACATAGAATCATTACCCTTCCAATTAAAATGCAATTTACTATGAGGAAATAACTTATCAAAATAGAAATCAATGTTCATATAAATTATAATTTAGACTCTGAATTTTATTATTCAGAGTTTTCTAGAAAGATGTTAATTAACATTGGAATTTGATCTGCACATTGAACAAATTTACTTATTAAAATGGAGTTCATGAGTATTGAGCTAATTTATACTGGAGGAAAATACTCTGTTTAGTAATTTGAATTCTATTTCTAAGATAAATAGTTTTACATTTCTCTAAGACTGGGTGAATATGCAAAGTGATAGAATTAAACCAACTGAAAGAATGGATGAGTCTGATTTTTTTTTGTTATGAAGCTACATCGTTCTCTAAGTAGGGTACTTTTTGTTACTTCTTTCCCTTAAAATGCTGTTTTCATAAGTCAGAGTAAACTGGATCTACTCAATTTAATTTTGCTGAAGTCATTAGTCCTAGCCCTAAACATTATTGTTATTATTATTACAACTTATTATACATGTTTGGTGACATTGGACAAAAACATGTTTAACTATTTCATTCTGGATTTACCTTGAGAACTCACTATGGAAAGAAATTTTGTTAAAAGTAACTGAATTCATCTTGGATTTTTCAAAATAATTTTTAAAAACTTTGAAACATACTCTACTCTAAATTTCTTAGTATGACCATTTATACCTGTTCTTCCCATTCTAAACCATTGTAAAGTTCATGCTATAGGTTTAGATGTACAAGATAACGAAGTCATTAGAAATGGCAAATGTATGTCTAAAAAGGAAGAAATAAGGAAAGGAAATTTTTATTTTTAAAAACATTTTCCTCTTGGAGTCTAGTTTTGGTGGAGTGCTCCACTCAGCCTGTCTCCAATCTCAGGTCAGAAATAAAATCCCTCCCAAAGATGGAAGACTACTAGGAATTCCAAACTCAAGTGCCTTCAGGGTTGGGCAACACTCTCGATCAGATGGGGACTCTGAGCTGGAGAATGCATGTGGCACATGTGACATACCTAATTATGAGAATCAGGACATACCTAAAGTTACGACTTTCCGCAAAGTATTTATAGTTCACACAGTCCAGATGCAATCTACCGTTCAGAGATCAGTTTTACTACACGTAAAGTTGCCTAATAACAAAGTTGATATTCTATCTTTATGAGCTTTTAGGGAAACTGAGCTGGAAAGTTAACCAAAGTTAAAATGCTCATGCAGAAGGGGGATGGGTTTTGTTAACCCTTACCCAGAGAGCTGAATCAAAAGTAACCCTAATGACAATAAAACAGAAATGGCAGCAGTTGTGGAAACTTTCCTTTGTAAGAATTGCAGATCTTTCTCTTTAGTCATCTGACAGTGAGCCACTGCAGAGGAGACTTAAAGCCTCTGTTAACTATCATCAAAAGTTAGCATGAGCCCCAACAGGCAGACAGTGCGAGTCAGAGACAGAAAGAAAAGACAGATTGAACGAGTGGGATTCAGGACCTTGGACAGAAATTCCACTTCTAGCCGCACTGACCAGCTCTGTTTCTTCATCCTTAGTGAGGAGGGATTGACTTTGTGATGAAACAAGACTGCTTCAGAGTTGTGCATAGTAAGGTTAATTGCATCTATGCCCCAGTTAATTGGTAGTTATGTAACATTGTTAATAAGTGTATATATAAATTGAGGCAGCATCTTCTTATGAGTACGAGCCCTGGAGTCAGACTGCCTGGCCCTATCATGTCTTAGCTATGTGATTGTGGGAGAGTTACTTAACCTTCATGCCTCGATTTTCTATCTGCAACATAAAGATAATAAATATGTCTTAGTCATAGGGTTGTGTGAAAATTAAATAAGCTAATATAAGTAAAGCTCTTAATAAAGTGCCCTGAATATAGTAAAAAATCATTAAACAAATGAAAGAAATTATTAGTAGTTAGGCTAGGAGAATTTTTTGTTCCAATATTTGATCTTTGACTCCAGTTCCTGATATAGAGCTCCTAGGACCCTTGAAATTTCCTAAGCAATAGGAGTATCTGTCACAGAGCTCCTAAATCCCTTGAGATTTCCTGAGCGATAGGAGCATCTTTTGGTTTAATGAGGCAACTCTTGGTGGGCTCCTAGGTCAAGGCTGGTCACCAGAAAGATCAAGTCATGGTTAAGCTTCATTTGGGAAGTTCAAACCAGGTAAAAGTGAATGAAGTGGGTCCACATGACCACAGTGGTTTCCTAGGCCAGCGATATGCAAGCATGGCTACACATTTGAGTCACTTAGAAAATTTTTACAAATACAGAACCCTAGGCCCCACTCTACACTAACCCAAACTGTGTGTCTGGGAATGGTTCTCTTAGAGACTGCCAGGCATGAACCTACAGATGCACTAATTGAGAAATGACAGTCAAGGCAACCACTTAGCACCCACTATATCACAGGTTCTGTAACTGGAACTTCACAAAGTCAGGTTTTGACATATAACTATGTTACTATTGAATATGTACCATGATTTATTTCTTTCAGGCGGTATTTCATAATTCAGAATAGAAGTAGCAAGGTTACAAATGTCCAGACTTTCCAAAAGGGTAGATAACTGAGTCACTGACTATAGATTAGGTCTCCACATCAACTTAGAACATTTCTCCATGCATTAAAATAAGCGGGCAAAATGCCGTCAATTTCCAATGTGTGGTGTTGTGTTGTTTTGTGTGTGCATGCACATGTGGATGTTTATTGTATCAGATACGTCAACAGTGCTCAGTGGCTTTTCTTCATGAACTTTCTCTCTGCTCAGAGAAGCAGTCCTACACTAAGATTTGGGCTGTCATTGTCACTGTCTGGCCTGGGAATAGGCACTTCACCTTAAGGCAGACCATACACTGGGCAGTCAATTGTGAGGTAGCCTGCTGTGACAGGTTCTGGACACCTGACATCGGTTGAGAACCTTCAAGATGGGAGAAAAAAAGGTTTTTTAACAGAATCATTATAAGACAAATGTAGTTGAAAATATTTCTTTATTTTAGAAATACCACCTAACCTATCTAGAATTTGCATTCCTTCAAATAGTGTGGAAAATATTTAGTTAAATCAATTAGTTTATTTTCCTCTGGAATTAGGATTGGGAAATGCAGGGAAGACGGGCTGGTTAGTGGTGAGAAGTTAATAATGGAGCAGAATGTAGAGAAATTCAAGAGCATAGTGGAGTCAGTTAATGGTAGAGTCAAAGGATGCAGCAGAGCCCTCCTTACTCCACCTGCTTGCGAGTTAGTCCAAAGAAACCCAAGACCTGATAGCATCTGAACCAGCAGTGAAGAAAGAAGACCAGCAACCTCAGCATCAATAGATATTGAGAGGAGAGAGAGAGAGGCAACACTGCTAGCAGAGTCACTGGCCAAAGCACCATGAGAGGCGCAGATGGAGAGGGAGAAAGCAGGATGGCCAAGCAATAGTGCAAAGCTGCTGTTTTACTGTTTCAATAAACCCCTCTTATTTAGCCAGTCTTTCTTTTCCTTACAGCTCAAAGGATTTAACAATACATGTGCTCTCCCCAGTGTAAAGCAAGATTTAAACAACATAAAGCCTTAGGCTAAGATCATACCTTTTCCACTAACATTAAGCCATTATCAGTCTGCACCCTATTTACTGGGGGTCAGGATCAGAGGAGGTGATTGACTAAAGGCGCAGAGGAATGCTTTAGGGTGATGGACCTGTTCTGTATCTCGGTGGTAGTGATGATTACATAGGGTGTACAATTCCCCAGATCCATCAATTTATACACTTAGAATGGGTGGATTTCATCTTGCATAAATTATACTTCAATAAAACTGTAAAATCCAGCAAAAAAAAAAAAAAGAGGCAGGAGACTCCTTCAGCTGTTGGAAAGTGAAAGTTTGGGTCAAATGTTTGTGTCTTAGTGGAAGGGCTAATGATACCTTAAGTCTTGAAGTAGAGGGAGTCTTCAAATTATTGGTTGAAAAAATTGGATTCAACCTAATAGCATAAATATCTTATAGAGTTAATAACTAATACCACAGGAAATTTGTGAGGTTGAAATTCTTTATGGAGCACTTTGAGAAATTAACTCCGAGAGTGCTCAAGCAATCTGCTTGAGGTTATAGAAGGAAAGAGACACTAAAACAAGAAAGCAACGACAAAAATTCTTTGAAAGTTAAGAGTAGTTTGGGGAAAATATAACTTTTTTTCTGGTTCTCTGGTAGATTAGAGAGAGTGAATGCTATTTATCTTCTCATCAACTGGAGATGAGTAGAGTTTGCAAACTGTAATATTTAAAAACCACCAGCACGTTACATGTATTATTGAATATCCATTTCACAAGTTAACTTCCAGTTTCTGTTTCATGATTCCCTCCTTTCTCACTAGCACTCAAAATTAGCTGTATAGTTACTGCAAATTTCAGGCTAGCTGATAGATAGGCCCAGTAAGTGCATTTAAAAATAGCAAATGGTCAAATCTGACCTTTGGATTCTGACAGCTGAGGAGTAATTGCATTGAAATCATTACACTTCCAGGCAGGAAAAGCTTGCTGAACATTGACCCCCTGCTTAAATAAAATGGGGTTATTTTTTCCTTATCAGGTGGATCTTTTGACACTTTGATGCCGTGTCATTACCTCTGTCTGGCCTGTGGATTGCTGATTTCTCGGTACGTGTGATTTAATAGGATTAATCTGTTATGAAATCTTTATAACTTTTTTTGTGCTTTGAAGATTTTCAACTTTACTTATAACCATATTATTAATGAAATCTGTCTCATTCATCTCGTGCAAGTATAATTATTCTGATACAAGTGTGTATTTTGGATCTTTTCATGGAACTTAGATAGTATTCAGTGAAAAGTCAAATATTCGGTCAACCACGTGAGCATCATCTTTTATAAGCTTTACGAGGATGATTCAATAGAAAGATGTATTTTTAAGTCAGTTAAATGAACATTTTTAATGACATTTTTAAACTAAAATTTAAAAACAGGACTGAGTTAACTTCTGAGAAGTATATACAAATAATAAGTTAAAATATTTATTGAGTACTAACAATTATGCCAGGCACTGTGCTAAGTCCATGTACATTAGTGAAATAGTGCTTTCTAATCCAAAGGAATTTTCCTTCGTTTTTATTATTTATGTATCTTCTAAATATATACATGGGGCCGGCCCAGTGGTGCAGCAGTTAAGTTCACATGTTCTGCTTCAGTGGCCCGGGGTTCCCAGATTTGGATCCCAGGTGTGGACCTGTGCACCGCTTGTCAAGCCATGCTGTAGCAGGCATCCCACATATAAAGTAGAGGAAGATGGGCATGGACATTAACTCAGAGCCACTCTTCCTCAGCAAAAAGAGAAGGATTGGTGGCAGATGTTAGCTCAGGGCCAATCTTCCTAAAAAAAAATCTATCTATCTATCTATCTATCTATCTATCTATCTATCTATCTATATTCTCTCACACACACTGATCTATGTATATGCTATGGACTGAATGTTTGCCTCCCTCAAATTCGTGTTGAAGCCCTAATTACCAATGTAATGGTATTTGGAGATGGGGTCTTTGGGAAGCACTCAGGGTAGATTAGGTCATGAAGGTGGGGCCCTCATGAGAGGATTAATGCCCTTATGAAAAGAGAAGGAGACAAGAGATCTCTCTCTCCCCTCATGTGTGCACCAAGGAAAGACCATCTGAGGATGTGAGGAGGAGACAGGTCTCTGCAGACCAGGAAGAGAGCCCTTCCCAGACACCAAATCTGCCAGCACCGTGGTCTTGGACTTCCCAGCCTCCGGAACTGTGGGAAATAAATACTTGTTGTTGAGATGTCCAGTCGATGATATTTTGGACAGCAGCACGAGCTGACTAAATAACACAGTATATGTATATATTTGATAGCTACTTTTATTGAGTATTTACTGTGTGCTCAGGCATGAACCTGTTTTACATGGATTACCATATTTCATCTTCACCGCAAATGGAAGAATAGGTGCTATTATCATTCAATGTTCACAGGAGGAAACTGAGGCCCAGAGAATTTAAGTAGCTTCTCCAACTCGCCATGCTGGTTAAACTTGAGCTATTCTCACCTCTCATATTTGATAAGAAAAAAAAAGAAAAAATCCAATGATTATGTCATTGAAAGGAAAATGTAAACGTAATTGCCTAAATTATTTAAATTTTAAAAATCCAGTTCCTTAGACTAATTCCTCTTAAACTTTGACTACTTTTGTCTGCATTTGTTAAGGAATCATTTCTATTTTTAGGTTATACACTCATTTTTTAGAATAATATATTTTGCTGTTTATCTAAAAGTGCATTCCAATGAAAGTACCATGTTCTTTGTTTTTACTGGAATAGCCCTGTTCCTGCTCAATATTCTCCTAATGCTGTTGCCTAAGGGCACTAGAAAAAGCACACAGCCATTTCTTAACTCTTAGCATGTATCCGAGGGCACCATGTTATTTCCATATTCAGCAGAAAGGAGTGATACCTGGTCATTATTCTATTATAAATAGTAATGATTTCTTAGCTTGAATAAGTCTTAGCACCTTGTTATAGCTAGTCAAAATATGACCACAGCTTGTTGTCAGCTGTGGAAAGTAAGATGTGGTTATTGCAATTGCATAGTGTTTAATTAATGAGAAAGCAGAATATTCAAGCAAATATTCATGTTTGGAATTGATAGCAGGCGTGTAAATAAAATTATTAAGATATTTGATAATTTTCCTTTGAGAGAATGCTTAGCTGTCAGTCACTTATGACACTTATTTTGTGTCATAACTCACTTTGCTGAAGGCATTTCCTTTTCTATAAGAAAGAAAGCTTTTAATTGAATATGAGAAGTGAAAGAAGGAAAATTAGTGAATCAGTGAACCTATTACTTTAGATTTTTAGCTGCCAAGGTTGTTTAAGTAAACTTTTAGCAAATGGGATTGTAATTACTGAGATTATTTTCATGGAAACTTGAAAAATCAAGACATGCTTGTAAAATACAAATACAGCTTATGAACAAAATCTATCACAGCAAAGACTTTAACTTCAACTATACAAATTACAGGAAAATTCAAATTGACCTAAAGAAATTGTATCTTAATTTTGCAGAGTTTAAAACATGTTACATGTATTTTAAGTCTGGTTATACTAGTAAAAATTTACTAAGGGAAGATGTATTGGAAAATATTTACTTTCAGTTTTTCTAAGAAAAGAAAAATAAAATGAGTAGCAAACTAAATGGAACTAGTTGTACTAAAATCATGTCTACAATGTGGAACTAAAGGGAGCAAAGAGTAATGAAACAAAATTTAATAATGCTCTTTGAAATTCGGTTTTACATATTGCTTCAATCTATTTCCCACTAGCAAATTTAAAATATTTTTAAATAATTATTAAGCGAATAATATGACTAGTGCAAAGTAATTACAGTGACAAATTATCCAAATAGAAAATATGCTGCAGTTTTAAGAAATTTGGCATAAACCAATTAAGAGCAAGGAAATGGACTCATGCCACAGCAATGTTGCAATAAGAAACAGAATGACATGCTTTTAAAAAGTTTTATTTATTTATTTAATTTTTTTTTTTTTGAGGAAGATAACCCCTGAGCTAACATCCACCACCAATCATCTTCTTTTTGCTGAGGAAGATTGGCCCTAAGCCATCGTAGTACTATAGTAACACTTACTTTAAAAAAAAAACAAACTACTTCATGGAAAGTTGCTGTTGGAAAACTTCTTACCTTTGAAAAGTACATTAACTCTCGTATTCCACTAAAAGTTTGACTCAACTGGCAACAAGAGACAGAATTAACCAATCTAAGAAGCATCTAAAAATATATCTCGATACATGTTTTCCTTGCTCATGCATCTGTGGGCTTTTGAAATGGCAATGGGTCTTTATTTCTGCATATTTTAAGGCTCACGTTAACCATTCACTACCTACTTTTGTTAGGTATGTAGCCCTGACTTAAATACATTTACTCATTGGGTCAGCAGTTGCCACAGAAATTCAGTACATCTTTCAGTGAGGGACACTTTAGTGGGAAAATAGTCTTAGAGTGAATCAGGTGTCTGCATTCGTTGAAATTCATGGCATTTTCCCCATAAAATGTATTTTAAAATAAAGTAAATCTGCTACAACAAGAAAAGAACAGATAAAATTTTCTGGGATATATTAAGTGGGAGAGTTTACTTCCAGAGTCTTCAAAAAGAAAGCAACAATCGAACTGCGCCTTGAAGGGCAGCTGTGGAGAGGGTCGCAGTTGAAAGAGGGATTGTACACTTTCTTCCAGACCCTACCCTTCACGCATTTAGTTGTCTGTGTATTCAGAATTTTAAACAAAAGATGTCCCTAAAATTCTAGGTCACAGAATTCAACAGTCAAAAGTTAAGACTTGAAAGTTTTCAGAATTGTCGTCAGAGCAAAACTGGCTTAGCTAGATCATCAAAATTCTACCATATAATAATTAAAGAAATCCAATTTAAAGAAGAATAACTTTTCCTTGTTGTTGTTTTGGGGTTTTTTGAGAATTTTTTTTCTTTTATCTCTATTTTGGTCATTACTTTCCCACTTAAATGAGTCCCTTCAGCATTTCTTGTAGAACTGGTTTCTTGGTGATAAACTCCTTTAATTTTTGCTTGTCTGGGAAGCTCTTTATCTCTCCTTCCATTCTGAATGACAGCCTTGATGGATAGAGCATTCTTGGTTGTAGGTTTTTTCCTTTTAGCACTTCAAATATGTCGTGCCATTCTCTTCTCGCCTGTAGGGTCTCGGCTGAGAAGTCCGATGACAGCCTGATGGGCTTCCCTTTATATGTCACTTGTGGCCTTTCTCTTGCTGCTTTTAGGATTCTCTCTTTGTCTTTAATTTTAGACATTTTGATTATATGTCTTGGTGGTTACCACTGGGGAAGGGGGGAGGGCAAAAGGGGTGGTTAGGGTCACATGTAAGGGGATGCACTATAATTAGTGTTCGGGTGGTGAACATGATGTAATGTATCCAGAATTTGAAATATGATGTACATCCGAAAAAAATAAAAATTAGAAAAAGAAAAAAAAGAATAACTTTTCCTTATTAAATTGTCAAAAGTTTTTAAAAAACGCCTAATATTTAGGAGAAATCAGTACTTTAATTCCTGGTGGCAATATAAATTGATAAAATCTTTGTCGCCTATCTATCATCTGTCTTTCATGTGTCTATCTGTCCAGTATGAGAGGCTGACCATCTATATGAAAGACTGCAAATATTCACACTCTTCAAACTAGAAATCTCTCTTTTCAGTGAACTCAGAGTGTGCTACATTATTATAAAACTATTAAAAATAAGATTTGAAGCATATTTAAAGACATGGAAAAATGCTTACAGTATGACAGTAAGGATAAAAATATAGCAGGATTAAATTCTAGTTATAATATTACTAAGTTTTATTCAAAACATAGAAAATGGAAAGAAATATTGTTTCTTTTTCGAATGATCATGTTATGAGAATTTTTAAAAAAATGTTCTATAGTAGATAGAAATTAGTAAAACAACATGCTACTTTTAAACCTAAAAACTGTCTTTTATTTAAACATCATATTCTTTTGGGCCAATAATCTGAACATATTGACTTATTTTTTTAATCTGATATCTATTAATACTGGTAATGGGAGTTTCAAGTAAAATGATTAAAAATAACTTTATGAATGTAAAGTGGCCATTTCTGTCACATAACATTAAGTTGAATTTTAAAGAATCTTTGTCAGTGGTATTACATCAAAATGTAAAGTAGACAATGGCCTTCTGCATTCTCTCTCTATGGATTTGCCTTTTCTAGACATGTCATATAAAAGGAATCATATAAGATGTAGTCTTTTGGATTTGGCATATTTGGATGGGCTTACTGTCCACCCATGATGGAACACGCATTGGTACTTTGTACCTTTATGTTGCTGAAGAGTATTTTAGTTTGTTTACCCATTTGCCAGTTGATGGACACTTAGATTTTTTCCAGTTTCAGACTATTATGAATAATGCTGCTATGAACATTCATGTACTTGTCTTTGCACAGACATATGTTTTTAACTCTCTTGGATAGATTCCTAAGAGTGGAACTGCTGGATCATATGACGTATTATTTTGCCTCTTTACTCTATAAAATACTGCTATACTGATTTCCAAAGTAACTATACCGCTTTACATTCCTAACATTCTACAATCCTACCAGCAATGAACAAGGGTCCAGTTTCTTTGTATGCTCATCAACACTTGTTATTGTTTGTCTTTCTGATTATAACCTCTATTGTGGATGTGTAGTGATATTTCATTGTGGTTTTAATTTGTATTTCTCTAATGATGACGAGCATCTTTTCATCTTTTCATGGACTTACTAGCCATTCCTATATCTTCTTTTGGTGAAATATCTATTCATGTTATTTAAAGAGTTGGGTTATTTGTTTCCTTAGCCTTGAGCAATAATACTTCTTTATAAATTTTTGATACAAGTTCATGATCAAATATATGATTTGTGAATAGGTTCTCCCAGTCTTTAGCTATCTTGTCATTTTCTTAATGCAGTCTTTGAAGTGTAGAAGTCTTTAATTCTTGTAAAAGACAATTTATCAATTTTTATTTTATGAATTGTGCTTTTGGTGTCTTATCTATGAACTTTTCCCCAAAGTTCACAAAGCTTTTGTCCTGTGTTTTCTTCTAGAAGTTTTTTGTTTTAGGTGGCATATTTAGGTAATTATCCATTTTGAATTAACCTGTATGTACTGTGTAATGCATAAGGGTCTGAGTCCACTGTTTTTTTTGCATGTGGGCATCCAATTGTGTTAACACTGTTTGTTGAAAAAATTATCCTTTCCCCCATTGAATGGACTTGGCATCTTTGTTGAATCAATTAATTACAAACATAAGGATTTATTTCTGGACTCTCATTTCTGTGCCCTCGTTTCTGTTCTAATGATCTATATGCCTATTCTTGTGCCAATACCACACTGTCTTTATTTCTGTGGCTTTATAGTAGATTTTGAAATTGGGTACTTTAAGTCTTTCAACTTTTCAAAATTGAATATTCTTTTTCAAAATTGCTTTGGCTATTCTATCCTTTGCATTTCTACATAAATTTTAGAACCAGCTCGTCAATTTCTACAGAAAAGCCTGGTATTTTGATAGGGATTACATTGATTTTTGTGGGTCAATTTTGGGGGAATTGCCAACTTGACTAGTAGTCCCCTCTTATCAGTGGGGGTTTACATTCCAAGACCTCCAGTGGATGCCTGAAACCATGGATAGTACCGAACCCTGTGAATACTATGTTTTCCCCTGTACATACATACTAACGATTAATTTTAATTTATAAATTAGTCACAGTAAGAGATTAACAACAATAAGTAATAGTAACATAGAACAATTATAACAATATACTGTAACAAAAGTTACCATAGATCTTAGTCATCTCGGCATACAATTGTTTTTCTTTCCTTAAGTTGAGAACTTTCACCTTTTCACTTAAAGGAAGCACTTTATGGCTTCTCTGAGGCATATCCAAATTGCCAGTATCACTACTCTTGCACTTTGGGCCTATTATTAATGAAGTGAAATAAGGGTGACTTTAACACAAGCACTGGGTTACCTGACAGTCGATCAGATAACCAGGACGGCTACTGAGTGACTAATGGGCGGGTGGTGGCGTGTACAGGGTGGATCCGCTGGGCAAAGGGATGATTCACATCCTGGGTGCCAGATTTCACTGTGCTACTCAGAATGCATGCAATTTAAAACTTAGGAATTGTTTATTTCTGGAATTTTCCATTTAATATTTTGACTGCAGGTAACTAAACCTGTGGAAAGTGAAACTGTGGGTGAGGGAGACTACCGTATTGAGTTTTCCAATCTATGAACATGAAATGTGTCTATTTCTGTAGATCTTCTTTAATTTCAGCAATATTTTATAGTTTTGGTGTTCAAACCTATCCTTGTTTTAAATTTTTTTTCCAAGTGCGTTTTCCAATGTTATTGTGAATGGAAGTGCTTTCTTCATTTCAATTTCTGGGTTTTCATTGCTAGAATAGAAAAATGCAGTGAACTTTTGTATATTGTTCTTGTACCCTGAGATCCGCTGAATTCTTTGATTAGTTCTAGTAGCTTTTGTGGATTCCTTGGAATTTTCTATGTAGACAATCACGTCATTTGTGAATAAAGACAGTTTTACTTATTCCGTTCCCGATTTGTTGCTGTGTGGCACTAGCTAGCACTTTCAGTACAGCACTAAATAGCAGTGGTGAGAGCGGACATCCTTGCTTTGTTCCTGATCTTATGGGGGAAAGAATTCAATCTTTCACAATTAAATTTGATGTTAGTCGTGGATATTTTTTTTCTTTTAGAAAGAAATCTTTTATCAGGTTGAGAATGTTTCTTTCCCACTGTTTTTTGACTTGTTTTTTTTTATGAATGGACACTGGATTTTCTCAAATGCCTTTCTGTATTTTTTGATATCATCATGCAGTTTTTGTCCTTCAACATAGTGTATTACATTAGTTGATTTTCAGTTGTTAACCAACCTTGCTTTTGGGGGATAAATGCCACATGGTTATGGTATGTAATAATTTTTACCCGTTGCTGGATTTTATTTGCTAATATTTTCTTAAGAATGTTTGCATGTATGTTCAGGACGGATATTTTCTGTAGTTTTCTCATGAAGTCTTTGTCTGGGTTTGGCATCATGGTAATATTACACTATTAGAATGATTTATGAAGCATTCCTCTATTTTCTGCAAGAGTTTGTGAAGAATTACTAATATTTTTCTTTTGAATATTTAATAGAATTTACCAGTAAAGCCATTGGGCCTGGGCTTTTCCTTACGGGAAGTTTTATAATAACTAATTCAATTTATTTACTTATTATTGGTTTATTCACATTTCTAGTTTTTCTTAAGTTACTTTTGGTAACTTTTGTCTTTCTAGGAATTTGTCCATTTTATCTAAGTGGTCTAATTTATTGGCATAAGGTAATTCGTAGTAGTTCCTTTTTATTTCTCTACAGTCGGTAGTAAGATCTGTTCATTCACCCCCAGTTTTGGTAATTTGTGTCTTCTGTTTTTTTTTTCAGTCTAGGTTAAGTTTTGTCAATTTTGTTGATCTTTTCAGAGACAGCTTTTGCTGTAATTGATACTCTCTATTGTTTTTGGATTTTCTCTATCATTGCTTTCTTCTCTAATATTTTCTTTTTCTATTTATTTTAAGGTTATTTCCTCATCTTATTCAAGTTTTTAAGGTGGCAACTTAGATTACTGATTTGAGATCTTCTTTTTCTGATATAGGTATTAAAAGCTATAAGTTTTCCACTAAGCACTGCTTTAGCTGAAGTCAATATCTTTTGATATTTGTGTTTATTTATTTAGGCTAAAATATTTTCTACTTTTCTTTGTGATTTCTTCTTTGACACAGGGGTTATTTAGAAGTGTATTGCTTAATTTTCAAATATCTGGTGATTTTCCAGATTTCTTTTGTGGTTGATTTCGAACTTGATTCTGTTGTGGTTGGAGAACATGCCTTGCATACTGTTAGTCCTTTTAAATTAATTGAGCCTTATTTTATGACTTAACATATGTTCTACCTAAAGAATAGTCCATGTGCACTTTAAACAATGTGCATTCTGCAGTTAGGATGAAGTTAGTTGATAATGTTGTTCAAGTTTTCAATATACTTGTAATGTTCTCACTACTTATTAATTGCTGAGAGAGGGGTATTGAAATTGCAAACTGAACTTGTTGAATTGTTTTATCAGTTTTTGCTGTGTTTACGTCTTTGTTATTAGGTGAATATACATTTATGGTTGTTCTATTTTCCTGATGTGTTGACTCACTACGATTGCTTCTCTCTGTCTCTAATGATATTTTTTGCTGTAAATTCTATTTTGTCTTACAATTACTTTAGACACTCCATAGTTCTTATCGTTACTATTTGCATAGCAAATTTTTTTTTTCCTTCTGATTTCAACTTCTCTTTGTCTTGAATCTAAAGTATTTCTCTTGTGGGCAGTATGCAATTGGATATTGCTTTTATCATCCAGTCTGAATGAATATGTCTGCTTTGTCTTTGGGATGTTTAGACCCCTCACATTTAATGTCATTATTGATATGTCTAGATTTACATTTGCCATCTTGCTATGTATTTTTTTATGTCTGTCTTTCATATTACTGTACTCTTTGCTCTTTTTTGAGTTAAATAAACACCGTTTAGTGTACCATTTTAATTATTTGGGGTTTTTTACTATACTTTTTTTAGTGGTTATTCTGTGGAATACAATATGCATCTTAATTTATCACAATTTACTGAAGATTGATACTAACTGAATTCCAGTAAAATATAGAAACTTTGCTCTAATACAACTCCCCTTTTTCCACATTCCTTTGTGCTGGTATTGTCATATATTTATATTACGTCAATATCTGTTATAAATCTGACATTATAGTGTTACAATTATTGCTTTCTACAATCATGTTTTTTCTTAAAGAGAAAGAAAGGAAAAATTATTTATTGAGTCTTTTAAATTAACCTACATATTTACTATTTCTGGTGTTCCTCATTTATTCCTGTGTATTTCCACCATTTCTACCTGAAGGTGTCATTTCTTTTCAGCCAGTGAGGTTTCCATCATCTGATGACAGATCTGTATGTTGGTAGGATAATTTAAGAGGTCAGGCAGTTTTCAGATCTGCCCTGGGTTTTACTTTCTGCTCAGTCATTTCGAGTCTCTCTGTGCATGTTGACAGCTTCACGGTAGCTCACGAGTGTGCAAATATGTTGGGGTTTCTCTGACACAGCTGCGAATGTGCAGAGCTTCATCCAGGAGAGCTTGGTCCAGTCAGTACCACGACCTCAGGCTAGTAGAGCAGAGCCAAAGTTCACACTGACCAACGTTGGGCAGAGGTGGCTCAGGGCATCCCCACACCAGGAAGCCACAGATTTTCACTCTTCTTTCCTAAACTTCAGCAGTTTTCCAACCATAAATGCTTCTCAGATTGTCATATCCCTTTGGTTGGCTTCCAGAGCACTGATTATCTTACATTCTACTTTTTCTTTCTTTTCTCGGTCAATTTTGTCCAGATTTATAGTGCTAGAGCCTAACAAAAAGAAATACTGATTATCCATAAGGGAAATAAAGAAAGTAGCTAGACAAGGTTAAGAAATAAGCATCAGGTTGAAAGTAATGTGTGTACCTCAAGTTTAGCATACAGGATTAAGAAAGCATGTGGATGGGTGATTTGAGGGCAGATTGGAAAAAAATGGTTCTTTGTTGAAGTGAGAGTCAAGTCAGTCATTGCCAATTAAATATTGCCAGAATTCTTGGATTCATGTAGTGTTTTAAGTTGTGCGATAACGTGTAAGAAGTGTCACTCTTAATAATGGCTTGCTTGCCTTGGCTTTTTACAGGGTCTAAACCTTGGAAGGGATCTTATTCTAATTTAGTTTTATCTACCTCTTAGGGGTATTTTGAAGATTAATGCTTATTTTGCAATTTAGTGCTTCATTAAGCCTCTTGGAAGAATGTGCAACTCCATTGATAATATACTAGATAGGGCATTGTAGGAAAATTTCTAAAGCCTTAATCCTAAAAGTAAAACTCAACTCACTTACCTTTTGAGAAGTAAACTAATAGGAAGGTAGTATCTGGGAGTTAAATTAGGTTTGAGTCTATTTCCGGTTTTAAAGGTGATAATATTTTATATTGACTTTGAAAGTTCACTCAATGGTGGAGCCAGACTATTTACAGCAATAGAGGCTAGATGATATGCAGCTGCAGCAAGAAGTGAGAATGCCTGGAGAAGGATACAGACTTGCACATAATTCAAGGGAGTTGAATATTTCAAGAAGGGAGTTAAATATCAAAGACTATGAAGGGGACAGAAACTGAACACAGGGCTTTGGGTCTAGCTATTGAAAATATATGATAAATCTCCAGTTCTTTTATCAGGCTTTACATTACCAACACGTGAGGCATTGTGCCCCAATGCCAGCCATACAAGCCGAATCTAAATTTGAATATTTTTCAAATTAAAGACCAGCACTAGAAAATGATATGTATGGACTTTTTAACTTCTCATTGGAAATAACAGTTCAGAGAGTCTTATTATGGCACCATGTGATCCTTTTTTGGGTCTAAAAACTTATTTAGCCTTTCACAGTAATTGGGTGCTTGGGAGAAAATGGTTTGCGACGTCTATTTTCAGTTCTTGCATATTATTGTATTAGTTGTCTACTACTGTATTACAGATTACCACAAACTTAGTGACTCAGAACAACACACATCAACCTCCTGCTCAGTTCCAATATGTAAAAAGCTTGAAAATTGACAGACTTATCCTTACAACAAGAAAAGGCTGGAAAAACAAAAATCAAGAATTTTCTTGGTCCTGTCAGAGAGCTGAATATATACAGTAAACTGCCACTCGGAAATTTGGAGTGACAGGTGAATCCAGAGAGTCATAGCCAAGATCTGCTCACCTGGAACAGAAGACACGGTAGCTGTAAATTGTGAGGAACATTTAACTGGTGATTTGGATGAATTGTTAGCAGCTGAGTGTGGGCCACCATGGGAGTGAGAGACTTCTGGTTTTAGAGGGCTCCTCAAACTTTCACGGGCTCTACATCCAGGAAGCCTATTGGATTTTCATGGGGAAGATCTGAGAAGGGTCCCCTTGTGGCTCTGGCAGAGGGAGAGGAAAAGTGGTCCTCGTGAAATATGCCAGAGCATTCTCCATATCAGAGGTCCAGTCTCCAGGGGGAAGAAACCTTATCAGAGACTTGTCCCAGAGCTGTGGATGAGGGACACTTATCTCTCCAGCTCTCTAGTCTTTCTGTCTCGCCTAAGGGAGGGGAAGCTATATAAGAAGAAACACTTGTGAAGGTCATTGACCAGAGACACAGGCCCATGAAAAGATTGAGCTCTGAATGGAAGACTATAGAAAGGCCTCTCCCCAGTACCTTACCATAACGGCACCAAGAGGTCTCCAGTATAATGATAAAAGATTGTGTCTGAATGAGCTGAGAGACATAGACTATCCCTGAGGAGGAATTCTTAGGGAATCCCAAAGTCAGCAGACAAGAACAAAAACCTCAGGGAACTTGAAACTCTGGTACCTACACCTACCTCACAAATTAGAGGCCAATTATTAGCCAGGTTAACAGAGATCCCACATTACAGGCTTTTCAACAAAAAAATCATAAGGCACCCTGAAAGGCAAGAAAAAATAGTTAGAAGAGACAAAGCAAACATCAGAAATCAAACTGAGGCCTGACACAGATGTTGGAATTAACAGATGGGAAATTTTAAAAACTATGATTATGTTAAGGCATATAATGGAAAAATAGACAAAATGCAAGAACAGATAATATAATCAGAGAAATGGAAATTCTCAGAAAGGATCAGAAGGAAAATGGTAGGAATAAAAAATTTATATATAACAAAAATGAAGAATGCCTTTGATGAGTTCATTAGAAGACATGATATAGCTGAGGAAAGAATCAATGAGCTTAACAATGGATTGGAGGAAATTTCCCAAACTGAAATGCAAAGAGAAAAAGGAATAAAAAAAGAAAATAGAACATACTTGCCAGATCTGTGGGAAAATTTCAAAAGGTGTAACATATGCATAGTTAGTATATCATATGGAGAAGAAAGAAAAAGAACAGAAGAAACATTTGAAGTAATATTGTCTGGGACCTTTCCAAAATTAATGGCAGACATAAAGCCACTGATCCAGGAAGTTTGGAGAACAGCAAGAAGAATGCACACCAACAAAACAAAAGAAAATTATACATAGGCAAAAAATATTCAAGCTGCGGAAAACCAAAGACAAGGCAAAGATGTTGAAAGCAGTCAGAGGAAAATAACAGCTTACCAACAGAGGAACAAGAATTAATAATCACATTGGACTTCTCTTCAGAAGTCATGCAAGCAAGAGGAAAGTGGAGTGAAATATTTAAATGATGGAGAAAAGATTACCTATGTAGAATTCTATATCCTCTGAAATTTTCCTTCAAAACTGAAGGAGGATTAAGACTTTCTCAGACAAACAAAAACTGAAGGTCTCGGGGCCGACCTGGTGGCATAGTTGTTAAGTTCATGTACTCCACTTTGGTGGCCCGGGGTTCACAGGTTTGGATCCTGGGTGGGGACCTAGCATCACTTGTCAGGCCCCACTGAGGCGGTGTCCTACATAAAATAGAGGAAGTTGGGCACAGATGTTAGCTCAGTGACAATCTTCCTCAAGCAAAAAGAGGAGGATTGGCAACAAATGTTAATTCAGGGCCAATCTTCCTCACAAAAAACAAAAAAACCTGAGGGTCTTCATCTCCAGCATCTGCCCTGCCCTAAAGGGGATGTAACAGAAGTTCTTGAGGGAGGGAAAATGCTATATCAGAAACTTGGATCTCAAAACAGATGTCAGAGGAGAAATAAATGAAGATAAAATAAAATCTTTTGTTTTTTAAAATTCTTTATTGATCTAAAAGATAACTGTTGGTTTAGAATAATAACAGTAACAATGTATTGGGTGATTAGTGCATAGGGATAAATGAAATGAATGACAGCAGTGTCATGAGAGATGGGAGGGAGGAAGTGGAACATTCTGTGTTAGGGACCTGCGTGGGGAACAATAGTATTCTTTGAAAGTAGACTTCTATGAGTTAAAAATCTATGTTGTAAACTTTAGAGTAACCAGTAAAATGATTTTAAAGCATAATTAATAAGCTAAGAGAGGCCATCCTCAGTTCCTTGGCAAGTGGGCCTCTCCATAGAGCAGCTCCCCACGTGGCAGCTTGCTTCATTGATGCGGGCAAGGAGAGACACTGTTAGAATGACAGAAGATACAGTTTTGTGTAACACACCACAGAAGTGAGATCCTATCGCCTCAGTGATATAGTATTCATTAGAATAAGTCACAGTTCCCAGCCACCCTCAGAGGGAAGGGATTACTCAAAGACGTGACTACCAGGAGGTGAGGATTGCTGGGGGCCATCTTGGAGTGTCTTTGCCAAAGTCATTGTTTTTCCTTTTTGAGGAGATTTCTCTATAGAGAAAGTTACTGATTATGACGTGACATAACACGTCAAGTTGAGATGGTAGTGCCCAAGTGTATCAATATTTTAAACTATTTTTACTCTCTTCACTTTCTTATCTTTATTTTTCCTGACTTCACAGATTCCATGCCTTCCTTTCTCCAAGGAGGAGGGAAATCACCAGCCATGAACCATCGGAGCTGCGTTTCCCTCCATGCCGGATGCGCTGGTCTCTGTCTGTTTTGTCTTTCCTTTCTCTCGCTTAGATGGAAAGGAATCTCTCTTTCCTTTCTGAGTGACAAGCACTATCATCTATCCATTCTTCTTTGTGTTGTCAAGCTCGCTCTCCACTAGCCTGCCAGCATGACCATATTTCAGACACAAAAATCTCTCTACTTTCCAAATATTCTCCTATTTCTCACTTTTATTTAAATTTTAGAAAGTCTTGAACAGTATTCCGAGTCACTGTTTTAATTTTTGCACTTCCCATCCACTCCCAACCTAGCGTCAAGTGGCTTCTGCTCTAATACTCTGAGGAATCCTTTCTTTGGAATATTATTTCTTATTTGCCAGATCCAGTGATCTATTAATTCCTAAACTAATTCACCATAATTTTTCCCTTATTATCTTTGTTTTTCTGGACTATTGTAATATCCTCCCCATTGTTTTCTGATTTCCTGTCTGTCCTCATTCCAATCTGTCCTGTGCAGTGAAGCTCGATAAGTCATGTGCAGCTTCAATCATGTCACATGACTCCCCAAAATATTTTAAGTTCAGCATTAGAAATCTTGAATCCCAGGTTTTAATACCGTCCCACAAATTGTTAAATGTTAAATATTTCAAAAACGATAACAAAAATTACTCCGTAATTGTAGTATGGTAATATTTGTTCTTTGGTGCCCATTGGCCATTTTGGATGGTCTAGAATAAATCCAAGTCTCCACGAGTATATAGTCAAACTTTTTATTCTTTTGACTCTGAAGTTGACTGTCTATATGACTTCAGATAACTGTCTTGACTTCTCACTCCTCACCCAGTCTCTTGTCTATAAAATAAAGCAATTGCTTTGTTTGATATTAAAAGGACTTTGCCATCCTTAAAAACTACATTTTTGTGACTGAAGCTGCTATTTTATTGCATCTTGTCCAGATCGGTTATGAGTCTATAAGGTAGAAACTGCATAAGTACATAAACCGTAACCCGGTTTTATCAGATAGCCCTAGTGCTCTCTTTGACCGATCTGTACCTTTTTTTCCCCCTAAAATTATAGGTAATGCTGACTTTTGTCAAAGAAATACATTTGATATTCAAAAGCTCGATCTTAAATCCAGAGCATCCTTCCCTTCTTTGGACTAATGCTGAGAGTTTCCAGTAGCTGTACAGACACGATCTGCTGTCGGTTTGAACGGAATCTGACTAATCCACCTGACATGAATTCATTTAAGTCCACTTCTTCTGAGCAAGAGAGAGGACAGCTGTCAGAAAGCTCCCATCGCAGCTGAAGTGCGGCCGCCAGGGTTTACTTTCCATATTGTCGGATGCAGTGAGAGCCTATTCTTAGTGCGCCAGACACTTTCATTATTCCGGACTTTACAAGAATAGAACGGTGTTTGCTTTAATGAAAGTAGAGAAGATTCTTGTGTTCTACCAAAGTCTCAGTGCATGGCAGTCCCAGGATTGGGAGCACTTGTCATTTCAATATTAACCAATCTTTGATATTTTTCTTTGTAGATAATAACATTTAATTTTTAGATAATCAGTATGAAAATAACGCTCTCAAAAAAGCACAATGTATTCTTAGCCTTGTGAGAGTACGACAGAATTCTTAAGCCCATTTTACAACATGTTGATCACTTATTTACTTAAGTTCTTTTTACCGAGTTGTTTTGGTTTAGGCTTCAGATTTTAAGTATCAAAAATACATGGTGTTTCATCCAATTTTTTTTTTTGGAGGAAGATTAGTCCTGAGCTAGCTTCTGCCACCAATTCTCCTCTTTTTGATGAGGAAGACTGGCCCTGAGCTAACATCGGTGCCCATCTTCCTCTACTTTATATGTGGGACGCCTGCCACAGCATGGCTTGCCAAGCAGTGCATAGGTCCACACCTGGGATCTGAACCAGCAAACCCAGGGCTGCCAAAGTGGAATGTGTGAACTTAACTGCTGCGCCACCAGGCTGGCCTCTCATCCAATCTTTTTGTATGTCAAATTACTGATCTTGAGCCAAGTGCTACAAAGATCCTGTGATTATCCTTCCTGCACTCATCTTGTGTAGTAAACCGGACAAGATGGAATTCTGGGAAACTGTACAGAGAAAGAAGACATGAAAAACATTGGTGTTAGTGATAACCAATAGGTTGTGAGTTCATTCTTTCATTCAATATCTATTTATTGAGTATCTCAAAGCTAACATTGAGTGAAATTTAAAAAGGGACCCCTTCCTCAAGATACTTTATGGACACCTGCTGCAACACTGTTGTGACAAATAAACAAATCTGTGATAACTACAATATGAATGTTCCTCCTTCAATTGTGCAGTGCACAACCTGTCCAATGCTGAAGGTGTGATCAAGAACAGTCACGTCCTTGCCCTCATGCAGAAAGACACAAAAATAAAGACACATAAAGAAATAGTGACACAGTCTGACAAATATTATTTGGGGGAAGAAAAAACACCTGAAAGACAGAATAATAATTTAGAAAGAGCTATTAAAGAATGTCTCTTTTTTTGGAGGATAGTGACATTGAGATCTCAAAGATGAAAAGAAACTGGCCATGTGAAAAGCATGAGGAAGAGCAGAGTAAACCACATGTATAGAGGCTGTGATGCGTGAAAGAAGCAGTTGCATGTGAGGAGTTGAAAGAAAGTGGGATTGGCTGGAGGACAGGAGACGGGAGAGAGAAGAGAAGAGTGGAAACAGCTGCATGTCTAACAATAGGGAGCGGCTTTATAAATTACGGTCCACCCGTGCAAAAGAACACCGTCTAACCACCAGTGAATGTGCTTCCAAGCCTCTTTCACGGGATGGGAAATTATTTATCATAAGTAGAAAGCAGGGTCAGGACCACCACGTGTTTATGTATATGTGTTATACAATTTCCCAATTTCATTGTGTCTGAGAAAAATAGTCAATATAAAGTTATTCAAAGCAGTTATCTCTAATGGTGAGATTGAGTGGATTAAATTTTATTTTAGTGTTGTCCGTTTTTTTTTAAATTTTTGAAATATTTTAACATGTGTGCAAGAGACATATTAAAAAAATGTTTGATCCTGCATTCTTTGTCACAGCAAATAAGTAGAATAAAGCTAATTATTCCTCAATAAGGGAATGATCAATAGACAGTGTTTTGTCGGGGCAATAGAATACTCTTCAGTTAAAATGGAAAAAAGAAACTGGGACATTCATCAACATACAAAAATATCAAAAGCATAATTTTGAAGCAAAGATGGTTGAAAGAATGTAGCTGTGATGTGATAATTTATATAAATTTTAAAACGATTTTTCTATCATTTATAGTTATAATTATATATATATATAAATATGAATTTAAAAAGTACATGCTAATGGTACTCTCTAGTTTCAGAAAAATGAAGAATAATTACCTCAGGGGAGGGAGGGAAGAGAAATGGATAAGAGAGGAGCTTTAGCTAAATTCATAATTTTTAGTTTTCTAAATAAATCTGAAGAAAATATAACAAAAAGTTTGACTCCATATATTCTTATCTCCTTTGTACTATTCTGTACTTTAAAACATTGAGAAAAGAAGTACGTTTAAAAATCCTCATATTAGGGGCCTGCCCTGTGGATGAGTGGCTGAAGTTCTGCATGTTTTTCTTTGGCGGCCTGGGTTCGCAGGTTCGGATCCCTAGCGTGGACCTATTCCACTCATCAACCATGCTGTGGAGGCATCCCATGTATAAAGTAGAGAAACGTTGACGCAGGTGTTTGCTCAGGGCTAACCCTCCTCAAGCAAAAAAAAAAAAGAAGAGGAAGATTGGCGACTGATGTTAGCTCAGGGCAAATCTTCCTCTCACACACACACACACACACAAAACCAAAAACATCTTGTATTAAAAACGTTGACTCATAACTGCATATGGATATTATTCCTTAAGGAATAACAAAGACAGACGTATATTCGAGCGTCTGAGGTCAACTTAATTTAAAAGTTTTACTATGAAATAAAATATACGTAGCGAAGAGAGTGTAACCAATACACATACCGATACACAGTTGAACAGGTA
The DNA here is from genome assembly GCF_021613505.1 of Equus quagga. Classification (NCBI taxonomy): domain Eukaryota; kingdom Metazoa; phylum Chordata; class Mammalia; order Perissodactyla; family Equidae; genus Equus; species Equus quagga. Next base: position 5,209,871 of record NC_060268.1, on the reverse strand, counting down.
ATACAGTAAATGCCCACATAATTACCACTCAGATCAAGAAATAGAACATTACAGCAGCTGAAACTAAAATGAGCTTAGTTTTCCTATTTTTGAACTTTGTATTAATGAGATTATGCTAGATGTATTCTTTTGTTTGTTGCTACTTTAGCTCAATATTGTGTTTGTAAGATTATCCATGATGCTGCATTTAGTTGTCATCTCATTTTTATTGCCATATAGTATTTATACATTCACCTGTTAATGGACATTTGGGTTGTTTCCACTTTTGGCTATATGAGGAATGCTGCTCAGCACATTTATACGGTGGATACACGTATATATGTATATATACACACAGCCTGGTGCACACACGCACACGTTTCTCTAAGGCAAATGCTTAAGAGTGAAATTAAAGAGTCAGAGAGGATGCTCATCTTTAACTCTACTGCTATACCAAACTGGCTTCCAAGCTGGTGGTACCAGTTTGCACTCCTGCAGGAGCTCATCAAAGTCCCAATTGCTCTTCATCTGCACCAACATTTGCTATTATCATATTTTAAGATTTTCACCAATTCAATAAGCATCTAGTACTATCTCTTTGCAAATAAAATTGTTGTTTCCCTGATTAGTAATGAGGTTGAGCCCAATTTCAAATATCTGTGGGTCTCTTGGATTTCCACTTGTTAAATATCCTGTGCGCGTGTGTCTTCTCGTTTTTCTTTTGGGGCATTTGGATCTCTTTTCCTGATGACACGTTTTCACGCTTTCTGAGTACTGGAGCCTTTATTAGATGCATGTCTCGTGACATTTTTTTCCCATTGTGGTGCCTGTTTTTAACTTTTAAGTGTCTTTTAACTAGAAGTTAATTTTTATTTGGCCAAATTTATTGATCTTTTTGTTGGCGGTTCATGACTTCTGTGTGTTGTCTAGAAATCATTCCTTTCAGAGATATTGTGAAGATATTTTCCTGTATGACCTTCGAAATTCTTTGTAGTTTTGACCTACTTATTTCGTTCTACCTTCGATCCATCTGGAATTGACCCATTTCAAATTTAAATTTTCCTTCTCTTATTCCTTATTTACCTCAGAGTTTGATAAAAAAAAAAAAAAACAAAAACCAAAAAACAAACCTAGCATTTCTGAGAAATGATCTTTGAGGAAATGTTGAAAATAGTCTTCTTAATGTGGATTTCACATGGGCTGGACCAGAGGCCTAGATCTACAATGAATTATAAATTCAAGTTCGTTTCAAGTTGATGTTGATTGTGCTGATCTGCATAGTTCAGGGCGAAATAAATGAGTAAATCAAGGACAATTTAGAAATCAATAAGAAAAGGATGTGTCTGATTGAGTTCATTGAGGATTGAGGCATGTTTTAATGGTGAACTGATGTTTAACCAAAATTTGGGGCTGCGAGTAAGAGCATCCCAAGAAAAATAGATAGCTAAGAATACGGAGGAGCTGGGAAAGGAAAGCGTGTACACACAGAGAGTTTAGTTAATTTTTGTATTTTCTTTGATGATAAATAGGAATCAAAATATGGTCAATTATAAAAAGTGGATACATTTAAGACATTCACAGTTAGCTTTGAAAGGGTATGTGTGCTGGACGTTGGGTGTGGATCTTAATTTTGGACGGCTGTGCTTAGTGTCTGGAATTTCAATCAAGTACACATGTAAACATTATAAAGATCTGATTCGGGAGTTTATTCCACTTTCCTCTCCTGAGTCTCTGTCTGTCTCAACTTCAGTTTACATTTTAAAGATTTTATTTTTTTCCTTTTTCTCCCCAAAGCCCCCTGGTACACAGTTGTATATTCTCCATTGTGGGTCCTTCTAGTTGTAGCATGTGGGACGTCTCCTCGGCGTGGTCTGATGAGCAGTGCCATGTCCGCGCCCAGGATTCGAACCAACAAAACACTGGGCCGCCTGCAGCCACGCGCACGAACTTAACCACTCGGCCACGTGGTCAGCCCCGTCAGTTTCCATTTTAGCCGAATTGGTTGTTTTAGGACTGATGCAAATTACAGGCTAAACAGTCTTACCCCTTTCAGATCCCTCTGATCTGTTGTCTAGAAATCGTTCCTTTCACAGAAAACATTTGTTTGTGAAATGCTGTGTAAGAGTGTAGATTTTCAAGGATATTTTTCAAGATTCTGACTACATTCAAAATAAGCAGAAACTAATAGGCGAACTGCCAGCAATTCTATTGGGGTAGAATTTCCAGTTTCTATAGTAAACTGGAAAGCAGAATTTATCATCAATGTGATTTATTTTGACTTTTACTTATGAGTGAAATGATATTTCTGAGATTTCCTTTATTTTAATTTAAAAATAACGAGGATAGATAAAGAATGATAGCAAGTTAATGCTTTTGAATTGGGTGAGGGCTATATGGGCATTCATTGTACTCTTCTATTTTTTTCCTCTGTGTTTGAAAATTCTCATAATAAAAAGTTAAAAAAATAAGGCTCTATTTAAGGAAGTTATATGTCAAGGTGATAAAAAATAAAGGCTAAGTTAATATGAATTTCTTCTGAGTGAGAACACTACTTTATAAAGAAATGTATGTATACATCTCTCCATCCATCTCTATTCATCTGTTTTTGCACCCACACAACTATTTATCCAACAATGCAGCATATCCTGAGCCCCCAACTCTAAGGTGGTGAGCAGATCACTGGAGAATGTAAGTGTTCAAGGCAAGGTCATAAAAACACAGAACTATGGAACCTGAAGAAACTGGAGGCTCATTTCCCCTAACGCACTTTTTACAAATGGTTACCCTGAGTCTGAGGAGATTAGACAGTTTACCTGAGATCACACAAAGCTTTTAGTGACAGAGAAACATATCCAAGACTGTAGAGTTTTCCCCTGTTAGAAGTACTTGTTGGGTTGCCTCTGCTGCAATTGCGAGGACTGCCGTGTGAACGACAACGGAACTGTGCTGCCCTCTGGTCTCTTGGAGAAACTCGCCTTCCAGCCGCAGTGGACTGAATCCACCGAGGTTTGCGGTAACACCCGCTTCTGCTACATCCTGGTCCAAACTCAAGCGCTCTGAAAAAAGGTTTCGCAGATGTGGGAGGGGTGAGAAAGCAAGCACTGCAAACCTAAGTGGCTCTGGCAGATTCGCCGTGGGGATTTTGCTAAAAAAGGCAGTTTCTGTGGGATAAAAAGCATTTTGACATGGAAATATCTTAATAACTCTGTAAGGTTGTCAGTTTTTCTTAGGGGAATTTTCTCTATCAAGATAAATTACCGTTTTGCCTTTTTGAGGTTTCAGAATGAAGATTTTAAGGCGGCAAATAGCTGGTGAGTAGAAAAGCAATAAACTTGCTCTGCTTTAGTTATAACTATCTGAAAACACTAAAAACTTTTGCAGTGACTTTCATAAGAAAAATATATGTAATTTGGAAGTAAAATGAGGGAAGCTGTGTAGTTCGCTGGCTATCTGAGTTCCTGACCTCTACCAATTACTAGCTGTGTGACCTGGGACAGGGTACTAAACCTCTCTGTGTGTTTCCCCATCAGATAAATAAGACTAATAATAGAACCTACTTCATAGGGTTTGGGTGAGGATTAAATGCAATACATGTAAAGTTCTTAGGCTAGTACCTGACAAACTAGAACTTTTCGTTACTAGTTAGTATTGTTTGATTCAACTATATAACAATTTATCGTAGAAAATCCGTGAGCAAATCGCCATTAGCTAAGTGGACTAGAGCGCTAATTTTCTCTTTCTTTCAGCTTTATTGAGGTGTAAGTGACAAATACAATTGTAAGATATTTAAAGCGTATGTCGTAATGATTTGATATATGCATACACTGAAAAAGGATTCCTCCCATGAGGTTAATTAATATATCTATCACATCGCATATTAATCTTTTTTTTTGCTGAGAATATTTAAGTTGTACTCCATCAAAAAATTTCAATTATACAATACAGTGCTATCAGCTATAGTCACCATGTTATACATTAGAGCCTCAGATCTTATTTAGCTTATAGTTTGTACCTTTTACCAACCTCCCCCTAATTTTCCCACCTCCCAGCTCCTGGTAACCACAGATCTACTCTCTGTTTCTATGAGTTTGACTTTCACCCCCAGATTCTACATATAAGCGATATCATGCAGTATTTCCTTGCTTTGTCTGCTCATTTCACATAGTGCCCTGAAGTTCCACCCACAGTGTCACAAATGGTAGGATTTTCTTTTTATTTTCTCTCATGGCTAAATAATACTCCACGTATATGTATGTATATGTATATGATTGAAATATATATATATATATACATATATACACCACATCTTCTTTATCCCTTCATCCATTGATGGACACTTAGGTTGTCTCCATATCTCGTCTTTTGTGAATCATGCTGCCGTGAACATGGGAGTGCAGCTATCTCTTTGATATCTTGTTTTCATTTCCTTTCAATACATACCCAGCAGTGGGATTACTGGGTCATATGGTAGTTCTATTTTTAATTTTTTAAGGAAACTCTTATACTGTTTTCCGTAGTGGCTGCACCAATTTATATCCCTACCAAAGTGCACAAGGGTTCCATTTTCTCCACATCCTGACCAACACTTGTTATTTCTTGTCTTTTCGATGACAGTCATTCTAACATGTGTGAGGTGATATCTCATTGTGGTTTTGTTTTGCATTTCCCTGATGATTAGTGATGTTGAATGCCTTTTCATATACCTATTGGCCATTTGTATGTCTTCCTTGGAAAAATATCTAGTCAGTCTGGAAACAAACCCTCAATACCTCCAAGGTATGCCTTTATTATAGCTTTGTATTATAGTCTGAAATCAGGAAGCATGATGCCTCCAACTTTGTGCTTCTTTCTTAAGATCACTTTTGCTATTTGGAGTCTTTTGCGGGTCCATACAAGATTTAGGTTCCATACAAGTTTGTTCAATTTCTGTGAAAAATGCAATTGGAATTTTGATAGGGATTGCACTGAATCTCTAGATTGCTTTGTGTAGTATGGACATTTTAACAGTATTAATTCTTCCAATTGATTAAAATAGAATATCTTTCCATTTATTTGTGTCTTCTTCACATTCTTTCATTAATGTCTGATAGTTTTCAGTGTACAGATCTTTCAACTCCTTGGCTAAATTTATTGGTTATTATTTATGTTTTGTGTCCTTAATTTCTCTAAAAGTTTGTTGTTAATGAACAGAAACACAATTGATTTCTGTATATTCCTTTTTTTACAACTTTACTGAATTTGTTTATTCTAACAGTTTTTTGGTGGAGTCTTTAAGATTTTCTATATATAATATTTCATCTGCAAATAAAGAAAATTTTACTTCTTTTCTGATTTAGATGCCTTTTATTTCTTTTTCTTGCCTAATTTGCTCTGGCTAGGACTTTTAATACTATGTTGAATAAAAGTGGTGAAAGTGGGCATCCTTGTCTTGTTCCTGATCTTAGAGGAAAAGCTGTCAGCTTTTCATGATTGAGTATGATGTGAGGTGTGGGCTTGTCACATATGACCTTTATTATGTTGTGTTCCCTCTATATCCAGTTTGTTGTGTATTTTAATCATAAATGATGTTGAATTTTGTCAAATTTTTTTCTTCATCTATGGAGATGGTCATATAATTTTTATCCTTCATTTTGTTAATATGGTGTATCACATTAATTGATTTGTGGATGTTGAAGCATCCTTGCATCCCTGGAATAAATTCACTTTCTCACGGTGTATGATCCTTATAATGTACTGTTGAATTTGGCTTGCTAATATTTTGTTGAGGATTTTTGCATCTATGTTCATCAGGGATATTGGTCTATAATTTTCTTTTCTTGTATTGTCCTTGTCTGTTTTTGGTATCAGGGTAATGTTGACCTTGTAAAACGAGCTAGGCAGTGTTCCTTCCTCTTCTAGTTTTTAGAACAGTTAGAAGAATTGGTATTAATTCTTCTTTAAATTTTGGTAGAATTCTTCAGAGAAGCCTGGTCTTGGGTTTTTTTTTTGTTGGGAGTTTTTTGACTACTGATTCAATTTCCTTACTCGTAATGACCCTGTTCGGATTTCATATTTCTTCATGATTCAACCTCGGTAGGTTGTATGTTTTAGGAATTATCCATTTCTTCTAGGTTGTCCAATTTATTGGTATATAATTGTTCCTAATAGTCTCTTATGAGCCTTTATGTTTCCATGGTATCAATTGTAATGTCTCCTCTCTCATTTCTAATTCTATTTATTTGAGTTCTCTCTCATTTTTTCTGGTAAATCTGTATAAAAGTTTGTCTATTTTGTTTATCTTTTCAAAAAACCTGCTCTCATAGTTTCATTGGTCTTTTCCTGATCTTTGTAATCTCTATTTCATTAATTTCTGCTTTGATCTTTGTTATTTCTTTCCTTTTGATAACTTTGTGCTTAGTTTATTTTTCTTTTTCTACTTCCTTCAAGTGTAAAGTTAGGTTCTTTATTTGAGATTTCTTGTTTCTTAATGTAGTTGGTTATCGCTATATAGTTACCTGTAAGAACTGCTATGGTTGCATCCCACAGTTTTCATATATTGTATTTCCACTTTCACTTGTCTCAACATATGTTTTTGTTGCTCCTTTGACCTATTGCTTGTTCAGTAGCATATTTTTTAATCTCCTCATATTTGTGAATTTTCCAGTTTTCTTCTTGTAATTGATTTCCAGTTTCATACTATTGTGATCAGAAAACATACTTGATATGACTTCAGTCTTCTTAAATTTATTAAGACTGGTTTTATGGCTCAATATATGATCTATCTTGGAGAAGAAGAATATGCATTCTGTGGCTGATGGATGGGCTATTCTGTAAATGTCTGTTAATTCTGATTTAACATGTCATTCAAGGCCAATGTTTCTGAACTGATTTTCTACCTGAGTGATTTATTCATTGTTGAAAGTGAGGTATTGAAGTTCCCTATTATTACTGTATTGCTGTCTACTTTTCCCTTCAGGTCTGTTAATATTTGCTGTATATATTTAGGTGCCCCTGTATTGGGTGCATAAATATTTACAAATGTTATATTTTCTGTTGGATTAACCCCTTTATAATGATCTTATTTTTCTCTTCTTACAGTCTTTGAATAAAGTCTGTTTTGTCTAAGTACAGCTAGCCCTTCTTTCTTTTAGTTTCCATTTACATGAAATATCTTTTTCCATCCCTTCATTTTCTGACTGTGTATATTCTGACATCTGAATTGAGTGTCTCGTAGGCAGCAAATAGTCAGCTCTTGTTTTTGTTTTTTAAATATATTCATCCACTTTATGCCCTTTGACTAGAGAATTTAATCCATTTACATTTAAGACAATTACAGATAGGTGAGAACTTATTAATGCCATCTGATTAGTTTTCTGGCTGTTTTGTAGTTCCCTTATTACTTTCTTCCTATCTTCCTCTCTTCCTTTGTGAATTGATAACTTTCTGTAATAGTATGCTGTGTTTCTCATCTCTTTATCTTTTGTAAGTATCTACTCTGGGTTTTTGCTTTGTGGTTACCAAGAGCATAAAACGAATGTATAACTGTCTATTTTAAACTAATAACAGCTTACCTTCTATTGCATGCAAAAACTCTATCTTTTTACCTCCATTCCCTACTTTTTATGTTTTGGATATCACAATTTATGTCATTTTACCTTGTAAATCCATTAACAAATTATTTTAGTTTTATTTTTTATACTTTTCTCTTTTAACCTTCATAATAGAGTTATAAGTGACTTACCCACCACCATTATAATATTAGAATATTCTGAATTTAAATATATATTACCTTTACTACTTTGTTTATACTTTGATATGTTTTTCTATTGCTAATTAGCACTCTTTGATTCAGCTCTAGAAATCCGTTTAACATCTTGTAAGGCTGATCTAGTGGTGATGAACTCTTCAGCTTTTGCTTGTCTGGAAGACTCTTTATTTTCTTTCAATTCTTAAGGACAACTTTGCCGGTTAGAGTATTCTTGGCTGGTAGTTTTTGTGTTTGAGCTCTTTGAGTATATCATACCACTCGCTTCTGGCTTGCAAAGTTTCTGCTAAAAAATCTGCTGATAGTCTTATGGGGAGTTCCCTTGTATGCAGCAAGTTGTTTTTCTCTTGCTGATTTTAAGATTCTCCTTGTCTTTAACTTTTGAGAATTTAATTATAATGTGTCTCAATATGAGTCTCCTTGGAGTCATCTTATTTGGAGCTCTCTAGGCTTCCTTTATCTGGATGTTTATTTCTTTCTGCAAATTAGGGAACTTTTCAGCCATTATTTTTTTGAATAAACTTTATGCCCTTTTCTCTCTCTCTTCTCCTTCTGGGACCCATATAATGCAAATATTGGTCTACTTGATGTTGTCTCATAAGTCCCTTAAGCTATCGTCACTCTTTCTCACTGTTTTTTCTTTTTGCTCCTCTGATTGAATGAATTCTGCTGCTCTGTCTTTGAGTTTTCTGACCCTTTCTTCTGCTTGATCTAGTCTTCTTTGAACCCTTTTATTGAATTTTTCAGTTCAGTTATTCTGTTCTTCAGCTCTATGTTTTCATTTGGTACTTTCTTAGATTTTCTGCCTTTTTGTTGAAATTCTCACTTTGCTTGTTCTCCTGACCTTGGTAAGTATGTTTATGACCAATATTTTGAACTCTTATTAGGTAAATAACTTTTATCCACTTCATGATGGGGGGTTTCTGGAGTTTCATCTTGTCTTAGTTTGTTTGTTTGTTTGGAACATATGCCTCCGTTTCTTCATTTTCTTTGATGCTCTGTGTTGGCTTCTGTGCACTAGATAACACAGCCACCTCTCCAAGTCTTGATAGAGGGGTCTCTTGTAGGAGATGAACCTTATTGCTTAGTCTGGCTGAAACACTTGGCTGTCTCTCAAACCTCTGTGGTTGTGGAAGCTGCCTTTTTTGTTCTTAGTGGTTCCCAGTAGTTGATGGTATGCTAAGACCTGTCAGTGTCCCAAAGAGGGGATTTCAGCACTTTGATGTAGGCTGACTGGAAGCTAGAACCTCAGGCAGCAGCAGGGAAAGTATGTTGTTAGTGCCTTTGCTGAGATAAACTGGAAGATGGTTTTTTTGTTTTTTTTTTTTGCCTATTCCCTCTGTGCTGGGCCCATGTGTATAGCCACAGGGGGGTACTCCCATGTCAGTTAATCACGACTTCTTTGTTTATTACACTCCTATGAGACTCATGAATGCAAGCCCCTTTAGCTATCAGAGCCAAGTGATCCAGGTGCTCATCCCTTGAGTGGCAGCCACAAAAGCTTGGGTACCACATGTGTATACAAGGTCCTCTCAGGGAGATGTTGGCCATTTGTAGTGAGCTTAAGTGAGAAGGCAAAGGTAGTGTCTGCTGCCTTCCATAGTCTCTGGAGAGGATCGCTGTCAGCCTGTGGATGCCTGCTAAGTTAGAAGCCTGACCCTCAGGCAGCAGCTTTTACCGTATGTAAATAGGACTCAGGGAAAGACTGGGAGGTGGATGTTTTCTGCCTGCTGCCTCAGTGCTGAGTCCTAGGTGGGGGATTACTTTTGTTTGCTGTAGTCTTGTGACTTTCATGGATACAAGCTCCATTGGCTTTAAGAACTAGATGTTTTGGGGGCTCATCCCTCAGGTGGGAGTCTTAAAAGTTGGAGTGCTAGATGTAGGGTCCAAACCCTTTGCTCCTCAGGGAGAAGCTGGGAGTTGGGAGTTCCCGCCTGGTTGTATGGCACTATACTGGGGATGGCATGCTTTTTTTGGTGAGGGAAAGTTGCCCTGAGCTAACATCCATGCCAATCTTCCTCTACTTTTTATGTGGGTGGCCACCTCAGCATGGCTAAGGAGTGCTGTAGGTCCATGCCTGGGATCCAGACCCGTGAATCCAGGCTTCCAAAGCAGAGTGCATGAAATTAACCACTACACCATGCAGCTGGGCCCTGGGAATGGTGTTTATGGTGAGAGTGTCTCACCCTTTCCTACCCATTTAGATGTGGGTGATGTGTGTATTTTCTCATTTGCCCAGTGTATAGGAGCCACTCAACGAGTTTCTGGGTCTCTTTCAGAGGGAATTGCTCTGTGTATAGCTGTAGATTCAGTGTGTCTGTGGGAAGAGATGAGTTCAGGAAGCTCCTATGTCACCATCTTGGATCAGAACCTCTTCTAATTTTCAAATCTGTTGATAATTTAGAGATTCAATTACTAGTTGCCTACCCAGTATCCATTCTATCTTCCCTAGAAACAGGACCCAATTTTATTTGCAAAGTCAGAGTGTCCAAGTCTGAGACAATGTGTCTTAGATGAAGTGCCTTGTAGAAACTCTTTGTTATGAGATGTATGCATAAATATTGCCTGTGGTACTGCAGAGGCTGCTTCCAGTGAAATCCCTGCACTTGGAAGTGCTTCATTTTTCTCTCATCTCTTGCTCTCCTGTTTCTTGCCTGCAATGAGAAAAGGACAAGGGGCTGCTGTTTTGGAACACTAAGTGACACTGAGGATGGAAGCCATGATTATAAATGGCAGAGCAGAAAGAAGGAGCCCAGGACTCCGCTGACTTGGTGATGCTTCTGTTCCAGCTTGGCCTGGCCTATCAACTAATTTCTGAGAGAAAAACAGAAAAAAGTATACTATCACTGTGTTTAAACACATTTATTTCAAGTTTTTATTACTAGCCACTGTATATAAATTTTAACTGATAGAGCACCCTTTATGGAGAGTTTTGAAGATATAGGTCCCGGCTCCAGAGATTTTCATTCAGTAGGTCTTAGGCAAGGCCCAGGGTCAATTAAGTTTGGAACAACTATAATATAGCATGATGCCATAGATTTCTGGGTCATGGGGATTTTATTACCAGGATACACATTAGCTTTTGTTGGTTCCAGAAGACAAATTTCTGTCAAGTGTCAAAAGGGACAGTGAAAAGAACTACTGCATAAAACATCACATATGCATCACTCAGAGAGGAAAACTATGCCTGTTACATTTCCATAAAGAAAATTTATCTTTGGAGGAAAAGAATCATGGGAGGGACTTTTAAAAGTTTTATGCAATGAGGTTGGGCAGGGAAGAAAAATAAGGTATCATTTTGTTAAAATAATGGAGTATTCCTGAAATTTTGAAACTCATTGGGAAAAGTCGAACCTTCACAAAGATATCCATTTAATATGGTTAGTCTGTGGTTATCAACAGAGCCAGAGGGCAAACTGGCTAAGTCATTTTGATAGTAAGATATGTAAATCAAAGTAATTTCAGATCAGAGTTGCCACTGGATAACTCAAACGTCAGTACTTAAGGCGTGTCTATGTTAAAGAGAAGAAAATAACTATTCATGGCTTAACAAAAGCATACTCTTGACAATCATTTGCACACAAATGTTTCTTGCTATGTATCTGAGAAAACATCCTCATAGCCAGTATTGTACATGAACGTAATCAATAAACCTAAGAAGTCAGTCTCAACTATGGCAATTTCATTCAGCAAGATCAAAAAGCCCTTTGCCAGCATAATGAAACCTTTTCTGTGAACATGGTCTGCAAGGGTCAGAATTACCCGGCCAATCTACCTTCATTACCTCTCTCTATTTAAAGCAGAGACCCACTTCGCTCATATTTTAATAGTACGTCTCTGTATTAAGATGGCTACGTGGAGATCCTGGGTAGTAAAAAGTATGCTGTGGTGGTTTGGATCCACTTTCACACCTTCTAAGCCTGAGCTCCAGAGCTGCAAGGTCAATTTTCCTTACCTCTCACAGCTTCTACCTAGAGTGGAGCACAAAAGCCTGGTTTTGATGTATTGGTACCTTCTGAAGAGATGAAAATCCAAGGTTATATCACCCCATATGAAAATGAAAAGCTGTGACATCTCTTTTAGATGAGAGCTTGTGCTCTTCTCCTTGCTGATCATTCTCTGAGCTTCTGTCACTGTGCTGAGTGCTATCACCCTTCTTACCGTTAACTGCATTTGTGTGTCTGAAGCACTTGTGGGCCTTTTGGGATGAAAAACACTTTCTTTGCTAAGTGCTAACCATTTTTATGGTTATTATTGTTATTAAGTCAATTCCCAAAGTCATATCCACTAACATGGCATTTTCAAAAATGACATATTGCTGTGGTGCACTGGGAAATGCTGTTCAGCTGGCTTTCTGATGCTAATCTCTTAAGTATGGCTTTTGTGGTGCTACTTTTGGGAATGACACTTCTCTTTGGTGGCTCGATGTGCCCATAGGTAGTAAGCTATTAAGGGAATAATGATGGGCAAAAGCAGGTGGCAGATACTTTCTGACAGACCCATCTTCCACCTAAGGCATCTGCTGTTTAAGAGTGTATGTTGTCACTGTACATAAAGACGGGCTCCTGAGAATAATGCAGAATGATGATGTTCAAACACATTCTTTGAGAACCATTAGAGTAATTGGTTTAAAATTCAGTGTGTTCAATTCCATGAAATATGCCAAGTTTGTGGAAGCATGGCTTTTCTTTTTCATTTCCAGAGGGAATTTGTGTAATGCCTTTTCATTGCATGACGGAGAAAACCGCAGTGTACCGAGATCAGAAATTAGGCAACTGTACAGAATGAGAATCCAGGGAGCAGAGTCCTCATCCAGATTTTCATAGCATGAAGGTAAATCATCAGTACACATCAAGGATATAACTCTCAAAATATTCATTTGGTGGTGATGACTACTAACGTAAAGAAATAAGGAAGTACTTTTGGGAAAGATTTCTGAGGACCTATATCTATGCATCGGCTCTAGTATGATACAATTTCAAATTCTAGTACAAAATAACTTAGAAGAGCCTGGTTTTTATTTTTTTCTTCATTGCACCTGGTAAGTGCTGCCTATCCTAGATAAGGGACTAAAAGGAAGCAGTGGGTGAATTATGGGCAGCCGGCTTAGTCTCAGTGCAGGCTTTGTTTTATAAGTGATTAGCACATACCCCCAACAGCATTGCTCCAGCCATGCCTTACAGATCAGAAATCATGGAGGTGGTCGGGGACTTCGCTCCCCCATTCAACCAATACATTTCTTCAGGGGCTGCATGTAGACGGTGTGTGATGGTCTTCATAAAGTAGAGTGTGAGCACCTGGACAGCCCACCCTGCATAATCCCCCCGCCTCTGAGAGTGACTTTATCATGGATTCAAAGTGCATCTTCTGAATTTGATCTTGACTGAGCCATAGAAAGTTTAGGGTTAAATTCAGGTGTTTTGTGTATACTAAAAATTGATGAAAATAGCTCTTTTAAAAAAAGTGCAGAGCAGTTGCATATATTATTTCATTTTCTTTTCTGGTTCTATCTTAGAATACAAGTAGGCCTAGCCCTGGTGTTCTTTCTCAAGAGAAAAATTGAAAGGAAGAGAGAGTTTGATCATGAATTCCTTATGGAAAATTGGAGCCTCTGTTACTAAAAGAATTCTGGGCTTGATATTTGTTCCTCGTGGGGCCCAGAAATAGCTATATAGTTTCTATCTTAAGGAGTCATCTCCTGAAATTCTTGAATAACTAATTGCTAACCACTGTTTTCAAGAAGTTGCCCTCTGTAGAAAGGGGAAATGGAACCTATGTAGTATTTGATTTCAAAAAAAGGAGTAAAGGACACCACCAAATTTTATGTAACATAAAGTAATAAAAAGGACTACATTTATACCCTCCAGATTTGTCTCATTTTGAAGATTATTTAATTCAGAATAATTATAAAACTCAGATGACATGTCTGAATGTCGATGAAAGACAGCCCCTGCCACCTCTCCCATGCTCGCTTTGCCTCATCTCCTTGTGATCCAGGCCAGAGGGGCATCATGACGTGACTGCCTCCAACGTCCTCCTTTGGATAGTCAATAAATGTGACAATGTCTTTGTTAAAAGTGACAATCTGTAAACAGTGTCACTTAATTAGCTATGCTTTTGAGAATCCAAATTCCTTTGAAGTCTCCTCCTTACCTCTCATCTTAGGATCATTGAGAATATTCTCTATATTCAGCCAGGAAATTAAACTGAAACTGAAAGTTGTGACTACACTTGACAAATCCTGTCAGCTTGCAAGGTTCTAGATTGGCCAAACTGTCACTTTCATCTCTCCACAATGGGCAAAAATCCAGAAATTAATCAGAAATACTGATAGTATCAAGTCTGGCCCTGTGTGCACTATCCAATGAGCAACAAAACTTGAAATTCCTATAACTATAGTGACATGGGAATAACCATAGCTTTTTATCAGTAAGTAAAATGCGACTTATTTGTATTTCTATTGAGGTTTAATAAAAATGAGTAAGTACATGTTTTATAAAGGTTGTATGATATAATCACACATTTTAAAAATTTTATTACATTATTTTTGATAATTATTTTTATTTCCAATTTTTCAATGTTAACATTCCGTAGACTCTAATGAGAAGCCACAATGCTTATATGTAGCTGTAATATCTTTTGTTCAGTTATATATTTGTCACTTTAATGTAATAAATGAGTAACGTGTTTCTTTTCTTTTTAAATATTTATATGGTAAAAATATGGTCTCTTCTGTTATTCCATATAATACATTTATTCATCTCTCCCAATGGATAGCCTGCAATTCAGTTTTCTTTGATCTAAACTTATTTTAAAAATAAATCTAACTGCCTATTTATTTCTGGACCATCAATTACTAGTCTAAGTTTTTTGTCTTGTTATTGCTTTCTCTATACTAACTCACCTTTAATTTTCTTTCCTGCTTTAACTGAATCATTTTGCAAATTCAAAATTTACATTTCGTTTGCATCATTGCTATGAAATACTTTATTATCTTTCATAAATTGCTCTTGACTCTATTAATGGATGCATTAAATACTCGATAGAAATTAGATAAAAGAAGCAGAGGAAACTAGTTAGCTAAGACAGTACTATTTTTACATTGGGCACTTAAATTGTATTGTGGTAACCCATATTTTTCAGGAATATATTATGCCAAAGAGCTAAAGAAGGGAATACATAGATAGATTGCTATCTTTTTGTAAAGTTGTAGTTGTGCAACTTTTAATGATCTTTCTAGGTGCTTTTCTTTCTTTCCTTTTTTCTTTGGTGAGGATGTTTGGCCCTGAGCTAGCCTCTGTGTCAATCTTCTTCTCTTCTGTATGTGGAACGTTGCCACAGCATGGCTTGATGGGTGGTGTGTAGGTGTGCACCCAGGATCCAAACCCATGAACCCTGGGTTGCCAAAGCAGAATGTGTGAACTTCACCACTATGCCACTGTGACAGCCCCTCTAGGTACTTTTTAGATTTATCATTTTCAAAAGCTCATATTTCTCTGGGAAATAATTGATTCACAGAATGTTTTGAAGATTTGAATACAGGACTAGCCTCTCATGCAGGAATGTAGAAGATATGGTTACTACTGCACAAAGGAGAATTATGAAGTTCCAATGTACCCAGAATTATATAATTATAGGCTTACGGTGATTTATTTAAATTGATAGTTTAAAAATCATTTGAGCATATATGTTAAGGTAAGGAGGAGAATGCAAACTGGAGTGGAGAGAATATTTAGGCTTTGAAGAAATTTCCAAGGATATGAATCTGTTTTCTCACTTACTAATTGTGCTATTTTAGGTAGGTTACTTAGTCTTTCTGAGCCTCAGTTCCATTGTGTATTGAATGGATGTAATAATGTGTAACTAATAAAGTTGTTTTAATAAATGTGATATGTGTTGGAACCCAGCAGAAGTTTCTCTTGTATGTTTTATCCTGACAAATCAAGAATCAATATCAAGACAGAGACCAAATTCCCATGATGCCAGCTGTCAGGCAGACTCGAGTACCTCTCTGCTGTTTAATGAACCATACAATTTTGCCTCAACTCCCATCGTTGAGGGCTATTTTAATTAGTTTTAGGTTTTTTCTTTTGTTTTGTTTTAAAGAGACAAGTTAGTATCTTGGCCTAGATTTAAATGCAATGTTTTAAGAAGGATTTTCACTATATTTAGTGGGCTACATAAACCTGCGACTGGAGGCGAACCTGGGGACCCCTCGTAGCACATTTTTCTAAAGAGATTCATTTAGGAATCTTCCTTTGGTTGACAAATCCTCTGAAAGGTTCAGATGATGGCAGTCCTTCACATATTTATGTGACTTAATTTAAACATTGTGTGTGCGTGTGTTTCTTAACACCTTGTAAGACTAAAGAAACGAGAATTTTTAGAGGTCAACATATGGGAAGAAAGGAAAGATCATTTAGAGAATTTATATGGAATCTGAAGAAGCTGAAGAAACCGAAGTGGGATTTGTGGAGGCAGAATGCACCTATGTTTGTTTCTGGTGAGAAGGGAGAATGCTCAAATATATGTAGAAAGTGTTCAAGATATAGTTTTCCCAATTATAAGTCTTCATCTAAAGCACTGAATTGAAAAATTCATTCTTCTTTCCTCAGCACTGAAACCGCTCTGGGGCCGTGTTTTACTGGCTCGGATCCCCACGTCCTAACCCGTCTGTGGGACTGTGGCCATTTTAGATGTGCTGAAGTGAACTGAAGAGATCAAATTCTACAGTACAGTTAAATTCATTTGGCTGTGGTATCCAATAACCCTCATTTTAATTTTTGTCTTTTGGGAAAATATAGATTTGTATTTGATTTTATTCTCACATGTCTAGAGGCACCGTAATGGATGGATTTTACAATGAGAAAATAAAATAACTAGGCTATAAATAAACACATTCATCACTGCTGGGCAGTGAATTCTACACATATATTGTTAGAGTAATGGCTTTGAAGGAATATGTTAAGCCTAGTGAAAAATCAGAGAGTACAATTCTACTAAAGTTAAATTTATTGCGCTTTTAGGCAGGCCCTTTAAACAGCTATGATCTATTTGTATTGTGTGGTGGACAGTCGTGCTGTTTTTTGTTCTTAAATGATGATGTGCTATCAGTTGGCATTTTCATCCTGCTGCTTTAATATGCATAAATCCCATTATACTCTACGGCTGATGCTTTTAAGATGAGATGGTAGCTTTCCTGACCCATTGGTTGATTTATTTTAGCAACTGAGAAAGTATCAAACAATTGAAGTTGGATCCTATTAATCTTTGCTTGCGTTCTATCTTTTCTCTCTGTAGTTTTTATTCTCAAAGCTGAGAAAGAAAGAGTGCTACCAAGTATGCATATCCCAAAAAACGTTTTAAATTGGATGTGAATCACAGTTTGGAAATTGATCGTGTTTCCTGGCACTGGCGTAATGAAGAACTGCTTTAAAACACATTTATCTGCCTTGCTTGAAAGATTCTATGTCATATTAATATGAAAGTTTTTGAGGTCTAAGTTTTTCTTTTTTTTGCAATAAGGGTTTATGTACCTGACAAATAATGTGCAATGTTGCTTTGGGGAGAAGTAAACTGATATATGTTCCAATAAATAGATTTTAATTTTCCAAGAATTTCACTGGTTGAATGTAGACCTGTCTTGTCTTTAGGTTGGAATATGCTGACCGTAGGGAAATTGTTGTTCTAGATGTTGTCTTTGGCCTAGCTTCCCTTTTCCCACATTTTTTTGGAAAATATTTACAACAAGAAATACAAAAAAGGGTTGAAATTTGCACCTAAAATCTTGTACCCCTCATTAGACTAGAAATTTTGGTGGGAAGCAGATGGTGATTTAGATGCTGATATCCTATAAAAAGCAAAAGTACCTTTCGGATATTTGAAAATAAGAAAATTAAGACTTTAAAAAAACTACTGATTTGAATTAAAATAGAAGTGCTACCACCGCTTCTTTTGTCTGCCGTGTCTGAAAATATGTACGTATGAATTAGAGTTTTCAGTGGCCCTGGCATTATTCAAACTTTTAAAAAATCAATCAAGCATTGAAAATTATAAATTATTATAAAATACTTATTCACGTATTTGTTTAATCAGCAAACATTGATCAGTCATCTTTGTTTTAGTTACCTGTTGCTGTATAACAAATTACCCCCAAATAGAGCAAATTAAACAACAAATGTTTATATTTTACAGTTTATGAGTGTCAGGAATCTGAAAGAACTTAGGCTGAAGATCTCTCATAAGGCTGCAGTCAAGGTCTCAGCTAGGGTCATCCGAAGGCTTGGGTGGCCCAAAGGGATCCTTTTCCAAGCTCATTCATGTGGATATTGGCAGGAGACACTGTTTTCTCATGCAGGGCTGTTCACAACATGACAGTTGCCTGTACCCAGATCAAATGTTCCGAAAGAAAGAGAGTGAACCCCAAACAAAAGCTACCATGTCTTTTATAACCTAATCTTGGAAGTGATCTTATCACTTCTGCAGTGTTCTTCTGATGACACCGATCACCCTTGGCACAATGTAGGCAGTGAATACCAGGAGGTGTGGGGCTCAGTGGGAGTGTATTCGAGGCTCGTTTCCACATCTACGTGCTCCCCATGCTGCTGAGCACTAGATGCAAACATGCATGTTACTCAGACTCCCGTCCTTAAGATTATTTTTGTCAGGCAATAAATTCAGGATCAGATTTATTTTTCTTGTTGTTCTGTTGATATTTCTAGTTACAGCACAACAGCACTCAGATGAAAATCAATATCCTTTATAAAACTTTATATCTAAAGGAATACTTTAGCATAATTTGGGATATATATCCTCAGAGAATAATTTAGGATGAAACATTCCTAGTTTTTTCTTTTCCTATCCTCAAACTCAAAGCGAGGCAAGTCAATGATTAAGTGAGATGTTCAACGCAGAATGGAAGAAGCAGTTTCCATTGGTCACGCTTTATTTTTTAGGTATCGAGCGCCAATTTACTCAGCAGCTTCTTTGAATCCCAGTTTAAGATCTTTTATTGCTTGAGAGGCTGTTAAATTTGTATAGTTATCTAATGATTCACACACACACAAATGAATTTTCCCTAGAATTTCAGACAAAGGAAATAGTAATTTGAATTTTAGTTGACTTCTCTTGGTTGAATGTTTATTTCGTCTTTACATATCCTGTTTCTTTTTCTTCCATAAAATAAAATGAGAAAGGTGCTCAAACTTGTCGTTAGTCTTATTTTATTCTTTTACTTAAGGAGTAATCCATTTGTCTACAGTCTCCCTCTTCTGCAAAATATGATTATGAGCAATAGGGTTCGTGCAGATCAACTTCCGTTAAATTTTCTATTTCATAAGTAGTTCCGTTTCCTCAAACATTGACTGAACAACTATCGTAAGTAAGATACCATATACCATAGTTTCAAGCAACAGAAACCCGCTTGCAACTTTCCAAGAAAAATGGGGGCATTTATTATAAGGACATTGGAAGATGTCGTGGAATACAGAGAAGAGTTGTTCCTCCTTGCCTGTGCCGGGAGATTCATCTCCATTGATGCCTGTTTCATTGTTTTTCCTCCTTGCAGACTGAATCTCTTTTTTTCCCTTCCATGCGTGGGTTGGAAAGGGCTCCTAAAAGGTTCTGCGTTTGCATATCACCTATCCAGCCATAAAGGTAGACTGGCAAATCTCAGAGCTCCAGCTCCAAATTCACAGGGAAAGAGCTCTCAGTTATGGTGGAATTGTTCATCTCTCTGTTCTTCAAACGAGTTTGACAGACACTGTGAATGGCGGGGTTTTTGTCTGATTGATTCTGGACTAATCAATTGTGATGGGGGTGGGATCATGTTTCTGAATCCAACTACCTTCCTTCTATCATGTGAGTGCAGCCCAGGAGTTTTTGCCTAGAAAAGCTTTGGTGGATAATAAGACTCCCATTTGGACATTTAGTGATTTGATAAAAGTCTAGTTATTTTTCTTATTCATTGTGGAATATTCCCTTTATGTGTATTCTTCTCATTGTCTTCTCTTTACCTGCCCTCTCCAACTTACAGGTGTTTTTTTATGGTAAAATCATGTGCCCAAATCTTCTTTATTTACGTTGAAGAGAGTTTTTTGATTTTGACTGTTCTATGCAATTGTAAATTAATCAAACTTGTTAAAACTTAGGGCACTGTATAAAATATACCTAATGTTAGTGTTAAAAGAAAATACTGTACGGAAAATAGCAACTTTAAATAAATAAAACATTTTATTTCCTATTGGTTTTATTTATTTTTATTTGTCAATATATTTTTTAATTTTTTAATAGTCAAATCTGATTTGGTTATACCTTATAAAAATAAGTGAAAGAGAGAAGTTAATTGGAAGCGTAGTGGAGTAGCTCAGAGAGCCAAAGGGATAGAAACTTGAGACTCATTGGGAATCCAAGCTTCCACCTAGCTCTGTCTCTCCATCTCTCCACCTTTGGAGTCCTGGAATTTTGCTTCTCTCATCCTCTCCTCTCTGTCTCCTCTCTCCGTGCTGTGCTCCGTCCCACTTTCAGTCTAGCTCTCACTGCCTTGTTAGGCATGTGGTTAACCCCCCTGTTCCTGACATTACATGCCCATGGTCTAAGTGACATCAGAAACAGTTGAAGTGTCACAGATCCAAATACCTAGAGGTAAAAATCTGATTGTTTCATTTTGGGTCAGGTTTCTATCTCTGGTCCAACCAGTTAGTTATGGATGATGTGACAAAGTGACAGTACAAATACGCTGTGGAGACCCATGAAAGGGTGCCGTGAAGAAGGCGGACACACAAAAAGGCCTCAACTCTGCTTTGGATTTGAAACAGGACCATCTAATTCTAATATTAAAATGCACTGCTAGAGTTTTTGAGGGCTTGCAAAGTATTCAATATGCTTGGAGTAAATGGAATAGGTTGAGGAGGACTTAAGATGGGCCTGGAGAGGTTAGCAAAAGTCAGGGCATTAAGGAGCATGAATGTTTCCTGTAGATAATGGACAACCAATGAAGGCTTTTAAACAGGGAGAGCAAAGGGCAGGGTTAGAATTACTGTTCAAGAAATTACTTGGACAGATGCATCAGGAATGGGTCAGAGTAGAACATGAGTAGAGGCAGAGAGACCAGGTAGGAGATTTCCAGAGGAGAGATAATGAGGTGACTAAATGAAGGTGGTGGCAGTGGATGAAAGGATAATTTCAAGAGATGTTGGAGGCCGGCTCCGTGGCCGAGCGGTGAAGTCCGCATACTCCTCTTTGGTGGCCTGGGGTTCGCCAGTTCGGATCCTGGACCTACACAGCACTCATCAAGCCATGCTGTGGTGGCATCCCACATGGAAGAACTAGAAAGACCTACAACTAGGATATCTGACTATCTACTGGGGCTTTGGGGAGAAAAAAAGAAAAAAATGAGGAAGATTGGCAACAGATGTTAGCTCAGGGCCAATCTCCCTGACCAAAAAGCATACTTAAAAAAAGATGTTAAAGTTATTGCATAAGTAGACAGTTGGTGACTGATTAAACACCATAAGTAGGGGGAGAAGGAGGGCCCAGGCTTCTCTGTCTGATCAGGTGGGTGATTGGTAGTGCTGTTTACTGATACGGGGGAGTCGAGATTAGGGGAGGTGGAAGGAAAATGAAGAGTTCTAGCTGAGCTTGTGCCTGTGGGACAACCGATGGTTTGGCATGGGCATCTGAACATACAGGTGGTAGAGAGGTCATGGAGATGGAAGAGAAGCACAGAGCTCTGAAAGACTGAAGAAATTTCATCCGATTCTTAATTTACTGAGAGTTCTTATTTGAAATAATTTTTTTTTTATAAATTTGGTGAATTATATTGATTGATTTTCAAATGTTAAACCAAGCCTGCATTTCTGAGACAAACTGAATTTGGATATTATGTATCATCCTTTTTATGTATTGTTGGATTTAATTTTTAAAATTTGTTCACAAAGTTTGAATTTAGGTTTATGAGATACTTACCTGAAGTTTTCTTTTTTTTCAGAAATGTCCTTGTCTGGTGTGGGTGCTAGGGTCATTCTGGCCATATAGAATGAGCTGAAAAGTGTCTTCTCCTTGAATTTTCTGGAAAGTTTGTGTAGATTAGGTATTCTTTCTTCCTTAAATGTTAAGGAGACTTTAAAAACAAATCTCTCTGCTCCTTGAGTCTTCTTGTTGAGCAGGTTTTTCTTTTCCTTTTTTTTCTTTTTGGTGACAAAGATTTGCCCTGAGTTAACATCTGTTGCCAATCTTCTTCTTTTTGTTTGAGGAAGATTGTTGCTGAGCTAACATCTGTGCCAATCGTCCTCTATTTTGTATGTGGGATGCCGCCACAGCATGGCTTGATGAGCCATATATAAGTCTGTGCCTGGGATGCAAAGCTGTGAACCCTGGGCCTCCAAAGTGGAGTATGCAAACTTAACCACTACACCAGAGATGAGAATGTTTTAAATTACAAATTCAATTTCTGAAATGGATAATATTCCAGTTCTCTCTTTTTAACTTAGATTTGTTGTTTTTACTTCTTTCAATAAATTTTTCCATTTCCTCTAAAGTTGTCAAACTTATTGACATAAGTTCTTCATAATTTTCCTTATTATTATTCTAATATTTATAGACTCTTTAGTGATGTCCCCTCTTCCATTCCTGATATTAGTAATTAGTGTCTTCTTTCTTTTTTCTCTGATCAGTATTGGTAGACTGATTTATTATTTATTAATCTTTTCAATGTACCAGCTTTGAGTTGCTTTGGTTTTTCTCGATTGTTTTTGTATCTTCCATTTCATTGATTTCCACTCTGATACTTACTCTTTCCTTTCTTCTACTTATTTTGTTAACTTGTTCTTATTTTTCTAGTTTCTTAAAGCAGATGCTGAGATCAAGGATTTGAGACCTTTCTTCATGTCTAATGCAGGAATTTAGTACTGTAAATTTTTCCATAAGTAATGATTTAGCCGTACTCCACATATTTTCACCCTGGCTAGGCTGTAGTCCCAAATCATTCAAACACTAATCTCGGTGTTGTTAAGAGATTTTGCAGATGTAGTTGAAGTCCCTAATTGGTTAACTTTAAGGGAAATTATCCTGGATTCTCTGGGTGCTTGATTCAAAGAGTTAAAAGACCTTACAAGCAGGAATGAGGCTTCTCCTAGAAAGAGAAAAAGTTCTGTGTGACCAATAGCATTGGTTTGTGCTCATCCTTCCCTGAATGCCTGCCCTATAAATTTTAAATGTGCTTAGCCAGCTTCACAACTGTGTAATGGGATTTTTTGAAATCTTTCAATCTCTTTCCCTCTAGATATAAATATATACACATACGTACACACACATGCATGTACTGTTCATGCTTCCCTGGTTGAACTTGAACTTGACTGATACAATAACGTGGAATAGTTGGATCTTGGTTTTTTATCCAATCTGACCATCTTTCCCTTTTAAGTGGGGTATTCGGACCATTTACATTCGCTGTTGTTACCGATGTAGGATAACTTAAATCTATTATCTTGCCATTGGTTTTCTATTTGTCTTATCTGTTCTTTGTTCCTTTTAATCTCTTTTTTCTGCCTTTTTTTGAATTATCTGAATTTTTTATGGTTCTATTTTATGTCCCTTGTTGGCTTATTATACAATTAAGCTTTATTTAATTGCTGCCTCATGATTTATAGTTATATCTTTGTCACCACAGTATACTGTCAAGTGATATAATACCACTTGATGTAGAATATAAGAGCCTTAGAGTAGTGTCTTTCTGTTCCTTACTCCCAGCTTTTCTAGTATTGTCATGCATTTGCCTTTATAACTCCACACAATACTATTGTTATTTCTGTTTAAAGAATCAATTATATTTTGAAGACATTTAACCAATAAGGAAAAATATTTGTATATTTGCCCATGTAATTATATTTCTAGTGCTCTTAATTTCTTTGATTAGCTCTTTTCTTCCATTTGATATCATTTTCCTTATACACGATTAATTCTTTCAGAATCTGTATGTTTGATGTTTATCTCCATTTTTTTTCTTGGTCAGGAAGATTGTCCCTGAGCTAACATCTGTGCCAATCATCCTCTATTTTGCATGTCAGATGCTGCCACAGCATGGCTTAGAGAATGATGTGTAGGTCCACACCCAGGATCTGAACCCACGAACTCTGGGTCACTGAAGCAGAGCATGCAAACCCAACCACTATGCAACTGGGCCAGCTCTACCTTCATTTTTAAGATTTATTTTGCTGGGTTTAGAATTCTAGGTTAACCTTTTTTTCCTTTCAGTATGTTAAAGATGTTCCTTTACTGTTTTAGCACTTGCATTGTTTCTTATAAGAAATCTGCTGTCATCCTTACCTTTGCTTTTATGTAGCTTGTCTTTAGTGCTTTTAGGATTTTCTCTTTTTCACTTGTTTTGGCTTACAATGTGCCTTATAGTTTTCTTGTGGTTGGGTTTTGTTGAGCTTCTTGAATCTGGATGTATAGTTTTTATCAAATTGGCAAAATTTAAGACATTATTTCTTTTTCTTCCAGTTTTATTGAGATATTATTGACATATAACACATGTAAGTGTAAGATGTACAGTGTGATGATTTGTTACACGCATATATTTTGACATGATTACCATAATACAGTTAATTAACACTTGTATCCCCTCACAAAATTACCATTTTTTTTTTGTGGTGATAAAACTTAAGATTTACTCTCTTAACAACTTTCAAGTATATATGGTAATTCCCCCTTATCTGTGGTTTCCCTTTCTGTAGTTCTAGTTACCTGCACTCTGCTGAAGTGCAAAAATATTAAATGGAAAACTCCAGAAATAAACAATTCATAACTTTTAAGCTGCTTGCTATTCTGAGTAGCATGATGAAATCTTGCACCACCTCACCCAGGGCATGAATCATCCTTTTGCACAGTGTAGCCATGCTATATGTTACCCTCCTGTTAGTCATTTAGCAGCTGTCTCGGTTATCAGATCAACTGTTGTGGTATCACAGTGCTTGTATTTCAGCAACCATCCAACATTGTCTGCTTCTGACATCCAGCCATTGTCATCATCATGGCTCGATGATCCTCCTGACATATCATCATAAGGTCAACAATAGCATAATGCTACATCACAATGCCTACGTCACTCACTTCACTTCATCTCATTACGTAGGCATTGTATCATCTCACATCATCACAAGAAGGGTGTGTACAATACAGTAAGATATTCTGAGAGAGAGAGATGCCAATCACATAACTTTTATTACACTATACTCTTACAGTTGTTCTATTTCATAATAAGTTATTGTTGTTAATCTCTTACTATGCCTAATTTATGAATTAAACTTTATCAGAGGTATGTACGTATAGGAAAAAACAGCATATGTAGGGTTCAGTGCTATCTGTAGTTTCAGGCTTCCACTGGGGGTCTTGGAACATATCCTCTGTGGATAAGGGGGTGCTACTGTAATACAGTGTTGTTAATTGTAGTCACCATGCTGTACATTAATCCCAAAACTTATTCATCTTATAACTAGAAGTTTGTACCTTTTGAACAATATCTTCTTGGCCCCTGGCAACCACCATTCTACTCTCTATTTCTATGAGTTTGCCATTTTTATATTCCACATATAAGCGAGAACATACATTTGTTTTTCTCTGACTTATTTCACTTAGCATAATGTCCTCAAGGTCCATCCATGTTGTTACAAAAGGCAGGATTTTTTTTCTTTTTTTATAACTGAATAATATTCCATTGTAAACATATATCACATTTTCTTTATCAATTTATCCATTAATGGGCACTTAGGTTGTTTCCATGTCTTGGCTATTGTGAACAATCAGACATTATTTCTTCAAATATTTTTCTATACCTCTCTCCTGCTTCTCTTTCAGGGACTTCAATTATGTGCATATAAAGTTTCTTGAAGTTGTCTCAAAACTCACTCTTCCTCTTTACATATTTTAAATTCATTTTTTTCTTTATTTCATTTTGGATAGTTTCTATTGCTATCTTCAAATTTATTAATATTTTCTTCTGCAATGTCTAATCTGCCATTAATCTCATCCAGTGTGTTTATCTTACGTATTGTAACGTTCACCTGTAGAATTTTGATTTGAGTCTTTTTTGTTACTATCGTCCATGTTGGGGCTGGCCCCATGGCCTCGTGGTTAAGTTCAGAGTGCTCCTCTTCAGCGGTGCGGGTTCAGTTCCCAGGAGTGGACTTACACCACTTGTCAGCGGCCATACTGTGGTGGCAACCCACATACAAAATAGAGGAAGATTGGCATAGACATTAGCTCAGCATGAATCTTCCTCAGGAAAAAAAAAAAAAAAAAATATATATATATATATATACATATATATCTCCCATGTCTCTCCTTGAGTTTGTGAACATAGGGCATATGATTTTAATAGCTTGTAGTGTCCTTATCTAGTAATACCAACATCTGTGTCAGTTCTCAGTTGGTTTTAATTGGATTGACTTTTTTCCCTCATTTCAGGTAGTATTTTCCTGTTTCTTTGAACATCTGGTAAGTTCTTGAACTTTATTCTTGCCTATAGTTAAGATATTTGGAAACAGTTGATCCTTTTTGGTCTTTTAAGAGTTTTTTTTAGGTGAGACTGAAGCAGTGCTCAGTTTAGAGCTAGTAATTCCCCACTACTAGAACAAAACCTTTCTATACTCTACCCAACGTCCCATGAATCATAATGTTTTCTCACCTGGCTTGTGGGAACAGACCTGTGTGAGCACTGGGCACTGTTCCCTAATGCTTTCAGATGATTCTGTTCCTGGCCTCACATGCATACACTACGCATATACTATGTCCACTTGTACGGTACGCATATAAACTCTGAGCACTCAGCTGAATACTGGAAGGGACCTTCTGCAGTTCCTGGTATTCTCTCTGCTATATGTCACTGGCCCCAAAGCCATCCCCACTTTCCTTTTCCCTTTGCATTCCTTTAGCATTGAATATGGAGAGCTAAAATACCTCCTCGACTTTCTTGTAGCCAGAGGTGATCCAGTTCCAAATAGTGAAAAGTAAGCAGAAGCCTGAGCGGGCATTCTGGGGCCAGTTAGGCTGGCATGCCCCACTAGTCTTGTCCTCTCCCCGTGTTCAAGCCTGTGACAGTAATGTGGTGCCTAGAAATGAAGTAGCCATCAAGTGACCATGAGTAAAAGTGATGAGAGGCAAATCAGGAAGATAAATGTCCTTAGGCAGCTGTATCACCCTATAGTATTGCCCTCCAAACTTTCAAATTTTTACATGCGCCAAAATAAACTACTAAAGTCAAGTCACTATTCGTGAGGTTTTTTACTGCTTCCAGACTAATATTATCCTGATTGATATAATCCATTTTTGTTTTTTATGGCCAAATCAAAGGATCATGGAGGAATGTCCCTGTGGAACTGTGGACTGTCTTCTCCCACTTCAGTCAAGTGATTGTGACTGTCATTGGCTATTGAAGCCGACTGCTATGATTGACAGGCAACATCCTCACTCTCCGCATATAGAGAGTGACAATGAGTAATGCAGAAGTCATTCTCTTTGAAGGAAAAAGAGAATAAAGAAAATATTTTATTAGTCTTATACATTTTTTATTTTGTGTGCTTTATTCTGCATGCTATGAATTTTACATTGTTCAAAATTGTTAAATACTAACTAGAAATTTTTCCATACAAGTATGTGAGCACCAGTAATAGAAATGTTCTATTTTATTATACATAATACTTTCACATCTTTCTACAAAATATCAATATAATACTTTTATTTCATTCTTTATTACTGTTGGGAATGCATTTCTTGAAAATTTCAGAGAATTATTCTCTATACCACTGACAAATAAAAATGGCAAGCAATAGGATATATTGGAGAATATGAGGAAGCCATTTGGTATAAATCTAATTCGGCCTGACCTTGTCTTTCCAAAAGGGCCTGACCTAGGCCTTTGAGCATGCATTGTATATCTGCTTTACATATTCCCTATGGCAAGAACAAAGGCCCTTGAGATAAAGGTGCAACTTCCCTCCCCCTCCCAACGTTGGCATCTCCTTAAGGATTAAGCATCTTTCCTTAGGCTAGAAACTGATGGCTGCGCTCACCTGTGACCACCCAGCTCAAGACAATAGACTTGCCTCCTGCTACACCCACTGAGATAGCAGACCCACTGCCTGCTGTGTCCATGAAGCGCTGTGCTGACAGGGCAATCTTGTGACTATTGTGGGAGGGACATTTCAATCATATGTGAAATGTTCTGCTTGGGGGTATATAACCACTCTGTACACCTTACTTCTTTGGTGCCCTTTCTTCCTTTGGGAAGAAAGGCCCCGGGCCATGGTCCTCAGATTTCAGCTCAGAATAAACTCACCCAAATTTTCATTTATAGATTGGTTATGGATTATTTTCGTGGACACCACCTAGATAAAAGCATCATGAAAAATAAGCTACCTAGATGATTGCATATTGCTGTCTAAATTAGGTGTCAATGAATTTCAATTCACATAGAAAAAAATCTTTATTTAAAAAAATCTCTTTAGAGTCATTAATGTTAAGCACCTGAGAAACAGCATAAATGCAATAAAAATACTCTACCTTTTATTTCTTCTTTGCTAAAGTTATAGGGTCATCAATATCTAGAAGTATTGAAGTATTGATTTTGCCTGAAATTTTTGCTTCTTTTGAATGAGTACAATGATATTCATATTCATACTCCACAGAACGAATACCCACTAATTCTAATTTACATTTAATCCTTCGTAGTGACTCGTACATTAGTGACTAATTCCCAAATCAAAATTTTAGAATATCAAGCTATTTTTAAATAAGCCCTCTTCTTATCCTGCAAAAGAAGTTGTTGAAAAAGAGTGAAAGAAGGAACCAGCTAAAATATAATTTTTTTAGGTCTGATTTGAGGTTTTGAGTGAATTTAAAATAGCAAGAAATATTGCTTCCGGGAGTACCTGAATTTCTAAGGTAGTTGATTTGAATTAGCCCCTTTTAAAAAGAAGGATATGACTTTATAATGCAAATTGATCAATTACAACCCTGACCTTGCTCCTGCATTCCATTAGCATCTTTCTTCTGGCTACTGAATTTATTCATTGCCATCACTTAAAATTAAACATGTCTCAAACTGAAAATGTTATTGTATTCCTAGTTCCTCTCCCAGGCTTCTTTGCTTTGGTCAAATTGTATTATTATTTTTCTTATCACTCAGGTTTGACATTTTTCGGTTAATTGACTCCATCTAGTTTCTTTGCTTCCACTACCAGTAAGGCTTCAAATTCCATGCTGACTGCAATCACTACATAAAATATCCTCCCTCTGCCTCTTCTCCATTTATAGTTCAGCTACTCTTTAAGTTCAGATCAGGTCTACCTCCTTCATAAAGTCCAGACCCTGAACATTCCAGCAGAAAGGAATCATTTGGGGGCACATATTGTGTTTCTCATTGAGTGGTATTTATTTGAAATGTTTTGTCATATATTTTGAAGGCTCTTATAATAATACTTAGTATTAATTTCCACTCTTTTTAATTAATGACTAGGGCTCAAAGTTGAGGCCAGAGAGACGTGAAGAACCTCACAGTTTAAAGAAACCTACCAATAATTCAGACCAGACTTAGGAACAGGCAAAAATTATAGTCAACTTATATTTACCCTATAGTTACTCTTTTTGGTGTTCTTTATTCCTTTCTGTATTCTATATTCCCACCGGTGATCATTTTTGTCTGACGTGAAGTGTAGAATTTCTCATCAGCTTTTGTTTTTCTGAAAACGTCCTTACTTTGCCTTCTTTTTCAAAAGGGGTGCTTGCTAGATTTGGAATTATAGAAGGGCACTGATTTCCTTTTAGCCATTTAAAGATGTTCCTTCTTCTTCTGGCTTTCATCATTTGTGTTGAGAAGTCAGTTGTCAATCTCACTTCCTGTAAAGGCAACATATTGCTTTCTCTGCTTCTTTTGAGATTTTCTCTTTGTTTTTGGTTCAGCTGTTTTAATATGATATGCCAGTTGTACTTTTCTTTGTATCTATTCTCCTTAGACTTTACAGAACTTTGTCAGTCTACAGGTGATTATTTTTCATCAGTTTTGGAAAATTCTCAGCCATTATCTCTTCAAATATTACTTCTGTTCCATTCTTTCTGTCTTCTCTCTTTCTAAGACTCCAATTACATGTGTGTTAAGGCTTACAGCAAACCCCACATTTTTCTTATACTTTATTTGTCCTATTCTTTTTTTCTCTGTGCTTCATTTTGGCTATTTTATATTGGCATGTCTTCCACTTTGCCAATCTTGTGCTGCTGTTAAGAATATCCGTTGAGTTCTTATTTCAGAAAACATATTTTCAGTTTTGAGTTATTCAGTTGATTCATATTTTGGTTGACATTCTCTAAATTTTCCCTATTTTATACATCTTTCCCACTGTTTTCTTTAACACATTACTATTATTTTAAAGTTTTTGTCTGCTAACCCAAATATCTGGATTATCTTAGTTTGCTTTTATTACTTATTTTAACTCTTGATTATCAGTCATATGCCTTCTCAAGTGTAGTAATTTTTTTTGTATGCTAATCATTTTGTATCAAATAACTGTAAGAACTCTTGATGATGATGTCTTCTATGAGAGAGTGTTTTTCCCTTTTTGTGATAGACAATAGCATAAGAGGGTGATTGTATTGTTTCAGTCAGGGATTGTATTGGGTTAGGATTGAGTTGCAATTTTAATAACTCAATTTCTTTCCGGATTGTATCTATTCCTACATTGTGACCTTCATGGGCTGTTCATTAAGAACCTATTAAATATTTGTGTCTTCATCTCTAAAAGATTGTAGATGATTCAGCTTTTCCTACCTGGGAATTTCAACCTATTTTTTTTAAACCTCTGCCTCATGCAGCTTCAAAATTTGCCACATGGCTGAGGGGTAAGATGGTCAAGTGTCTTCTCCTTGTAGGAGACAGACCCCTCCTTGCCAGTGGGTTTTGCTTGCTAAGTGCTGTAAGACCTTAATCTTTTGGCATATTTTGCCAGCCTCCTATACAGCCTCATAAATGAGCAAATATTGTATGTGTATATGTGTATGAGCAGCTTGAGGCTCCTCAATTTTCTAATTTGTCACTTCAGCCCCAGGTGAATTCTTTCTGATTTTTCTGGCCCTAATAGAAGCCTTCTGTCTGGAACAACCAAGATCTTCAGGCTTTGTCTAGAATAGCAAATGACCCTGGGAAAAGACACAGCTGGCAATCACCGGCTCACTTCAGCACACAGTTCTCCCCTTATTGAGCTTTACTGTATCTAGTCCTTGTTTCTATGACTCTCTGATAGATCTGATATCTGATTTTTGTAAATTGTCTAGCTTTTTCTCTTTGTTGTAACAGAAATATAAGTCTGTCACCAACTGCTACATCCTATCTAGAAGCAGAGGTTCTTGACAATATCATTATTATTCTCTCATATTTGACTGCCAGATTGACTTGATATAACATTCAAATTTAAGTATTATTTTCCTTCAATATTAAAAAAATGACTTCATTGTTTTAATACATTCACATTTTTATTGAAAAGTTGAATATAAACCTAATGTTTTTTTTCTTTTTGGTTATTTTCTCTTGGTCTTTAGAGATCTTCAGAATCGTCCCTTGTCTTTGATATTCTTAAATTTCATACTCTCATCTTCACATGTGGTTTTTCCATTCTATTTCCTTATTGGAACATTATTAGACCTCTTAATCTGAGATATTTTACCTTTATTTAATTCTGTAAAACTTATCTTCATTCATTCTTTCTTTCTTTTTCATTTTTACTCTTCTTTCTTGTATCTCTTATTATCTAGATATTGGTATTTTCATTTCTGTCATCAATATTTCTTTATTTTCTTTTCCATATGCTATTTCTTTGTAGGGAAATGACTGCCGTGGCACCCTGACAACCTTGCACATATCTACATGTGCCATGTAGGCAACATAGCTGATCTGAGTCTTGGCAGAATGCCTTGAAATCCTCCCAGAACATGAGACCATGAGAGGCTTCTGAAGAGCTTTTAAAAGGCCAGTTCCCACTCGTTTCTCTGTCTACCGAGGAGGCTGTCATGAGACGGTTTCTCATTACCTCCCTGGTTCCAATGAAGTATGAAAATGTCTGCTTCACCTATCCTAAGGTGTATAACAGGATATAAAATCAATTAGCTGGATGGCATTGGCTCCTTAGCAAGTGTGTCCATAAGTTGTGTTACAGGCATATACCCTTTTCTTTCTGAGCTGTCTGTCTTGTGGGATAAATGATATAGGAAGCTGGAGCCTTTGGCTGCTATTACTTTCACTACGTATATAAGTTAATAAACTAACTGAATCTTAAGAGGGCTTGTTTCTTTACCAGCCAAATCTGCCAGGCTGTATCGTCCGCTTCACCCCATCTGTAGTGTTCTCTTTGTTCAACTGTTATTTTTTTACCTAATAGTTCTTGATTTTTAATAATCTTATTCCTTTTATTGCTGATATATTTCCTTATCTCCTTATGTATGTTCATCATTCTTATTTCAATTCTGGGTCCATCTCTTCTAATAATTCTACTCTGGGCTGGATTTTCCAAATTTCAAACTTTTCAAAGTTGTTTTACTTTCGAGGCGTGCACCCATCAGTTATTTAGTTATTCTGCCTGTGAGCCCATGTTTCTTTGAGTGTATCAGCTGTTCTTTCTGGTAATCCAAACTGTGAAAAGGCCAAAGACCAGGCCCTAGTTTGTATCAGTCCGATTGAGTCTAAGGAGAGTGGGTTATGAACATCTAGAATAGATGGTTCCAACCCACAAAACTATCTTTGTGGCTTCCATTTGCCACCACCCTGCCAGAGAATTCCTCTTTTCAGGGTTTTACCTCTAAACACTCAGGTAGAAGCAGGACTTAAGGGATGATGTTGTTTTAGTTTGTTATTCCCTGGCCCTGGGAGTTTGAAGTAGAAAGAACAGATAAATAAATGGCTGACAGCAGCTAGTGAGACCTCCTCTTTTCCCTCAGAACTTCTGTTTTGCCTTGATAGGACCTCTGTGTACACCTCCATCAGGATTCTTGGCTGTTGCTCCTAATACCTGTGGTGATGTGTTAGATAGTAATTGTCCAAAAGTAAAGCAAAGGAGAGGCAAGAACAGAAGTGCAATTGCTTTTCTTCAATGTATTTTTCAACTCCTCTGACCACCTTAACTCCATTCCCAACAAAACTATTCAAGAAGTTTTCTTCCCCTCTTGTCTCTCTGCCCTTCTTTCTCTTTCTAGTTATTTGAATTTATATTTCCATCCAGAAGTTATAGTTTCTCCAACTGTAGCTTCTTGATTTGGGGGAGGGAGCCAGCCAGCCATATTAGTTTGCTGTCTTACCAAGAATCATATATTACAGAATTTTAGAATTCAGTTAAACCTTAAAAATTATATACACTATTTTCTCCACAGAATAGTTCAGAAACAGTAGACTTTGAGTAGGTGGATGATGTCTCCATGGTCATACACTCAGTCTGTGGTAGAGTGGAAAGGATAGTCCAGCTCTCTACATCCTTACGCCATAGTATCCCACTAAACACTGTATATTACCCTGAGCCTGGGTCTTAGCTATAGTAACTGTAGCTATGACAACATATAGTAACTATAGTAACTATAGTAATTGTCAAAGGCAATCTCTTCTTGACCTTCTGTGCATAAATGGCTATTCCTGATATCTTACTGAGAGCCAGGCTTCTAGAAGCCTCTACCGTGAGGACCCTTAAATCTATAAAGAATTCACTTAGACTACTAGAAGTAGCAAGACTGGAAGAGAGGTCTGGCCATAGTCATCTCAGAAAAGTGCAATAGGCTGATGCTATGGTTTGAATGTTTTTGTCCCCTCAAAATTCATATGTTGAAACTCTAATGCCCAATGTGATGATTTTAGGAGGTGGGGCCTTTGGGACGTGCCTAGGTCATAAGGGTGGAGCCCTCATGAATGGGATTTGTGTTCTTAACAAAGAGATCCCTCACCCCTTCCACCATATGAGGACACAGTAAGAATTTGGTGGTATGCCACCTAGAATGCTTCACCAGAACCCAACCATGCTGGCACCGTGATCTCGGACTTCTTAGCCTCCAGAACTGTGAGAAATAAATATTTGTTGTTTATAAACTACCTAGTCTATGTTGCTTTGTTATAGTAGCCCAAATGGACTAAGACAGATGGCATGTCTCTAAGAATGTGAAAGAAATGACTAAATCAATTTGGACTGTGTCTGCTACTATTCCTACCATGAACTCTTTTACATATTTCAGTATAAATTTTTCAGCTGATTTTGAAATGCTTTAAATTGAACTCTTTGAATGCCAGTACTTATGTGTAATAACAGAGATTTTACGTAGCACAATCATGTTCCTACAGCATTGCTGTGATGCACACTCAACACACGGTCTATTCACGGTCCATTATTTTCAGGCTGGAACGTCAGTACTTTAGGATCAGAGAGGGCACCTGACTCATATTTTACAAAACAACCAGATGTGAGTCTGTTGAGGCCCCAGCTGGAAGCTCTACACATTTAGGTGAATTTACAAAATGATACGCATGTTAGCATGAAGGATCAACTTAGCATTTAAAACTTAATTTGCATGGTTGCTGTGGACATTTTTAAAACAGAAAGTCACATAAATTCAGATGAGTGGCATGAGAGTAAATTTTGGCTGTCACTGTGTCCTTGGCACACTAAGTGTTTAATTCTTTATTGGTCATGAAGAATTTTTATTTTTGTGAATTTGTTTAGGTGCTTTTAGAGATTCCTCTTTCGTTCTGTGTGCTGGAGTGCCATGTACTCAAGCTTAAAGAGATAAGAAGTATAGACTAAAAATTGTGATAGGCAACAGAAAACTACATTCCTCAGACACTTTAACGCTGTTCAAACATAATCATGTAAATGCCATAGCTCTCAGGCACTCCCAGAGTGAGCGTGCTCTCTGAGAGTAAGGCTGAGCCAAGACACTGGGGAGTCAGCTGGGTCTCCTCTAAAACCCCGGTTCTCTTATTAGCTGCAGATCTTGGATAAGTTATTCTGGGTTTCATTTTCTTCAGCTGTAAATGAGGATAACGCTACATCATAGAATTGTTGCGAGGATGAAACGACGCCTGTTTGTGGAATAGCTAGTATCATACCTAGCCGTGGTCAACACTAAATAGCTTTAATAGTAAGTAAAGTTGCTAAGAAGATCTGACATGTAGCAGATGCTCATAAAATGTTATTCTTCTATTTTTTTTTGAGTTAGAATTGAATTCATTTTAATTCTGCTTTTCAATTTTATTGATATGAAGACCTAAGGCTAAGAACTTGTGTCTGATCACTGCTCTGAAGTGTAATCATTATCATTATATTTTAGAAATTCTGTAATTTGAGTTCTTACTTTTACCCAAGAGTTATTTAGTGTAACAGTTTTAATATTCCCAGATGTGAAGACTTTTTGGTTTTTGCTTTTGTTATTAATTTCTAATTTTGTTGCATTCTGAACAGAAAATGTTTGTGTCATTTCTGCTTTATCAACCTTTTAGAGATTTAAAAAAAATGACAACATATAGTCAATTTTAATGGTCCTTGAGACCATAATCTCATCTGACTTTGGAGAAGATATATTCTCTATTTTCTCCCTCCCTTTCTCTCTTTGTTTTATATGTGTTGGTTTTTCTCTCTAGGCCAAAATTACAGTGAGAGTTGTTGAAATCAAAATGAGTTTCCTGAATTCTATGTGGATTATGATATCTCTGTAAGTGGTGGGACTTTATCACCAAACACAAGATGGTTATGAATATTATAATAGACAGCAATTATAAAAAATGTTATAATTGAAGCAGTAATCAAAATACTCTGAACTGCAATAACCTGTAGCATTGGGTAGTTAATCATGATGTCCTAAGAACTGAAATAGCTGGGCAGTGTTCTAAAGCTTACTTGCTCTGTATAAGGGGGAAAGCCCTAAGTGTGATAAAAAGAAGTCAGACCTGAGTCCCTGAAATTGGGAGTCACAGCTTCTCAACTGATTAGCAGACCAAGACCTGTTTGATGAAGAAAGGCTAAGTCCTCTCTTCCTTCCAGCCTTCCCAGACAGGCCTGTTATCATTTATTAGGGGGCCATGCTTTAGAGAAAAGGTAATGATCAGTCTGTTTGGTGATCAGTGGATCATGGCTTTGAGCTGACACAAATTCCTAGGGACACAAAACTCTCTGGGTCTACCAGGGAGAGTAGGGACTTAGGAAAAATGGGTAATCAATGGAGTTTTATCTCAGGCTTGTCTCACGGTGGACACACTGTGTCTCTGAATCCATCCTATTATTATTCCCAGGGTTCTAGTTGGAATAATTGGAATTGCTATGCTCAGGAAGTGGCAGCATTCCCATATTAAGAATTGTGACACTTGGAAAAATGGCTATTATGCTAGGTAAGGTCAACTAGAATCTGATAGAACAACCTGAGACAGTTCATCTTATATGTCAACTTGAGTGGGTCCCTGTGGCCAGATATTTGGTCAAAAGATATTCTGGCTATTTCTGTGAAAGTATGTTTTGGATGAGATTAACATTTAAATCAGTAGACTTTGAGTAAAGCAGATTCCTTCCCTAATGTGGGTGGGCCTCATCCAATCAGCTGAAGGCCTTAATAAAACAAAGACTTCACCACCAAGCAAAAACGAATTCTGCCGGCAGATTGCCTTTGGATTTCAACAGCAACTCATCCTTGGTTCTCAGGCCTGCCAGCCTACCCTGCATGTTTTGGACTTGCCAAACCTCCAGAATTGTGTGAGCTAATCCATAAAATCTCTTCCCACTCCCCATGTAGATATACACACACATACATACATACACATATATACATACATATCCTATTGATTCTGTTTCTCTGGAGAACCATGATATACTACCTCTACTTTCCAGAATAGTAAAATGAAAGCATTACCACATCCCTGACGGTATTTCAGAGACTAGTGTCCTTATCCAGGACTTGAAAGATGCAGAACTGTTTCCTCCTACCACTTCTCACTCAACTTGCCTATTTGGCCAGTGCAGAGGACGGACGGAAGCTGTGAAGAACGAATTCTCATAGGCTTAATAAAGGGATGACTCCAGTTGTAGTTGCTCATCCAGATGTGTGGGGTTTTTTGCTAGACCAAATCAACATATCTTCTGGTACTTGATATCCAAATGTGGTATCAGGCAAATGCTTCTCGTTGCCTGTTAGTTAAGACTATCAGAGGCTATTTGCTTTTACTGGCAGAACCAACATTACACCTTTAATGTCCCACATCAGGGCTAAATCAACTCTCTAGCTCTATGTCAAATGTAATCTGAAGAGAACTCGATTGCTTCTCATTTCCACAGGAATCCACAGTAGAAGGTCTGTGGATGATGATGTCGTGCTCGTTGGATGGGTGGTCAGGAAGCAGCAACTACTCTAGGCACCTTGCTAAAGCACATGCATGACCAAGAACAGAAAATCAATTCCAGAAAATTTCAGGGGCCTGTCTCCCCCATCATATTTCTAAAGGTCCAATGGTCTGGGATATGCTTAGAGACCCCTGCCGAGGTGAAGGAGAGGCACAGGGGGCCCATTTGGATTTTGGAGGCAGCATCTACGTCATTTGGGTGAGCTTCTCTGACCCTTTTACCAAGTAACTGAAAAACTGATGGTTTTGAGTGGCACCCAGGAGAAGAGAAGACTGTGCTACCGGTCCAGGCTTCTGTGCCAGCTGCTCTGCAATCTGAGCCGTGTCCTAGGAAATGCTTGATGTTTGAAAGGTCTGTGGCAGATAGGAACGCTGTATAGAGCCTTTAGCATGACTCTAAAAGTGGATCACAGCACAGACCTGTAGGATTCTGGAGCAAAGGGTGCTATTCTCTGCAGATAACTATCCTCCTCTTGAGAAACAGCTACAACCTCGCTAGGTACTGAATACTTGATGAGTGTCCGTTAAGTTAGCTCATCATGGACTAGCCATAAATTTGGGCATACACAGCAGCACTCCAGTAGCAAATAGAAGTAGTATACACAAGACCAGGCTCCAGCAGGTCCTGAAGGTACCAGTAAGTTGCACGAGTTAGTGGTGTAGAAGCCATAAGCCTACAGTTTGGCTACATTGTCTGCTATCTCTCAATCTCCACCTGTGACTGTGTGGAAAGTTCTCTATGACAAGTAGACTGAAGTAAAAAACATTTGGGCCTGGTTAACAGATAGTTCAGCTGCTTCACTGCAGTCCCTCTCTGAGGTCTTCCTGAAGGACAGTGGCGTAGGAAAACTGCCAGTGGGCAGAGCCTCGAAAAGTATGCCAGGCTGTGCATTTTGACAGGAGGGATAACTAACTAGAGATCGGAATCTACACAAACCAAGGTGATTATCTGGTTGATGATACCAGGCTAATCTCCAGAGTGGTTGTGGCATCTGACATCTGCCCTGTCAGTGTATAGGAGATGTACTTTCTACGTCCTCACTGGGATTTCGTGCTGTCAACATTTTTTATTTTAGACATTCTAATAGGTATCTTATAGGATCTCACCATGCTTTACTTTGCATTTCCCTGATGGTTAATGATGTTCTCCACCTTTTCACGTGCTTATTGTCATTGTGTCTGATGAAGTCTCTTCAATTCCTTTGCTCATTTTCTAATTGGGTTATTTATTTTCTTACTGTTGAGTGTACAGAGTTCTTTATATATTCTGGATATGAGTCCTTTGTTAGATATGAGATCTGCAAACATTTTCTCCTAGTTTGTAGTTTGTCTTTTCATTCTCTTAACAGGAACTTTCACAGAGCAAAAGCTTTTAATTTTGATAAAATGAAATTTATCAATTTTTTCTTTTAAGGATTGTGCTTTTGGCGTCATAGCTAACACTTCAGCTAACCCGAGGTTGTGAAGATTTCCTCCTATCGTCTCATAAAAGTTTTCTAGTTTTATATTTAGATGTATGCCCCACTTGATATAAGGTATAAGGTTTAGTTCAATGCTTATTTTTTGCCTATGGATGTCTAATGCTCCAGCATTATTTGTTGTAAAGACTGTCCTTCCTCCATTGAAGTACTCTTGACGATTTGTCAGAAATCAATTGGTCATATTTCTGTGGATCTATCTCTGAGTTCTCTATGTGTTCTGTTGATCCATGCTTCTGTCCCTCCGCTAACACCACACCGTCTTAGTTATTGTTTCGGTTTTCTTCCTGAGGACTCCATCTACAAATATGTTGGATATTCTTCACCTGTCTTCTAAATCTATCACCTTCTGATACTTTTTACTTCTTTATTTTGTTTTCTGTCATTTTGACTGTTTTCATCACTCTCCTCAATGATTCTTATTAAATTTCCAGTCAAATCTTTTCTCCCTTTTTGGCACCTTCTAATTTGTTTTTCGTTTTTCAATTCTGAGATAATTTTGTTTTTTCCTTCAGTTTTCTTCTTGAATTCGAATCTTATAAACAAGTTTACATCTTTGGTTTTATCCTTTTCTTGTTGAGATTTTTTTGAAGTTTTTTTGAGTTTTTTTCTTATTTATAAATCCTTGTTTAATAATGTGTAATTCGGGTTGCAGTGTTGCATTATGTTTATTCTTTTGTTTTGTGGTTGGTTTTGAGGGGAGAATTTTTATCCATTAAAATATTTTGATTCTCATTTTCATTTTATTCTTATCGTGACTTTATGTGGATGTTACCTGCAACTGTCTGCTCTTTTGCGAAGTCACATATCCTGGATGAACAGTAACAGCTGATGCTGTCCAGGCAGGAGTGAGCAGTTAGAGGGGCTTTCTCTGTCATTTTGTTCAAGACTGTCCCCTTCTGTTAGTATGATGTTCAGGCTCTTTAACATATGCTTCTTTTTTGGTTGTCTTCTGATTTTGTGATTTTCTTTTGTTTCTGTGGGATCGTTAGAGTCTCCTGCCTGCTTCTTTCTTTTGCTTCGCCAGTAAATATTTGAAGTGCGCGTCTTCCGGGTCTCTTCCCTCTCCTCCTTAGGAAGTCATTCCTTCCCAAGACGGCTGTGCATGTGGACTGCTAAGTCCTCTGCCTTCAATTCCCCTGTAGCCAGTTCTCTGAACCGAAGGTCTCAGATTCTTCTCAGTATTTTCTCCCAAAGAGGATTGGCCTCTTTTTCTATGATGATGATTTTAACCTCTTTAACCTCAGGTGCACAGAGCTCTCTCCTATTTTCTGCATGGTGTTTGCCTGACTTTCCAGTCCAGCCTCTGGAGCTGGCTTTGCTGGTGTGGGGATGGTTATTTCCCTATATACATCAGGTTAAGTTTTCTAGTATGATCTGTCTTGCTAGACTATAGGCATGGACTGAAGGTGGTTCTGTTTGCTGTCTTTATTGAGTGATAGGGTTTTTAGATGGTCTGCTAAGAGATTCAGATTCTGGTGGCCATTCTTACTCACCAGAAATTCATTAGAATTCCCTCCCCCATATACTTTTTTTATAAAGAACACTAAAGCATGAACATTTCTGGTATTAAGGAAGTAAGCAAGATGGGTCACAGAGAAACATGACTAATGGTGCTGAATACCACCAGAAGCAACCACAGCTTTCATTGTCAAATTCAAAGAACGTACAACTCTTTTTTTTTTACATACAAAAACGAGGAGGGGCCGTCTTCAAATAGAAGGATTTGGCATCTCAAGCACATAACAGGAAATTTCATTTAGCATATATCCTATTCTCTGAGAAGACCAACAATATAAATCGAGTTAGAATTATTGAACACATAAAACATTAATGAAAGATCTGTCTTGTGAAATGTCTCTGGATCTGAAGCAGCCTACAAAGTAGAGCTGGTTTGTCAAACAGAGACAAATAATGAGGAAGAACTTTATTTTTGTTAACAATGGGAGAAGAGTGTGTGCACGTGTGAGCTTGCTGTCCCCATGGATAATAGTTTGTACAGATCTGTTAAGAAGGAAGAACATGTGCTCATGGGTTGAGTCAAGCTGGGAGGAATAAAGTTTTAAATTCTCTCAGTTCTGAGCAACCTAGTAGGGAAAAACCAAGGATTATGTCTTATTAACATGCATTTTAATTTTGGGGTAAAATTGTCAGAGGAAATTGAAGTGCTTAAGAGAATGGAAAGGGATAAATGACGTGGCTTTTCTTGAAAGAATAATGGACCTTGTGGTGCACATAATAATTCCACAGACTAAAATCAAAGCACTGTATTTTTCAGCTTTTAAAGTGGCTTTTAAAATATCACTAAACCTTATCTTGTCATTTCATTTTCTTGGTTGTATCTCTTGAAAATACAACATTACAATTTGTGTAACTGTAAGATTTGAGGGATGGGATGGTTTAAGATATTGAGAGAGCCCCTGTTGCATATGTGCCTGATATTCCATGAAAATCCTCTAGCTAACGTTAGACTCAACGGTAATATTGAACACTTCCCCCTACAAATGGGGCTAAGGGGAGTGTGTGCATCTCATCGCTTCTGTAATAGCCTCATACTGGAAGGTCCATCCAGTGCAATAGACAAGTGAAACTAATTCAAATATGAAGAAGTTATAATTAGAAAAATGAAGAATTTATAATTAGAAAAATGAAGTTTAGTAAAGGTAAGCAACTTCTTAGGGGTCACGCAAGTAGTAAATGAATTGTAGAGCAGTGTTCACGCAGGTTTTTATCTTGGGAGACCTTCACCTCTAGACTCTTGGGACCCCCAGGAGAGAGAAAACTTCTTATTACTTTATGACTAATAGGTGGATGATATGAATTGCCCGTAATAATAATCTGTGTTTCTAACTAAAAACTAAAATTGTTTTCTAGAATTCTAGGTAAATCTCACCTTAAACAGCTTTTTTTTTTTTTGGTAGAATTTCTGTACTCAGTGAACCTCTTGAAAATGTTGTGTTAGACTTTAGGATACATGAAGAGTCCTTAGCATTCACAGAGGTGCAGTGAGGCACCCGAAGGCAACAAGGGGTGGCTGTAGCAGCAAACATTAAGTAGAGGCTAAGGAAGAGTGAGGTGCCTTACGTACAAATGGCTAGTCTTGAATGTCTCTAAATTAATTATGTATGGAGAGCTAAATAAAGAGAAGTGAGCTGTTCTGCAAAAAACTAAAGTGATGACTGTGAACTTGATCCTTTCAAGCACATAAGAGTCATGTAGAGGCAGCCATAATTTTACCCTATGAAAACGATCAGAGGTGAGTGTGAGCTGCCTTGATGAGCATGAACCTGTGCTGCATTCCATGAGAGACAAAACCAGGCCAGACCATGTCCCCTCCAATCCCTAAGAAGAAGCGTGGAGCTGCCCAGGGGTGGGTGCTACAACTTTGTTCCTCCCTGTGGTAGGGGCTTACTGTTTAAACAGGAGGTTAGCCTTCACAGTGGGTAGAAACCCAGTTGGTTCTTTAAACGGGATTTTTTAAGCCTGAGAAAGGCTGGATGGTCACATTAGGCAAAGCACCATTCACAATAATTGTATCATATTTCTAGGTCTAGGAGATATGAGAGAACAGAGATGGAACATGAAAGTTTCATGTGTATCTTCTCACTTTTTAAGTTAGACTGAAACTTTACTCCCTGGAATTACTATTAGGGAAGGATATAAAATTTCTGAGAGATACTCCCTTTTAAATAGCTTTTTTACAAACTTCTAAAATGATTTTTTTTTAGGAGAAAAATTCTGATGCTCTGTTTTTATTTTACTTAAGTATAAAGAATCAAGAATACTTTTTTACAGCGTGTGGGATTAAATTTAGATTTTTGAAAAAATGCCAGAAAAGACTGCTAGGTGAAAACAAGAATAAAAAGAATGCTATTTTTCTGTCATAAAACTTTCTATATTTTCAAAGATTATAAGGTAGTTACGCTGTGATCACAGGAATCTATCCACCCAGTTAAGACTGAGACTGTGTTCTCCAGAGAGAACACTAGCAATTTGGAAAAGATCTGTAACCTTTAGTGTAGTGTGGGAGCCGCTTTAAAGTGATTAATTTCTTCAGAGATGGAATAAAAACAAACACGGTCTACATTGGCCTTTGGATTTTTTTCTTTTTTCCTTTTGAGGAAGATTATCCCTGAGCTAGTATCTGCTGCCAATCCTCCTCTTTTTACTGAGGAAGACTGGCCCTGAGCTAACATCCGTGCCCATCTTCCTCTACTTTATATGTGGGACACCTACCACAGCATGGCTTGCCACGCAGTGGCATGTCCGCACCCGGGATCCGAAACTGCGAAGCCCGGGCTGCCGAAGCAGAATGTGTGAACCTAACCGCTGCACCACCAGGCTGGCCCCCGTTTGCCTTGGTTTTGACTTGAATGTTAGTGCCATCACAACAAGATAGAGTATGTAAATTTTTCATTCTTTCTATCCTTCATTTGTTTATTTAATCTTTTTCCTGGATACTTGATAATTAATAAGGCCAATATTTTATTTTAATTGCTGTTAGGTTCATGTGTCTGTGATTTATATTGTACTTTATTTTTCCTTTAGGGGAAAAAATATATGTATAGTCTATGAACAAAATCTATTTATATCTTTGAAACTATCCAAGAATATTGTAGAACTTGTTATTCAAAATACAATAGAGGCGAGTATTTCATGTCTGCAAAGAGAAAAAGACCCTGTTGGTATGTGAAGACACTGGTTTCTATGAAGTCTTTAAAAATTCATTTAATTCAGGAGGAATTTTCTTTAAAAAAAAGAAATCAGAGCACAAAGTTGAAAATCTGAAATGCAAGAAGTTAAATAAACTCACAAATTCATGACCTTACTTTTTAGTTCAACTTTTGATAATGAAATTAATTTTGGACGCCAATCATGTTGGCCATCAGTGTGTACTCTGTCTCTATTTAACAGGCATTTCTATCACAGTGCACCAGGAGACTCATTTCTTGGAGTTGGGGTTATTCATTTTGGGCTGGTTTGAAATTCCACACAAGAACATGGGAAGAATGGACTCTCTGAGTCATCATTATAATAAACAGATGTCACATGACTCAGCACATAATGTTGAACATATCCACAAAAGTTATTTCAAGACAGACTTTCAAAACTATAAAACAGTTTCTATGTTTACCTATCTGGAGAGAGAAAAACGTTTTATCTCTATACTAAAAAAATCAAACTCTGGCTACTTGTTTGTATTACCTTATTCTTCTGAATAGCTGTAAAAGTCGAGAACAGCCTTACTCAATTAAAAATTTACTCAATTAAAAATTAACCAAACAACCAACATGATATTGGAGCAAAATCAAGGAAGACTGAAGTCCATTCCAAATCAAGTAAATATATGTATCTGTTGATGCAAATAGCGCTGGTAATATAGATAATAGTAAATTTTGAAATGATAGGCAATACATACTCATGAAAAAATCACTACATTATTATTATTACCACATACTAATTTTTTTCTGGGAAATTTTTCTCAACAT
Organism: Equus quagga; assembly: GCF_021613505.1. NCBI lineage: Eukaryota > Metazoa > Chordata > Mammalia > Perissodactyla > Equidae > Equus > Equus quagga. The sequence continues at coordinate 5,165,783 of NC_060268.1, read as the reverse complement.
TCAAGAAATAAAACAATCCTAATCTTGCACAGAATCCCATGGAGAATAGAAGGAGAAATACTCTCCAATTCATTTTAAGAGCTTAGCATTAACTCAGATGCCAAAACCTGAGGGGGATGGTTGCTACACACAATAGCATGAACAAATCTCTCAAACATACTGTTGAACAATTATGCAATTCTCAGAAGAATATATGGAATAGATTCCATTTATATGAAGCAAAAAAAGCAGGCAAAGTGAAATTATATGTTTTAGGAAATTATAGCAATGGCAAAATCATAATGGAACCAAGGAAATGTTTATCACAGAAGTCAAGCCAGTGGTGAACCCTGGGCTAAGGTAGGGAGTTGTGACTGTGAAGGACAAAGAAGTGTGTTCCAGTAGTGCAAGCAAGGTCTACTTCTTAACCTCAGACGTGGTTATAAGTATCTTGTCTTAATTATTTTTAAATGAGCGTATATGTTTTATCCATTCTTCTCTATGTGTATATCTCATAATGCAAAGTATTTATAAAGGTTGAAAAGAAATGACATGGGCATAACAATTAATTTTGCAAAAGAGGAAAACCATATTTCTAAATTATAGTGCAAACAAACATAAGTTTTAAATTAATATCTAGCATAGAGAAACTCATCAGCAATATCTTGGTTCCATGGGTAGTATTTCCTAGTAATGGCTGTTTATTAATTTCCACTATGTGCATCCAGCTATAACATTTTTGGAGAATAGCAGTGTACAAAGTAGTCATGCTGGGCCCTTAGTTCATGTGGTTATTATAAACCTTATCACAGTGCAGAAGCAAAGCATTAGTGTTGGAAATATCATTCCTGTTGTTTTTAACAGCACTATCTATTTGAGCTTTAACCAAACCTCATTTGGATTCGAAATGTAAACTGTAGCTTGCTATTAGAAAAGTGAATCTATTATCAAAGACTCATGGAATTTCGAACTCACACATCTTTGGTGGGTTGTCCAAGCTGAATTTTTCTTCTCGATTTAATTTATTCAGGATGCAAGAGAGGATGCATTTCAGATGGCTGAGGAGTCTACTTTTAAAGACCTTCAGGTAAGGAAATTAAAGTCTTTTAAAACTTTCCATGATTAAAATCTATGGGTCTTACCATCTCTATGCTTCTAATTTGAATAGTTACTACTCACAGTTTTAATTGGCAAAAGATTCAGGGAAGTAGCGATCATTGGTTTTATGTTGGATAATAAAATTTCAACATGGCTTTCATAGTTTGCAAATCATATTGTTTTTGAAAATCACAAAAGGCTTATAATTAAGGAAAATACATACAACTGTCAAATTTCTCTAGTGCTGATATCTTTGGAGTCTTCTCGATATTTCCTGATGAAGTTTTTTTGACTTAAGAATATTTGTCTCTGAAATATAGGTGGAAATACATTAAATCCATATGCATGATATTGATTGTGCAATGAAATCTTCATTTCCAGTTCATGTATTCATGCTATTTGGACAGATTTGTATTTCATACGAATACTTTTCTCCTAAATGAGAGGCGGTAATGATTTGTTGGTTTATAAATCTGTTTCATGTTGTTGCTCTTTTAACACATTTTCTCAACTCACAAACAACAAAATAAATGTTAACCTTTGACACAGCACGAGCAGAGGAAAACAGCAATGATTTAGTTTTTTGCTAAGTTACAAGTAAAGAAGAAAATCTTAAAAAAGACTTAGTTTGAAGGGACAAAGAAAAGAGCATTGAGTGCAAGACGAATATCATTGCACATGCACCCTTCCCCTAACATTGCCAGTTCCTAAAACGCGTCCTAAACTTTGATGTCATGAGGAAGCTGAGTCATGATTTACGTATCCAAAGAGTGGCATCCGTACACATAGAACCACGTTCAATTTATCTTCCTAAGGAAATAGTGTTCCCCATGCACACTTCCTTGTACGCTCTTTAGGGAGAGACAACATTAGAATGAATCACAATACTTGTGTCAGGAACCACATTTGCCAAACCTTGACTTTAACCTTGGAATGAGAAGGCTTAGTGTGTTAGGCATTGTGATAGATATTAGAAAATGCATTTCCTCACTTAGTTTTCATGACATCTCTGTGGGATTAAATATTATTACTCTCATTTTACAGACATTAGTGAAGGCTCAGTGTGATTCAATTACTGACACAAGGATACACAGCTTGTAAATCAAAGATCTGGGAGTGGACCCTGGTCTGCCTGATCCTGAATGTTTCCTTTATCTCCATGGTTCGAGGTCATGTGATAGATCTGGCTTAAACTGAATTCTATGGAACTATTTTATTAATATCCTTCAATCTATGAACTGGTTTTTAATCTCTTTCCTTTGAATCCTCACCCCCTGCCCCCATTCCTTTTCCACCCAGGACCTCAGCGTCTCAGTCGCTGTGAGAACTTCCTAATGGTTTTCACCATCCTGGCAAACTCTCTCTCAAAGCACTGTGTACACCGACGCCATCTTTCTAAAATGCGATGCGATATAGCACAATGGTTAAGACGTGAGTTCTAGAATCAGACTAGGATTGAAAGCCTCGTTCACCTTTTGTCTGTCATGTGATCTTGGACAAATTACTTTCAGGGTAACGATACTCCTTAACTTGGTACACAGACCCTTCATGATGTGGTTCCTGCCTGTTACTCTAACCTCATCTCTTGCCACGTGACCACGTGAAATCACTCTCCTGTTTTGAGGAACTATTTGCAGTCATCTTGATATTTTAGAATCAGGCTTATATAAAAGTTTGGAATCATACTTAAACATCATCTGAGGGATCGGAAAGATTTGAGATTTGTGCCTAGTCATATGCCATTCTTACTGGCTGAACTCTTCCCTTCTCCCTTAGTTGATTAGTTACTCCCTGCTCCCCTCCCCTCCACACACATATTTGCTAAAAATCTTGCCCAGAAGTAACCTGTCCTGAGAAGATGTTAAATTTATGGTTAGTGTTTTCCTTTGTGCTTGGATCACTGCCCCAAAATGCTATGCATGTTTTTTCCAGATCTCTTCTGCTTCACTGTAGTTGTTAATTTATTTGTGTCTTGCCCCTAATAGAGTGAAAATTCATTGGGAGTCATCATTTCCTATTTAACTTTGTATCATTGGAACCTACTTCAGCACCTGCCATAAGGTAGCCTCTCCATAAGTGTGCATTGAAGGAGCGTGTGTTAAATTAATTCTATATATTGAGTGCAAATGAAGCCAATGCCTTCACTTAGGAATTGTACTTGGTTTATCACCTGTGAAGTAAGTTAAGAAAAGGAAATATTGTAATGCTAGAGATATTATCTTTTCTGTTGGCTATAACATGTCTCTAACAGCATGTTAAGGTATAATATTGTAACTTATTTTTTGTTTCAAACATGGATGCTTACTAAACAGTTTAGTATCTTTTAGTTAAATTAGTATAAGCTGTATGGCAAATTTGCTTGGTATGAGTAAAAGAGAACTGAACAAATTGAATGTAATAGAAATGAGAATATGCTGGATTACCACTGACTGTGTTTTCAGGTATAGGTGTGTGTGGTTTTGCGTATGTACCATGGACATTTTGGGGATGTGCTAGGATAAATGTGTTGATAGAGGACAGTAAAAATATCACATTTGATAATGCCGAAGTTTTCCTTGGGCCACTGAAATTTCACAAATTTATCCTTATATCAAGCCTAGCACGTTGAAAGTGATATTTATGCCATGAGCCCTAGGGAACGAGACTGAATTTATGATGAAGTCTTTTTCGTTAATGTAAATCTTTTTGATACATACCATCTACCCCGCCCCCTGCAAATATATGTAAGTGTACATCTCAAAGTATTTTTACAAAAGTGAACTCACCTATGTAACTAGCATCCAGATAAAGAAAAAACAGAATGTTACCAGAGCAGGAAGCCCCTCCTCTCTACGGTCACTCCCCCCCCCCACCCCTTCTCCTACTCTGTGCTAAGGAGAAATGCTGTCTCGAATTCTAAAGCCATGGATTAACTTGACCTGTCTTTGAGCTTTGTATAAATAGAGTGATATACTTTTTTTCTTTCTTTTTTTTTGCTCAGGCTTCTTTAATTCAAGGTTGTGTTTGTGAGGTTTATCCCTTTTGTTGCGTTTACTTCCAGTTCATTCATTCTTGTTGCTGTATAGTATTTTATTGGATAAATACATTAAGTGTTTTGTACTTTCTACTACAGATGAAAATTTGGACTGTGTTGCATTTGAGACCACTACAAATACTGAGGCTCTGAACGTTCGTGTTCACGTCTTTTGGTGAACATATGTTCACATTTCTATTAGCTGTGTACCTGAAAGCAGGATTTTCTGGGTCACAGACTTTGCATATGTTCATCTTAATAATCTCTACCAAAGAATTTTCCAAAGTGGTCATCCAAATTTGTACTCCATCTAGCTGAGAGTTAATTAAGCTAGCTTTTTCTTTCTTTTAGCAATGGATGTTTCAGAGGGAAATTTCAAATCTAATATTCTTAATTAACGAATATTGGCAAACCTGTTAATTATTTTCTATCGTTTTAGAAACTAACTATAAAATATCTTAGTACATTTTTCTTGTGAGATATATGATACAAATCTGTTATACTTATGATCATTAATTGTAGATATATTGTAAAATTTTTGAGAACTATAAAATACAACTATAGAGGAATACTTTTCTTCAAATTTGACTAAGCTAATCATAGTTCTAATGATCTTAGTTTGTCTTGCCACAAGTTTCTACTATAGGCCAATGCTGTCATTTGTTGCAAATGGATACTAAGCACAGTTTTTAAACTTAATCTCCTTTTAAATCTTGGAAGCTATAAACTCGGAGGTTCTTTGTTCCCTATTAAATAGAACAGAGGGTCACTTTATATTAATGCTGATTCCTGCTGCCTGATTCCTTTGTCGGGTCACACGTAAAACCTTTAAGAAGCTTCTACTTTAACACTAAGAGAAAGGCTTGAACAATGCTTATAAAAATGATTTTCCTGGAGAGAAATGAAACAGACATTCAGATAAACAGTGAAGGAATGAATTCCATGCAGAAGAATACAGCTGGGTGAGAAGAATTAGTTACTTAGAGTCTTACCTCTGAGGAGGATCTAGTTATTTCTCTGTTGCTCCTGTCTAGTCTTCAGAGGTGTAGAATACGTTGACCTTTATAACCACAGTACCATGCACAAACAGCTGATGTACGTTCCTTTATGATTCATGAGCCCAAAGCCAATAAAACAATCTAATGAGTCAAGGGTGAGCAAGAAGACCAAAGTTACAAAGAAGGAAAAAGAATAGGGGACTTTAAAACAGAATTTGCTTATGACATGGTCAAATTTAGTATTAATTCCTGCCATCCTGCATCCATAAAAAAAATCTTATCAGTTGATGACTCATGTTGTTAATTGTGCATTCAGCACTGTTTTTTTAATGATATGCTTTAAAATTCTTATATAAACAGATCCCTAAGGAAGAGGAGAAACATGTGTATGAATTGTGACATCTCATTTATCATCTTTTACATTTTATTCCAAATCATACTTTGCTTGCGTGTATTGGAAGCAAATAGATAGAAAGTGATTGTAGAGGTTGAGTCAAGGTTTTAACAGTTGAGTCATCAAAAGATCCAGGCTATTGCCCAACTTCTGATGGAGACATGAATACGATAGCTACCAAGTACACCTGTTCTTGAACTTCTCACTGGCCTGTTAGATTTGCCGTAGTCCCCCAGGGAAGGCTGAAACTGAAAGCCATGAAAAGATATGTCTGAAATCTGTGTCCCAGGAAAGCCTGGAGAACTCTAGACTCAACTCTACGGACCAGATTTTCATAGCTATGTGTTCTTATGTTTCTCTTGTATCTCAAATTCTGAAAAACGGATATTATCATAACACATACATTCAATGAATACTAATACCTTGCCTTTGAAATTGTGAATTATGAATATATTAAATTTTGGTCCCTATTAAGCTTACATCAAGATTATTCAGTTAAATCTGGATCCATTCTACAGTATAATTCTGAGGTCTAATGAAAAATTTTCAGACTCCAGATATATAAATGGTATATGACAGTTTAGGAAACAACATATTTTGAATGTTTAGTAAGAAAGGGAAACACCAACACAAAACTTTTTCTTTGTTAGCTTTTATTTACTTTTTTTAGAGTTCAGGGTTATTTTATGGTTATCTAATATAGTCTGGCTAAAATTTGAATATATGGTCATATTGGGATACTTAAGAGTATCTTTTTTCTCCCTGTTCCCCCGTGGATTATCATATACTTGGCTTTAGATTGGATAAGTGTCAGAGATGATAATTAATTCAAAATAGGGTATGTGGTGTCCATTTTTCCTGGGAAAATATTTGTTAAGCAATATCCAGTAAAGGAAGTTAAAAGAGGGTTTTTAATGTGTTTTGCAGACATTTTTCAGGGAAACCTAAGATTTTAAGTAGCGTGAATCAAATGTTCACTCTTGGTCCTTGGGTTCCCACTGCTTACAAATGGCATGCAAATTCTAACCCTAGGAAACCATACTAATCGCTTCTGGGCTGCCATGTGTCCTCTTTGCTTCATTAAGAAGTGGTCTTTTGCCCCTTTGACACTTTATGGGCATGACAACCAAAAGCTATGACTGAGTCTAAAGCCAAAACACCCTGAAAAATCCATCCCCTAAAACCAACCAAAAATAAAAACAACCCCAATTCTCCATTCATTAAAAAGTATGTCACCGTTTTTTATCTTATTCCTTTTCTTTGTTCTAAGAAAAACCATTTTCTTATTTTAGACTGTTAAGTGAGAACACGTTTGGCCTTTTGATAGTGTGGATAGAACCAATTTTCATAGATTTCAGTACAATTGCTTTTTGTGGAAAGGAAGTATAATGGGGTCACACTTTTATAAACACTAATATGGAGAAAGAAAATGCAGTTTCTCTATTTTCTATATCTGATTTAATTATTAATAGAAACCCCCTCAACTGGATTGGGGGCAGTGTTGTATGGAAGTGTAGAAATGTACCTTGAACTGAAATTTAAAAGTGTGTTGGTCTCTTTGGGTTTTAAGCACCCTTAATGTAGTTATTCAAGTCTTTTTTGATGAAATGACCAGACTTTCGGATATTTTCCCCCTCTGTTCTTCATACTGTTGTACCCGGGTGTATTGGAATGGAGGAATAATTTGACCTTGTGGCCACAAGGGAGAGGGCCACGTGTCTGTGAACTCTGGCCCTCAGCCACCTAGGAGGGCTGGCTCAATCAGCTCCATCTCTGAACTTGATCTTCTGGACTGTGCCTGTCACTTCGCCTTTTGGAATTTAATGGCCCACAATGGCTAATTTGGCCCTTGCCTTCAGATGTTGGGTTTCTGCCATTGGCTGCTCTTCTTCCTGACTGCAGGCTTCTGTGTCACCATTGGCACCTCTGCATGTTCTCTATGGCATGTGTGGGAACTGACGTCACTCCCATGTTGTAATGGTTGTGGTGCTGAGGTGCCTGGAGGGTGTCTCTTAGGAGCTTGTAGGTCCTCTGAGCCCATGTTCAGGCCAGCATGTCTTAGCCCCCCTGCTCCCCTTTTCCTATCTGGATATTTCTACAGTTTGCCTCCCCTCCTCACAGCACACACCAGGTTTGAACTAGGAATAAGAGGTAGGGACAGAGGCATGCTCTCCTCAACTTCTCTCCATTTTGTTTATTCCTTCCAAAAGCCACAGCGTGGAAGGATGATGGGATCCATGGCTTCCTACTCCTCTTCCTGCGTGGTAGATGTCCAACTAACTCATCTCTTCCTGTTTCTTCATGTGCTCTCCCTTGTTGTCTTGGGCTATAATGGTGGGTGGAGGCAAAGGGGAGAAAGTAGCTTACTGAAAAAGACAGTTATGTTAGGAAGTGCTCCAAAAAGATTCTCCATATCAGGCAATTTCTCTACAAACTTGTCATTTTCTGTCTCTTAATGAATTGCTAAAGTGAGAGACAAGGGGAATATCAAATAAGAATTAGGCACCTTTAGAATTTTTTGCACGTATGGGACATTGGGCTATCAGTTTACATGAACTTTGAATTTCGGATTTACTGCACACTTAGAAGTGGGGTCAGAAAGGCTCAGAGGGAGCAGGAAAGGCAACATCCTCATGGCCTCTACAATGACTAACTTATCTTTATGATTTCGGTAAAATCTTCAGTAGCCATCTCAATATATCTTTAGTACTTTTACATTTTGCAAATGCCTTTCACTCCAGACTCTGGATAGATTGCTTGAACCCTGGATTATCAAGTGAAAACTTGATGTCATCTTCCAACTTCAACCATAACACAGTTGATGGTACCATGTCTTGTCATGATCTTTTATGGTTATCCTGATGTGTAAGGGGTGTTTGCCTTGGGCTACACATTGTTCTAAGCACTCATATATTTAATCATGCATTCCTTATAAAATCTCATTAGCTAGCTACTAATATTGCTACTTTGTAAAGAAAACAGACATAGAGAAAAAGTAATTTGCTCAAGATCACAGAGCAAGTAAGTGACAGAGCCGAGATTTGGGCCCATGGAGCATGCTCGCTGAGGGAGCATGCTCGCTGAGTCCTCACTCCCTCACCACTCTGTCTCTGGAGGGAGGAGAAGTTTGTGGACTATGGTTGCGTAGATGTGCAGTTGCTCTCTCACCTCCTGCTATACATTCTTTACCAGAATGCTGGGAACTAAGCCTGCTTTAAAAGTTTGCCCACATAATCACAGATACACACACACACATGTGTTGAAGGAGGCCATTAGACTGAGGTGGCTCTGATGCCATGGCAGCCTACATAAGCAAACCAAAATCTAAGCCTTTAAATGCCTCAAGATTATGAAATAAAAACCTGATAACAACCAACCGCGAACAGCCAACGAGGCTTCAAGCACAGCCAGTCAATCATTGTCTTGCTTTGTTTCTGCCTTTTCTCTGTAAAGGTCCCACCCCAGCTCCTGTTGGTGGATTTCTCCTAATCACTTCTTGTTTGGCGCTGCCCAAAGAGAAGTATTTTTGCTCAAGTAAACTCTTCAAATTTTTAACATGACTTAATTTATCTTTTAACACATGCAAACAACAAAATCTCTTTCGATTTTAAATAACAAAACAAAAATAATTTAAATGATCAAATAGTTTGAATATACAAACACAATCTGAAAAAGAGAGTTTTGCATCTTAAAATTAGCCCTGTCAATAAGTCAAGATTTCCAGAACTGGCCCACTCAAACACATGACAGTGTGGCTGTCATCCCTGTTTTAACAATATCCTAGTGGAGAAGCAGACATGATTTGCTAAGTGATGCTTAGCAATGTGCATCCTGTATTTTCCTCCTGTAGACCAACGCTCTTGCTGATTTTTACTTTGCTTCTAAGCAAAAAGTGCACATTCTCCTTTGTTTAACATATTCGTTATTCATGTTTCCCAGATTGAGTCTGTTAGGACAATTAATGACTGAGAATGCTTCGTCCTTTTCTGTTCATTTATCCATTCTAATTCTACTTAAAGGTGACATTACATTTTCTTTATTTGAAACTTCAGAGGAAAAGGACTAATGGAGCAATCAGACAAAAGGATGCAAGCAGGTGGAAAGGAAAGATTGCCTGTCTTTAATTTATGACTATGTGAACTTATTTGTGTATGTTTTCAAGGGGGATTTGCACGGTGTCTTTTATCTTGTACAAAGCAGACACTAAGTACATGAGAGGAAAACGACAGACAAAATGTGGCAATTGAACTGGCCAAGCTACGTTATCATCATCCCAAAGCCGGTTAATAGGATTCTAATATAAAAGGACCAGGCTGAGTGGAGACAAAAAAATGAAACTCCTGCAGCTGATAACTTAGAAGATGTGAAAACTTTTGTTCAGTTATGTAATCTCCTTAAAACTTTAAATTAGAGAAAGCATCACAGTTGGATGGAGGCATAGACATTCCCAGAATATTCAAGCAGAGACCATGGGAACATTAAAATCTGTGTATGACTTTCATGTTCCCTCTGCCTAGAATGTCTTGCAGAGTTTGAGAAATGAGTGGCTCCAGAATTGTTTTTGCTCCTCAGAGACAATGAGTTCATCAGCTTGAGTTTAATGATCTAAACAGCAAAATTGGTCACACTTGTGAACAGTGAGTTCCGTCACAATGGTCGTGTCATGGGTGAGACTGTTTAAAAGCTGTGTGGGTTTTGACCATCCCAAGTGGAGTACCACATCACTGGTCTCTTTCCTCAATTTTCTTCCTGTTGTAGCTAGAATTATCCAAGCCTGATCTCATGGTCTTTAAAAAGAAACTGAGGGCAGAAGAAACACAATCTACCAAATCTCTCCACATTACTGAAAGTATATATATTGACAAATCTGCCAAGATGTAATTAGTGTTCAAGAGGTGCTAGTATTTTTAATTGTAAGCCCCAGTGGATTTTGGTAATAAAGTGATAGGAATGACTATTTTTAGACCTCTTTTTGGAAACTATACCTGTAATTTATCAAAATATATAGTGCATTTATTGCAATATGTTTATATTTGTTTCTCTAGTTTCGCCTCTGCTCTAATACTGTTTTAAATATGCTTTTTTTCCCCACCTTTGGCATTTCTGAGACGTCAAATTTTGCTTTAGCTTCATTATTCCTGACTGAGATAGGCATCATATTTAGCTGGGAAAGAAAATACATGATTTATTTAATTAAGTAATGTTGGAAATGTTGCTGTGTGATTAGTAATTTTTTTTAATATAAATGTTATTTTGATATCTCCTGGCTCTCAAATCAGTTTTTAGAATGACATGTTTTTAGAATGACATGTTAAAACTCCACATTTTTGGAAACATTTATATAAAACTTTAAAAAAGTAACAAAGAGGCTAATATTTCCTTGTGTATCTCTGTGATCATGAGCATTTCAGTTTGCATGGATTTGTCATGAGGTTTAGTTAGGTGCACCATTACCATCAGAATCTCACTTCTGTAATGTTGTTGTAACACGACATTTACAAGTTCAGCTCACAATATTAATGGAAGATAGGATTTCATAGTCTGGAAAGGGTAAAGACATGTAGGAACTTTCCTTATAGTCCCCAGCACCTATTTAGACTCTTTGGCAGGTATCAGCTATCACCACACTGTCCCTCTGCGGGAACTCACAGGCTAGCTATGGAAGTGGGCAGATGGCAGGGCTTTCACTCAGTGCTTTGGTACACTCTCCTTCCAAATCCATCAAACTTCGCAAGGCTTTAATTAAAAATAGATATTTTACTAAAGATTTAGTGGGGAAGAGAACTCACATTGCACAATACAATACCAGAAACTGAATAAATTTCTTCAGGTGTACAGGGTCTTCTCTCCAAGTTTTCTCAGTTCTCTCTACCACCTCATTTGTCCACTTTTTCCTCTTGCATACAGACTCTCTAAATTTCCTTTGTTATCCTAAGCAGTTTTGCTTGGCCACTGCATTCCATAAAACAAAAACCTCATAGTTAACAGAATTGTGAGTACTTGTTGCTCCTCAAGCAATTCAATTTGAAGGGTCCCATCCCAGCCCAGTGACTTATCTAAATAGTAACCCAACAAATTTACCTCAATATATTGACTAATCATGAGAAAATAGGCACTCAGATGAATAAGCAATTAGATCTGCTCTGGGTAAGTAAGATTTCAATAAAACTAGTGACTTATGGTCTGAATCTTGAAGGACACATAGGGATCTATGCCTACAAAGCTGCTATAATTTAGGTTTTTATTCATATAATACTCTTAACTGGTAATAGTTACTGAGTGCTTTAAAAGTATACTATGGTAATGATTAGCATGAAGTGTCTCAAGGATTAATTGAGATAATTGTTAATAGTATTATAAACCCCTTTTTATAGCCAAGAAAATCGAGAAGTTGAGCAACTTGTCTAAGTTCATGTAGCTAGTAACTGGTACGGTACAGAGCTAGAACCAAGATTTGAGTCCAGGGATGCTGACTCCAGCCTCTGAACGACCGTGCTCTTCTGTTAAATGAAACAATTTGTTAATTTATTAAAAATGGGTTTAACATACTTTTAACCAGGTATGTATTATTAAAGGTTGCGAATAAACCCAATTTGATTTTGTTGTCACCTATCACGCTAAAAGACTGAAAAACAAATATAGCATTTATACTCTTCATTGAAAATTTTTAAATATTTTTTCCATGGTGAGAAAAGGCCTTAAGCAAATGTTTGTCATCTTTATAGTTCATCTTGAAGGTTGTGCATTTGTTACCCTTGAGGATTCGCTAGAATGGCTTGTACAACCACATCAACATCAAGTCACATCTGCCTCCCATCACAAGCTCCCGTTATTCTCACAAACCCAGAAGCAAAGGTTGAACGCATTTGGGAGACTGAACAGGTGCTCAGAGGTACCATTGGTTATTTAGCATAACTAGATTCAGTCTTATTCAAGCCTGTGAACTTAAAGGTCATCCAACTGAAAATGTCTTCCATCTGTTTTTATTATTCTCCTGTCCAGCATTGTGTTTTGCTGCTTATACATACAATGAGTCCATGTTAAGAAAAAATGTTCATTGGCAACTTGAGGCAAAATGCTCTTGCTGTAAAGTGTTTGATAGCATGACATTGATGGTTATTTTAAAATTTAAATATTATAGCCTCCTTGAGTTATTTCAATATGACACAATAATGAAAGCAGAAATTAAACTAGAAATCTTCTTCATGATCTTTCCTATCATACAGTGTTTCCTATCATAATATGGATAGAAATACTAAAATATTAAGGGATTTTCAAGAAAGTTAGAGCAATGGCGATATACTTTGCTAGAGGTCCTTGGTTATAAACTATATATTATTTATTTGTCGATTCATTCACTTACAATTTTCAATTATTCTACAGCTACTATAGTTAATGAAATATAATGGTGATCCAGTAACGTACAAAATAGACTTGATTTCTCTCCAGAGAGGCAACAAATATTAAGCTAGCAATTGTATGACTAATGTGAATATCGCAATAATGACATACACTTTGAAGAAGTACATGGTACTAAGTGCTTATAACACTGGGTTACTACAATTATGCTGGCAAGTTCAAAGACAGGTTAAGAATGCCTACTAGACAATAACTGAGAGATCTGATTTAGCAAAGTTCCCATTTATGCCAAGCTGTAAGTAAGACTCTTCATAACCTCAAGGAGCTTATCATCTGAAAAGGAGACATTGGTCATGTAGCTTGTTAAATGTTATGGGGGGTAGGCAAAGGGGCATATGGGTGTGCCCTCACACACACACCAAGGGGGCTGGGGAAGGGACACTAACTTTGAATCTAAAGCCCAAGGAGACTTGGGGTTCCCTACTGTGTATTTATGTCATCTTAGTGCTGGCAAGAATGTATAAACAGAAACCATAATGAAATGGATACATAGGATTTTAAAAACTCCATATATCAGAAACTTTATTACTGAAAACACTTTGAAAAAACATAAGTAATATATATGTAGGTAAAAGGTTATCAACATGAACATAGTAAAAAGCTATTTATTAAGCAATATGAACAAAAATGCTCAACTGAAAAAATGATCAGAGGATGAGAAATGCCATTTCGTCCCATAAAAACGCATGGCCAACTAAGATATGTGTTGTAAACACCAACTTTAATAGTAGTAAAAGATGCACGAGTAAAGCAAGATGTTCCACAAACAGACAAATTTTTAAAAGTTAAAACTCAATATTGGTGAGAATACAGGAAAGAGGCACCTTCTGCCCTGCTGGTTAGAGTAAAAATAAAGTGACACATTTTGGAGGATTTTGTTGAAGTACACTGAAAGCTAAAAAGATACATGTCCTTTGACATAAGGAAGTCTAAAGTTAGAAATTTATCCTAAGGGAAGAAGTCACACAATTGTTCAAAGATTCAGGTATATCTATCATAATATTGCTTATATAAAGAAAATTAAAGCAATGTAAATGTCCAGTTATATTGGATTGGTAAATAAAATTTGGTATATGCAATGGCATACTCTGGGGTCATTATAATGATTGTATTCATATATGGGTATTGCCATTAAGAGATGTGCACATATAAGTGAAATAAACTAATTATAAAACTAGGAATAATATGACTCCATTTTTCAAACTATGGTATATTCATGTGCATAAAATATCATGAAACATATACTCCAAAATATAAGCAGTGTGGTCTAATTATAGGTGATTATTTTTAACTTCTCTTTAGTTTCTACTGTTTTTTCAGCAGTGCATCTGTGTTGCTTGTATAGTAATGAAATATATACAAGGAAAACTTTAAAAAATCTGAATATTCTAAAATAAGTTTTTCCCTCTTAAATTTGATTTGGGATCATCACTATGAACCCAAATAAGAATTGAGTGCTCAAGAAATCAGGATTAATAGTTTATTTTTAAAATTTGAAACAAATGAATGTCAAGAGTAATTGAATATCTACCTAAAATATTTGCTTCATTTGCCAAATTCCAAGAGAAATTTATTTTTTAAAACACTATCACTTGAAACATAGGATAATGAAGAGTCATAAAGGAAAGTGAAACATGGTCATTAATAAGAGGAGCAAAGCAAACACAGATAAATACATGCAAACAAATGAAACACCCATGGAATCAAAATCAGCTAGAGTTTTAGATAATAAGTGAATTTTTGTTATACACACACACACACACACACACACACAAAGGTTGCAAGAGCCTGCAGAAACTATTGTAGATAGACTGGTGAGTTTTGACTTTTATTTAGTTGTGAATCTTACAGAGTTTTAAATTAGGACATTTTAGTGAGTAGAGGAAAGTTATTTTAGTAGTAAAAGAGATATCCTATATTAGCTTTGTCATAAAACTAAAGCAGAGCTTCCCTGGTCACGACATCATCACTCTGGCTTCATTAATTGCCTGCAATTCCCATGAAAGTCTAAGCGTTGTCTTAAAGTATTTCTCATTGTTGTACCTTTCATGTCTTTCACTTTCTCTGTCACATGACTGAATGTTGACTTTCTCTTGGGATGTGGGCAGAGCAGTGATTCTTTTATAAACGTAGAACATAAGCCTTGGGAGTAATGCTGGAGCCAAGACTTAAAATGAAGTATTTTCATTCCAAATCCATGCTTTTTTGGTTTTGTCATGCCGTAAGAGATAACCAGCAAGTAATTAATATGAAGGAATTCAATATCTTGAACTCCAAGCTAAGGAGATAAACATGATGGAGACGGACGAATAGTGGAGGATTTTGAAACTCACATCATGAATTTTATTGAATCAAGAGCTCTGCATTCCTCTGGGAAGAGAAGCTCTTCTGTTCCTTAAGCAAGATTCTTCTAGCCATTAAATCAGACATGGAAGCAACAGGAGATGAAGGTCAGTGAAGAGGCTACTGAGTCTGCTGAGATGTAAGGTTCACTCATAGTCTACTGGAGAAACACTTTTATCTATTTTGAGAAGGTACTTGCAGAAGGAGATAGATTTGACAACATCCCTGGTAGTCCACTTTATTACCTTAACAGTCTTGTAGTCAGAACTTATTTATTTACTTATTTTCCTCTCACATACAACTCTAAGCCTGTTGATGAAGGAAAATCTAACATTTATTAAGTGTTTACTCTGGGTCAGGCATTTCCTTAACTCTTCACATTTGTGTTTTTAAATAATCCTCCCCACAATACTTGAAGTAGGCATATATTATTCCTACTTTACAAATGGGGCATCTATTGTTGAGAAATTAAATAATTTGTCCAAGATCGTTTAGCTAATACATGGTAAATGAGGATTTGAACGCAGGATTGCCTGATTCCAAAGCCCTCTGACAACAGGGCACTTTGTGCTTACGTATCTTCTGTGACGTTGGAAAATATCAGGGAAACATGTTTTTCATAAACATTTTTTAAGATTTTAAAAAATTTACTGTCTTTTCTTTAAATGAAACAATACAGCTTTCGTTAAATTGTATTTACACAGGAAATAATCAGATAATTTACCACATTTATATCCAGGTAGCTCCTGAGAGCTCTCATCATCTCTAACTGGTTATTATCAGTCTCACTTAGTTGCCTTTCCAGAGTAAATAAAAACTTTGTGTCAAAGAAGGAGAAAAGATTAAAAATAGAAGTTGGTAATGGCGAAGGGAATAAACTTTAAAAACATATAGTGTTTGGTTTTCTAATTTACTTGAAAGTTTAAATAAATATATGCCTCCATAGCAGTACTGAGATGCTGTGGCTTCTCAAAGTAGACTTCAGAGAAATCCGAATGTGTCCAACACAAATCACAGTCCACACGACTGAATATGCGTCTTTAAACTGGCTGACAGTGACTCCAAAACAAATCTGATAATGGCTATAATTGTGTACTGTGTAAGTTCTTCTCCACAGTATATATTGCAGATATTAGAAGCCATGTATTCACAGAAAGCACTTTGATTTTCATTTCTAGGACTAGAATTCCATGAAAAGTAAACATTTTGCTACTCTTATCTTGGTGCATTTTGTTGTCTGCATTTGAAGATAAGGCGCTGTGAATTTATCACAATTCAGTAAAGGCAGGATTTTTCAAAAACATGATTTGAAGTTACATAATGGTGACAAGTACTTTGCCAATTTAAAAAAGCCTTGGCTGTTTATCGTGTGGTAGTTTGCACATCCTTTCTTAAAATATGAGTTTGATGTCGCGCGTCTCGGTCTTAAAAGTTATTTCAAGATTTTAAAAAAGATAGACCAGACTTTTTCCCTAAATTATCAAATGTTATACAGAATGTAACTTGTACCAAAATCTTTTTACATGTTCCTGTATTACATTCTTAAATGGGTTAAGTACTGACCCCTTTCATAGACTGACACCCTCATGTAAATACGCTGTCTTGTCCTGAATATAATAATGATATGTTAACCATGATATTAATTAAATTCCAATTTGGATTCAGTAGTTTTTCTTTATACACTATGAATACTAGACATTGTGTAATGTTGATATAGTCTCAGATATCTGTAGGGTCCATGGCATAAATCCATGAGTCTGGCTGGAAATGAAAAATTTCCCTGAATACGTTAACAGGTAAGAAGGTTAGTATAGGATATACCAAATGGACTGGAACATTAGATCAAGCAGAAATATTTATTCCAAACATGAAACATGCTCATCTGTAGCAAATCCAAAACTCTTTAAAAGCCGGACACAAACATGAGAAACACAATTGCAGTGTTTACAGCCTTTGCTTCAGCATTAGTGTCCAGGAGTGACCTTTCCCCCTACGGTTTATACCTGGCTTAAAAGTATGTAAACTATTTTAGCGCACTGGTTTTGCATGATCATGGAAAATGCTGTTTAGAGAGTAATGACATGACATTGACGAGGGCCTGGGCATTGCGTTACGTAAACAGTATAGTGGTAAACAAGGGTACGTGAACAACTGATGGAAGGCATAGTTCACATAGGAAATGGCACTGTCTGTGGCTATCACCTAGAAGATACCATGTGATGATGGACAGATTTCTGTATTGGACCTGGAAATATGACCGAATGTCGACCTTAGTAACTGATCTTTGCCCCTTCCTTTCAGCAGCCCAGGTGGTGTGAAATGAGGCACGTTTCAATAACCCCAGCTGTGCTCGTAGAGAAACAGGCACAGTTGAGTCAGTCTGTGGCATGTCTCCAAGATCAAATCATCATGCAAGATTATGGCACTGATCCTCCTTTACAATCTCCCTTCCCTCTCTTTCCTCTTGTTGAGAGGAAGTACAAAGATGACTGGATGAATTCCAAGAAGGTAGTGGCAGTTTGGGGGAGATCAAGATATTTTAATTCAGAAAAAGACAAAATTTCTGGCTCTGTTTACTTTGGATAATAATATCAGTGAAATAATAAATGATTTAGAAGTTATCAAATGCATTTTGGAAAATATTTGTACTTTATGTCAAATATTCATTTGTATGCACTATGAATAAAATATTCCATTTTTAATTTTATAAATTATTTACTCTAATTTGAAAAGATATCTGGATGTTAACCTATTACAGAGTTCCTAAAATATAGCCATTTATTGCATCTTCTTAAACCAAATGTAAAGAAATAAGGTAAGATGGCTTTGTCATTTTGTCACATTATTGGCTTCACTCCACACCATCAATGTAAATGATACTTTTGCATATTCGATAGTCCCTGTGAACATTTAAACAGAGACACCTAAAACATCATGTTGTAAAAAGTCTGTGTTTACTAAAAGGCTCAAGAGCCTTTTAAATAGAAGAAGTTTGAATTGTATTTATATAAATACTTCTGAATTAAATTTGTGTTTAAAATTGATACTTTAAAAAGCTACAATATAGATACTGCAACAGAGCCTAAATCTAGAAGGAAAAAAAGATGAAGAAAGAGAAGACAAGAAAAGATCAATATTTAACAACTATACCCTGCATCGTGGGGCTCCTCCCTTTGAAGCTCAGTCTCATCATTTATAGACAGCAGGATCGATCGCTGATTCATTTCTAAACCGTAAGCTCATTGAGAGCAAGGGGCTCACACATGGTAAATACCTGATATATATCTACCGAGCAGGAGTGAATAAACAGTAAATGAATAACATTCTGAGTATGCTCAGGGTCCTGTCTTTTCCATTAAGCAGTCAATACTAAACACTGAAGTTGGAAAACTATAAGACGACATAATCTTATTCAGTGGAGAGTAAAATTCCACTGAACAAGACATACAGTAACATCTGTGATCTAAAATGAGGCATGTCAGTGTTAGCACTATTTCCTCATTTGTACATTATATCTTTCTAGTTCTCTATCTAAAGATGATTACTGTAAAAACTCTGATGTCTGTGTATTCTAATTTGTTAAGAAGAGGTGAAGAAAATATCCCAAAAAACTTGCTATGGGATATAGCAGGAACTTTATAACAATGATGCAGGGCTCAAGAAACCCTGCTGTAAGGCAGAGGTTGTCAATTATTGATTGTGATGAGTCAGTTTTTGTCCTCTGGCTGGAGAGTGAAAGGGAGACATTACATAGGTTGGCAGGATTTTGGAACCAAAGAGCAGGAGATGCCCTAGATTGTCTTCGACTTCTGAGAGGCAAGATACCTTCCGAAGAGCTGCGATAGTGGTTTATCGACTCATCCCTTTACCCTAAATGGCGGGGTTTGCTGGCCGCCATCCCCCAACTCTGTTCTGTCCTTCCTCTTAGTAACAAAGCCACAATTTGGTTGGAAGGGACAATTTTGCCTTGGTAGAAAACATTTCCCAGGCCCTCTTGCAGATTAGGTGGCCATGTAACATAATTAAAATCAATAGGCTGAAGGTTGGAGTTGTTGAGCGTGGCATTAGTGTTTCAAAAGATACAATCAAGAAAATGAAAAGATAAACTGAAGAATGGGAAAAAATATTTGCAAATTATATATCTGATAAGGGACTTATATCCAGAATATATAAAGAACTCATAACTCAACAACAGAAAGACAAATAACCCAATTTAAAAGTGGGCAAAGATTTGAATAGCTATTTCTTCAAAGAAGGTATACAAATTTCCAGTAAGCACATGAAAAGATGCTTAGCAATATTAGTCATCAGGAAAATGCAAATCCAAACCAAAATGAGATATAATGCTAGGATAGCTAAAATAAAAAAGATAAACAATGTATTGTGAGAAATTGGAACCCATATACATTGCTGGTGGGATTGTAAAATGGTGCAGCCACTTTGGAAAGCATTTTGGCAGGTCCTCAAAAAGTTAAATACAGAGTTACTGTATGACCCAACAATTCTACTCTTAAGTATATACTCGAGGTAACTGAAAACATATTTCCTCATGAAAACTTGTATACAAATGTTCATATCAGTATGTTTTTTAATCATCTTGTGGAAGCAGATGGACCCCCACCCAAAATTTGGTTTGGATTTGAGACTGATGATGCCACACACATACACACTGAAAGGGTATGAAAAGGTTTATTACTGACATACGAGGCTTTTTACGGAGGGAAGAGTGGCTCCCAAGCAGGTCTAAAACGGCTTGAAAGAGCAGAGAAAGGAGACTGGCTTGGGGTTTTTATGGTGGTCAAGGGGTAGAGCTGGGATGAGGGTTTCTGTGAATGGCTTGAATTTCCTATTGGTGCCAAAAGTGGGAGCATCTGGGATTTCTTATCAGCTTTCCTGGATGTGAGGCAGAAGGGGAAAAGAAAGGGTGAATCTTAAAAGCTTTCAGAAGTCAAACATCAAGAAATGGAGTCATAATCTTTATTATACAGTACTGTTCATAATCGCCCAAAAGTTGAACCAACCCAAATGTTCATCAATTGAATGGATAAATGAAATATGGTATATTTGTATAGTGGAATATTATCTGTCAATAAAAAGGGAATGAATTACAGATACATGCTACAACATGAAACCATTATTCTAAGCAAAAGAAGCCAGTCACAAAAAAACCACGTACAGTATGACTCCATTTGTGTGAAATATCTGGAGTAGGGAGCTCCACAGAGATGGAAAGTAGATAAACGTTTGCTTAGAGATGGAGTAGGATTGGAGAGAAATGAAGAGTGCCTGATAATGGGTATGGGGTTTCTATTTGGGGTGTTGAAAGTGTTCTAAAAAAGGCTAAATTTTAATTCTAACTATTATGTTATAATCATGTTGCTGTCAGTTTAGGTAAACTTTCTGTTTCTCATTGCTATTTTTTTAAAATGTTAAATCGCTCTGTTTTCATCATTGTACTGTTGTGATGATAATGCCTATAAAATTTATTTGAAAAAATGTAAAGGGTTTTTTATTATTACAGTCATGTATCACTTAATGGTGGGGATATGTTCTGAGAAATGCGTCATTAGGCAAATTTGTCACTGTGTGAACATCGTCGGGTACTTACACAAAGTACTAAGCACCTAGGCTTTATGGTACTAACCTTTGAGGACCACCATCATATAGGCAGCTCGTTGTTGACAGAAACGTCATTAAGCTGTGCACGGGTGTGTTTGCATTGTTAGATTCTGTAAGTTCATGGTTACTTGGAGCTCTCTGCTCCAGAGTCTGTTTCCACGATACACCGGTCACCTGCTGTGCGCTTTACCTGTGTTTTCTCTTTAAGTCCTCACAACAGCCTTGTGAAATCGTTTTTATGTTTCTACAGTTATGAAGATTGGCATTTGAGGAAGTATTCAAGACGGAGTTGAAACCCTCACCCACCTAAAGACCATATTTTTTTCATATATCACACTGTTTCTTACACAAAAGTTAACTGAGTATTTTTCAGACTTTCCTTCATCCACGAGCAAGCAGATCTCAAAATGTGGCGTGTGATTGCTCTGAGTAAAATAGGAGATTATAAATAGCTTCGTTAAATGGCACATCAACAAGATGTTTATATTTTCATACTGCCAGATTTCATAGTTTATCTGTTTTTAATTCACGCCAAATGAAAGTATGACTTTGATGGCCCCTGTAAAACATGTCATTTGCAAAAATAAAATGAGAGAGCAACCTGAAATGAATTTAGTTCAGGGGATTTTATGAACCATTAACTCAGCTTTCAGTTCACTCACCAGGAGAGATGGATGTGATAGGTCAGAAAGCGGGAATTTAGAGTGGTTCTTTCTCACTGAGAGGGACAGGCTAATACAGGGCTACCAGTGGAGCACATTTCACAGAAACTCAGATGCTATAGGAAGCAGTTTCTGATGCTTAGGGCATGACTCTCATAGATGTTTGGCAAATTTTGAATTAATCGTAAAATAATAGGTGCACACTCTTATAACTGGTTATTAAAGAAAAATTAAGAATATCTGAAAAATATTACGCTAACTCAAAATAATAATAAGTCAAAATATTTTTTGACTTCACTTTCAGAAAGTAGGTCAGAAACACGTTTGGAACGATCCAATATGAATAGTGGTGTCTAACAAAAAAAATGCTTTTTACTTCCTCTGTGAATTAACTATTGAATGAATTGAAAGCAATAGTAAATAAAGTAAATTCAAGGCATTTGAGATTTTGTGAAATTTTGGGTGGCAATGTGACCTAATGTTCAGTGCTTTGGAGTCAGAAGAGCTGCGCTGGAATCCCAGGGCCACCACTGTCTTACGGTGCAAACATGGACATACGCTTAATATCTCTCAGATTCAATCTAAGGGTGAAATGGGAAAAACACTCCACGTCTCAGATGGACCTGATGTGACTACATCGGCACTGCACGTAAAGCAGTTTGAGTAGTGTCTGCAGGAGGTGAGCAATCGGTCAACGGAAGATCTCACAGTATAAATTGAATGTCAAATCTTCACAGTGCAAATGAAGTTGAAATATTGACAAGCTGGTAAATTGAGTCTGAGCAGGTGATCAAATGTGATCATTTAGAATGAAAATACATTTTGGCTTATGCATAAAATATTTTTGTCATATACTTTCTTGAAGAAATAACGAATGTACTCCATATTTAAAATACATAAAAGTGGGGAATTAACTGCCCTTCATAATTTTATAAACTAACGTCAAAGTCTTTTGGTTTCTAGGTGATCTGTATCAGCTGCTGACATGGCTGGACTTTACTGGATCATAACAATGTTTTATCAATTTGTTTAACCAAAGTGTGATTACAAAAGAATATCTCATTTTATACTTCCTCAATAATTATTTTATATACTATATTACACTTGACTGTGAGAAATTTGGGAAAATTAAATTATGTGAATAAGCATCTGTATTTGAGCCTCCAGTAAAGGAAAAGCAACACTTGAGTTGACATAAAGAATGTAACCAGAAAACTACTGAAAAGCAATAAAAATCATCTTTAATCAATTTAGCTAAAACTGCCTTATGTCATAACTCATTACCTTCAAATTCTTGAGAAAAAATTTTAACAAGAAATAGGACTCATTTGCTTTGTATTGCCGCCTTGCACAGTTTGAAAGAAGAAAAATATGTAAGTATTAAATATGCTTCAAATGGACCAGAAAATAAGCTTTTGGGTTGATGTGATTATATCCATCCATCAATTTTTTTAAGGTGTATACCAAGGAATGGCTGATTGAAATTAACAATAATATCTTGACCCAGGCAACTTCAATGGGAACAGTTACCTTGAATTTCAATAATCAGAGCTAAAAAAGCTATAGGATTATTAGAAGACATATGTATAACATAAAACATAACACTTTGATATCTTTAACTTTATAATTTTCCTGAAAGCTGAAAAAATCAATAGAACAGATTTCTGCTTTTTAAAGTTTTATTTATTCTTTGTAGTTTAATTAAGAGTTGAGGGTTGAAACAATTTTGAAGTGTAAAATTTTCTCTGAATTTGAGTGGCTTCATTTAGCTTAGCAAAAGTTTGATATCCTTTTTAAAACTCAACCAATTTTAGTTGTTTAATTCCATTTTAATGATTGAAGTCATGTACTTTACACATATTTTTTATCTTAAAAATAAGCACGTCTTCCATTAAAAGAGTCTAAAGAAGAGGGTGAAAATACTGACCATATCTACAGGCGGTCTTCGTAGTGCCTATTTTAACAATGACTAAAGGTACTCACAAAGTGTACTTTCATGTTCTGATGAATTTATCCTTCTCCTTTTTATTGAAATATAATTTAGTTTCAACAAAATGCTCAGATTTTAAGGTTGCCATTCACTATTCTGTTAGTTTTGACAAATCCTATGTGTATAAAAAGCCACATCTATATCAAGACACAGAACATTTCTATCACCCCAGAAAGTTCTGTTACACCTCTTCCCAGTCAGTCACTGCCCACCCCACCTACCAATAAAAAGCGATCAGTGATTTTATTTCTATTGTAGGTCACTTTTTGTATATTCTAGAATTTCTTTCAAATTGAATAATCATGTACTTTTCTGTGTCTGGCTTTTTTATTGAGCATTATATTTTTGAGATTCATGTACATAGTTGCACGTCAGTAGTTTATTCCTTTTTATCATGAGGTAATATTTTATTATATGAATATACCTAAGTTTAATTATCCATTCTCCTTTTGATGCACAAATGGGCTATTTTTAGTTATCTGCTATTTTGAATGAAGCTGCTGTGGACATTCTTGTACAAGGCTTTTGGTGGACATTTGTTTCCAGTTGTCATGCTTAAATAACGAGGAGTGGAATTACTGAGTGATAGCATAGACGTATGTTTTAACTTTTCAAGAAACTGTTGAACCCTTTTCTGAAGTGGTTGTATCATTCCACATTCCCACCATCTGAGAGTTCAGTTACTCTACATCTTCTCCAACGTTTGATTTTATCAATTACACCATTTTAGCCACTCTAGTAGATATATAGAGGTATGAAAAAAGCCAGTTAGAAAGGACTATATGTGTGTCTCATTATGGATTGAATCTGCATTTCCTTAGTGACTAGTGATGTTGTGTCAGAGGGTTCCCAAGACCCTCAGAGTAGGAGGAAATAGAAACAATAGATGATTTGACATAGTCCTTGTATTTGGAGTAATGGAAAGACAACCCAATAAAAGAATGGGCACAGGATTTGAGTTGACCCTTCAGAGAGAAAGATATGCAAAAGGCCAATAAACATATGAAAAAAATATGCAACATCTGTACAGAAGAAGGTAAACATATTAGGCCAGACTTCTATCCTTTCAAAGTCCTGCTTACATGATTTGCCCTTGGCTGGCATCTGAGAACTTGGATTTCGAGACGGTTCCCACCATTAACTGGTGAGAGTGGCTCACTCTTCCTATTTAACAAACAAAACGGTTTCACACTGAACCCCTGCTTTCTTTCTGGGGGTCTGGAATTTGGGTACTTGACAGGCAGGGGGTACCTATGTGACCAGTCCTCAAGTAAAACCCCGGGCAGTGAGTGTGTCATGTGCTTCTATGGTTGTCAAAATTTCTTGTGGGTTGTCACAGTTCATTTCTGGGGGAATTACACACATCCTGTGGCTCCACTGGGAGAAGCCCCTTGGAAGCTTGCCCCTGGTTTCAAGCAGTATTTTCATGTTCCTTTTCCCTTTGCTCATTTTGCTTTGTACCTTTTGCTGTAATAAGTCATAGCTGTGAGTAGAACTATGTTTTAAGTCCTGTGCGTGGATCATAGAAACTGGGGTGGCTTGCCTATTTGTTTTTCAATGATTATTGAAAACAAGTTTCCATGAAAGTTATTAATTTTGGTGAAATCTAATTTATCAACTATTTTTTTCTTCTATGGTTTGTGCTTTTTGTGGCTTTTCTAAGAAATCTTTGTGTAATGCAAATTAGCGAAGACATTCATCTTATGTTTTCTTCTATGACCATCATTCTCCTTTTACATGACATTTCTGGAAGGGCGAACAAATTTTCTTCCAGTAGCAAAAGATTTCTTTTTGCCTTCAATTAATGGCCATTATAATGAAAAGTAATGCAATTTACTGGACTAATTTATCCAAACCCATGCACTAGTCCTTATATGTCCATATGCTGTGGAATATTGAGCAAGATATTCATGCTGTTCACCCTTCAGGCCTTTGAAAACTTAGGTCATTGTTATTTTTTTATGAATCAATGCTGAATGTATCCCATGTTTTTCTATATTTATTGAGTTAATCGTGTGTTTCCTTAATCTTAGTAATGTGACGAATTATACCCATTTTTAATTAAATTTATTGAGGTATATTTTATCTAAAATGAAATGAACATAATTTAGCATATGGTTTGATAAGTGTCGAGAAATATATACACCCATGTAAACAGCACAACAACCAAGACATCTGTATTTCCATTTTCAAGTGTTTTTTTCTGTATCTATGGTGATAATTGTACGAGTTTTCTCTCTTACTTTGTGAATACGGTGGATTACGTAAATTTGTCTCGAGTGTTTAACTTACCTTGCGTAGCTTGGATAAACCCATCTGGTCATGCTGCATTATTATCTTTTGGATTCTGTTGCTAAAATTTTGTTAAGTATTTTGCCTTTGTTTGTGAAGGATAAGTTCATCATGTATAATAGTCTTGGCTAAGCTTTGTGTTTCCTCCTGCATTTCAGGTATGGTGTTTTACTGCTTTCTGGCCTCTGTCCTTTCTAATAAAAGGTGAGTCGTCATTGTATATTTTGTTCTCCTGTTATAATATCTTTTCTCCTCTAGTTTCTTTCAAGATTTTCTCTTTATCTTTGCATTTCAACAGTATATCTATGATGTGTCTACAGATGGTCCCATTGTATTTGTATCCTACGTGGTGTTTGCTGAGTTTTTGGGATCTGTAATTTAAACTTTTCACCACACTTGTGATACTTCGCGCCAGTAAATTTCTTCAAATATTTTTTCTTCCTTTCTCACTCCATCTGGGACTCTGGTTACACATAGGATAGGCCACTTAATATTGTCCCATAGAATCACAGAAGCTGTTCTTTTTTTTTTCCCAGTTTTTCATTTTTTCTCTGTGTTCTTCAGATTGTAAAATTCTGATTAGTCTATCTTCAAATTCACTTACTCTTTCATCTGCCAACTCCAATTTGCTATTAAGTTCATTCAGTTGGTATTTAATTTTATTTATTGTTCTTCTAGAATTTGTATTTGAATTTCTTCGTATGTAGATTTTGGAGCTCATCCATTCTACAGTATTCTCTTGTCCACGATTCTCATACTAACTTCTCAGCCACTCTACCAGGACTGAACTCTTCCCATACTTCCAGACAATAATAGTACAGTTCGATGCTACTCTTAGTCATGTTCAGATGGGGAGTGCCTGCAGGCGAGGAGGCAGAAACTTGCAAATGTCACCTGCTCTAGTTCCTTTTTTTCAAAAGTTGATACTTTTCTGATTTCTGGCTGCTTTTGGTTATTTTCCAAATTCTTTAAATAGTTTGTGTGTGGGTTTTATTTTAAAGATTTTACTGTTGTTTTCTGTGGTAGAGTTAGGCTATGCCAGCTACTCAGCCATTAGTAGAACTCTTCCAGTTCACCTTTGATCCCCTACCTCAGTCCTACATGCATTTGATTTTAAATCTACCATCTTACTAGTTGCTTTCTATTTGACTCACCCCTTCTTTTTTCCTATTTTTCTTGCATTCTTTTTGATTGTTTAATACTTTGTTACTTTTTTCTCTTCTGTTAGCTCCTACTTATAAACTTTATGGCTTTACCTTTGGTAGTTACTGTAGACATTATAAAATATATCCTTGATTTATCAAGGCCTAGTGTTACATGTACTTTTATTGTCTTCTGGGACAATGCATTGATGAATTGTTGGTATTCAACAGCAATATTTTCACATTTTCCCATACACAGTTTTTTTTTTTCTTTACATTTCTTCTTGCATCCACCTGGGAACGTTTCCTTCTGCGTGAAGAAAAACCTCTAGGTTTTCCGTTAGTGAGATATTGTTTGGGTAATTCTTCACTGCCTCATGTGTTCTCCAGTGCCTTCAAGCAGAGTATGGTTTGTATTTGTAAAGCTTTCCTCACTGATCACAACACGAGGGTTTGTCTGTAAAATGTGCCTAAATTTTAATTACTGGTTGATATTTTTTCAAATTTCTTAAAAATGTTTTTTCTTCAAAATAATTACTTTTTTACATTAAAAAATTATTCTATTTTATTGTGGTAGAAACACAAGATAAGATCCATCTTCTTAATATATTTTAATTGTACACCACAGTATTGCTGATTGTAGGTACAATGTTGTACAGCAGATCTCTAGAACTTATTTTCTTGTCTAACTGAAACTCTATGCCTGTTGGTTAGTAACTCCCATCTCTTCCTCCCCCCAGGCCCTGGCAACCACCATTCAACTATAATTCCATGAATTTGACTATTTTAGATGCCTCATATAAGTGGAATCATGTAGTATTTGTCTTTCTGTGACTGGCTTGTTTCATTTAGCTTAATGTCCTTAATGTTTCCATGTCGTAACATATTGTAGAATTTCCTGTTTTTAAAGGCTGAATAATATTCTATTGTGTGTATATGCCACATTTCTTTACCTATTCACCTGTTGATGGACGTTCAGATTGTTTCCACATTTTGGCTGTTGTGAATAGTGCTACAATGAACTTGAGAGTGCTAATATCTCTTTGAGAATCTGATTTCAATTCTTTTGGATAAAGACCCAGAAGAGAGATTGCTGGATTATATGGTACTTTTGTTTTTAATTTTTTGAGGACCTTCCATACTGTCTTCCATAATGGCTGTACCATTTTCTGTTTCTACCAACAGTGTACAGGGTACCAATTTCTCCACATCTTTGCCAACACTTGTGGGGGTGTGTGTGTTTTAATAATAACTACTCTGACAGTTGTGAGGTGATTGTGATATTGATTTGCATTTCTCTGATAATCATCATTTTTTTCATATACTTGCTGGCTGTTTGTATGTAGTCTTTGGAGAACTGTCTATTCAAATCCTTAGCGCATTTTTAAATGGGGTTCTTGGATTTTTGCTATTGAGTTGTGTGAGTTCCTTATATATTTTGGGTGTTAACCCCTTATTGGAGATATGGTTTGCAAATACTTTCTCCCATTCTATTGGTTAACTCTTCACTCTGTTGATTATTTCCCTTGCTGTGCAGAAGCTTTTTAGTTTGATGTAATTCCACTAGTCTATTTTTGCTTGTGTTGCCTGGTTTTTGATGTCATATCCATGAAATCACTGCCAAGACCAACATCATCAAGTTCTTCCCCTGTATTTTTGCCCAGGAATTTCGTAGTTTCAGGTCTTACATATAAGTCTTTATTCCATGTTGAGTTTATTTTTGTATATGGTGTAAGGTAAGGGACCATTTTTATTCTCCTGCATGTGAATATCCAGTTTTCCCAGCACCATTTGTGAAGAGACTATCTTTTCCCCATTGTGTATTTTCAGCACCGTGTTGAAGATCAGATAACTGTATATGCGCAAATTAATTTCTGAGCTCTCTATTCTGTTCCATTGTTAAAATGTCCATACTACCCAAAGCAATCTACAGATTTGATGCAATGTTTTTCAAAATCGCAATGGAATTTTTTTACACAAATAGAAAAAACAATTCTAAAGTTTACGTGGAACACAAAAGACTACACATAGACAAAACAATCTTGAGAAAGAAGAACAAAGCTAGGGGTATCACATTTCCTGATTTCAAAATGTATTTCAAAAACTACAGTAATCAAAACAGTAGGGTAGTGGGAAACATTTTCAGAGTGGTACAATATTCAGTAATGTATTTTTGCAACGACATTTTAGCCAGTTCTTGGTTGGATTGTTTACAAATTTCATTTAAATGAAATATACAGAAAGAAACATTCTTGTTCATAAATTCTTCATGATAACATCTTTTTTTTCCTTAGAATAAAGTATAATAAATTTCTGGTAATAAATTTGGGCTGTAAATGTTTTTAAGATTTTAAATTACACTACAAAAGGCAAAAGGTAACTTGTTTTCCCGCCTAGTGTGTATGAGGTTTTTATACATGCTCACAAAACACCACATTTTGTTTTATCTTTTCAGTTATTTGTGACTGTTTTACCTCTCAGGTATTTGATTAATAGTTTGAGTATTTTAAACATGTTAAGTTTTATATATTTTTGTGTGTGAATTTCCTCTCCATGTATTTTGGCCATTTTCTACCGAGAAATCATTGTTCCTTTATATTTTAATAAGAAATAATAAGAAATTATTAATCAGTTGTTCTTATTATTAAATTGACTTAGAACATGGATTTATATAGTAAAACCAATAAATATGTTTTCAGTTATGGCCGTAGCGAATACTTTCTTCAATTTGTTGCTTTTTCTTTTGGTTATTTTTTCTCACAGGTAAAATATCACATTTCAGACAGTGAAATCTATCAAATTTTTAATTTGTGTATGGTTTACTTTGCTTTTTATTCTTAGAATATGAATATGAATATAAATAAATATTCACACATTTTTTTTTAGTTTTTTTATATTTAATTTTTTTACAGAGTTGACCTTAATTTGTCTAAAGTTTATTTTGTTGTTCTTTGTTGGCATCTTGGTGTAACTGAATTCTTCTCATTTTTAGGTCTTAGTTCATCAAATAGACTTTCCTGGACCTGTCCCTTTGTTTCTTCCAGCTCTTTCTACCCCAACTCCTTGTAGATTTCCTTCTAAATATTTTTTATACCCCAAAATATTCTTGATTATTTGTCTATTAACTTAAACATTATCTATCTCTTTTCATTAGAATGTAACTTCAGTGAAGGTAAGGACATTTTATGCTTTCCTGTCTTCTGTATTCTTTCAGCCTGGAAACTATCCTGTACATCATAGAAACTCAAATTTATTTGTTGAATTAATTACTTATTATGCTGATTATTGTTGCTTCAAAAAGATTTTCATTATGTGGAAGTATCAGATTCTTTTCATTTCCAAACTGTCTTCACTTTTATGATGTTATTACTCAGGTCTGCTTTATAATCAACTACTTTCTCAATTTATCAAAAAAAATGAGAATTGTATTCAAATTGACAAAGCATCTTAAAAACAAAACAAAACAAAAACACTTGTCTAAAGTGAGACTTAGAGATGTGTCCAGGAGAGGAAGGGCTTGCACATGAGGTTATCAGGAGGTGGAACGCGGTTTAAGTGCCAACGCTGTTCTAAAACAAATAAACACACAATTTTGCTCATCTGTTGCTTCAGTCCTTTTTATTGTTTCTCGTCCTGCTGGATCTTGATTTAGCACTGTCCTTTCTAATATTGTCTGCTTCTGGACTAAATAGAGTTCTGAGGATTCGGATTCATTCCCTGGGCCATCTTACTGTGGTCCACTCATGGCAAGGATGTCAGCTTACATTGGGAATTTTTAACCAGTTTTTTTTTTACCCCTAAATATGCAAGATTCTATTCATTGCAGAATAATTAAGAATATCCAATACAGGTTTTTGTGTCAAGGCTCTGGAATGGTCCTTCTGTTTTGAAGACCCAATTTCTTGCCAACTTATAGCAGAACGTTCAGATAAGCATGCAAGGGGTTGCAGATAAAATTGAATGACTCAGGTTGATTTATTACAGTAATCATCCATATCAGAATCAAGAACAGTCAATATTCCCTATTGGGATTTAACATGTATTATTTCATAAAAATTTCATCAATGTTTCCCCTATGCATAAGAACATATGAAGAGAGGAGGCATTGAAGAATCTCCAGGGCCTTCCAATACATCTTGTAAATTGTACATACTTATACTAATACATATTTACTTGTACAAAATTTTGATAATAAAATAAAAACATGGAGATATTTAGGACACATATGACAAAGGGACAGTTTTCTTGCTATATAAAAGCTCGTATAAACCAACATGAAAAAGATGAACAACTTCAACAATAGGTGAACAAAATACATGCAGGTCTATTTACAAAGAAATTAATACAAATAGCATTGCTAAACTTCACTAACAGTTTAAAATGCAAACTAAAACAATGAAATACAAATTTT
This sequence comes from Equus quagga, assembly GCF_021613505.1. Classification (NCBI taxonomy): domain Eukaryota; kingdom Metazoa; phylum Chordata; class Mammalia; order Perissodactyla; family Equidae; genus Equus; species Equus quagga. Next base: position 5,134,423 of record NC_060268.1, on the reverse strand, counting down.
CACATAATATTAGGAATAGATTAATTTTTAAAAAAATGCTGCAGAGAGTTCATGAAACACAGATACTCGTACTCATTGGTGGGAGTATAAATGGTTTCAATCATTTTGAGGGTAAGTTTGCAATATGCATTAACTTTCTAAGTGGGCATAACATTTACCTCAGCTATTTAATTTCTGGAAATTTATCCTACAAGTATTTGTATAATCACACAGATACACACACACACACACACACAGATGCTAATTACATATTGTTTATAATTAAGAAAAATTATCAGCAATCAGAATAACCATTGTTATAGACTGGTTAAATAAAAACTGGTGCGTTGGAACAATGGAATATTAGGCGGATATTAAAAAGCTTGAGAAAATCTTTGATTTAAGAAGACTTTAATTCTTCCACCATTTAAAGAAGTATACAGTTTACAATTTATTTTTGGACAGCGGCAAACATATGCTGTCTTTTGTCATAAAGGATGGCTCAAAGAGCAGAGCTAAGAACACAGAAGGTTGAGCCCAGAACCACTAGAAAATTTTCCCAGACCTTAAAACCTAATCCAGAAAAATCCAGCATTTGTCCAGATGGAGTTCAGAACTGTTACGTCCTTTTTACATTCATTTCCCCCATTTTGAAATGGAATATCTATAACTGTTCCCCTTTGTCCCTCGACTGTATTTGGGAGTGTCAGATGACTTTTCCCTTTAGTTTCACATGTCAACAGATGGAGAAGAATTGTTCCCAGCAGCCATCCTTAATAGATTAAATGGAGAGGCCTCATATGCACCTGGACTTGATTTAGATTTTGGACTTTGAACTGATGAGATGATGAGATTTTGGACTTTGACCTGATGCTGTAATGAGATGAGACGTTTGTGAACCTTGGGGAGGGTTGAATGTATTTTGCATCTATCTGGGAAGGACCTGAGTTATTGAAGGCCAGAGGACAGACTGTAAAAGACTAATAAAAAATGTATCTGTTGTGATAGTTGGAGTATAGAAACTTTAAATCTGTAGAAGAGAGTTTCTATCACCTTTAATTTTACTTGGAAATAACCATGACTACATATATTAATTTTAATGACTAAACTTGTTACTTTGATTTAGGAAGACTTAAATTCTTCAATCATTTAAGACAATGTGCAGTTTATAATTTATTTTTGGACAGATTGGGCTGTCCTTAACAGCATATTGCTTATTAGAAATGCTTTTCTCACTGTTGTGTGAAAATTCTCACTGTCAGAGAAAAGAGGGAAAAAAGGCAGAGGTTGTCAAGTCTTGCAAAAATATTTTTCAGTCTTTCCTAAGGAAGTTTAAAGAATAGAAAAGTAGGAATTACAATGTGGGAGATGTTTTTCATACTTGTCTAAATTTTGGGCTCACATGAATCCATGCTCACTGCGATGAATGTACTGTGTGTACTACACGGCTATTTAAAAATCTTTTTACTTGTTCACACTGCAGAGAACACATTGAAGAAATGACATTGCTTATTTCAAGGTGCCTAGTTATTAATAAACATGTCATGATGCCCATATTATTCAAGAAATCTCTGTGAAACCTGGCCTCATGCTGTCTACACTGTAAATAGTTTAGCAATTCAGGCTGTAGAGCAGCTGCTAAAAAAATGGAATCTATAGTCACATAAAATAGTATGTTGCGGTATGCTATTAAAGGTGATTTATATTTTCTTTTCAGAGGGTTGATAAGGTGCCTAATGTACGTGCTGACGTGCAGCAGACGTGAATAAGAAAGTAAATGGTGGCTGGTAAAATGGAGTCAACAAAATGATTTCAAATTTGCAGACGAATGGGCTGAGCAAACAAAATATTCTGACATGTGGCACTGTTACTGAAAATTTTAATGCTCTAATTGGAGAGTAAGGGAATAATTCTTCACGTAACACTAGAAGTGTTCAGTGAAATATTTTTAAGGGGTAAAAGAATCTGTGAAAAATTATTTCTAAAGTATCTTCACAACTAAAAATGGCTTGAACTGACTGACTTAGCCGGTGTTCATCCTCTGTGTACACTTTCTGTTATTGCCTGGTGTTCAGTGAAAACTTAGACAGTCTAACTTGTCAGTGAGGGAGTTTCATCCATTTGGAGTATGGATTACTAATTACTTCTTTTTCTAGAAAGATTGGTTCAGGAAAAATAAAAATATAATCATAAAAAAATAAAACTGGAACAAGTCATAGGGTGTACCCCGCCTGCATCACTTCCATTCCCCTCACACATACCTTGAAGGAGATTTCATATAAACTTTAGCAAAATAGGGAATCAGATGTGGGATCAGTTGCTTTGATTTTAAAATATCAAAGCTGGAAGAATAATGACTGGAGAGGAAGTCAATGCAATGTTATACATGAGCCCATATACCCTATGTTTGATTTGTTATTGTAGGTAGATTTAAAAAAGTAAAGTAATAGATTTGAGTTCAAGATTGGGCATTTTCTCAAAGTACAGTGCTTTTATAATTGAGATTTAAACTGGTTAAAAGAAAATAAACACTTCACTATACTTTTTATAGATTTAGAAACCAAAAAAAAAAAAAAAAAGACTCTAAAGTGAGCTAAACATGTATATGGAAAGTAGAAAATCGTGATAGAGAATGATAGTTAAAAATAAAAGCCTGTGTTACTCCAGAAATACTCCAAGTCAGTTGCTGTGGCCTTTCTCAGGCCATTAGAATGTGGAAATTTGGTTCTGAAATTTACTTCAAAATACATATTGGAAATCATTTTGAATAACACTCATTTTTTCTTTTATGCTAACAAATGTCTCATCAGAAATCTGTTGCTTCTTTTCTGAAGTCAGAACTGGAAAAAAAATCAGCTCACCAATTCCGAGGTTAAGATAAGTGGAAAACTAAAACTTAACAGATGGCTTAGGTTGTTGGTCAATGTCAATACACTGACAAGGAGAAGAAAATGAAGTGAAATAGTTTTCCATAAATTTGAGACTTATGTTCAAGCTCAGCGAGAATAGCATTTTATAACATTTGAGAATCACCCACCTTGGTATAAACTTTTACTATTACTTTATTACCAAGTCAAATGCTCCACTAGTCAGTGGAGTTCAGAGATAATCCCTCAAACATCTTTTTTGACCAAGAGTGTCAACAAATCTCCACATTTCCTAAGATGTGCACGCCTTGCTTAATGCAGTTGTTACATCTTGTCCTGCCATTGAATGAAAAACAGGGAACAGACTGGAAACAGATTAGCGTTGGGAAGAGGGCAGAGGAGATAATCCTCAGTAAGGTAGCCAGTTCCCAGACACCCGAAAATTGTCTGCATCTTGCTGATTTGTAGTCCTGATTCTTAAATGTGGCAGCTACTTTGACACCACTGCATTTTGTCATTTTTTCATATATATGATATATGTTCCTTCACATCCCTACATCTGTGAGCTTAAATTTTTATTACTCTCCACAAATTTTAGTCTCACCTCCTTGCTAGTTCTTTCCTTTAAGATCTACTGACAGATATTTATTAATGGACCATGACGTTTTATACATCTGAATATGTAAGTGATAAATAAAAACTGATATCTTAGAAAGATCTGAAAAGAGGAGAAACAGATAGGACAAAACTTAGATAGATGGCCATTGCAATGGTGTACACACGTGTGAGAGCTGATTTGAGAGAAGCGCTGAGAAAGAAAGAGAGACACTTTGGGGAAAACCCACCATTAGCAGGACATAGTAGAATGATAGGTGAAGTGTATCTAAGATTCCAAATGTATGTATAAGGAGACAGAAGTGAAGAGAAGAAGCTATTTTGTGGAGGCAAAGATGCTAAATTGGTTGTGAATAAGCTCATTTCAAAATGAAGTTGTGATAGCAGATAACAGAAGGCAGCTGGAAATATTTTACTCGAACTCCATTTAGAGGAAAAAAGAGAAATTTAGTTAAACCCTTGGAGATAGATGAGTAGAGGATAAGGGCAATGTTTTGGGGGAATATATACAGTTAGGATTTTAGGAATTTATTAATCCAAATTTTACTATAGACTTAGTATATACAGGCAATGTACCAGATATAGAAATACAAAGTAGAAAATAGAATGACAACTTTATGATTCGTGATCTACTTAAAAAGAAAGAAGTACACATAAATTTAATCGAATGTGGTATATTAGTCTGCTTGGGCTTCCATAACAAACTACCACAGACTGGATGGCTGAAACAACAAAAATTTATTTTTCACGGTTCTGGACACTAGAAATCCAAGATAAAGCTGCCGGCAGGTTTGGTTTCTCCTGAGCTGTCTTCTTACTGTGTCTCACATGACTTCTCGTCTGTGCATAAGCATCCCTGGCATCTGTTCTTATAAAGACGCCATTGCTATTGGATTATGGCCTGACCCTGCTGACCTCATTTAACCTTAAGTACCTCTTTAAAGTCCCTATTGCTAAATACAGTCACATTCTAAGGTACTGGGGGTTAGGGCTTCAACACATGGATTTTTGCGGGGGATGCAATTCAGTCCACAACATGCGGTAGGGCATATGAAAACTACCCTGACATGCCAGAGAACCACTAAGTCTATATAAGTGAAACAGAGCAAAGACTCACAGAAGAGGTAAAATTTAAGCTAGTGAATCTTGATCAAAACATATATATTATTTTAAGAATAGGAAAAAGCAGCTATGTCAGATTGTACCGTGCTCAGGGAATGGTGGGGGGGTTTCACGTGGATGGAACATAGGTTGCAGAAAGGTGGTGGCAGAACATGAAGATGGTGGTAGTTAGGAAACAACTTTGGAACATCCCCCCAAGACATGCTGAGGAGACTGACCTGTGTCCTTCCGGCCCCGTTCCTTCATCTGTCCATGTCTAATTCACTGCATGAATTTTGTTTACGTCTTGGATCTGTTCCTTTTTTCTGTCTCTGCCACCCTGGTCTAAAATATTGCAATCTCTTGACCAAGTCTCTGAAATACCTCTTATATTAATTTTCATTAAACGTGATCTTTTCATAATTTAGATATGAAATAGCCACTCTTCCTTTCTTAAAATCCTCAAAGGCTTGCCATGTGTCTTAGGATGCTAATCTTCCATATACATCTGAATCCTTGCACTAACTAAGGCCTACCTACCTCTCCAACCTCATTTCTCTTTGTAGTCACACTGAATTTATCTTGGTCTCATCCATTTACCATGTTATTTTCATCCCAAAGGCTTTTGCATACTTTATTTCCCCTGTTTGCAATGCTTTTCCCTCCCCTTTCTACTTAATTAAGGTTGATTCATCCTTCTTAACTCAGCTCACATCCCCTCTTTGGAGAAGTCTTTCCTCACCTCCATAATTAGATCAAAGACACCCATGATTTGTTGTTAAGGTAAGCTTTGTATACTTCTTTTTTTGTAGAATATACACAGTGGGAAATTTTTATCATCCAGCCTATAATTTTATTTTATTTCCTCAGTTAAGTCTGCGAACCCCATGAAAGTAGAAACCATGTCAGGTTCTGCTCACGATTGTATGATCATATCCACAGTGCCTGATAAAGTTTGCAGCATTTAATTAATGTTCTTTTACTATTCGTTGAATTGTGATTCTGGGTCCCAAAATATAGTAGAGGTTATTGATCCACAGTGAGCATTGATACTATTTCTCACTGCGAATATCAACTGAATGAATCCTACAACATGGGCCTCCGTTAAAAATGCATTTATTCTAAGCAACATAGTACAATAATTGCAAGAAGTTAAAGCAACAAAAATGACCCACATTCCCAGTTCCACTTAAACTAGTTAAATATTTCATGCTCTCTTTAAGTATGTCCATTTTCATATATATTTTCCAAAGCTGTAACAAGAGAGTATATAAACCTTGGGATTTAGTTCTCTCCTTTACTGTGTTGTAGAACATTTTCTGCATTGCTCGTAGCTCATAAGCTTTTACATTAGGTTGATGTACAATAATTACCCTGATGCTTGAGATATTTCTTGTTTTTTTTAAATAGATTTTATTTTTTAGAGCAGTTTTAGTTTCACAAGAGAATTGAATGGAAAGTACACAGTTTCTGCATATACCCTCTGACACTCCCACCTGCACCTTCAGCCTTCTCACCTGTCAAGAGGTACATTTGTTACAAATGCTGAACCTCCATGGCCACATCATTATCACCCCAAGTCCATAGTTCTCAGTTTACGGTGGGGTTCATTATTGGTGTTGAACATTTTATGGATTTTGACAAATATATAATGACACGCATTTACCATTACAGTATGATTCAAAATAGTTTTAGTGCCATAAAAATCCTCAGTGCCTACCTATTCATTTCCCCACAAACGCTGGCAACCCCTGATCTTTATACTGCCTCCATAGTTTTGGCTTTCCCAGAATTTCTATAGTTGGACTTGTGTCGTACATAGCCTTTTGAGATTGGCTTCTTTCACTTAGTAATATATATTTAAGTTTCCTTCATGTCTTTTCATGACTTGATAGCTAATTTCTTTTTAGCATTGGATAATATTCCATTGTATGGATGCATCACACTTTCTCCATTCCCCTACTAAAAGACATCTTGGTTTTGTCCAGGTTTTGGCAATTATGAATAAAACTGCTATAAACATCCATGTAATTTTGTGTGGACGTAACTTTTCAATTCATTTGTATAAATACCAAGGAGCATGATCACAGAATCGTGTGGTAAGAATATATTTAATTTTGTTAGAAACTGCCAAACTCCCTTCCAAAGTGGATGTTCCATTTTCCACACCCACCAGCAATGAATGAGAGTCCCTGTTGCTCCACATCTCACCAGCATTTGTTGTCTGTTCCTTATTTATTTATTTACTATTAATATACAGCAGTAGACAACCTTTTTCTTTCTTTGAATTATTTGCTTAGAATAAATTTCTAGTGTGATATAACTAGGTGAGGAGGAGGCAAAGCTTTTTCTAGGCTCTTGGTCTGCAATGCCAGGTAAGTGCCAGCTTTGTATCACCTACATACAGATGATACCCTGATATATGTCTCTTGGACTGATCTTGTTTGTACCCCTTCTCAATTTTTGAACGTTTCACTGTCATTTAGAAATCACTACCTTAAAAAGGATCTCAGATCTTGTCTAGCTATAATATTCCAGTTATAAATATACTTTTAACCAAACCCTTCAATCCTAAATTTGATAACATTTTCTTAATAAAATTTCGTGTGTGTTTTTTTTAATCTCAGCTAAAAATTGAAAGAAGAAATATTAGTGTGCACATTATGCTTGGAGTACGTTTTTATCTTACGTCGTTTTTATTAGTTGGTCACTAAATGTTTGTTGTGCACCTATTGTGAACCTTCAGATAAATTAAGTTTTAGAATTAAAAAGGTGACTAGCATAGGAGTCCCTGGCCTCCTCCTGCTATTGTTGTTGATGTTATTTGTGTTTTTACAAGGTAAGTCGGCAGCCATTTCTATTTCTAGATGTGAAGACATCAAATTCCCTTGAATAACCTTGAATAAGTTTATCCACTTGCTTGGTTCATTTTGATTATGCATATAAAAAGGGAATGGATACCAGCTGTTCTGGGGTGAAATATACAGGCCGAAATTCCAGCTCTGTAGCTATATTGAATTGCATCTCACACATATGGAAGACCCAAGAAATGGGAAGTTTTGAGATTGTGCTATGCGGATTTACACAGAGGCTGAGGGCTCTTTTGGGATGACTGCTGCCCAGACCTTTTTCCATTGCAGTTCAGTGCTATTACAGTATGGCTACCGACTGAGGAGGCCCCAACTGTGGGAAAGTGACATGAAATAATACAAGGAGCCACAAAGGCCAGGGAAGACTCTTTGTTAGTAGGGGGAGAACCTAGTCTGCTGGCTGATTCTGATGATAAAGATTCAACTCAAGGTGTCCTGTGAAAGCGGCCTCAAAAAAGAGGTTTGGGGTGATACTGTGGTTCCTTTCCACACCCAGCCACCCCGATCCCACCGACACCTATTTTGACCCAAGCAGGGCAAAAACTATTGTAAAGTGAAAGAATATTTCAATAAGGATCTGTGATGTTGGGAGGCCAGGCTTATTGAGTCATAATACACCCATAAGCCAACTTTATAGTTTGGAGTACTGTAGCGGGATTTTCTCCATATCTTAGAAAAGTACTTTCAGACTGTCCAGCAGACAACAGAGGTCTTTGTCAGGTAAACAGAGTGTTTTCCTCCCCTTTTATGAGACAACACGTGAAAGACTGACCACTGTAGACATGAGAAACATCCCCACTGATATTTGGCTTAGCACAGAGAGAAGGCCTCCTCACAGGAAGAGATCTGGTGCTGGGAAGAAAGAGGAGTTTCTGTGGTTTCATGGATGGGTGCTCTGACCTTGCTCTGTAACTCAAGTTGCTAGAGACAATGTGTCAGTACCATCACTACATTTCTTAAAGGTGGTTGCCACAATGGGGCAAAAGTGATTGCCAGACATGGTCTCAAGAGTGAGGAGTGTATAGATTGTTACCTATCTAGATACTGTACTTCTGATTATGACTTTAAAACTGGAGTAGATTCAAATCAACTTTTTTTCCTACCTTTGCCCTGTTGTGATTTTATATTGCACATAGTGTAATCAAATATGCTATTTGTCAAGTGCTACAGTCAAATATTGTGCTATTATTTCCAGTTGGCATTGGAGGTTTAGAAATACAGCTATGAAATATCCCACCATGTGTATTTTTTAGAAAGAATTTTCAACTCAGGCATTTATACCATATAATTACAAGAATTTCAATTAATCCATAATTATGTATGGTGTTATTATAAGTGTGTACACTCACTGGTTTCATTTTTGTTACAATACAGCAATTATTTTAGACCGTGTCAATGTAATTTTGCTTTCTCATCATGACAGATATTATATTTCTTTGTGGAAAAACATTAAAAATTGAAATCTATCTAGAAATGCCAAGACACTCTGAGAATAACAATTATCTATTTTTTCACGACTCCCTTTTTTCAGCAGCATGAGAATGAAAATATGGTTAAATTTATATTATTTCTAACTAGTATAGAAAACAAAGGGCATTTTCTTTTATTTTAAATCTCTTAATTATATATGTATTGTATTGATAACATTGTTATTAACTAAATTCATGTTTTCTATGTATTATATCATGTAGGTGGCAGGTGCTGAGATACAACGTTTAATAAGAAAAAGCTTTTGCTTCTATGGAGGTCGTAGTTCATTTTAATTTCAAATTTTTAAGTGAATTTGAAATTCCACATATATCTCTAAACCCATTACTACCACCCTAACCAAGTCCGTTATTATCTGCTGCCTGGACTACTGCAACAACCTTCTAAGGGGATTTCTAGCATCTGCTTTTGTCTCCCCTCTATTTTGCGGACAGGATGATATGTACGAAATACAAATCTGATCAACTCCTTTGCTTGCTTAAGACTCATCTGTTGCTGTAGTTGAAATCCCAAAATGTCGTTCCAAAGTCCTCCACGGTAAGACCTCTGCTTAAGTCACCAGTCTCATTTCCTGTAATCCTCTCCCCTCTCCTTTTTTCCTGTCGTTCTTGTACTTCTTCCGTTACATCTTAGTTAGGAGCTCTTTTATCTTCACCACTTTCAGCATATGGCTTTCTCATCTAAGAATTTTCTTCCCTGTCTTTTTACCTGGTAAACTTTTCATGCCTAAGTTCTTTTTTCTTAAGAAGAACTTCTTAATTCCCCTAAAAAGTAGATTAGGATCTCTTTTTTTATGTCCCCAGAGTTATATTTTATGTTTATCAATGTAACTTAATTTGTTTAAGGTATAATTTCCTTTCCGAATTCATTTTTTGTGATGGAATGAGGTTGAATATACTACACCCCGTCCCTCTACTTATTGACATTCTCTTGTAAGGGAAACTTTTGATTCTTTTAAGTGACTTCACATTTTCAAGATGTGAAGAATCTCCCTCTGCAAAAAAATGACTCAACCTTGAAGTCTCAGCTCTTATTTTCAAGATTCATCTTTTACTTGAGGATCACTCGTGAATTTCACACCTGGAAACACAAATTAAGTAATCTGCCAAAATATATAATAAAATTAAATCTAGAGCCTCTGATGTTGTCAGTGGAAAGATAATCTCTAATTTTAAAGGGATTGTGGGAAGAAAAGTGGTTGGACCTGAGAGCCCACTTATGGAGTGAGATGAACTGACACCTCTCCCTTGAGAATCTCTAATTACCTCAGGCTTTGGGAGCTGGGAGAGCTCAATCTTTTCATTCACTTAGAATTGTTTTCCATAGCATCTATTTATAAGAAACATGCAATATTTTCATAAAAATAAGTTCATTCTTCACCCTGATACCATGATTGAAAGCATCAGTGCATTATGTGTGCAGTAGAACAACTTTGAACTGAAAACTTCACATAAAAGCACAATATATAAAATAACGTGAAAGGAAATTTTAAGAAAAGAGTCTACTGATGGAAACGTCCATGCGTGTGTAGGCCAGTGGAGCCTCTGGAGCTTGACCTTATTTCTTTCCCTGTTGCTGTTCCTGAACCACGTCCGCAGAGCTACTGCATCCGTAGACATATCTAGGAGAGATTTGGGTGTCTTGTAGCCTGGGGGTGGTTAATTTCAGGCATAGATGTCACCACTGACCCTTCTCATGATTAGGCAGAGTTTCTAACACACCACATTCTTACCTTCTGAGCTTTAAGTTCACATAACCTCTGATTAATTTTCAACACGTACTTCATGTAGCCACTTCCATTAATTCACAATTGTCTTGTAAAGAAAGACCTATGTGTCATCTCTGATTAGTATAGAGTCCCTCATTTTACATTAGGTGAAGCAATGGCATACGGTGATAAGGTTTTCATAAAATCATGTTGGAAGGGCGTGGAATTAGAGAGAGGAATCTCACTGTGGTCCTCAGTTCTCCTGTAGTGAATTCTCTACTCTCTCATGACTTTAGGAAAATTTTTCTCAAATATTCTTGTTTGAGGAAGTTAGTATGATTCACTTTGCAAGATATGATTTTACTAATCTTATCTGTTGAGATATATATATATCTTGAACGTTAATGAATTGACCACCTCATGGAAAAGATAATTCAAAACAATAAGATTGGGCCATATTGTTTTCTCCCATTTTATGTAGAAAATATATATCCATTTTAGCACATGCTGGGTAGTGCTTTTTTTAAGAAGAAGGACTTCTATAGCTCAGTGTCATTATTAAATAATGATGAAGAAAACGCACTAACAAATTATAGCGTAATCTTTTTTGTCCTCATCTGTGAACTTTTCCTGAGCGAGAGACCTTGCTCTATAAATGTGTTTTTCCGGGATCAATTTGCTGAATTTGGTTAGAACTACAATGATAGGGAGAAGCATGTCACATTAGGGTCAGAAATAGGAAAGAGGGTGGAATTTCAGGGGAATGGTTTGTTCTTGTGAAAACCTAAACTTGAAAGAATTGAAGGCTTTCATTTTACAAAGTGATTCTAAGCCCCAGCAATACATTTTCTATTTCCTTTCCTAAAGCCTTTGGAAGAAATTTAAAGACTTATAGCTCTCCCTGAACTTTACCTTGGTCTTTAAATGTAATGTCCTAATGTGAATAATCTTGGGAACATAAATATGTTGACAGCTTAATGCTCTGACATTCTATTCTCATTGTCTGATTTTATTTTCTTCTTCTCCACTGATGCTTGAGCATAATTACGAGCACTGCCTTAGAAAGGCATTATTCAAAACCCACAAAAGGCGATTTTGCATTAGGGAATTAAAAAGCCATTCACTTCAGAAAATAGGGAACCGACTTTGATTTTAAAATGATTTTCCCAAGCCCCTATCACATTTAAGAGAAGAATTTCTGTAGGGAATGTTTGGCAAATTCTCACATAAAATATCTACAGAATCACCAGGCTGCAGCGATTTGCTGGTGCATTCAGTAATGGAAGAGTTTAGTACCAACTTTATTTAAAAACTTATATAAGGAGTGAGGTAGATTTTGAGTATTCACCAGGGAACAGTACAGCATTAATGATTTGGTGGATAGCTTGACTGTCAGCTCTTGAAATAATTATGTTTTGTAAATGGAATACACAAAGAACTCATCAGTAATTCTATGGTGTAGTAATGCGTACAGAAAGCTAGTACAGTGAGTTTTGGCATAAAAACTTATTTTCTGTAGTGTTATTCAAAAGTACACTATACTATTTGGAAAATTACAACAAATATACAGTCAGTACACTCTCTTTATAAAGCTTTTCTTAGTAACCATGCATTTTATATCTCTAGTTTCCTGGCTTTATTTGCAGTCAAATAATAATTGTAAGACTTTTATGAATTTCCAATTGCAATAGATACTGTCTAAAGCAGTTTTGTAAAATAACCTTTATTATAGAAGGGCTACATAATAAAATTACCTTAGGAGAGTAATATAGGGAATATTTCAAAATTTTCAGGAGGATTACTTGAGGGAAAGTGCTCAGTGTGCTTAAGACCTTCATTTTTTTAAGATCCATGGCAGCGCCTTGGGGAGCAATTCCCGTCTCTTTCTTGTGACCAGAACAGTGTCCACCTTGAAGGCAGTGCAGAGTTGGGAGAGCAAGAGGAATTGTTCCGCGAACTGCCCTTACTTAAATGTCTCTTTTAAGCCAGTTGGCTACAGTAATTGAGGACTGCATTACTTTTTTTTTCAAAATGAAAGAATTAATAGGTTAATGGTAATTAGGAGATGATTTGACATATAAACAGGATAACTTCTTTAACTCTTTTAATAAATTTTTTTCGTTTGCAACTTCAGAAAAATTATACTACATTCTTGGAAATTATTTTTGTGAAGAATCTAGAAATCATTTGTTGAATGGAATATAACTAGTTTACTCCTAATAGGAAACATGCTATTGCACTAAGAGAATGTAAAACACAGGTTAGTGTTGTGTTTGTGCCCTAAGAGATGAAAAATTGACTTTAGAATTAGGTGTACCTGGGTTTGAATTCTAGTTCCACCACTTTTTAATTGTAAAGCTTTGTGTAACCTACTTGTTCTTTCTAAATCTCTTTTTATCTCTGTAAGTGGGATTAAAATTGTATCTAATAGGTCATTTATATGAATATTTTATGATAACAATCTGGTATTTCGTTGACTCTTTAGAGAAGGCATCCAGTAAATGGTAATTCCTGTTGCCATCACTTTTATTTATTCCTATTATTATCATAAAATCATGCTGAATTATGAAATCCTTTTAGTGTCACCGGTCACCTCTATGATGGAATTTGGACTTACCTGGTTTTGTGTTGCTACATGCATGTACAATACATACTATATGCTATCTAAATATTACCATGTGTATAGTGGTCCATGCCCTATGCATATGTAAATAAGATAGAAAAGGATCGTTATGAGAAGTCTATAGGTGGTGAATACAAATGTGGTAGTAAAGATAAACTCGTGATAATCATGGCACTACACTGCTTAACACTTCATTGGCTCCTAATTATTTAAAAATAAATTCCAGACATCTTTTCAGGACCCACATAGCCTTTGTCAACATGCTCCTGCATTGTCTTTCTATTCATATGTTTCTTTATTCAATCAGTGATTTATTTAATTAATCATCTGTCATTTAATAATTACACAAATGTTTTCTGATGGTCTGTTGTGTGTTAGGTGCTGAACTAGGTATTAGGAAAAGATCAATGAGTAAGACAAAATTGCTACTATAACTGATCCTGTGGTTTCACAGAGGTTGACATTCAGAGAGACAAATTATAACACAAAATGATAAATGCCATCGCAGAGTCATGAACAAATTTATTTGGGAAGACTGAAAGAGAATAATTGCATTTACAAAGATAGTACAATATATGGTGAAAACTGGCAGTTGAGCTGGGTGTTCTAAGGTGAGTGGGACATTTTCAGGTAGGAAAATGAGGAAATAGAGTCAGAGTAGAGAGAATAGTATAGGCAAAAGTGGTATCTAGAAATGTAGAATGGTTCTGTAATATTGATTTAAAATAGGAAAAAATTGGAAGCTATCCCAATGCCCAATATCAGGAGAGTTTTAATAAATTGTGGTACATCCATATACTGCAATATTTAACAATTGCTAAGGTTATATCAAAATGGGTAATTGATGGTAATGTAATGTTATGTTAACAGGTAGGAAGTTAAACTGATTATATAGTATGATAAATTTTATAAATATATACACTGGAAAGGCTAGAAGGAAAGATTATAATTTAATAATGTTTATCTTAGGTGGTGGAACTGTAGGAAATTTTGAAAACAAATTTAAATGCCCAACAGGTACATGAAAAGATTCTCAACATCACTAATCATCGAGGAAATGCAAATCAAAACCACAATGAGATATCACCTCACACCTGTTAGAATGTCTATCATCAAGAAGAGATAAGTGTTGGTGGGGATGTGGAGGAAAGGGAACCCTTGTATGCTGTTGGTAGGAATGTAAATTAGTTCAGCCACTAGGGAAAACAATATGGAGGTTCCTCAAAAAATTACAAATAGAACTACCATATGACCCAGCAATTCCACTTCTATGTATTTACACAAAGGAAATGAAAACAGGATGTCAAAGAGATCTATGCACTCCTATGTTTATTGCAGCATTATTTACAATAGCCAAGATACAGAAAAAAACTAAGTGCTTGTTAATGGCTGAATGGACAAAGATGTGTTATATATTTGTAATGGGACCTTATTTCGCCATGAGAAAGAAGGACATCTTGCCATTTGTGGCAACATGGATGGAGCTTGAGGATACTATGCTAAGTGAGATAAGTCAGACAGAGAAAGACAAATACTGTATGATATCAGTTATATGTGGAATCCAAAAAAGCTAAACTTGTGAAAACATAGAGTAGAACAGTGGCTACTGGGTGCTGGGGCTGGGGAATGGGAGAGAGAGTGTTTAAGGGGGCACACTTGCAACTAGTAGATAAACAAGTCCTGGAGAGCTAATGCACAATATAGTGACTATAGACAACAGTGTTGTGTTATGATCATCAAACTTGCTAAGGGACCAGATCTTAACTATTCCCACCACAAAAAAGAAATGATAATTATGCAATATGATGGGTTGCGAACTATTGCTATAGTGGCCATCAAATTACAATATATAACTGCATCAGATAAACACGTTGTATATCTTAAAATTACATGTTGTATGTCAAATATATTTCAATGAAAGAAGGGAATTTTTATCTTATTCTTTAAAATTTACCTATTTTTCAAATTCTCTACATTGACAATTAGTCTCTATAACGCCCTATTATTTATGAATTAATTTTATAATTCAGGAGAAAAAATAAACATAAAGTTATTAGTATTGAGTTAGGGGAAGAAATTGAGTTGGAAATTTAAGTTTGGTGATTTCATCTCATAGGGGACTGATAAAATTGAGGAGGTAGATTTGGACAATAAAAATGACCATGTTTATGGCAAGAGAGAAGAATAGTCCTCTCTGAAATACACAGCCCAAGAAGAGAGGCAACAATTAGTGTTGCTAGATCTGACCAGAGTGCCTGGATTTGAACCCCTTCTCTACCACCTGTTGGCCGTGTTCCCTTGGGCTGGCTATTTCAGCTCCCTGTTGCATCATAGAGTTGTGAAGATTTAATGAACTGACGTTTGTAAAGCACTTTGTGATCGAAGTAAGTACTATATCAGTCTTTTAAGTTAATAAGTAATTTTCATTATCTTGCCCCTCTATATTTTGTTTATTTTTTTTAAAGACCAGTTAGAAAAAAGACTATCTGAATAATTTTAATAGCTATGGCACTACTGTATTATAAAACATTGGTGGATTCCAGTTTTTCACTATTACAAATAATGCTTATTTTATAATCTCTTCATCGAATGCAAGGGTGGTACAATATATAGAAATGCATCTGGATATTTTATAATATTAATAGGTGAAAAAATAATTATCTCTACAAATGTTAATGAAACATTTGAGAAACAATAACATTTATTTTTGTTAAAAATTCTTTGTGAAAAGGAACTGATGGATTCAGACTAAATACTGAAATATATCTCAAATTAAAAGCCAACATTTTCACATTGGTGAAACAGTGGAAGAATTCTCGTTACAATAAGGATCAAAAAGGATGACTCTTATTTCCACTATCATTTAACATTATTCCAACATTACTATGCCATGTAATTAGCTAAGAGAAAAAACCAGGAATTTAATTAATGAGAAGAAACAGCAAAATTTTAATTATTTCTAAATGGTATGATTTATACTTGCTAGCCCAGGAGAATCAATTAAAAAACCTATGAGAAATGATAAAATAATTAAGGGAATGGGTATATAATTATTATCCAAAAATCTATACCCAACGGTAAATAATAATCAATTAAAATATAATAAAAGTACTATTTGCAATAGCAACAATACCATGTATGTCACAAAATCCATAAAAAAACTACAAAGGAAGATGATGTATTAAATTAAATAAAAATTTTATCTTTCATTTCTCAAAAACCACACACAATATGAAGACGAAAGTAAAATATCAATAGAGGGAATATTGCATCACAGGTAATGACAAGGGAAACACATTCTTAATTTTCAAATCATTATAGAAAAGACAAACAGCCAAGTAGAAAAAGGAGAAAGGTATACTAAAAAGAAATCGCCAGGGGGAAAAATAACCAATGGCCCAAAATCCGAATATGGTAAACCTAACTCATAATGAAATGCATGCATATTAAGACAAGATCATGATACCATTTAAACTTATAATATTGGCATAATTTTCCTTTTAGATGATAGTACTCAAAGATGGCAAGGGGGTAGAAAGATTGGGAGGGAAACTTGGCAGTATCCATCAAAATTTCACATGTACGTAATCTGATCCTGTGAGTCCAAGGCTAGGAGTTTAACTTAGAGATGTATACAAGCGTACAGCTGCGTACACAAAAATATCCAACAAGAGTCATCTAGCGTGGTGGGTAAGAGGTGCACTGTGGTTCTGGAACGTCTGAATGGGAATTCTAAGGTGACTTATTTGTCTTCTCTAAGGCTGTTCTCTTATCTGTAAGATGAGAAAAACAGTGATAGGTAAAACAGATGTTTGCTGTGAGGATTACAAAGAATATTGAATAAAAATGACAGTAGAAAAACAATCTAGAGAGAATGATTATAACTTAAATTTTTTAAAAATCAAATATTTTGGTGGATCAAAAGAAACCACAAGGAGAGCCAGCCCTGGTGGTCTGGTGGTTCAAGTTCAGCACTCTCACCGCTTCGGCAGCCCGGGTTTGTTTCCCGGTCATGGAACCACACCACTTGTCTGTCAGTTGCCATGCTGTGACGGTGGCTCACATAGAAGAACTAGAAGGACTGACTACTAGGATATACAACCATGCACTGGGGCTTTGGGGAGAAAAAAAGAAAAAAGGAAACACAAGAAGAGTAAAGAAAATCAGCCCCAAACTGGGAGAAGACAAAAAAATGTATATCCTCCAAATCAACAAGAAAAATAACCCAGTCAATTGGACAAAAGTCATTGTGTGGAAATCTGTCTCTCCTAGAGTACTTCTCCTTCTCCATGATGCTCTCTGACCCAGGAAGTGAACTTGTGTGACTCCATCAATAGGATTCCTAAGGTTTCCGTCCTCATAGTGATTTTGCTCAAGTAGGAGCTGAATATAGTAGAGAGGGAAAAGAGTATTTACTCCCTGGAGGCCACTTCAGGCTCTGTCTGTTTTTGAAGGTCAGTGAATTTCTCAAGTTTGCCAAAATTACATGCTCCTTTTCTGAAAATCTCATTAGGTAGACACTGAAACTTTTTGATATTTTTCTCATTTCTCAACTTCAATTTTATGGTATTAATGTGATATTCAGGGATAATTTTTTTAGGTTGCAATTCAAAGACATTAACTCTTTAACTATGTCCTTTCTGCCATTAAAAACCTAAGAAGATTTTTATTTAAGCAATTATATAATTTTTAAATTTATAGCTTTGTAACTGATACTTTTCATAACTTTTTTCCTGCTTTATAACAGTGTGCTTCATCATAAATATGCTCCCTTCATCTTTGTGCACATATTAAATGCACTGATTTTACATTACTGTTATGGTGACCCTATTAATTCTCTTTCCTTAGGTGTAAGTTCTGTAAATTGTACTTGGTTCTGTTTTAGTGTCTTAGCTTTCCCCAAAATGTTGATTTGGGCCTTATATTCTGTTATCAAATTTTTTTGTTTTTTGGGTATTTTTTGAGGAAGATTAGCCCTGAACTGACATCTGAGCCCATCCATTTTATATGTGGTTCACCTGCCACAGCATGGCTTGATAAGTGGTGTGTAGGTCAGTGCCCGGGATCCGACTGGGAAACCGGGGGCCGCCAAAGTGGAGCATGTGACCTTAACTGCCAAGCAATTGGGCCAGCCCCTGTTATAGAATTCTTGAGGCTCCACCTGGCCAACTGAAGATTACTGTGATGCTTTCCATTTGCTTTCTACTTTTGGATTTTTTTTTACAGCTTCTTGTTAACAGAGAGTTCTCCATCTGATGTGTAAGCATAATGGTAAATTTAACAGTTAAAAATATAAATTTTCTGGGGAAGGGGCAGAGCAAAATGGTGGGGTGAGCTGACCCGGGATTCTCTCCCCTCCAAAATACAACAAAAGATTGGAAGAACTGAATTTCAGAGAATAAGCATAATGCCAGCTCGTTAGACACCTACAATACCAAGAAGGCAGAGATCATAAACCCTCCTTACGGCCTCAGAAGAGCTGGAACGGTAGGAGAGAACATCGCTCCCCCTCCTAGAGTCTGCGATTGCTGCAGCGTGGGTCTGGAGGGAGCGGGGGAGGGGCTGCGCGACCAGGGATCATCCAGGACTCCTGCCGCTGATTCAGTGGAGACCTGCTGATGGGGGGAAGCTTCCATCCGCGGGGACCCCATAAACCAAGGGCCTTGGGAGACCAGAGAACAGAACTGATCTGAACCCAGACCAGCGCGTGTGAGTAACAGCCCCTCCCCCCAGCAAAGCCAGTGGGCGCAGCCATCTTGCCCTAAGGAGGAGAGCTAACACGCCGCTCTCGACCCCCATCTAGTGGCGACAGGCTGTAACTGCAACTGAATCCTACCACCATGAGAAAAAACCGCTCCTCTACCATCCAGCAATTTATAAAAGCCCCAGACCAGAAGGAAAACAATAAAAACATAGAATTAAGTCCTGAGGACTTGGAATTAGGTAAACTAAGTGATAATGAGTTCAGAGCAGCTATAATCAAAAAACTCAATGCGGTAAAGAGAAAGATAGAGAAACAAGCCGAGTTCTGGAGTTACTTCACAAAAGAGATTGAAATCATAAAGAAGAATCAAACAGAATTACTTGAGATGAAAAACACAATGGACCAGATAAAACAGAATACAGATTCCCTGAATGCCCGTGTAGACAACCTAGAGGAGCAAATCAGCATAATCGAGGACAGACAGGCTGAATGGCGCCAGACAGAGGAAGAAAGAGAACTAAGAATTAAAAAAAATGAGGAAAATCTCCAAGAGATAATGGATTCAATGAGGAGTAAGAACATAAGGATCATAGGAATTCCCAAGAATATGGAAAAGGAAAATGGAGTAGAAAGTGTGCTTAATGAAATTATTGAAGAGAACTTCCCAAATCTAGGGATCGATGGAGAAATGTGTGTAGAGGAGGGTTTTAGATCTCCTAGATTTGTCAATGTAAAAAGAGCTACCCCAAGGCACATAGTAGTAAAATTGGAAAAAGGAAAGATAAGGAAAAAATACTCAGGGAAGTAAGAAAAAAAAAGAGAATAACCTATAAAGGAGCCCCTATCAGACTGTCAGCGGATTTCTCTACAGAAACCCTCCAAGCTAGGAGAGAATGGAGTGACATATTCAAAGCTTTAAAGGATAAAAATCTTCAGCCAAGAATACTCTATCCAGCAAGAATTTCCTTCAGATATGAGGGAGAAATTAAATCTTTTCCAGACAAACAAAAGTTAAGGGAATTTGTAACCAAAAGCCCTCCATTACAAGAAATCCTCAAGAAGGCTCTCATACCTGAAAAAAGAAAAATGGGAGAAAGGGGACACAATCCACAGACTAGGGAGACCGATGGATAGAACCAGAACAGGATAGCAAATATTCAACTATAGCATTAGGGTAAAGGTAAGGAAACTACCAAAGCAAGGACGATCTTATCACTCTAACTACAAATGAATAAGACGAGTTGGAATAAACAATGAAAATAATTATTTAGGAGGGGAAGAGCAAAGGGTCTAAATCAGTATTGGTCAAGTAAGTAAGAGACCACCAGAGAATAGACTATATTATACATGAGATTCTAAATACAAACTTCAAGGTAGACACTAGAATAAAGTACAGAACAGAGTCACAAATCATAAATAAGGAAAAATCTAAGAAACCCAGCATAAGAAATTGCAGTATTAAATGGGTAGTTTAAAGCAAACAGGAAAAGAAACGCAGGAAAACAAGATAATGAGCGACAGATTAACAGCATTAAGTCCACATGCATCAATAATCACTCTCAATGTGAACGGATTGAACTCTCCAATAAAAAGACACAGAGTGGCAAAATGGATTAAAGAACATGATCCAACAATTTCTTGCCTCCAGGAAACACACCTCAGCCCTAAGGACAAACACAGACTCAGGGTGAAGGGGTGGAGGACAATACTTCAAGCAAATAGCAAGGAAAAAAAGGCAGGTGTTGCAATTCTCATATCAGACCAAGTGGATTTCAAAATAAGACAGGTAAAGAGAGACACACAGGGACAATATATAATGATCAAAGGGACACTTCATCAAGAAGAAATAACGCTTATAAATATCTATGCACCCAACACAGGAGCACCAAGATTCATAAAGCAACTATTAACAGACCTAAAGGAAGATGTTAAAAACAACACAATAATAGTAGGGGACCTCAACACCCCACTCACATCAACTGACAGATCATCCAGACAGAAAATCAACAAAGAAATAGTGGAGCTAAATGAAAAACTAAAACAATTGGACTTAATAGACATATATAGATCACTTCACCCTGAAAGAGCTGAATACACATTCTTCTCAAGTGCACATGGAACATTCTCAAGGATAGACCATATGTTGGGAAACAAGGCAAGCCTCTACAAATTTAAAAAAAATTGAAATAATAACAAGCATCTTCTCAGATCATAGTGCTGTAAGGCTAGAAATTAATTACAAGAAAAAAGCTGAGAAAGGCACAAAGATGTGGAGACTAAACAACACACTACTGAACAAGCAATGGATCATTGAAGAAATTAAAGAAGAAATAAAAAATTACCTGGAAACAAATGAAAATGATAGCATGCCATACCAACTCATATGGGATACATCAAAAACTGTATTAAGAGGAATATTCATCACAATACAGGCACATCTTAACAAACAAGAAAAATCCCAAATAAACAACCTTAAAGCACACCTAACAGAACTAGAGAAAAAAGAACAAATGAAGCCCAAAGTCAGCAGAAGGAGAGAAATAATAAAAATTAGAGCAGAAATAAATACTATTGAAATGAAAAAGGCAGTAGAAAGGATCAATGAGACAAAGAACTGGTTTTTTGAGAAGATAAATAAAATTGACAAACCACTAGCCAGACTTACAAAGAAAAAAGGGAGAAAGCTCAAATAAACAAAATCAGAAATGAGCGAGGAGAAATAACAACAGACTCTGCAGAAATACAACAGATTATAAGAGAATACTACAAAAAACTATATGCCAACAGAATGGATAACCTAGAGGAAATGGATAAATTCTTGGTCTCCTACAATCTCCCAAAGCTCACTCAAGAAGAGGCAGACAATTTGAACAGACCAATCACAAGAAAAGAGATTGAAACAGCAATCAAAAACATCCCAAAGAATAAAACCCCAGGACCAGACGGCTTTCCTGGGGAATTCTACCAAACTTTCAGAGAGGATTTAATACCTATCCTTTTCAAGCTATTCCAACAAATTAGGGAAGATGGAACACTTCCTAACACATTCTATGAGGCCAACATCACGCTGATACCAAAACCTGACAAGGACACCACGAAAAAAGAGAACTACAGGCCAATATCACTGATGAACATAGATGCAAAAATTCTAAACAAAATTTTTGCAACCAGAATTCAGCAATTCATCAAAAGAATCATACATCATGATCAGGTGGGATTCATACCAGGGACACAGGGGTGGTTCAACATCCGCAAATCAATCAATGTGATACACCACATCAACAAACTGAGGAATAAAAACCACATGATCATCTCAATAGATGCAGAGAAGGCATTTGACAAGATCCAACAGCCATTTATGATAAAAACTCTGAACAAAATGGGCATAGAAGGAAACTACCTCAACATAATAAAGGCCATATACGACAAACCCATAGCCAACATCATACTCAATGGGCAAAAACTGAACGCCATCCCCCTGAAAACAGGAATGAGACTAGGATGCCCTCTATCACCACTCTTATTTAACATAGTACTGGAGGTCCTGGCCAGAGCAATCAGGCAAGAAAAAGGAATAAAAGGAATCCAAATAGGGAAGGAAGAAGTGAAACTCTTGCTGTTTGCAGACAACATGATCTTATATATAGAAAACCCCAAAGAATCCATTGGAAAACTGTTAGAAGTAATCAACAACTACAGCAAAGTTGCAGGGTATAAAAGCAATTTGCATAAATCAGTAGCATTTCTATACTCCAGTAATGAACCAACAGAAAAAGAACTCAAGAATACAATACCATTCACAATCGCAACAAAAAGAATAAAATACCTTGGGGTAAATTTAACTAAGGAAGTGAAGGACCTATATAATGAAAATTACAAGGCCTTTCTGAGAGAATTGGATGATGACATAAGGAGATGGAAAGACATTCCATGTACATGGATTGGAAGAATAAACATAGTTAAAATGTCCATTCTACCTAAAGCAATCTACAGATTCAACGCCATCCCAATCAGAATCCCAATGACATTCTTTACAGAATTAGAACAAAGAATCCTAAAATTCATATGGGGCAACAAAGACCCCGAATTTCTAAAGCAATCTTGAGAAAAAAGAACAAAACAGGAGGCATCACAATCCCTGACTTCAAAACATACTACAAAGCTACAGTGATCAAAACAGCATGGTACTGGTACAAAAACAGGTGCACAGATCAATGGAACAGAATTGAAAGCCCAGAAATAAAACCACACATCTGTGGACAGCTTATCTTTGACAAAGGAGCTGAGGGCATACAATGGAGAAAAGAAAGTCTTTTCAACAAATGGTTCTGGGAAAACTGGAAAGCCACATGTAAAAGAATGAAAATTGACCATTCTTTTTCACCATTCACCAAAATAAACTCAAAATGGATCAAAGACCTAAAGGTGAGACCTGAAACCATAAGGCTTCTGGAAGAAAACGTAGGCAGTACACTCTTTGACATCAGTATTAAAAGGATCTTTTCGGACACCATACCTTCTCAGAGAAGGGAAACAATAGAAAGAATAAACAAATGGGACTTCATCAGACTAAAGAGCTTCTTCAAGGCAAATGAAAACAGGATTGAAAGAAAAAACAACCCACTAACTGGGAAAAAATATTTGCAAGTCATATATCTGACAAAGGCTTAATATCCGTAATATGTAAAGAACTCTCACAACTCAACAACAAAACATCAAACAACCCAATCAAAAAATGGGCTGGAGACATGAACAGACATTTCTCCAAAGAAGATATACTGATGGCCAATAGGCACATGAAAAGATGCTCATCATCGCTGATCATCAGGGAAATGCAAATCAAAACTACAGTAAGATATCACCTTACACCCATTAGAATGACAAAAATATCTAAAACTAATAGTAACAAATGTTGGAGAGGTTGCGGAGAAAAAGGAACCCTCATACACTGCTGGTGGGAATGCAAACTGGTGCAGCCACTATGGAAAACAGTATGCAGATTCCTCAAAAAATTAAAAATAGAACTACCATATGATCCAGCCATCCCACTACTGGGTATTTATCCAAAGAGCTTGAAGTCAGCAATCCCAAAAGTCCTATGCACCCCAATGTTTATTGCAGCATTATTTACAATAGCCAAGACATGGAAGCAACCTAAGTGCCCATCAACAGACGAATGGATAAAGAAGATGTGGTACATATATACAATGGAATACTACTCAGCTGCAAAACAGAACAAAATCATTCCATTTGCAATAACATGGATGGACCTTGAGGGAATTATGTTAAGTGAAATAAGCCAGCGAGAGAAAGATAATCTGTGTATGACTCCACTCATATGAGGAATTTAAAATTATGGACTAAGAACAGTTTAGTGGATACCAGGGGAAAGGTGAGGTGGGGGGTGGGCACAAAGGGTGAAGTGGTGCACCTACAACATGACTGACAAACATTAATGTACAATTGAAATTTCACAAGATTGTAACCTATCAATAACTCAATAAAAAAAATATATATATATATAAATTTTCTATCAACTTTCATCAGAAGTTCATAACTGTGTTTTTAGTCTTTTTTTCTCATCTGAGGGTCAGTCAGGGAGAGATTTTTGTTCTTATTCTGTTATTTCACACAAAATGGGGTCTTAACTGTTTAATTTTTTTCTCTTAAGTATCATCTGATTTGTATTGTGTTTAGAGTGTGTCTTTTGTACTATTTTTGATTTTTGGAATTTATTGAGATATCTTCCGGATTAAATAAAACATGTTTTAAATAAATAGAAATTAATTGAATCATTTTATGATTCAATTTAATACATTATTTAAAACACTTCAACATAAATATTTCATGGTGATTAAAAATGATAGCCAATAATTAGATTAATTTTAAGTTCTCACAGAAAGCATCATTTTTCAGATACAATCACAATATTCTATTTCTATTGCATTAATATGACAATGATATAGAAATACAGAGACTCGATTACTATATATTTGTTTTAGGAGTAGGACGTTCTGTCCTTCATAACTATCTTAGAATGCTTTGGTGGTGACCATAATCCCTGATCTCACAACCATTTCTGAAACCAATCTCTAGAAGGAAGACCTTAATAAGAAGAATGCAAGAGAGTTTCCAGAATGTCAGTTCATAAGTAACGCTAAAATATAAGTGAAATAATTAAAAATTAGTGCCATTACTTTTGATATAAGTATTGCTTTTGAGAAACATTAAGCTTTGTTTTGTGGCTTATTTGTCTGAGCATAATACATATTAAATTAAAATGGATTTTGCTATGAAATTTTACTTTAGGGAACAATATTGTTATTGTGCTAATTTTTTAATGGTAATTAATGGAATTCTTCTTACTGGCTGAAGCATTTACAGCCATATGATCTCTATGGTATATATTCCTTGACCAGTCAAACCACAAACATTAAAAAAAAAAAATCTTGGGCAAGCCATGGTGGCCTACTGTTTAAGTGTGGTACACTCAGCTTCGGTGGTCAAGGGTTCAGTTCCCTGGTACCATCTTACACCTCTCATCTCTCAGTGGCAGTGCTGTGGCAGCGGCTCACATACAAAGAGAGGAAGATTGGCAGTGGATGTTAGCTCAGAGTAAATCTTCCTCAGCAAAAAAAAAAAAAAAAAGCCTACAAAAAAAAAATCTCACCAGTAGCATTACACCTTTTTCGCTTGAAGCAAAACTTTGTGAGACTCTGTAGAAAGAAGAAGGAAATACATTGAAGAAGTCAGTGGAGAGATTCAGTTTCAACAGAGATACAAGAAAATTTGGTACTTCATCCTTTAATTCTTTGTGGAAAATAGACATACAGGCTATAAAAGAATCCTCAGGGCATTGTAAAATGGTCTTCAGAAGTCAACAGACAAAGTTGTAATGGTAGTAGAGTTGTTAAAAGTCTGACTGGGTAAACCATTTGGGAATAGAGACCATATAATGAGTAATAATCTTTCAAAATAATGGGCAGGATGACCTAATAAGACATTTCCATTTCCAAAGTCTATGAACCCTACAGTTTCATTGCACAAAGCAAGAATTTTGTCAGTAGGACTTACATGGGGAAATCCCATGCATTGCTTTGAAATTCATGGGCTAGCGGCCTAGCCAAGAGGGTAATGATGTGTAAAGGCAATTGAAAGCCTAATGAAATTGGGCTTCTGTGTGTAATGGGAGAAAAATATAATTTTATTGTCCACTCTAAGTTGTACGTCGTTAAGGATGGACCCATATATTTCCCATTTAGATAAAAGTTAATTCCTTTCTGGGATAAATAATTGCCTCATTGATCAATGTCCACCTTCATAATGATTGTGAATAAAAATAATGAAAATATTAAATCCTAACTGGTGCTAGCAAAATTTATTTGAGGAAAATGGTTTATCTTGTTCAAAAATTTCACTTTTAGAGTAAATACTTAATTTATCAGTCTAAACAGTAAAAATTGTTACCTGTAAATCTTTGAATTCTCTATCATGCAGACTATAACTTAAAACTTAAATTTGTTCCTGCAGAACTTATATTGTCTTTTTATGAATCTATTTTCCTGGAAATTTTTCATCACGGTAGTGTGCTACTGCACTCTGTTTCAATGTTCAGAAATTCCCCGTTATCTATTAATATGCCTTTTTTGTTTACCAAATATTTTTTATATCACACACAAATTTTTTCACAGGCACAGTTCTTTGACAAAATATTTGGGTTTTTTTTTTTTTTTTTTTTGTTGAGGAAGATTGCCCTGACCTAACATCTGTGTCAGTCTTCCTCTATTTTATATGTGGGTTGCTGCCACAGCACGGCTGCTGACAAGTGGTGTAGGTCCATTTTGCAGGCTGGGGGACCAAACCCCAGCCTGCCAATGGAGCATGCCAAACTTAACCACTGGGTCACAGGGCTGGTCTCATGAAATAAGAATTTTTCTTAGTAATTGTTTTTTTACATAATTTCAAACCTAGGCTGAAATTGCAAGAATAGTACAATGAAACCCTAAATACTCTTACCCAGATTCAACATTTGTTTATATTTTGCTCTATTTCTATTTGCTTTATCATTCTCTATCTACACACACACACACACACACACACACACTGATACACACACGCAGCTCTTAATATAGTTATATATTTTTCTGAACCACTTGCAAGTAAATTGTAGATATAGTTTCCCTTTGCCACTATTTCAGTATGTATTTCCTAAAAAGGATATTCTCTTACATAGCCATACTATAAATTTCAAACAAGAACTTTTATACTGATAGAGTGTAAAAGTTTCTTACAATATTAGTGATGAGAATTTTCATTGTGCAGTTAAAGTCTTTTTAATATAATTTGTGAGTAGATATTTTGAGATTCTATAAATATCCTATTACTCATCAAACTTTTATCCACTTTTTATAGTATTCATTAATGATTTTCTAACTCCATAATTCCTTCTATACTAGTTGGCATTCTACTCTAAGGAAGAAATTTTCCTTCTCCATCCTTTATATGTCTATATAGCTCCATAGTATCATGGAATCTTACTTTATTTTATGGATAACAATCCATTGCTATAGTTATATATTTTGACACTCAAATTTTTCCAGATTTGGACAATGGGAACTCCTTCAGACTGCTTCCCATGTCCTTTTGAGAGGCTTCCACGACTTTTAGGCTCAAGATAAGTTCCAGGCTCTTCTACTTTCCCTATCCTAGCCTTGAAATTGGCTATTTTGCCAAAAGATACCTGCATCCTTTTAGTGGATAATGGTATTTTGAAACCAAGGTCCGAACATTAGGTGTGCTAACCGCCAATGATGGATCATTGCCTCTATGCCCTAATGGTGAAATAAATTAAGATCTCTGAATGACGCATGTTTGTTCTTACTGGTACCGTTGCTTTTAGGACCACTCAGTGGACAGAGCTGTTTGTGTGTGGGTATGGCTGTGTGTATGCACAAACTTATCTAATTTTTTTCTCTCTCCATTGATTGACTGCTAGATAGGAAGACAGATAGATAGGTACTTACATACATACATGCACACATACTGGCATTCCCTACTCCATTCCAACCACATTGGGTAAATTTTAGTCAGCCTAATTTTCACATATGTGACTCCTTTCTCAAGCAATGGCAAACTTAGCTCACCTCGTCCTCAATGTTTTTACCTATTTGTTCAAACGTATGTTTATAGTTATTTTTAGGTACATAGAGAGAAATTCACAAACCCGACTTATCGTCTTCATTGTATCAGCAAGGCACACACCTGCGTGACCCGCCCCCTCACACTGTAGCGTAGTTCTCTCACCTGAGTCACAACCTTTGCGCCGCTTCCCATCACCCCACCCCATTGAGAACAATCATTTTCCGAATTTGTTCATTATAGATCAGTCTTTCCTGTTTTATAATTTAATGTAAATGGAATCCTACAGAAACTACTCTTTTGTATTTGATTTCTTTTACTCAGCCTAAATCTTGGAGATTCATGCCTGTGCTATCAGTACAAATACTGGTTTTGTTCCCTCTCTCTCTGAGTAGAACTCCATTGTATCATTGTGTGAATATACCCAAGTTTATCTCTTCTCCTGTAAACTTGGGTTGTAGTTTGGAGCTATTCTAAGTACAACTACAAACATTCTTCTAAAAGCTTTTCTGTGAACTTGTGTTTTAGTTTTTCTTGAATAAAGTCACAGAGCATATATCTGATGGACAGTAACAAACCAAAAAATATTTTTTTCTAAGTGTTTGTGTCATTCTGCAGCCCACCCACAAAGTATGAGTCTCTATTGCTGCACATTTTTGTCAATATTTGGAATTGTCAGGCTTTTTGGTTTTAGCTATTCTAAAGTGTGAGTACTGGCGTCACATTGTGGTTGTCATTTGCATTTTCATGTTGATTGGTGATGTGGAGAGCTTTTTCATATGCTTATTGGCCTTTGTATATCTTCTTTTGTCAATTGTCCAAGTCTTTTGCCCATTTAAAAAAATTTGTGTTGTCTTTTTATATTGTTTTATGTGTTCTTTATATAATCCATCTACACCTGAGAATATGTTGTCCAAGTTTGTGTTGACTATTCATTTTCTTAAGCATGTTTTTTGTTTTGCCAATTTAAAAGAGTTGACAAAGTTCTACATATTTTTTTAACGGTGTTGCTTTCTGTTTCTTTGTCTGCCCCAAGGTGGCAGAGATATTCTTCAGTGTTTTCTTTGAAAACTTTATACTTTTAATTTTTATGTTTATTTCTATAATTCTTATCAAAGGCAATTTTCTCAAAGTAGTGAGATAGGAATCAAGTTTTTTCCTTCCTTCCTTCCTTCTTTCTTTCTTTTTTTCATATGGATATATTTCCAGCACTATTTGCTGAAAAGATTTTCTTTTCTGTATTAAACTGCTTTGATGTCTTTGTTGAAAATCCATTGACTGTATATGGATGAGTCTATTTTTAGACTCACTGTTCGGTTCTGTTGTTCTTCCTGTCTGTCCTTGTGTCAACACCATACTATCTTAATTACTGAAGCTTTATAGTGAGTCATGAAATCAAGTAGGCTTCATTATTGTTCTTTTCAGTCATTTGGAAACTCCAGGTCCTTGGCATTTCCAAATATTTTCTGGTTCAACTTATTAGTTCCTACTGAGAAACCTGCTGGAATGTTGACTGAGATGATGTTGAATCTATCAACCTATTTGCGGAAAATTGACATCTTATGTCTTCCAGTACAGAAGTATAGAAGACTATTTATTTAAATCTTCTTAAACTACATTCAGAAATGTTCTGCGTTTTTTACTGCTGAGATTTTGATAAATTATTTGATAAATTTTTTAACATATTTTATAAATTATTCCTAACGATTTTTTCAGATTATTGTAATTTGACTGTTTTTGAAATTTTATTTCCATTGTCTACTGCTAGTGCATAGAGATATAACTGATTTGAAATATTGTCTATTCTTTGATTCCGTTAAATTGAATTAGAAATTCTGGTAGTTACTTTGTTGATTACTTGGATTTTATATACAAACAATCCTGTCATCTGAAAATACAGGTTTTTTCAGTCTTCATGTGTTTTATTTCTTTACATTGCACTGGGTTAAACATCCAACACAGTGTTGAATAAAAGTGTTTGAGTAGGCACATCCTTGCCGTGTTAGCAATTTAGGAGGAAAGCATTCAGCATCTCACCATTAAGTGTGATGTTGGCTGTAGGTTTTTCATGTATGCCCTTTATTAGATTGAGGAATTCTTTTTTTCCCCTTTTCCTAGTGTGCTGGGGAATTTTTCTTTTCAAATCATGAATGGATTTTGACTTTTATCCAATCGTATTTGGGCATGCCTTGAGGTAGCCTATATTTTTTTCCCTTTATTCTGCTAATAAGGTGGACTTTCATTGATTCACCATTGAACTATCATCTTAATTCCGAGATAGACCCCACTTGGTCATGATACACAATCATGTTATATGTTGTGGTAGCCAGAATAATATCCCAAAGATGCCCACATCCTAATCCCTGAAGCCAATGAATATGTTACCTTCCATGGCAAAAGGGACTTTGCAGATATGATTAAGTTAAGGATTTTGAGATGGAGATGTTATTCTGGGTTATCTGAGTGACTCCAATGTAATCACAAGGGTCCTTATAAGAGCGAGGCAGGAGGATTAGAAAAGGGGATGTGACCAAGGAAGCAGAAGTCTGAGTGATGTGGGGCCCTGATACAAGGAAGACAGGCAGTCTCAGTAGCTGGAAAAGAGGAGGAAATGGCTTCTCCCCGAGAGCCTCTAAAAAGAGTGCAGTCCTGCTGAAGACCCACTTCAGACTTCCTTCCTCCAGAACTGGGAGGTATTAAATTTGCGATCCTTTAAGCTACTGAACTTTTAGTAATTTGTTACAGCAACAATAGGAAATGGATAGATATATTTTTAGTTCTGATTTGCTAATATTTTGAAAAGGATTTTTTGCAATTATACCCGTCCTCATAAGGGCTTCTGTTCTTTATATTTTTACTCTTTATTACTTTGTTAGGTTTTAAGGTTATGGTGGCCTCACTAAGCAAAGCTGGAAGGTTTCCTCTTCCCTTATTACCTAAAAGTGTTGGTTTAAAATAGGTATTTCTTTCTTTCTTTAAGATTTGGTAGGTTCGTCAATGAAACATTTGGTCTGGGTTTTGCTTTGTTAAACGATTTTGAAAATGAATTTAATTTACTTAATAAAGTGGTTTTCCAACTTTAAAAACGGTTTTATTGAGATATAATTGATATATAAAAGGTTGCACATATTTAATGTAAACATTTTGATGAGTTTGAACATACACATACACCCTGCATCATTCTCACAATCAAGGTACTAAACATATCCATCATCTCCAAAAACTTCCCTGTGTTCCGCTGTGTTTGATTTATGTTTTGTCTTTTGGGGGTGAGATCACTTAACTTGAGATCTATCCTCTTAACACACTTTGCAGTGCATAATCCTGTATTGCTAATACAGATACCGTGCTGTGCTACAGATCTCTAGAACTTATTTATCCTGCGTTACTGAAACTTATAGCTGTTCAGCAACGATCCCCCGTGTTCCCCCAACCTCTGGCAACTACCACTCTATTCTCTGCTTCTATGAGTTTGATCATTTTAGATAACCTCATATAAGTGGAATCTTGCAGGATTTGACCTTCTGTGAGGTCGTATACTTAGAAACACTTAGCACAGTGTTCTCTAGATTCATCCATGTTGTCTCAAATAACTTTATCACACGTAAGAGTCACCTTCGGGACTCATTAGAACACAGATTGGTAACTCCCACTCCCAGAGTTTCTCATTTGGTAGATCTGCAGTGGGGCCTGAGAATTTGCATTTCTAACATGTTCTTAGGTGATGCCAATGCTACTGGTCCACCACTTTGAAAACCACTTCTTTAAAAAGATAGGGCTTTTTGGTAAATTGTATTTTTCAAAGAATCTGTCCTTTCATGATAGTTGTCCAATTTATTGGCATAAAGTACTTGATTATATTTCCTTATTACTTTTATTGCCCATAGAATCTGTAGGCATGTCCCATCTTTAATTCCTGATAGTGGTAATTTTCATTTTCTTTCTTATGTCCTTAATCCGTCTTGCTAGGGGCTTATCAATTTTATTATTCTATTCAAAGAACCAACTTTTGGCCTTGTTGATTTTCTCTATTTTTGTTACATTGCTTTCTGCTCTTACTTTTATTATTACGTTTGTACTAATTTGGATTTCCTTTTCTTTCTTTTTCTTGCTTCTTAATGTAGAAGACTAGGCTGTTGATTTTAGACCTTTCTTCTTTTCTGACATACATATTTAAAGCTCTAAATTTCCTCTAAACGTTAATTTAGCTGCATCCTACAAATCTTGATATGTTGTATTTTCATTATCATTGTGCCAGAAATATAGTTTTCCACCCACGTGTTCTCTAGAACTGCTTTAATTTCCAAATACTTGAAGCTTTTCTGTCTATTGGATTTTTGTTGATTTCTAGTTTAATTCTGCTGTCAGAACATATTAAGTAAGATTTCTTAAAATTTATTGAATAGTATTTTGTGGCATAGTGTATGATTTATCTTGATGAAAGTTCCACATACACATGAAAAATTGTACATTCTACAGCTGTGTACAGTGTCCTGTGAAAGTCAGTTATAGCAAGGTAGCTAATGTTCATATAGTCTATATCATTACTAATGTTTTGTTTAGTTGTATCAATTAGTGAGAGAGAGCACTAAAATATCATATATGTGGATTTATCTATTCATTTCTAGTTCTCAGTTTTTTGTCATAAGTATTTTGAAACGATTAATCATATATACAGTCACGATTGTTATGTCTTCCTTATGAATTTACCTTTGTATTTTTATATCTCTTTTCATCTTTGCTAACAGTACTTGCATCAAGGTCTACTTTATCTGATATTAATATGGCAACTCCAGCTTTCTCATGTTTATTGTTTGCATGGAATATCATTTTTCACCATTTTACTTTCAACCTGTATCCATCATTATATTTAAAACACAACTACATCATATAGCATATAGTTGTATCTTGCTATTTAATCCAGTATGACAATCTGCGTCTTTTAATTAGAGTGTTTAATCTACTTATATGTAATACAGTCATTGATTTGGAGGATTTACCATTTTGCTAGAGGTATGTCTCTCTCTGTCTCTGTCTCTCATTCATTCAATTTTCCTCTGTTCTTCTTTCCTGTCTTCTATTGAATTGCTTACTTTTATTTTAGCATTCCATTTTAATTCCTCCAATGGCTTTAGCTATACTTTACATTACATAATTTTTTTAGTGTTTCCCTTAGGGATCACAATATGTGGCTTTAATTTATCACAGGCTAACTAGACTTAGTATTTTACCACTCTGGGAAGATGTGAGAATCTCGCCACAGTAGAGTTCCATCCAAACTTTGTGCTATCTTTGTCACATATATTACCTCTACATATAATACAAACTTTACAATATAGTGATACGTGTGCCTATGTGTGTGTTGCGTGTGAGTGTTGGAATATATATATTCTAACAGACATAGACCTTGTTAAATTAAAAGGCAAATAATATGCACTCTTTTATTATTACTCACGTATTTGCAATTTCTGCTGTTTTTCCTTCCTAGACATTAAAATTTTCATCTAGCGTCATTTCTATTCAGCCAGAATTCTAAAATTTCTTTTAGAATTTCCTTTACTGCAGGTCTGCTGGCAATGAATTGCTTTAGTTTTATTTTATCTGAAAATGTCCTATTTGAGCATCTTTGTTGAGTATTTTTGTTGGATATAGAATTCTGAGTTGGCAATATGTCCTTACAGCACGTAAATATATTTTATTCTATTCTGGCTTATATCATTTCTTATATTTAGTCAGCTATCATTCATGTTTCTCTATGTGTAATGTGTAGACTTTCCTGTGTATGTATCTGCTTTCAAGGTTTTCTGTTTATCTTTAGCCTTAGCATTTTGGTTCTGTCACGTTTAGGTGGATGTTTTTTGATTTATGCTGCTTGAGTTTGCTAAGCTACTTAGATTGGCAGGTTTGTGTTTTCACTGCTTTTGAGAAGCTTTCAGCCATTATTTCTTCAAAAAATTCTGCCCCATATAATCTCTATTTCTCCTCTCTCTCTCGAGCTAGAATCATACTTACATTCGACTGCTTGATATTGTACCATAGGGGACTGAGGCTTTCTTCATTTATGTTCCATCTTTTTTCATCGTTTTTCAGATTGGATGATTTCTATTAAACCATCTTTATGTTCACTTATTTTTTCTTCTGTCATTTCCAGTCAGCTGTTAGGTTCATCTAGAATCAGATATTATGCAGGAAAAATTTTAGAATTTTGAGTTTTTAAATACCGTGTTCATGTCTCTGTTGAAATGTCTCATCTCTTCATTCACTATGACCACATTTTTCCTTAAGTCCTTTAATATATTTAAATAGCTGCACTTCTTCTGTCTGCTAACTCCAACATCTGAGTCATCTCATGATTATTTTCAATTGCAACTTTTTCTCTGCATTTGAGTCACATTTTTTTCTGTTTCTTAGTGTGCTTTGTAATTTTTGAGGGTTTGCTGGATCTTGTAGATGAAACATTGTAAGGAATACGAATTATGTTCTCTCTCTTTAGAATTTGTTCTAGCAGGTAGTTAAGCCACTAGCAGATTATTTTTGTCTGGTCTTATTCTTTGTTAGGGTGGGTCTATTGCTGTCTTGAATTTAGTCCTAGTAGGTGCCTTACTCTGGGACATGGTTCTTTGCTAAGGAGTAGCACTTACTAGGTCTTACCTGAGTGTCTGAGGTGCTCAGTGAAGTCTCTCACGATGGGTAGGCTGGAACTCCAATGTCTTTCAGAACTGCTGAACCTCTGCTATTTCCAGTTTTGCCTGTGTACGTACAAGCTCTGCTTGAGCAAAGCGTCCATAGTGATTACCCCGTGCAGTCTCCTGAGATGCTCCACCCCCATCTTCTCAGGTAAACTGTCCTGCCAGATCCAGTTACTCAGCAAGCCTGGAACTCCTATCTTGGACTCCTCATCTCATTGAGACTTCTGATCAGCTCAGGATCCACTTCCCTGCTCCTTACACAGCAAATGGCCCCAGGGAGAAAGCTAGAGCAAATGGTCATGTGACAATCATGGGGATCACTTTTCTGTGTTCTCCTTTTCTCAAGTGTAACAGCCCTATGCTTTTGTTGTTCAGCTTGAGAACAGTTACTGCGCACATTTTTTCGTGGGAGAGATGGTCCAGTATTAACAACTCTGTCATGGTTGGGAGCGAAAGTCAAGTGAGAACTTTTAAAAAATTGGCTTGTGAAAAGGTGCACTGATTGTTTGTTAAGATGAAAACAATGCCTTTTGGATATAATAGTTTTTTAGTATATGTCTGTAGACAACAATACTAAATGCCCCAATTCCAATATAAGTGGGCTAGAAGAAGAAAGGGAGTAATTTATTTCCACTTTAACGTATTCAAACAAAATTTAAAAGTACGAAAGTTAAAATTTCCTGGCTGCTTTTCTTTTCTTTGTTAGAAGGTACATGGTTATTACATGTGCTTCAGTTTAGCAGAAACAGGTGGTAGTGGCATCCTTCTTGCTTCATTGTAGCCAGCAGGATGTTTCAGGGAGACAGGTGTATCAGGTCTCCTTGTCTGCACAGAATCACCTGGATTTTACACATGCAAGACAGCACCTCAGGTTTGTGTTCCTGTTAGAAACTTGGATTTATTCAGATGATATTGGTGCTTAAGCACTAATGCATTCCATTTGCAAAATATCGCCATTTACACATTCAAATAGGTGCTCCACACATCCATCAAACCATTAAGCGCTGTTATTCCCCTTTACTACTTTTGCATGTGGGCTGCCAGCAGCCTTTCAAAAACGTGCCATTTGAATCACACTGGAATTTTTATTAGGTGGATTATTAAAATTCTATCTATCTGCTCTGTTTTTAAACAGGCGTCGTATTAGCCTAGGTTTATTTACAAATAATAATTGTAAATTCTTTGTTGGGATACTTTATTTCTAATTGGTAAATTACAGTTATAATTAGTGACCTTTTTAAAAAAAGAAAACTAAAAATAGGAGTATAATTAACCACTTATATGTTGTCTTCGGTGGAATTCAAAAGGCTATTTTTATCCCTCCTACTAACGATACGTGGGTGGAATATTGGCAGCTGGGGGGAGCTCCAGAACAGGTGGCTGAGTGAGACACGGAGGTCAGACTTCCTTACTGGTTTAGCTGTCTGTCAAGAGAACACTGAAGAAAAAGTGTAAATTACAGCTTTCTGTCTGCTGCCTCCTGTTTATGCTATACCAGGTCAGCTCTTCTAGTGTGTCGTAATCATTTCTGAGGTACATGTGAAGAACATTGCTGCTGATAGTAATTATGATGCTGGTATTTGTGAATGACAAATCAGGGTGGATTGAAGGTTGTCCTATAATAACACTTTCAGTTACTTGCATTCCCACGTGAATGCTTAGATTGTAAGGAAAGAAAGAATTATAGCAGGTGGCTGGAGGTTACCCATAATCCTCAGTCAGCCATGGGACATATCCTATACATAAGCATCATCAATCATGTGTGTCAGCAGAAAAATAAATATTTAAAGAGAGATGTTCTATGGTGAGATGCTTGTACACAAGGATGATCTCATTTATTTTTGGATCCCTTGTGCTTGGCCACATAGTAGTCAGTCAATTATTTTTTTAACAGATAAATGTATATAGGAATAAATGAATATAAATGTGTTTGGAAATTCTGACTTTGTATTGGATGAGAACTGTTTTATATATTTTATTGATTTAGATCCTATGAAATAATCCATAGTCAGGAAGAAATGTTCCAAATTGGCTTCTATCTTGAAGATTAATTGCTCATGATTCCCTGCTTTTGACTAATTTTATAATAAAGTAGTCTTTAGGGAGGCTTGTCCATCTAAAGCTTGATGCACATGTACCCAGCAGGATGCTCTGTAATAATTACTAGCTACCAGCCTGAAGTGGCTGATTGGATCTATCATACTATCAATATCCTACTGAAACAAGCAACAGACAAGTACTAATGTCTATAAAACATGCTTTTTTAAAAACTGCAAAATCTGAAATAATGATGACACATGGATTGTTGATCTGGGCTAAGTTTTTATGTGGAAACACTTATTTTAAAAAAGATCTATTGCAATCTGTAAAGCTATGGGACGTCTCTGGTTGTCTAGCAAATGGGCCAGGTATTTGGGTCATTTTAGAAGAGAAGAAATTGAAGCAATTTTTGTTTATATACCCATAATAAATCTGAACTGTGAGGTTAAGAGGTCAGGAAAATATCATTCTCTTCTTAATGATTGCTATATTTTAAAGGCTGCACATGAGCTATAGACACTTAATTGGTAATAGATATTAGCCAGCACATTCATCTGAGGTAACATGCTCTCAGTTCATTTGCATGACACTATTTTTGTTTCATTTTGGATTTTTTTTGTTGTTACTGATGTGATCCATTACATATCCAGCTTACAAAAAGGAATGAATTTCTCAAAAGCAGTTCATAGATTTGTAAAATAATGCTGAAAATAAAGTAAATACTACAATTTTGAATAACATTTTGAATGTATTGGCAAATGAAATTCAGTGTGAATATAGAATATGAATTTAAATTCACATTTGGTTCATCTTTTAGTGTGTAGACTTTGCTCAAGCAATCGAAACAGAAACATGAAAAAGAAAGTATGATTACTCTAGTCACACAGTCAACAGCTCCAGTGTTTATTGAGTGTGTACTACCTACATGCACCGTTATAGATACTAAGGATGAAGCAATTAGAAAACAATCCTAACTCTTATGAAACTTCTATTCTACTTATGGAAGAAAGATAGTGAAAATATTTTTAAAATATATATATATCAGCTAATAATATTTTAGATGGTAATAATTACTACGAAGAAGATTCAAGCAGAATAAAGGAAATAATGAATGATGGAGATGGGGGTGCTATTATATATAGCATGGCCAGGGGAGTGGCTCTGCTGATGTGACATTGGAGCAGAGACCTGAAGGAAGAGGGTGGACACCCGAAAGCAGAAACTTGCAGGTAGAGGGAAGAGCACGCACAGTGGCCCCAAGGCAGCAGTGAGCTTGGCGTGTTTGAAGAACAGAAAAGCCGATGGATATAGCTGGAATCTACTCTAGAAAACTGACGTTAAATAATAACAGGCAAATAATTACTTAATTGCCGTTGAACTAAGTACTATGAGAGAATAACATCGTGTCCAAATAGAGAGTAGTAACCTGAGTGTAGCTTGAATGGCATGGGATACTCCCTAAGAAAGTAACTTTCAGTTTGAACATGAAGTAGGGGGAAGAGTTAACCATAGATGGGTTCGAGGAAGAACAGGGTGATTTTTCTTGAAAGAGAAAACAATTCGTGTTGAAGTCTAAGGATGGAAAGATTGAGAGATCCCTCTGTGGTTGGAACATGGCGTGTGAAAGAGAACGTGAAAGCATGTGAGACTGGAAATATGAGGAAGGAAGAGATATGTAGATAGAGATTCATAAGCCGTGTTAAGAATCTGGGCTTTTTCTTAAAGGCAGTGTGTCAGCAATTGGTTTATATTGGGGAGAGAAGAGTGACATGAATGGAGTTGCAATTTTTTTTTCTTTTTTTTTATTGAGGAAGATTTACCCTGAGCTAACATTGGTGCCAATCTTCCTCAATTTTGCATGTGGGTTGCCAGCACAACATGGCCACCACCAAGTGGTGTAGGTCTGCCCAGAAACTGGACCCAGGCCAGCAAAGTGGAGCACCCCAAACTTAACCACTAGGACGTGGGGCCAGCCCCTAGACTTGCATTTTAAAGCAATACTCTGAAGGCCTGACGAGAGGGCACTTTGAATGGAGCCACTAGCAATTCTTGATCTTGGAGGTAGCTTGGTGGAAGCAGTGGCATGGCAAAACACACAGTAATAAATTTAGACCTGGTTTAAATTATTAACTTTTAAAGTTGAAGATCTGGCTGGTCATGATACATGGGTCTGTTAACTCTTCATCTACAGACTGTTTAGCAGTGAAACAGTCTGTCAAACTTTGACCATGTGCCAGATTACGCCTTAGGTAGAGAGTTTTTCATATTTTTGTGTGTATATCTCTGAGGAGTTAGAACAGTGGAGTCCGTGAATTTACTCACATGAAGTTTAGATGACGGTCATCAGGATGGAATTCTTTGGGGTCCTTTAAGAAAGAGGGGGCTGAGAGAGGAGAGAGGAACACAATCAGGGCCCAGGAGACAGAGGAGCAGCCACTGAAGGAAGCCGAGAGTCCCTGGAGACTTCAGAAAGCAATCAGAAGGGTGAGCTGTCACAATGCCATAAAAGTGAGATCATTATTATTATCTTTTGTGAGGAAGATGATCCCTGAGCTAACATCTGTGCCAATCTTCCTCTGTTTTATGTGGGATGCTGCCACAGTGTGGCATGACGAGCAGTGCTTGGTCTGTGCTGGGGATCCGAACCTGCAAACCCCAGGCCATTGAAGCCGAGTGCATTAACTTAACCACTATGTCACTGGGCCCGCCCCAAAGTGGGAATTTTAAGAAGGAGCGGGAACTCTCCATTGCTGAGTGCGGAAGAGAGGGCAAGAAGACAGATGAGAAAATCCAAAAATGCTTGTAGATATTTCAGAGAATCATGGATTTAGGACAGACATAATATATAATTTTTGAAGTCTTATGGAACAGATTAAAAACATCGACAGCAGAACTAGAGCACAATATGCTAATCATATTTTGTCCAAGGGTCTCTTTAAATCTAATTTCATAAAGACTTTATCTTGAGAATTAAGTTTTCTTAATAAACTTTATTTTAGAAATAAAAAGTTGCAGAATTTGACCCCATTAGCTATAAAATTGAAATTGAGAAGAGCATCAAAAATGTTTTTCATCAATACCTAGTTCAACTTCTCTTATTTAAACATGCTAATTTCTAGGCTGGGTAAACAGCTTGGCAGTTCTAGCTAAAGCTCCAATATGAATCCAGAGAAAGAGGTATGCCAGGACGAAAGTGGCCTCTTTTTCAAGTCATGTCATTCAGTATAGAGTCAGAGTTATGCAATGTCTGCTGTGCTATGGAAAAGAAAGGCACATCCATTCTGACTAAGTCGTCTCTACACAGACAGGTAGAATCACTCCTCGAAAAAAAAATGGTACATCTTATAAAATCCTTCACAATTGTTCTATTCTATTGATCTATTAGATATAGATTATTCTGTTATATTAACCTAATAAATAGAATTAATCTATTAACAGAATCTTTTCTATTAATTAAAATAGAAACATGCTTATGTGTAAGTAAAAATAGGATGCCTGCTGGAAATGTATTCAGAGATAATAGTAAGGCTCAGTTATCCAGTGAAGCATCCCACAATTTGTTGTTTTGTACTAAGAATTTAGTCTTTTCAAAAATTAAATGAGACACTCTGGTTCATTTGAAAACGCCCTGGGCTGATAATTAGAAAACTTATGTTCAATGAAGAGCTTTGCTCTTCAGCAGCTAATTTCCTTGGGCAAGTCGCTCAATCTCTCTGAGTCTCCATCTTCTAAAACTAAAGCTCGAAGGATGATGGTTACGGTGAGTTCAAAGGTATTTCTCTAAAGAGCTTAGCATCAGTATGCGAGCTGGTGAGGGGGCTGGGGGAGGAGTAGAGATACTCTCAGCCCTTTTCAAAAACTTCGCTTATTTTGGGAACTTTACAAGATTCAAAGGTAAAGGATCAGCTCAGAGGAGAATCAGTTTGTGGTATTAGCTCCCTCTGGTTCTAGTTTGGCGAAGAGAAGGTTCTGTGATTGTCAGGAGGGTGCACTCTCCCTACCAGAATGGGGAGATTCAGAAGGAAACTGAAGGTTTCCTTCCTAGAAGGCTGTCCAGCCCTCTCAGAGACAGTAAATCTGGATAAGTGACACTGATGGCCTGCTTTGTGAGCTGGGAGCTGGTACGCACAGCTCCATGCAGATGGGCCCCCACCGAGCAGAGGGTGACAAACCCTCTATGTTTGCTCCTTTTTCCGTCCAGATTGTTTGCAAGATTTATCACTTTGGGATGTTGGGGCAGTTTTGTAGAGTTCAGTGGCTGTACATCTCTTCAGGAATTATAAACACTTGAAAGCTTTCAAATCTTAGTGCCAGTACATGTATCTGCACGCTTCCCTCTGCCTCCAGCCTGACCGGCTTTCCTGTGTGCCCTCCCCGACTCGTCCTCCTTTGACTCACTCTTCTGCCATCTATCCCCTCCGTTGCAAAGTTCTGGGAAAAATAGCCTAAAATTGACATTTATGCAACTTACTGGTTTTTAAAAATTCTTTCAACTTGACGTTCTGCCAAATTTAGTTGAATAATACTGTCAGTTCCTGTTCTCTCTGTGGCATTTGGCAGTGATGATCTTTTCTCTCTTGAAATTCTCTCCTCTTAGCTTCCAATGTGTTTTGCTTCCTTTTATTCTCCAGCCTGCCTGAAGCTCCTCGTCTGCCTCTCGTTTCCCCGTCTTGGCGGCCCTCCTGTTTCCCTGGTTTATCTGTGTCATCTGTTGGCTCAACTTTTATTTACATGTTCCAACTATAACCTCTCTGAAGATGACTTCTTAGTATATGTCTCAAGCTTTCTCAGGGGAAGTGATGACTGAATAACTAAGAACATAAGAAATGTATTTGGAAAATGATTTGCAACTTGACTAGAGACTTCTTGAATATCAAAACTTCAGCTCAAAGTAAGAACTCTTACCCTGAAATTTCCGAACCTCCCCTTAACGGCTAGTGTTTTGTTCTTTACACAGAGTAGGAATGTCTTTATTCAGAGTGATATACTAAATTATTTTGTGATTATTAAAGTAATAAACATTCAGTGTATAAACTTGAAAATATAAAGACTAAAACTAAAAGACCAATTATAATAGATAATATTAAAATTTGACAGTGATAGGCATTTACTAAAAACTTTAGGTGTGTTATATTATTTATGTCTCACAACACTACAAAGGCGATATTATTTCTATTTTGTGGATGGACCACTAAGAAAGGATGTGTGCCGCAGTTCACACAGCTGTTTACTGGTAGGTGTGGGATACACGCGTGTATCTATCTGACTCAAGAGCCCAACTTCTTGACCACTGCCTTGTCCTACTCAGGGATGACAAGAGTGAAAATCAGGTGGCTCTTCCTGCAGCCCCCTCCTCCATCATCTTTGTCTAGTAAATGTGCCCTCTTCTGGATATATGAGAAAAAGGGGCGTTGTTTCATTATCACTTCTGGCTCAGCACCTGGAAGCCCCATCTCAACAGCTCATGCTCCTTCACGCTGTTTCTAGCTTCACCGAGGCCCAGCTCGTCCTTTACACTGGTTGCCTGAACGCCTCCATCTGCCAGGCCTCTCAATGCCGGGTGCTCCCTCCGCGTGGGCTTGGGCACGGGAATGGATGTGAGGCAGGCCACATTTCTCTTTTTTGTCTCACTCTTCTATTCTCCTACCAGCATCAACTGGAGGCTGGTCAGGCACGTCAGACTTTACTGAAGAGTTGGAGAAAATAAAAGTGAATATGTAATGATTTGCACATCTAAAACTGTTTGATAAATGTGACTGTTTCCTTATTCCAAGGGCAAGATAAATGAAGGCTAAATCCTATGGATAGGAATTCTCTTGAGGACTCAACCTAGCTCCTAGCCGTGGAGCTCCACCGCTGCGCCTTCCTACCTCTCAAAGAGGGCCTTCTTCCCCAAAACTCTACGCTTTGAATCTTTACGACCCCACACTTTGGGAAACCCTACCTCATAGAAATTTGGTCATAGGACCGGGCCTCCTTTCCCAGTTCTTGCCTACTGCTTAGGTAATCGGGGAGACTCAGCACATCTCCAACAGGACGTGCCCAGTGTAGTAATAGCAGGACACGTCAAACTGGCCTTTGCATTTCAAATACAGGAAAACAGCCCAGTTATAGTGTTTGACATTCCAACTCCAAGTTGTGTCCTCAAGTGGTCTCCCTACGTGTATGAGATGCAGACGTATCTGTTTATTCTCTGTAGTCCTCAACTGAACAACTCTTGAATAAAACATAGACATTGATGTATACCTCCCACAGAAAAGCAGGAAATCTCAGAGACAGCACAGCATAAACCCATTCAGCTTTTCTTCTGTACTTGTTGCTGAGAGTATTTATATACAAAAAAAGGGCAGAATAGAATTCCTATGTGCAAAAGCAAAAAAGAAGTATAAAGACTTGGCGAGAGGAGGAAATGCTGACTCTGAATTTTCCCGTAGAACCTGATATT
Organism: Equus quagga; assembly: GCF_021613505.1. Lineage (NCBI taxonomy): Eukaryota > Metazoa > Chordata > Mammalia > Perissodactyla > Equidae > Equus > Equus quagga. The sequence continues at coordinate 5,091,156 of NC_060268.1, read as the reverse complement.
ATTAACAATGGCTTAACATTTTCTACCATCTAATTAGAGAAATGTAAAATAAAGAATAATGATGCCATAATAATATCTTTGGGAATAAATTATTACTAATGAGTTTTTTCTTCTTTATTTTATTCTTCTTTATAATCTCTGGTGATTGCTAGCATTGATATTTGTTTTGAGATTTATGTTTTTATCATATAAAAATATATTTTACAGGGACTGGCCTAGTGGCATAGTGGTTAAGTTCGTGAACTTCACTTTCATGGCCCTGGGTTCACAGGTTTGGATCCAGGGCGTGGACCTACTCACTGCTCATCAAGCCATGCTGTGGTGGTGTCCCACATACAAAATAGAGGAAGACTGGCACAGATGTTAGCTCAGGGACATTATTCCTCAAGCAAAAAGAGGAAGGTTGGCAACAGATGTTAGCTCGGGGCCAATCTTCCTCACCAAAAGAAAAAAAAATTATATATACATATGTTTTACAATTCCTAATTTCATATGATTGTTAAAGCAAGGAATATATTCAATTGTATTTAACTACTTTGGAACTAAGATAAATTAAATTCCCATTTTCACTAATTTATGTAGTTGGGGGAAATGATCTGATGTGGAAATAGTAACAGAAGGGAAGCTGGTGCAAAATAGAGGCATGAGAGCTATATTAATGTTTTTCAAGACAGAAGTACTATCACAACTTAAAAAAATTCTTCCTTTATTCATCATGTTCTACATCTTATGGTTACTTTTTCATATGTTTTGCTTCTTTGATTATAATGTAAGATCCTTGAGGTTAGAGAGAGGAATAATGTGCTGGTATCTGTGATAAATATTTGGTTCTTAACGTTTTTTTTTTTTTCTCAAAAGGATGTACTGAGGGCACTTAGACCTTCAGGAAATGACAGGGATTCAGATAGAGTTGGTAGGGGATGAGGAAGACACTCAGGATCTGCACTGTTCCGTGCAGCGGCCACTGGCCGCGTGTGGCTGTGGAACATTTGGAATGTGGCCAGGCCAACCTGCGATGCACTTCAAGTGTCAAATACACACTGGATTCTGAAGACTTGGTGTAAATAAAAGAATGTAAATATGTCAGCAATTTTTTATTGATTAAACTTTGAAATATTTTATTTTGGATATATGAAATATATTATTGAGATTAATTTCACCTGTTTCTTTTTATGTTATTTTAATATGGCTACTAGGAAATTTTGAAATTTAAGATTTAAAATTAATTTTGTGCCCTGAATTTTTGGCTCATGTTATATTTCTATTGGACAATGCTGTTATGTGCTTTTTTCTAGAAATGACCATAATTAAAAAAAAAATCTCTTTTACCTTTAAGGAGTAGCTTATATGTATTGGAAAACAAACACCTTACAATGACAAATATTTTCTGAATCCCAATTTACTGTTAACCTTCTTGTCCACAGGATAAGAAATGTTTACTTTTCAGCTTTTAAATCTGGAACAGCCACAAACTCGTCTCAGTAACGGAGAATAAGAATTAACTGGGTCAGAGAAAAGCCTCACATTTAACGTGATTTCCAACAATTCACAAAACACAAATATTCCTTAGGAAAAAAAAATGTGTTTAGTCCTCCTACCAATAGGTAAGAAAATTTAAAATCTTCTCAAAAAACGTTTTGTTTCCAATAGTTCAAAACGTGTATTTATCTACTTCCTAAAGAGAGGCTGTTTTAGTTTTATTTTTAAACCCAGGTGACACACTAAATCATGCTGCAGGCGTGTCGTGGTCGCCGCTGTGAACTTCAACATTCCTCTTCCCGACTCGCTAGGGTTGTGCAAAAAATATGTTCTCGAGTCACTAGTTGAAATGAGGTGTATAAAGACCTCCCCATCTTCTCTCCCATGCCGTTTAAACTATATTCGCCTTGAAGTGTCCTTCTTTTAATCCGTTTAAGACATGCCTGTCATAAGCTCAAGTAATAATAATTTTTTTAAATACCTCCTGCAGCCACGGAGACTGTCACGTGGCGTTAGAGCTTGGTTCCTGTAGCAAGGAGTCTCAAGGAGGGCGCTATTGGCGTTTGGGGCGGGAAGATGGATCAGGTTGTGGTGCTTTCCTGCCCCCGCAGGACCTGTCGTCTCCCTCTCTCTGTTCTCTAAATGACGGCAGCAAGCACCCCACGCCCCTCCCTCCGGAGTCAAGAAGGTTGCTTCATCTCACCCCTCAGCAACACACATATTTCCAGTAAACAGCAACGATCAGAAATTTTATTATTTCCCTCATGGCCTTTACGTTAAAGGGAAATCTACAATTTCCCATATAAAACATTATGAACTGTCACAAGATATCTAGCATTCTTTTCACGACTACTATATGCGAGGCACTATTCTAAACGTTTTACCTGCAGTGACTTCTTTAGTCCTCCCCACAATGCTGCGAGTGACATACTGCTATTACCTTTATTTTGTAGAGAAGAAGACTAGAAGCAGGACTGGGCAAGTGGCTGGCCCACGGCAATCAGCTAGTAAGTGTCGGGCCGTCTGGATCCCGAGCCTAGGCTCTCAAACACTAGGCTTTAAAGTAAAATTTATTGGAGAAGGAAACCTGAGCACCAGCCTTTTGGTCTGTTGTGAAGGTCCTGTTAGAATTTTCACTCCTACCTGCTCTTTAAGATGGGGCTCATATGTCGTGTTCATTTTTATAGACCCGGATAGAGTGCCAAATACATGACTGACCGTCAGAAATAGCTCATTCCTAAAAGTCAGAGTTCAGTGATTGTTTTCTTGTCCTCATCCCTCCACTCTAAATCGTAGTGAGTCTAACTTACGTGCTTAGTGGAGGAGAGGCAGATTAGAAGCAACATATTATAAATACGTCCCTTTCCCCGTCCACTTTCAATGCAAAAATTGCATCATTTCCTCATGTATGTGTTTTATCTTGTTTTCATTATTTTATATTGTACCACAAGAGCATTCCCAGGCGCTCTAAAGTTTATCTCTATAGTACAGTATAGTATACTGTATCTCTAAAGAATACTGTGATTCAAATGTCCTGTGGCAGAACCCAATGTATACTTGAGCTTGAAATATAACTACAGTTTTTTTGTTAGGGAAATTTACTAAGGTTGTTTTTTAAATGTAATTCATAGGCTTATGTTGGAAAATGAAGCTCATTTTTACCATGTAGAAAATAACAGACCTTTTGATGTATGCATGAATTTAAAATTATTGTCTATCTATGGAACCCAAATTAGGGTGCTTATACCCGAGCAAGTATATTAACTCTTTGTAAAGTCGCCCTAGAACTCAGACAAAAGATTAGAATTTAAGTATATGATGAATTTCTTTTGTTTCTAAAGGAACATAATGACAGAGTCGGGGTTTTTTTTTTACCTATTTAGCTGTTAATTATTTCATTAAAGCTATGTATTGTATCATTTCTTTATCAGTTTCCATGTGAGAACTTTCTTTTGTAATTTGTGCCAGAAAGTATGTTCTCCCTCTTGAGATGATGTTATAATTCTTTCTTTTTGATAACAAGAGCTATGTAATTTATTTTCTCCTTTTTTGCCCAGGCTGCCGGGAAGTACCAGTCAAAAATAAAAACTTATTCTAAGTGACCATGTTCATTCACCATAATATTCTATCTTTATTTTACGAAATTATTTTACATGCATTTTTTTGAGTGTCCCCTCAAAACATTTTTGAAAAGAACACAAATACATAATTTCAACAATATCTGTAGGGAGCCAATGGGATTTCTTAAGATAAAAAGAAAGAGAGGGAAGGAAGGAAGCTGTGTCAATGCTGTTTTCAAAAATGTTAACATCACTAAAGCTTAGTGAGGGACCTCTTAGGGAAAAAACTTAACTCATTAACTATGTTAGTTCCACCAGTGTGTCTAACCAATGAATCTGTCGTTCCCGTGCCCATCAACGCAGAAGAGCGCCTGTAGAAATGCACACATGTATTAATGAAGAAAAACAGCTGACTTGCTCTTACCTGAAGGGAAAGCCATTATCATTTAGTCAGCGGATCAGACGGTGTTACTTCCCACCGCCACCTCTATCAGCAACTAATGAAAATGTAATGCATGTTGAAGGTATCAGCAGCAAATTTGTTTTGAATTGCGCTTCGTACCGAGCTCATTTTTAATAATATCTTCCTGTGAAATGACAGGCTAAAATGTGTGTCCCCTGGGATGATTTATAAGAAGAGTTAGGTCCCTGTTGTGAAATTTCGCCTACCTTTAAATCACTGAAACGTTGACATAACAGTTGAGCAGGGAGTGATCTGCTTAAAAAATAAATCAATGAGTGGATCTAAAAAGAAATTTAAAGTACCCCTACATTTAAAATATTTGCGTTGGCTTTTCTTTCAGCTGTTTGGAAAGGTGGTTAGGGTGTATGCCTCTTAAATGTTATATTCATGGTAAGAACCACGAAGGATCTCTTAGATTACAGTTGGTAGCCAATTAAAATGCATCATTATGCTAGCATAAATTTTCAATTCAAATGTGACATTGCAGTAAAAACTCTTAGCACTCAATTAACCAGAAAATCCAATTAACCACATCTTAATTCTATAGCATCCTATTTTTTTTAGTTTTTAATATTACGTAAATTACAGTATCTCCTTTCTCATAATTGCAGATAACTATAATGGGTTTCTTTGATTTTAAAAATAGTTTTCTAAGAGTTTGATTCCTCTGGTTCGTACTAATACAGATTCGTGTGAATTTAAGGTGTTTTATGCAATGATGGTTTTAAATTTTCAAGCAAGCTTATGAGGTTATGTCCTCGGGCCATCCATACTCTTCCATAAACCCCTGCAGTAGACTAGATAGCCCTGGTAAACACATCAGTAAACCCTGTTAACATTCCTCATACTTGAATTTACTTGTTCCCTGTTAGTAATCGTCCCTAAATTCTAAACTTCATAAGGGGAAGAACTATTTCTTCTAATTTACTCACTAAATCTCCAACCCTATTACAGCAGTTGGTACATAGGGGCTCTTAAGAAAGATATAGTGAATAAATGAATGAATGTGTTTAGAACATGAATTCATAAATGAAGCTCTGTTTTAGAAACAGAGAATTTAAAAGTTATAGTAAAGGTGTGTAATAAGAGTGCGTTGCATCTGAAGGAACTTCTTAAATAATTAGAAAATATTTTTGCTTACTGAGAAGACATCAAGTAAAACATCACTTTGAAAATAAGGCCTATTCCAAAGATGGTATATGATGTGGCACTGGAGTTTAAGTAAATGAGATTTACATTCATATAAATAAGTAGTTTTTTCTTATCAATATACTTTATGTAAGTACTTACTCGACTAACGACTAAAGCCTAAACCCTTTGAAATTACTATTTTGGGTTTTATAACATTTTCAGATGTCACAGACGCAGGACTACTGGAGTTGACAGCAGTGGCACAGCATTTCAGGACTTCCTGACAGTTGAGACAATCAACAGAATTTTGTGTTGTGTGGTTCCTGTTGGTTCTTCCTCCTCTGACCTAGACTCTCCTTGCTGTCCTTCCCTTTGGTATGACTGTGGGACTTGTCTCCTCTTCCTGTTCACTCCCAAAATCATTGCAGTCTGATTTCTGCCCCTACAACTTAATTGACATTCCTTTCATAAAGTGAAAGCTACTACTACCATGTTACTAAACATAATAGAAACTAATCCTTCAGGCGCTTGACCTCCTGACAGCGTTTGCCACCAGTAACCTAGAAGTGGACTCTTTTTTTTCAGGGGACGACATACTGTCCTGGTGTTCTGCCTGCCTTTCTGGCCTGGCTTATCAATGCCCATTGTTGCATCCTTTACACCTTTCTTTCTTAAAGTGTTGACAACTTTTGAGATTCTATGCTAGGATTCTCTTCCCTTCTCTTGAGCACTCTTTCTGGGTTATCTTGTCTGCTCCTAGGGCTTCCAATATTACAGATATGTTAATGTCTCCCACCTGCATACTTCTTGCCCAGTTCTCATATTACAGCTTACACTCCACCTACCTACTGGGGATTTCCACTGGGAAATCCATAGTCACCTTAAACTCACATATGCCCCACTACAGTCATCCTCCTCTTTACATAACATGCAACTCCCTTTGTGGTATTTGTCCCAATGAATCACATACCATGCACTCCACCATTTGAGCCCCAAACCTGGGTGCTGTCTTTGAGTTCTCTCTGCCTCTTATCCCATAATCCAAGTAATCACCTAATTCTATAGACCCTACCTGCAAAATACAGCTCCACTTTTTCACTTCTCTCCTCCCAGTAACACTAATTTCAGTTCTGCATATCACATCTCTTGTTTAGATTATGTAACCTTTTAGCTGGTGTCGTTTCTTTAACTTCTTACTCTCTAGTCTAGCCTCAACACTTGCACGTAATCTTTCTAAAATGCAGATTTAGTCATGGCATTTTCCTGCTAATACTGCTTCTATGCTTTCCACATTAAGGACTCAGTCCAAACTTTTGCAAATTCTACTACTGTCTAACTCTTCCAAATGGCTCACTTTATTGGCACTCCTTCCGTCTAATTCTAAACTCTCTCTGTATTAAGCAACCTAAAATCTTTATGCTCATATACTTGTTTTGTTTCATTCATTATTATATTATGCTATTTCTCTGCCTAGATTGCTTCCCACACCTACCTGTCCTTTACCTGGCGCATAGTAGGTACTCACTAAATATGTGTTGAATAAATATTACATAATATACTACGTGTAAGATAAAAACTTTGTTTCATTGGGAAAATAAAGCTCAATAAAATAATTATTATTTCTTTAAAGAAAGTTTAAGTGGAGTCAAGAAGTGGTTGAGTTTTAAGCAAAACTAGAGTTTGATATATATATATATATATAAACTTAAATGAAGGTATGGTGTTTGGATCCATGGCTTGAATAAATCCAACTTATTTTTTAGACCACATGAAACTCTTTCAGTAAGTGTACCAGATGTTGCAAAAATTATTCATTTGGTGTGAAATTCACTTTAATGAAAGTCAAGGATTCTTATGATTGTTCTGAACATATATGAAATAACTTGCCATTTTGGGGTCACATTTTTAGGGAGAAAGTTAGGAGCTACAAGAAAATGTCCGGGGTAAAGCTAGGATTATAGCTACTAAAGTATTTTTCTGTGAGTAAACACGGGCTCGTGAATTTTAAGAACTGTTTATTTGCATACATGTTTGTAATATGAATGTTACAGGGCATTTCAATGGCTCATCTATGGCTAGGGCAGTTGAATATTTAAGTTAAACCCTATCTTTCCTCAAACATATCCACTTAAATTAGGACTTGAATCCCACCAATTGGTGGAATTGGTGGTGCCCCTTTTCCACATTTCTGTTTGCATCTATTAATTTATTAACTTTTTTACTCTGATCGCATGCAATTTGGATGTGTGCAAATATGTATAATGGAATGGAGTAATCTTCAGTTTTTGTCAAATGATGAGAAAAACACAAAAGGACCTGGGCAGGAAGCTCACTAATGGAGTATGGATTTGATAAACAAAATGGGCTCAAGAATTGGAGTTCTTGGTTACGAGTCCAATCGTGGCTACTTTTTACTCAGCTCAACTGGATGATTCTGGATGCGTGGATGCTTTGGGAAATTTGACAGACCAGGCAGAAGCCTGCCACCATCCTGAGGCAGCCTTTGTGACTTTCTTTTATGGAACATCTCACAGATAGAGGGCATGGTAAGCCTCCTTTCCCTAACCGTGCATGGTGAGAGGCAAGGACGTTGCAACACCTGTGCATATCAAGATGCGACGTGTTCAAGGCTCAGGACTACAGCCTCCCACTGTGACACCCCGGTTGTGTGATGCTGTCGGAAGTGGTATTAGCTGATTGTGTCACCCCATAGGTATTTTCCACCAGGAAACTCCTGGAAGATAAGCACTGTAGAACAGAGCACATATTCTTTGCCCTGGAATCAGCATGTACTGGATAGAAATGGCTTCACGAACATTTGTGACGTACCAAAGAAAACATCTTCATTCATCTCACTACTTTATTTTTGCAGATTAAATGTATTCAGGTCATTGCTATGGTAAATGATAGAATAAAAAGCTATCTAGAGTTTATTTTGGTGCAATCATTTATTTTGATATTCTTATACAGAACCTTTAGTGTGGTATTTATGAACTCATTAAGAACATAAGTAGGACACGTACATTTTCAGTTATATTTCACTATAGTTTTATGGAAAAACTTTGTGTTGATTGCGAGACACACATTTAGAGATTAATAAATATTTCAGGGAGGAAATCACCACAAACCACTGCTTTGAATATCTAGGGTCAATCGCTTGCTGTGCACTTTCAATTTTACTTCAAGTAATTTTCTTTTGTTTTTCTTTGGATAATTTTTCTCTCTGGTTTTGAACTATGATAATGGATGGAAAAATTCACCCAAGCATTTAGTTTCCTAGGCTCCCACAAGAAATAAATCTGTTGCAGTTTCTTTTACAAAACTCTGAAAATATTTGCATTTCTGAGAACACACAATTAGGCAGGCAGAAATTATTCTTTAAGAAATATGGTAATGATGATTTCCCCAAAATGGTATATTGGGTTATTGTTCCTAATTCTTTACTTCCTGTCTATAAAAGAATTATTCATGCACACTCTTTGCCATGTCACTTTGCAGTTCTAGGAAAGTCCCACTAGAATAGGTCAGGTGTATTTTCCCTGCACCATTGACTTTGGGCTTCTCCATGTGGCTTGCTTTGGCCAAAGGAATATTAGTGGGCGTAATAGGAACAGAGGCTTTACTGCGTGTCCCTGCTTTGGCTTGCCTTCTCGCACTTCTGCCATTTGCCACAGGAAGATGGTGCCTGGAGTAGCTATCAAGCAAGGAGAGGGAGAAGACATATGGAACAGCCTGAACACAAGCCATGGCCTGGAGCCAAGCTCAGAACCCCTCTGCTGGGCCCTGCAGATGTGGCGGCCACACACAGGGCTGTAAGTGAGAAGGAAACGCTGACTATTTTAAGCCACTGGAGTTCACACAGTCGGGGGGTGTAAAACAGCAAAATTGTGGAAAAACCTGTCTGATGCACCCAGTTTCCTCCTGTCCCTGCTCTTTACTGGTACCTTTCTCTTCAAACTCTTCTATGATATTCAAACAGAGTATTTGTAGGAAAATAATTTTCTACATAACCCTCCAATTTTTATATAAAACGTATTACAAATGCCACATATTTGTTTTAAAAAGTTTCAAATAAGTTATGTACTTTATTTAAAAATTAATTTGAAATCACTTTTAAATGCTTATTTTTAGTAAAAAGACTGGATAATCAATATTCTTAGCAGGAAAAAGTTACTTGGCAAAAAGTTACTTTCAAAATTTCAATTTATATCACCAGCGGTTCAGTTGCTTGTAGGAAATCAATATTTTCTCAGTATTAAGTTGTATTTTGAGTTATTCTCATTATACAGTTTAATGTTTGGAGTTAAATTTAAATTAAATTGGCATATCTTATCAGTTTGATAATAGTTATATAAAATATGTAACATAGGGTTATACCCATGAGTCACATTAAATTCTCTCCTAAAAAATAGACAAAATGTTACAGAATAAAACAAACTCAGAAACCAAGAAGAAGGAAACACAGAAAAACAGATCAAGAATGTTTTGGCTTAGGAGCAGTTACTTTGAGATGCCGACCAAACTTTGTGTCTGACTGTGGTCAATTTAGTACCTGCCTAACCTCATAGAAATGCTCTGATTTCTGACAAGGAAATGATTTGAAGTTTATTCTCAAAACGTTAGGAAATAGGCTTTTCAGAAGAAACGTTCTATAGACACATAAGAAGTAAATAAGCCAAAGTCACATCATTAATAATTTGTATTTGCCACAGTGCCTTTCTCTGGGGATCTCTGGCAGCACTTTGCAAAACTTCATAAATATCTGAATTTTCTTAGACAGTAGAAGCTGCATTCTACCCCATTAGTGTGTCACATTTGCTTAATGTGTAACTAGATTTGTACATCAAGAATCAGGATAAAGAACTCTCTGCAGAGTGATAATTGAACAGCAGAGTCACGACAAGAAAGAGCAATTCAGTGTTATCTTCGAACGCGCCTCAGATGGATGGTGCTTGTACCTGCCCTGCCTTTCTCGTTCCAGTTGGAGCAAACCTGGACCACTGGCAGGGTTTCATCATTTCCAGGAACTGAACATCAGAATGACATCCTTGGAGTTGGGAATTTTGGGATTATTTATTCCTGTTGCCTCCTTTATCTCTTTCTCTGACAAACTCCCATCCTCATCCTTTGTTGTTTGCAAACCTCGATTTGCTGGTACAGTTGAAAATAACCTTTCATTCAGTCTTGGGAAGGCAGTGTGGTTTGGAGAAAGTGCTGTGGAGTAGGCACCCCTAAAGCTGGTTCCAGTGCTGATTTTGCTGGGGGCTAAGAGAGAGGAGGAGGAGCGAAAGTGAAGCAGAACAGCGCAGTGGGGTTAGAGTTGTGCCCACCCTGTGGGGTTGTTGTGGGGATTGGATAAAGCATTCTGAGTGAATCGAATACAGTAGAAGAAACTCCACATGTTGTGAGCGTTGATAAATGCCAAGCGACTGTTATTGATGTGGTCTCCTCTAAACTCACTCACTTTGCAATTCTCCACGGAGGGCTGTACAGTTATCGTCCCAAGTGGCCTTAAAGTTAAGTTTGAATGACGTTTATTCATAGACTGTCTCCAGCAAACTTAGTCATTCTCATCTTCTCTTTAATTTTCTAATCTTGTAAGATCCTTGCCAGGGTTTCATATCAGAGTTCTGTCATCTTCTTCAATAAGTTGGGGAATGCTTTTGTCTGGAAAAATTGTGTAAGATGGGCATTATCACTTCGTTGAATGTCTAGAAGAATTTGCTGTTGAGGCCTTCTAGTCATCTACTCATGAATCTTATTGTGGGAAGAATTCTATTTCTGTATTCAATGTCTTTAATTGTTGTAGTGCTTTTAGTATTTTCTAGTTTTTATCTCCATTTGGTTACCAGTTTTTGCTGATTACTTTCCATTTCACCTAATCTTTGAAATTTGTAAGCCTAAAGTTATTCATAATATTCTCTTCTTAGTTTTTAACCTCTCTTTCTTATCCTGTAATTGATTCTTTGTGCCTTTTGTTCTGTGTTCTCAGCCACTCTTAAAAGAGCTTATCATTTTTTCTTAGTCTTTTCAAAGAACTTAAAGTAGGTCTATTGTTTCTAATTTATTGACTTTTGCTTTAAAATTATCTTCATTCTACTTTAATTTTTTAAATTTGCTGTTAATTTTCTAGCTTTGGGGGATTTATGCCTAACATTGAATTTCATTCTTTCTTCTTTCTATAATATACATTTAATGCTGTAAAACCTCTCTGTAAGTACTGATTTAGCTACATCCCACAAACCTTTGATATATGTAATTTTTATAAAATGTCATTTATTTCAAGATATTTTTGACTTTCCATTGCACTTGTTTCTTTTATCTATGGATTCATGTACTAGTTAATTTCCAAATGATTGGTGGTTTTCTAGATGTCTTTCTGGTTATTGCGTTCTAGCTCAGTTCCACTGGTCAGAGCACATGCTCTGTGAAACTTAAATCCACTGAAATTTGTTGACACTTGCTGTGTGACCCAAAATATGGTCAATATTACAAATGTCCCATAGGCCACTGAAAAAAATGGTATACTTTGCATTGGATGAGATATTCTGTATATGTGAATAAGTCAAATTTGTTAAGGATGTCAATCAAATTTTCTAAATCCTTAGTTTTTTAACCTGTTTATTCTAATATTTACTGAGAAAGGTATATTAAACACTTCCACTGTGATTGTGAATTTGTTTCTCTTTGCAGATCTATATATTTTTGTATAATTTAAGGCTTTACTTGTAGGGGCATCAAATTAAAAATTGTCACATCTTTCTGTTAGAATGGCCTCTTTATCATTATAAAATGCCCTCTTTACCTCTAACAATGAGTCTTGCATTTCTGTCTGGTTGGTCTGATCTTATAACTATATCAACTTTTTGTGGGTGGGTTTTTAGAGCATATCTTTTTGTACAGCCAACCTTTTTGCTCCATCTAGCTTTGTTAACTGGAGCACATATTCCATTTATATTTACTTCAATTAATGTTGCTTTCTGTTTTAAACTTATAATTTTACTATTGTTTTCTATTTTTTAGCCTCTTTTATATTTTTGATATCTTTTGTTGTCTCCTTTTGGATTTTTTATGATTCCAATATTTCAAGCCACATTAGCTTAGAACTTATGCACTCATCTATTCTTTTTATGATTATTGTATATATTATAATATTCATTCTTAACTAAAGTCTAATATTAATTATTGCTGTTAACCTCTTACCAGAAAATGTAGTCTTTAGTACTTTTTATTCCATTTATTCCTTCCACACTTATAAGCCATTGATATTTTAAAATTTTAATTCTATGTATATTTTAAATTACACATGATATAATTACTATCGTCGTTTTATAATATTAATGTGTACTTATGTTTATAAAATATATTTACCCTTATCTTTTCTTTGCCATCTTATATGTGGGTTCATTTTCTTTCTACCTGAAAACACCCTTTAGTATTTCCTTGAGTTAAGATCTGTGATGACAAATCATTTTTCTTTTGTTTGCATATTGTATTTTAGTTTGGCAGTTACATTCTTTAGCACTTTGAAAAGAAGATTCCACTACACTCTGAGGGAATTGTTTTTTTTGTTGAGAAGTCAGCTGTCATTTCTAATTGTTGCTCTGTTGAAGGTAATCTGCCTGTTTCCTGTGGGTACTTTCAAGGTTTTCTCTTAAGCTGTTTTACCCTAGCACTATGAGTATTTCAAAAGCACTTATGCTCTTTTCTGGAACTTGCAGACACTGATGGAGAACAATGTCCCCAAACATCAAGCTCCCATCTAAAGTTTCCTTTCCCAAGATTTTTGTCCTATAATGATTAATTCCCTTGTCCTCTCTATGATGCTTTGAGATAATGGTTTTTGTATTATGACATATGCTTTCTAAAAGTGTTCTCAGTGGGAAGGTTGTTCAAAATTACTTACCTACCAACAGCTGAGCTGGAAGTAAATGGATATATCTTAAGGAGATAATGTTCAAGAAAAGAAGCTAGAAAATTAGAATACATACCTTATTCTTCCACTTATGAAAGGTTCAAAAAGGAAACATGTATTTATTTAGGTCTAAAATATAATGAAAGTCAAACAAGCTGACATCAAAAATGTTAGAATGATGACTGCTAGAGTGAAAGAACGGTGTTAAGATTGTGAAGTGATTTTTGAGGGAATCATGGTGCACTGGTAAGTTTTATGTCTTAACCTGAAGTGGGAAACATCTATAGTTGTTAAAAAAAATTCTGTTGTGAGCCAGCCTTGAGGTCTAGAGGTTAAAGTTCAGTGCACTCTGCTTGGGCAGCCCAGGTTCAGTTCCCGAGTGTGGAGCTACGCCGCCTGTCTGTCAGTAGCCATGGTGTGGCAGCAGCTCATGTAGAACTAGAAGAACTTACAACTATACACAACTATGTTCTGGGGCTTTAGGAGGGAAAAAGGAAGAAAAAAGGAGGAAGATTGGCAGATGGTAGCTTAGGGCGAAACTTCCCCTGCAAAAAAAAAAAATTTGTTCCCGTTTATGGTTAATGGACTATTCTGTACATCTGTTATATTTAGCAATAAAAATATAGCATTCAAGGAGAATCATATATATATGATTTTTATATATCATAGTTGTATACTTTAATTATATATATTTTAATGTGTGTGTATATATATAATTATATGTCGTCAGGCAAAAGATCACTTTAGCATAAGTATACATGTGATCTTTTTCCTTATTTCAGATTTTATTCTTTAAAAATTTCAGAATTTCAGGGACAGCCTGGTGGTGCAGTGGTTAGGTTTGTGTGCTCTGCTTCGGCAGCCTAGGGTTTGCCAGTTCGAATCCCAGGAGTGGACCTATGCACTGCTTATCAAGCCATTCTGCCGCAGGCATCCCATGTATAAAGTAGAGAAGATGGGCATAGATATTAGCTCAGGGCCTATCTTCCTCAGCAAAAACGAGGAGGATTGGCAGCAGATGTTAGCTCACAGCTAATCTTCCTCAAAAAAAAAAAAAAATCAGAATTTCATGTATCTGTATCTATCCATCTATCTTTACTTACTTTATTATTAAATGAGCTCAAGTGTACTGGATAGAGCAATGATCTGGGAGTCAGGAGGTATAAATTATGTTTTTGAATATATTCATATGTTGAATAACCTTGGTTACTGCCTTAACATCTCAAAATTTGATATCCTCATATATATAAAGAATTCTTAACACACCTAACAGTATAACACTGTGGAAATTAATTAATATTCTTAAATTAAATATAAATTCTCCAGTCTTCTGTGTGTTATTCAGAGGAAGATTCTCTCTCTCTCTCCATGTGTGTATATATATGTTCTCACTACTTTATTTTTAATAAGCTGCATGGATAGCTGAACATTCGTTTGGAATATGTACAGATCCTACATTAAAAACATATGCAGTCCAAGAAAACAGTTTATTTACTAAGGTTTTAGTCTTGTGATTTTTGACTTTAAAAACGTAAAAGAAAAATACTGAAGTATATTTTTACTAACCTAGCTAAGACTTTTGCTGGGGATGGGGCGCTAACCTAGAATGAACTATTGGCACAGAAACATTCATAATCGTATTCTGGCTGGGTATCCTAAACCAGATAGTTTATAGGAGCATAAACCTTTAATCTTTATAAAACAAGTCAATTACTATTAAACGCATAATAACTGACTCTAAGAATCTTTTAGGATTTCAACATATAACCTTTTTGCACCTTTATTTCTACAACTTACCTGAAGTCCAAGGTCTTGGCCCACCAAATAACCACACAGTTTTATATATATGCAAGAGTTTGTTCACAAACATGTCACATTCTATAAAATACACTTATATTGTTGTATAGATAAGTGTTTAAAAAATGACTTTATCCTTTAAGAGTTTTGTCTGAGCCAATTGAAATATTTAGGGCATTATTATAAAACAAATGTACAGAAAAGACATTTTGGAAGAAAACTATTAGTAATAGAAGTTACTGCTGATTGAGAAGACAGAAACAAAATAGTAAAGTCTACCAGAAGGGAGAAGGTGGCCTTGAATTCTAGGTCTTGAGGACATGAAAACAAATTTTTGGAAGCAAACGTTTCCTTGAGAAGGGTTGTCTTACTTTTCTGTTGAACACAAGCAAAAGCATATCATCTTAAATTCTGGAATGATCCTGACGGGACCTAAATCTAGGAAAGCCCATTTTGGCCAGTCACACGCTTAGACACATATTTTCAAATGTGGGATTTAGAACAAACGCTTCATTTGTGTAGCGCAACGCAAGTACTTTGGACGCTGCTTAAGCATGGTAGGCAGCTTAACTAAAGGCAGAGCTGACCTAAGACACAGCAGCAGACTGTGCTTCACCGACTGAAGGTCGCCTGGTGCGCTGAACAAAGCAGTCAGGAGGATGGAAAACAGTAACCTCAGTGTGTTCACAGGATTGTGTTTGGGTGTGACAGGCTTTTTGGCAGGTTTCTCTAAGGTAACTCAAAAACAGTTAATCCCAAACATGCATTGAGCAAATGCTCCTCTGTGAACAATCTGAAAAAAAAAAACTGATGAGAAATTGAAATTAAAGCTATTTGCAGCCCATTGAGGTATGACGAACTACAGACCAATGGAGTATTTTAAGACTATATTAGAGAGCATGTGTGAACATGGCGACGATGCACGATCGTATGACAGCTGCTGTGCATGTTAATAATGCTGCTTAATGACTTGTTTTCCCATGGCACGTTCAAAAATTGTTTGAAATTAATTTTCAAAATGACTGTTGCTCATTGCCTTCTAGCAGTTTCCGCACAGCATTAAATCAGTTTACCCTAAAGGGCTAATGCCTTTGTAAATGCAAATATGCAACCATTCACATGGAGACCTAGTTAAACAGTGGACCTCATTTTTGGGGGGTTGTGTTTTAACAATTAAGGCTATATTTTAGGGATTTAATAATGATAGGGTTTGTTTACTTTTAAAATTGCAATCGGCGACACCAGATTTTGGCTCTAAATATTAAATTATTTACTTTTATAAGGATTTTTACTGTGCTGCTCTGTTAGTCTCTAGTACTTTCAAGATGAATTAAACATGGATGCTTTTAGCGTTTTATAATCCTAGATCACGCCAAACTGAAAATGGAAAAGCTTCTGGGGAAAGTGACTTCTTTTCTGAACCAATCAGTATTTTTCAAACTGATCTGTTTCCGACTTGATAGGTCTAATTTCCCATGTATACCATTTGCTTTTAACACGCCCTTAGGATTTTGTCAGCTACATAAAATTTGGATCATAATTTAGCTGGCTTTCTCTACTTCTTTACCGACTTTGCACATAATAAAAAAAGAGTTTTTTCAGAATATGACTAGCTGTCTTAAAAAAGATAATTTTATGATTCTTTCTATAATATATGTAGAGCCCTGATTATTTATTTTGGAGTCAGAGATATTGTGGGAAATGCTTTTGTTAACCATTGAAGACACAAGAGTTAAGTTTCAAAGTCCTTTTATAGTGAATCCAGATACAAATTAGTAGAAACTAGAAGCTAATCTCTATGTTTCAGTATAAAAAAGAAACCTGTCTTTAGTTGTAGAAAGCGAAATAATATTTAAACATAGTTTAATATGTGTGTTTAAAAATAGACATTTTTAAAGATAGTTTGTATAATTATAACCAAAAGTATGATCGCATCTGTGTTGTGAGCACTTACGAGGTGCTAGCATCGTCCCAGACCTGTTCAGACCTTCTATTTAATTCTTGTAACTGCACTAGACCATGTGCATTACCCAAGCTGGGAGGGGCAGTCTCATGTGTCCCGTCTTCTAATCCCCACTTGTCCACGTGACAATGGGCTTTGGCCTGGAACACTTCCTTACCAAGACAGAGAGAGTCCTCACAGCCGTGCTGTGTTTGTCACCTTGTGTGGGAATATCTTTCCCTACTTTGGACTCAACGTGTGTTCCTTTGTTTTGTCTAAGTGTGTGTGTCACATGGCACCTGGCCAACCCCACTGCTGTATCTGTCCCCTGCAGGGAGGGGACGGGGTCCTTGGTTCTGTGGCAGCACCAGAGGGGTTTTGTGCAGGCCAATTGCCCTGCGTTGGTGGCTGGGACGTACTTACTGGCCATGGGGGACTGACGTCCACTCCTGAGCTATGTTGTTCTGTCTCTTCTCTGTGCGAGTAAAGTGTTGTTCCATCCAGTGCTGGACTGTGCTGTGTTTTCTTCGTCCACTTCGATGCCAAGATGACTTCTACTCCTGGTGATCGGCAACAGATGCTACTTGCTCGACAGTCCACACTACACAAGTGAAACGACTCAGACTAAGAGTGTCGGCAGACAGTTCTCCATGGTGTTTCTGTACATCCAGCATCAGCTCTTACTCCAGATTATTCTCTAAAGGATGTTTGTATAGCAAACTGCATTGGAAGTTAGAGATAGTGTCTTGCCCCAAGGTAAAGGGCAGATTTTTTTTCTGACAAATATAATAAAGATATTATCTTCCTCTGTTTGGCAGTTTTGCTAGCAGATCCCTTTAAAATACTGGCATCTCTTAAGCTTGGAGTTCCTCAGATGTACACAAACTCACTGTGTGCCCAGCCTCTGCCTGGGTCTGCTTCCACATCACTCCCACGGGGTGTGGGGGCAAAGGGGGAAATGAAGCAAACAGGAAACCATGCTGACCCCTGTACCATCACTGATGGAGTTCTTAGTCTCTGACCTAGCAGCCTCACATCTACCAGAATCCATAAAACTGTGGCAAGTGAACTTGGCTTGCAAATGAGGTAACATCTTAGACTCTTCACAGTTCTTGACAAAGGGAAGTTAATTATCTTGCCGAAGATAGCGCAGGCAGTGAGTGGCAAAGCTTGTTGGTATTTGAGAAGAGCCTGGTCCTCTCTTAAAGGTCACTTGCATGCTATTCGCCTTTGTAACAGCAGTGGGCTTCAACTCGGGGGGTGCAGCATTGCAGAAATTTAAATTTGTTCACTTTGAGATGGTGCTTTTTGCTAGGCAGAAGTTTTTATATCTATATGGTCAAAATTATCAGTCTTTTTCATAGCTTCAGGATTTTGTGTCATAGTTAGAAAGCCTTTGTCACACCTAGGTCATAAAATCATTTACCTATGTTTCATGCTAGCACTTTCATATTTTTATGATTCAAATTTAAATCATAAAACCATTTGGAATTTTTCCTAGTATTTACTGTGAGGTATGGTTCAAACCTTGCTTTTTGATTTCTTTTTCAAATGCTTGTGAAGTTTTCCTGAAAAGTTTTCTTTATAGGGCATCATCTTTCCATTGATTTAAGATGACAACTTTATCAGATACTAAAGTCTCTTGTTCTTTCGAGTCAACTTTTACATGTATTCTATGGTCACTGACATAATGTCAGTATCACTCAATTTCTGAGGCTTTGGAGTATGTTTTAATGTTTAATCACATTACTCTTCTTTCACAGATTTTTTTTTAGCTATTATTTTACTTTTTTACAACTTCAAGTAACTTAAAATTACTTTTTAGTATTTAAAAACAATAGCTAGGGCTGACCTGGCGTTGTAGTGTTTAAGTTCGAGTGCTCTGCTTCAGTGGCCAGGGGTTCACAGATTCGGATCCCTGGCACAGACCTGGCACCGCTCGTTTGGTCACGCTGTGGCGGCATCCCACATAAAATAGAGGATGACTGGCACAGATGTTAGCTCAGGGCCAGTTTTCCTCACACACACACACACACACACACGCAAATAGCTAACAGTGGATGTCTTTGTTTCATTCCTCCCCTCAGACAGGGTATATAGTAGTTTACTATTGAGAGCACTGTTTGCTACAATTTCTCTTACCTGGTCTTTATCAGTTCCCTTCTTTACATAGTTTGCTGAGTCTTTCTGTCATGAATGAGTGTTGATTTTGTCAAATAGCTTTTCTTACACTCCTTTCTCCTTTCAATGTTTTGTAGTATTCATTAATCACATTAACAGATTCATTTTGAACATTAAACCCCTCTCGAATTTTTGGAATATATCGTTCATGATATATTACCCTGGATAGATAGATGGATATATATGGGTTTGATTTGCTAATATTTCATTTATAATTTTGAGCCATGTTCGTGAGAGAAATAGTAATTTACCTTTCTTTTCATGTTTTGTTGGGAAATGTTATATGTTAGTTTTCTACTCTCTGGAACAGTTTATCAAAATTGGTATAATTTCCTCCTTAAATCTTTAGAATAATTTTCCAGTTAAATCATCCATCATAGAGTTTCTTAGTAGGAAGGATTTAAATGGATTCATTTACTTCGGGAGCTATAATGCCATTCAGTTTTCGATTTCTGTGTCAGTTTTATGAAATCGAATTTATCCACTTCAATTAAGTTTTAAATTTTTTGGCATAAAGATTGTATAATGTGTTCAATTACATTTTTATTGCCTAAGTGATCTGTATTGATACCTACATTTCATTTATATTTTGGTAATTGTGTTTGCTTCTTTGTTTTCCTTGATCAATTTTGTTAGGGCTTTACAAATTTTGTTAAAATTTACCTGTCTTTTTACCTTCCTCACTTTTAAAATTTTAGGTTTGTTTTCTAATTTATTTATTTTATTCATATTTTTATTCTTTAGTTCCTCTTATACTTTTGGATTTAATATGTTGTTTTTTTCTAGCTTCCTGAGCTGGAAGCCCAGAACATTGAATTTCAGTCTTTATCTTTTTCTAATATATTCATTAAGGTTATAAATTTCTTCCTAAGCTCTGATTACCCTACGTCACACACATTTGTTATATTATGAATATTGTTTTCATTACGTATTTTTATCCATATTTTTTCTTTTATTCTAACTCTCTTAAAAGATTTTTTTAGTCTAAAATACTGTCTTTTAGATAGGTTATTATTTTTCAGCTACATTAATGCAATTAGTGGTCTATAAATATTTACTTATATCTACTTCTAATTGTTCTTACTTGAGTCACCTTTTTGGTGTTCCTTTAAAAATTTCCCTTTCTCACTTTCCTTGGAGTTAATCAAATATTGTTTATTTATTATTCTATTTTACCCTCTATCAGCTAGTTAGTACACACTTTTGATATGCTTTTAGCAGAGGTCCTAAATTATAATATGCAACCCTGCCTTATTATAGTCTATATACTCCTTTTATTACTTTCCTTAAAGTAAGAAGCTTATGAAGGGTAACAGAAGATGCCACCCCCTAATATGACGATAAGAGGTCAGGACATGCCACCCCAAAATCTGCTGCTTTGGTATTTGGATTATTTTGAGCTGTGGGCACCTGGAAAATAACAAATGCAGGGAGCAGCTTTCTCTGAACTCCCGTTACCTGTCTACAGACTGATCCTCTGACAGGAACCCAATTGTCGTCAGTCCCCTCTCAGGGAGTCTCATCAACTGGGAAAGATTGACTCTCTCACAGGGTAGGAGTCTAGAAGTCAACCCCCCATCCAGACAAACTTTGTCACAAACTATCACACCTCCCATCTAGTCTTCTAAGGGCCTGTTTATCTTTCCTAAAAATCCTTTACTCTCCCCTAAGAGGCCTACATCCTCCTTCCCCTTCCCTATTAAGATGATATTTAAGCCTAAATTCTAGCCACCTGGGGGAGTTACTCACTGTTCCCTGGGTATCTCCCCTGTACACAGGAGGTCTACATGTTAATAACTTCCACGTGTTTTTCTCTTCTTAAGCTGTCTTTTAATACACGGGTCGCAGCTAAGGACTCAGAAAGATAGAGGGAAAGTTATTTTTTCTCCTCTATATAGGACAGATTTGTTAGGATATTTCAAATTAATGAAGTTTTGGAATCATCCATTTCATCATCCAGGAAATAACTTTTTCAAAAATTAAAATGTTCTGGGGCTGGCCCCATGGCCGAGTGGTTAAGTTTGCGTGCTCCGCTGCAGGTGGCCCAGTGTTTCGTTGGTTCGAATCCTGGGCGCGGACATGGCACTACTCATCAGACCACGCTGAGGCAGCGTCCCACATGCCACAACTGGAAGGACCCACAACGAAGAATATACAACTATGTACCGGAGGGGCTTTGGGGAGAAAAAGGAAAAAATAAAATCTTTAAAAAAAAAAGAAGAAAAAAAAAAAGAAAAAAAAATTAAAATGTTCTTTCATCTCCTAACGTCAGTACTCTTAGTAATGATATTAACATTTATTGCATTTTTACATTGTATTTATCATTCTGGTCTGTTTCCTTCCAATCCTCTTCAGAAGGTTTATCTAGCCTCTCATGGATTTTAAAACTTCCGTGTATCATTTTTCTACCCCTTCTTATACCTAGAGAGAGTCTCAGCATTTTCAATCCTTTTTAATTGCTTATTTATGTAAGAAAGTTACACAAATGCCTATCTAAAATCAGTGTAACTGCTGATAATGAATAGTGCTTTGTCCTATACACCAAAAAAGATTTAATTGCCAAGGAATCTGGCCAGAGAGCTCTTTTGGCAGTTAAAAGACTTGCTGTCTTTATGAGAATTTTATCATAATTCATATACAAGAAGATTGCCAAAGTGCAAATTCTTGAATCTGTAGTGTTGTGTTGTGAAATAAGCTGCTAGAGAAGGGTGACTAGCTAATTGCATCTAATGACTCTGAAAACATAATGCATCCTCCAAACAGGATGAATTAGGAAGGGAGCCATTTTTTTTTTTTTTTTTTTTTTTGCCATTTGTGACTTGGTAACAAAGGCTGACTATTTTCCAAAAACTTATTTTTCGTTTGCTTAACAAGCTGATACCTGCTGATGAGATGGCTTTACTTTCAAGTGATGTTATCATAATTAACTTTAATTGTTTGCAGACAATTTTATGCAAGCGAAGACATTTAAGAAATAGAAGCATAAAGATTTAACAGGGAGGATGAGTGAGCCTGAGGAAATAAGATTTTCCATTCCTTTTGAAATTTAAAATTGATGATAATGTTGAACATAACAATTAAAGATGGGGTTAGAAAAAACCTAGTAATTTGCACTAGGATCAGAACTTTAAATATTGAAGTAAATCAAAGAAAAAATAAGCAGCTTGCTGTTCGCATGTGTGTGTAGTTCTGAAAAGTTTTTGCTCAGATAAATCAATATTTCTCTCTAGATATGTCTTTTTGGATATTTTGTTTCATAGAATTGTGGCTAAACCTAGTCTACAGTAGAAATTGAAAGCCCATTAGAAGAGTTTTCACATTATGCTTCCAGATTATGTTAGTTACTTATTTATTTAATTGAGATAACATTGGTTTATAACATTATATAGATTTCAGCTGTATGTCATTATAATTTGACTTCTGTGTAAACTACATTGTGTTCACCACCAAAAGTCTGGTTTCCATCTGTCGCCATACAAATGTCCCCCTTTACCCCTTCTGTTTCCCCTTACCTCCTTCCCCTCTGGTAATCACCAGTCTGTTCTCTGTATCTATGTGTTTTTTGTTTGTTTATCTTCCACTTATGAGTAAAATCCTACGGTATTTGTCTTTCTCCATCTGACTTATTTCACTTTGCATAATACCTTCAAGGTCCATCTATGTTGTTCCAAGTGGCAAGAGTTCATCTTTTTTTATTGCTAAGTAGTATTCCACTGTATATATATATACACCACATCTTCTTTATCCCCTACATTCATTGTGCATTGTTTAAAATAGCCGAGACAGGTTATGGTCTTTATTGGGTTTAGTTACAGTCATCTCCTAAGGTCATTGCATTTCTTTTCCATAAATTTAAAATCGTGATTGATGGTGTCACTTGAATATCAGCATGTTTAGACAAGCTGCTTTTTATTGTATTTTGTGTGAAAATTGTGATCTCTGTAACTTTGAAAATTGATTTATCTCATCTATAACTAGAAGTTTATGGTTGATTTTAAGAGGTTTTAAGAGAAAAATTAATATTTGGTGTTTTTTTAAAAAACAATTATTAACAAAAATAATTTATTGTACAAGGTATGATATATTGTATAATAAGGGAAATAATTTATTGTACAAGGTTCTATATATTGTGTAAGACACTCTGAGAAATATAAACATGGATAAGAACATTTATAAATAATCCTGAAAGATCTATGTAAAAGAAATCTCTTTTTGGTCCTGCCTGAATTTTTTTCTGTAATTATAAAAATGCATTTTTTAAATTTAATGGTATTAATCATGTGTCCTTGTTATAAACCTTAGTCATTTTGTCCACCTTCCTTCTTTGGGTGAGTTACTCTTGTCTTTTCTTTGACCTTTTGGTTCAAATGGGAATCCCATTCTTACAAGTCTCCGCCTCCTTCATCACAGTGATTGGCTTATGGGTGAGCATCTGACTTGATCAGGGACAATCAGAATTTCTCATATTTTTTTCCATCACATTCTGGGGAACAGATCCTTTCCACTTGTTAAAAAGTTGTGAGGGTATCAGTACTTATGTGAATGTAAATAAGGCTAGTCTGCAGTATACAATGATGAAACAGCAGAAAGAAGCAGAAGTGAGTTTAGAGAGAGAAAGAGGAATTATATTGACAATATACATATTGCTAGTGTTAGCTTTTGAAGGCCAGCACCATACTTCTTCCTTCAATTTGATTATTTACATCAAACTATTCATTTCTTGTTGTCTAATCTAGTTCGATGTGTGTTTCTGTAATCAAGAATCCTGAACAATATAATCCCTCCTTTATTTGGCTCTTCATTCCCTCCCATTCATTTAGTGGCTTCTCCTCTCGCTGTAGATATACCCAAATACTTCTTCTCTTCCCTTATGTTAGAGAATCTTTCCTTACTTCTCTGTCACACTAGGATTCTGACTCTTTCCTTCCCTTAATCGATAGATATCTTCTTGACTGGGTTATCTGGCTACACATTCTCATTGCTTGCTCATACATTATCCTTCTGCATTTTCGCTTTTATTTCTACCATTCTCCTAAAAATTATTTCTTAAAGTTCCTAGAGAACAAATTCAACGTGCATTTGAAAAGTATTTATTTAATGCCTCCTATAGACCATACTCTTCCAGTACTGAGTGAACAGGAGCAGCAGTGAACGAGACAAAGTCCCTCCTATCATGGCGCTCCCCTTCCAGAGGGGAGAGAAGTCATAAATAAACAAGCACATTTTGTGAAAGAAAAAAAAAGATAGAAATTCTTTTAGCACAAAATGGAATTCTTGTAATAACAAAGCATAATGCAACAAAGTCAGAACAACCTGGCTCCCCCCAGATTAAAACGAAAAAGTGGTATTTATAGTTCAATTTTTTACAAAGCAGTCAACAATTCTGAGTGGATGCTGTTTAGATTTGATGAAAAAGTAATTTATTTTCTTTGATAGGAAGCAAAATGATTTCTTTTGCCTGGTTTATCTCAGGCTATAAGACATTTAGTATGAATTTCTCATCTAAAGTTTATCATTTAATGTAAGACTTTAAATGTAAGTCTTTTAGAAATATAATTGCCTGGCCATAGTATGTGATACAGTCTGTGTCAAATGGAGGATTAAGCTTAGCTGAGGGCAAAGATTCACCTTGCTATGTATAAGATGAAGTTATTTGTAGACGCTTATATTATATAACTATATGACTGTGAGTCAGGAAATAATAATTGCTATGAGGAAAGCTCATCCAGTGTCAGGGAAAAGAGAGTGTCAGGGCTGAGTCTGTTTTAGTCTGGTGGGGAATGAAATTTTTGAGGGAAGTGACGTGGATGCAGTGAAGTTAGAGGGAAGATTAAGGAAGGAAGAAGGAGCAGCATGTGCAAAGGCTTTGGGGTGGGAATTCTTTTGGCATGTTCTAGAAGTAGTCTGAAATCTACAACAGAGGGAATAAGCAGAACGGAAGGAGTAGTAAAGTCAGAGAGATGTCAGGGTCAGTCTGTGTGAGCAGTGTGTTTAGAGGCCTTTGGAGAGCTTTGAGAGAGAGGCAACTTGATCTAAACGTTGTGTTTGAAAGGTCACTGAGGCTGCTTGGTGGAGAATTGTCGGTGGTCAGACAATTGCTCCCTCCCTAGGGCACCTGCGTTTAGTGACTGCTTAACCTTGGAGCACAAAGGCCCACCTCTCTTCCCCTTACTT
Organism: Equus quagga; assembly: GCF_021613505.1. Classification (NCBI taxonomy): domain Eukaryota; kingdom Metazoa; phylum Chordata; class Mammalia; order Perissodactyla; family Equidae; genus Equus; species Equus quagga. Next base: position 5,066,014 of record NC_060268.1, on the reverse strand, counting down.
TGTCATCCTATCTCCAGAGTTCCTTGCAGGGTCAGCTAAGGCCTCCCTGAGACTGGATCAAAACTGCAGCCACTTCTCCCTTTGTGCCATTCTACTGCCTCAGAACACACAGGTTCTGATCCCAAGAGAAAGTTCTAGAACCCCTCCTGAGGATAGGAAGTGCCAGAACCCCTCCTGAGGGTTGGCGTAGGAGCAGAGACCCCTTTGCTTAGTTGTCATCCTCTTCAACCTTCTCATTGTGTGATATTGGTAACACCTGCCTTCCTGAAATTGTCTCCTCTTTTGGCCACCGTGATGGTCCATTCCTGATGTTCCTTATTTCCCATGTCCCCAGTCTCCTATCAGTGCAAAACTTCTTCCCCTAGGCCCTTCAGTCTAGTCATTCCATGATGTCTGTCCACTGCCATCTTACCGCTCGGTTGTTCACTCATCTTCCCAGGGGCCTCACACATTCCCGCTGTCCTGCTGTGGTGGTTTCAGACCCGCACTGAACCCTGAGTGCTCTAGGCTGAGTTCCTTGGAAGGAAGACTGAGGTGGGGATGAATATGCAGGGAGATTTTTAGACAGTAAGAATAAGAATAAACCGTAATTAAGAATGACTAATAAACAATAACGAAGACTAAGCCATGGCAGGGACACAGTAATTCTTTTTGTGAAAAGGCCGTTAATTGGGAGAGCAGAAAAATGTGCTACAGATAGTTTCTTTGTATTTCATCAAGTCTTTTTAAAGGTCGTGAATGGCGTTCATATGAACAGATAGGGAACTGTAGCAGAGGTGAGCACAATTCTGTAAATTTGCGTTGGGGTGCCCCTGTCTGAGGACATTCAGCCAACAAGCCTGAAGGCTGTTTCCTGCTCACTGACTTTCTATACAAGTTGGATAAAAATATCAAAGGAATCCTTATGACATTTTTAGATGACATGAAACTGAGAGGTTTAAAAAATATGCTAGGTGACAGAATCAGGTTCCATAAAGGTCTTGACAGGCTGGAAAAATGGGCCAAATCCAGTCAGATAAGGTTTAACTGTGAGACACGTTAGGTCCTGCATTTGTCTCTTCAAATCGGCTGCTTCGTTTTAGAACCAGGCAGAGAGACTTACCAGTAACACGTGTAAAAAGGGCTGACGGCAACAGATCGCGACTCTGACTGAACCTGGCAATCACCTGGGTGGGATTTAAAGCATTCCAGCGAACACGATCCACCCTCGGAGATTTATATTAATTGCTCTGGGGTAAGGCCCGAGCATGAGAAGTTTTTAAAACCTTTCAAGGTGATTCATATGTGCAGCCAAGTTTCATAACCACTAATTTTAGCACACTATAGGTTAGCTATGTAATGTCACTGCCTCCTCCCTGAGGGAAAAATAGAAAAAGAAACAGAAACAGAAAGGCTGAAGCAATGTAAAGAGAAGGAGTCCAGAACATCTGCCTTAGCAGCAGGGGCTTTCGGGTAAAGTGGTTCTAGTCCCAGCTGTACTCCTTTCAAGATATGTGGCCTTAATCTCGCTTAAGGACCTGAATTTTCTCTTCTTTAATGTGACAGTAATAGTACCTATTTCTTAGGGGTGTTGTGAGTCCTGAATAGGATTTTGCGTGTAGAATACTTGGCATGAGGCTTGGCATATAGTCGGTGCTCAAGAAATGCTAGCAGAGGTCATGTTGAGCTGTAGTCATAGAATTATCAGATTTAGAGTGTAGAAATTGGAGCTGGCTCTTCTCTGACCTTGACAAAACACGATAGGGTTTAACTTCTCAGCACCAATCCTCAGGAAACACGGGCAGCCTGGGTTCAGTTCTGGTCATGGATGTACTAACTACATGTATATCAGAAACATTGAAAACTACTGATGGTGTTAGTCTGGAAACAAAAAACAGAATTGTTTGTGAAAGAAAAATTGAAGTCCTGTCACGAGGATCAAAGGTTAGAGTATTCTGTACAAATCTGAAGAGAGAAATTAGAACAAGTGGGCAGAAGCCCATTGTCAACAAAATTTCTTTGCTTTTCTCCTGTTAGTCTATTTCTGTCAGTTAAATTTTCAGACCCCATCAGGGATCCTAAAGGATTGAGGAAAGCTCTTTCCTTCCCCGGAGCCTCTTCCACAAAATGTACTAATGGCATCATCACAGATTGGACTGCTTGTTGTGGGGGACATTTGGTGACCTTTGAGTTCGCTGATAATCTCTTATTGTTTCTTTTCTGTGGCTCTTTCCCTTCTCTGGGAAAGACGAATCTTCTTTCCTAAGTGAAGCACAGATCATTGATCTCTGGAGCTCAAAATCCTTCTGCGGCTCTCCGTTATACTGAATTAGCGCAGGTTCTCTGCGTGGCATTCGAAGTATTCCAGCACATGCTTCCCAGCTGTTGTTCTAGTCTCTTGTTCTAGACTTGACCCTCCTGTCACTCCTCCTTTCACCCTCCCTACACTGAAGGACATGGTTGTGCCTCCTCAAATATATCTGGGCTTCCCTGACTTTGTGCCTTAGCCACGTGCTTTTCAATGTTAAACTGAAATGCTATCTCAATTAACAGCCCTAAGGTGTTCTCATTTGAATAAAAATTGCAGCCTACTTTTTTTCTCCCTGATGAGCACTTTTTGGTATGACAAATCTAAAATATAGACTTTCATACCATGGTAATTATGAATCTGAATTCTTACCTTGCAATCTCTCGTCAGCAGCCTCACACTGATACAGTAGATAAGGAGTGGCCATGGGCACATATTCCAGCCTCTTCCTCATGTGTCTGTGGGCGATTTTACCAATTCATTGTAGCTCTACTGCTGAGCCCGGATCCAGCCTCCCATTCTTCCTCATACATTGTCTCAGGTTGGGCTTCCGTCAATGTATTATGATTGGTGCAAATGTTGACATCATTTTCCTGTTCATGCAGCTATCTTTAACATTTTTAAAGGACACTTAAGATCTTCTTGGAGCCACAAATTTGTAAAAGGCACCAAAACATACATTTTCAGAATTTATATGTGGACGTAATACTATCTATCTAAGCATAACTGTTGAGGGAGAGTGAATGCTTCTCTCCTATTCTTCCCATGAGAAAGGATCCTTAATAATGCAACAGGCCTAGCTCCTCCCTGCCTCTTTACTCAGGCTGCTCCAGAGGCACTGGGCTCATTATAAGATAGGTAAATCCAAGAATATTAAACTGAGCTTGTTCTGTTCAGGGTCTCTTGCAATTAGGAATGGGCTGCCCACAGGAGGCACTGATCTACACTGCCCCTCCAGGGGCAGGCTCCTCCTTTGTAAGGCAGGGTGACCTGCTGGGCTCAGCACTGCTGTCCATGGCTAACTGGCATCTTGTGGAGTTAGGAAGCCCATTGGCTTTTTACAGAAGCTATATGCTTGAACCCTGGGTTTCATTAGAAATAAAGATGATATTTTGAGAATTTGCTACCTTTTTCTTTGTTTTAAGTCTCAGTTTTTTTCAGAACTGAGGTGAGGACCAGTGAGTTTCTTGTGTATTGGTTCCTCCTGAGAGACTCTAACAATTGTGAAGTTAGATCAGATGATGTGTTAAAAACGAAGAGCAGGGAAAGTATTGAGATGTGAGTGTTGACTCGTCAGCCTAGCTGTTTTTGTCCTATAAGGATGTCTCCATTAAAATGCAGAGAGCTTTCCTGCTTCCTGCCTTTTAATTGTTAGCACTTTATCAATTCTTTCAACTCCAAACTTTATAGATTTGTAGAACGTAATCCCAACTATTTATTCCTTAACCAAAATAAGATGTTAAAAGAATGATACTTTAATTCATCAATTGAATATAACACCCCAGGCATAGAATCTTTGTCTTTTTTTAAAATTAATAGACAATTTTGGGGGGCAGTTTTAGATTTTACACAAAGATTGAGCATAAAATACAGAATTCCCATATACCCCCTAAAATCTTCTCTCTCCTCCCCCCAGTTGTCTCTATTATTATCATTTGCACTAGTAAAGCACATTTGTTATAATTGATGAGCCAAGATTAATACATTATTTTTAACTGAAGTCCATAGTTTACATTGGGGTCTACTCTTTGTCTCATCCACCTCATGGGTGTTAACAAATGTATGATGACCTGCTCCACCATTACAGTATCGTGCAGACTAGTTTCACTGCCCTAAAAACCCTCTGTGCTCTACCTGTTCATCCTTCCTTCTCTCCTGACCTCCAACCTCTGGCAAACACTGATCGTTTTACTGTCTTCATAATTTTGCTTTTCCAGAATGTCAAAAAATTGGAATCATACAGTGTGCAGCCTTTTCAGATTGGCTTCTCACACTTAACAATATGCATTTAAGGTTCTTCCATGTCTTTTCATGGCTTCCTATCTTGTTTGTGTTTAGTGCTGGAGAGTATTCCATTGTACAGATGTCCCACAGTTTGTTTATCCATTTGCTCATTGGAGGACATCTTGATTACTTTCGGGTTTTAGCAATTATGAATAAAGCTGCTATAAACATTCATGTGCAGGTTTTTGTTTAGATGTAAGTTTTCAACTCATTCGGGCAAATGCCAAGAAATGCAATTGCTGGACAGATGATAAAAGTATATTCCGCTTTATAAGAAACTGCCCAATTGTCTTCTAAAGTGTCTGTACCATTTTGCATTCCCACCAACAATGAATGAGAGTTCTTGTTGCTCCACGTCCTCACCAGTATTTGGTGTTGTCAGATTTGTGGATTTTAGCCATTCTAAGAGGTGTATAGTGGTATCTCATTGTTGTTCTAATTTGCTTTTCCATAATGATATATGATGTTGAGCATCTTTTCATGTGCTTATTTGCCATCTTTTTATCTTGTTTAGTGATGTGTCTGTTTAGATCTTTTGGCCACTTTTTAATTAGGATGTTTGTTTTCTTATGGTTGATGTTTAAGAGTTCTTTTAATGTATTTTGGATTCTAGTCTTTTATCAGATAGATGTTTTGCAAATATTTTCTCTATAGCTTGTCTTTTCATTTTCTCAACAGTGTCTTTGACAGAACAGAAGTTTTTAATTTTAGTGAAATCCAACTTATCAATATTTTTTTCTTTCATGGGTCATCCTTTTGGTGTTGTATCTAAACCATCACCAAACTCAAGGTCACCTAGATTTTCTCCTGTGTCGTCTTCTAGGAGTTTTGTAGTTTTGCATTTTCTAATTAGGCCAATGATCCATTTTGAGTTAACTTTTGTGAATGGTGTAAGGTCTGTCCCTAGATTCACTTTTTTGTATGTGGATATCTGGTTGTTTCAACACCATTTGTTGAAAAGACAGGCATAGCTTTTATTCCTATCATTTCTTTCTGAGAGAATTCTCTTTTCTCTCACCACTGCACATTTGACAGTTTCCACTCTCTCTGTACCCAGACTGTAACCAAGAAGATGACCAGCGTTGATGCATTGGTGATATGACAGGTCCATATGTGATACCAGTGATTTCAACTAGATTATTTATTTGCCTCAGTTTTGTAAGTTGTGTAAAGCTTGATGTCTGACACTCACATTGGCTTTGGCTACTTACTCACTGTTTAGTTAAATTCTGTAATAGAATTTCTGTGTGCAATTCCTGTCAAAAGATCACATGATGGTGACTTCACAACAGGGAAAGTGTAGCCTTTCTGCTGCTATTATGATGTCGATTCATTGATTGACATTCAAATCAAGGAGTATATCAAGAAACTGAGGTTGAGGGTCTCATTTTAAGAATAGGAGGGTCCTGGCTGGTGTTTTTCAATGGGTGTTCAGTGAGTGACTGCATCATAATCAGCTAGGAGAGCTGTTAAAAGGCCAGATTCCTGGACCACACTTGGACCTGGTGAAATCAGAATCTCTGGTCCTGGGGCTGTGGGCGGTGATTCTGTCTCCTAACTTTTGCTTAGACATCTTCCAAATATCTTTTGAACTGAGAACCAGCGAAGGAACCCTGGTTGAAGGTCTGCTTTTCTGGGGTATAAAGTAAAATGGAAGTGCCTATCTTGGCATTCAAATAGCAAAATTCTGAGCTGTGTTTGTGAGTGGCAGAAGAGTGAGTATTTGCATGTGTCTGTGCTGAGGGGAAGGGCATCTTTATCTCAGTGTCTCAGATGCATTTTCAGGTCTAACTTCTCTGAAGATGGATGTGTTATCTTGGCACCACATGTATGCCTATTGCAGTTTCTGTCTTTGTGATAAACGTAAACACTCAAACTAGAAACAAAGTGATGTATAGTTTTCCTTATGTAATTGCAAGTCCTTGGATCTCCCCTGATTATTGCTTAAGTGTGTCTGCTCTCCCGCATTCACATTTCCAGTGCTTTACTTTAGGCTTCCATCATCTTATGGCCTGTTTTACTGCAATGGCCTCTTAATTCCTTCCTTCTCAATCCACCTTTCACGTTGATTGTTGTCATAATGCACTTTACACCGTGCACATCTGCTGGTGTCATTACCCTGATGGAAATCTTGCACTTTAACTCATCAGCATAGCAGAAGTCTCTTCATGATCTCAGCTTTAACTACCCTCTTCAGCTTTATCTTCAATTACCGTTCCAGATTTACACTGTGTTTTAGCCACAAAAAAATTACTTGAATTTCTTTGAATCTTTTCATTCATCTTAGTCTTAAGTGTTCATCGTCTTTCTTTTCTTGGCTGAAGATTCAACTCCCCCATGAAGCCTCTCCTGGTAACCATTTGCCCTCCCTGTATTTCACAAAGCTCCTCTGTGCTCTCTGAGTGCCTCCAGAGCACTTGCCACATTTCATTAAAACTGTTTACTTAGCTGTTTCACTCCCTCATCAAATGGAACTCCGAGGAAACTGAATTTTCTTTGTTAATTTTTCCTGCCTATGGTTGTATGGAAACTCTGTTCCTTGCTGAAACAGACAGGACTTCAATTTCAGACAATGTGGAAGCACCTGAACTTGGGGTGAAAAGCTATACAACTACAGAAGAAATAAATAAAATACCGGACAATGCAACATTTTGAATAAATAGATGAGCCCACAGGAAGGGAAGCAGTGTCTCTAAGGTTCAAAACGGGAACAGAAGCACAGAAATGAACAGGAGAGTTAAGGTGAAGATGAGATGGAGTGGTGCTTCTTAATCTCTACAACATTAAGGCCAAGATTTCAACACCTGGAGAGAGTAAACGAGGCATTGGCCTTGTCAGGTGAGTGAGAATGCGTTCTTCTTTAGCCAGTCATGATCTTTGAGTAGCTACAAATTTGGTAAAAAGATGGATTAAATAAAATTGTGTTTGTTGGTACAAAAAGACAAAAAGAGCACTTGTCTCTTTTTCCTACATCCCAGGTAGAAAATAATTAGTCGTCCATAATTATTCAAAATCCTAGACCTAACTTAAAGGTTTGAGGGGAAGTCTACATTGTATACATTGCCCAGCAAACTCCAAGCTGAGATACTAATACAAAAATTGGTCCCAATCCAGGAAAGCACTCCGGAATAAGAACAGGCTTCCCACAGATAGAGCCCCATTGAAGATAAACCCACAACCCAAAATGAAGGAACACAAAAATCAGTAATCAAGGATCAGTAAAGGGCAGCTACAGCAAAGCAGAATTAGACCCCTCTAGAGCTATGAAATAAATGTGTTTTAAGTTATTAAAGATGGCAGTTGAAAACAATATTAAGATACCCTGATAAAAATAATAGGAATATTTGAAACACAACCAAATACTCTTCTAGAGGTAAAAAGTAGTCATTAAAATAAAATAAAACTAGAATCATTGAATTAAACAGCAAAATAAATACAACCGAAATAGAAGTTCATGAATGGGAGTATAAATCTGACAAGTTTCTTATAAGCAATACCTAACTCAAAAATGTGCAGGAGCATGCAGGTAAGTAGTTGCATTAGCAACATTAAAGTGAGGCTTTGGTAGGTCAGAGAGTGTCATAACAGACACCTTAGCTACCCCTTTAGGTGTGAGTTCACTGAGTGAATAAGGGGAGTAAAACCATTCAGGGAAACAGGAATGGAATGGGCAGATGTGTGGAGGTACAGAGGTGTAAAGAGATGGAAAAAGTGAAAAGAGAACATGAGAAACATGGAGGATAGAATGTGAAAGGTCATCCAGTGTCTAATAGGAATTCTAAAAGTAGAGAATAGATAGGATGGGAAAGAATATTTGAAGAGGTAATAGCATCAGACTCAAGAATTAAAGTCAACTCCAAAGAAGACACATGGAAATAAATCTGCACGTAGTTACCTCTTAGGGAAATTGCAGAACATCAAAGATAAAACGATCTGAAAAATAGCTTGAGGAAAAAGGTGACCTACGATGTTACAACCATCAATCTGAAAGCAGACTTCTCGGCAGCAAAACTAGATGACAGAGGAAATAGAATACCATTATCAAAGTATAGATCATAAATACTTGTCAGAACAGAACTTTATATCAAGTTAAATTGTCCCAGAGAGAGCACAAAATTGACGTAGACAGAGATGGGGAGTGGTCACTTTCAGTGGACCCTCACTGCATGCCTTTCTTAAGAGGCTGCACATAACGGGAGGTCAGGGCACCTCATGAATGGCTACTCCATTCATGAGGCCGCAGCCTAGGTGGTTGGGTATATCAGTAAACAAAGCAAACATCCCTGCCATCCAGAGTTCGCATCCTAGTAGGGGGAGATAGACAATAAAAAATAACCATAGTGAAAAAATAAGGTATATAGTATGTTTGAAAGTAATAAATGCTATGGAAAAAAGCAGGATAAAGCAGATGAGAACTTTGGGAGTAGGCAGAGAGTTTGTATTCCAGTATTGACATGGTCAGGATAGGCCCCATTTTAACAAAGGCTTGAGGTGGGAAGAAAGTCAGCAAAACAGTTATCTGGGAGAGCAGTGTTATAGTCAGAGAGAAGAGACAACAGCAAAACCATATGGCAGGGGCGTAATGCATCTGCCAGGAACAGCGAGAAGGCTGACACGGCTGGAGCAAAGTCAGCAAGGGGACGAAAGAGGGGCCATTGCAGAGTTTTGAAAAGAGGAGTAGTATGATTTGATTTATGTGTTGAAAATATCTCTCTGGCTGCCATGTTGTTGATGGACTAAAAGGGGCAGAGTAGACCCAGGGAGAATAATTAAGAGGTGATTGCAGTAATCAAGCCGAAAGATGGTTATGGTTTAGACCAGAGTGAACTCCCACTGACAATCAAAGTGTCTATGGTCAGTAGATAATATGTTGAATAAAGAAATCAATAAATTCCTTACAAATATACAGATTTCCAAGTGTAGAGAAATACATCCCTGATATCTGTTAAATTCTAAAAGCTTTACTTATAAATACGAAAAGGATAATACATATTTAAATCAGTCCATCGACAGGGGGCATTAAGCACTTCATATGTGGAGTCTTGATGGAAGATAGAAGATGATCTCCCTGCTCTCAGGAGGTTTGCAGTCTTGTTTTGGACTTAAGATTTAACCACATAAAATGTGTGCTAAATCTTCTTCAAGGCAAATGAAAACAGGATTGAAACAAAAAAACAACCCACTAAGTGGGAAAAAAATATTTGCAAGTCATATATCTGACAAAGGCTTAATATCCATCAATATAAAGAACTCTCGCAACTCAACAACAAAACATCAAACAACCCAATCAAAAAATGGGCTGGAGACATGAACAGACATTTCTCCAAAGAAGATATACTGATGGCCAATAGACACATGAAAAGATGCTCATCATCGCTGATCATCAGGGAAATGCAAATCAAAACTACACTAAGATATCACCTTACACCTGTTAGAATGACAAAAATATCTAAAACTAATAGTAACAAATGTTGGAGAGGTTGCGGAGAAAACGGAACCCTCATACACTGCTGGTGGGAATGCAAACTGGTACAGCCACTATGGAAAACAGTATGGAGATTCCTCAAAAAATTAAAAATAGAACTACCATATGATCCAGCCATCCCACTACTGAGTATTTATCCAAAGAGGTTGATGTCAGCAATCCCAAAAGTCCTATGCACCCCAATGTTTATTGCAGCATTATTTACAATAGCCAAGACATGGAAGCAACCTAAGTGCCCAGCAACTGACGAATGGATAAAGAAGATGTGGTACATATATACAATGGAATACTACTCAGCTGCAAAACAGAACAAAATCATTCCATTTGCAATAACATGGATGGACCTTGAGAGAATTATGTTAAGTGAAATAAGCCAGCGAGAGAAGGATAATCTGTGTATGACTCCACTCATATGAGGAATTTAAAAATGTGGACTAAGAACAGTTTAGTGGATACCAGGGGAAAGGTGGGGTGGGGGTTGGGCACAAAGGGTGAAGTGGTGCACCTACAACATGACTGACAAACATTAATGTACAACTGAAATTTCACAAGATTGTAACCTATCATTAACTCAATAAAAAAAAAAATGTGTGCTAAATAAGCTGGAATAAGTCTAGAAAGTAGAAAGACTATCTAATTTATAGATGTATACCTGGAAAACATTTCTTGAATCTGGTTTCCTGCGTCTCTTCATTTCCTCACAGTATTCATGAACCTTCCAGAGCATCGAACCTTATGGCTAAGGAGTCAAAGGCACAGAAAAGACAGCCATGCATATTTAATGATTAAACAAACAACTGCATGACACAGGGCCATCAACAAAGTACTTACACATCCATGACCTCACGTGGTGCTCATAAAATTCCTGTGAGAAGGATTCACTAGGCATCAAATTTATCCGCAATTTACAGCGGAGATACTGAGATTCAGAGAGGAAAGTAACTTTTCATAACTCACACTACTAGGAATAATCCTGATGTGGGATTACACCAGGTTTCTGGACTTCAGAACTTGATTTTCTGCCTCTAATCCCAGCTCTCATTAGACTGGGCCAACAAGTCCCCACATGGTTGAGGGTCAGAGTTGAGTATAGGAAACAATCATGTCCACAAAATTTGTCACAGCCACTGTCATGGTAGCTGACTCCTTACCCCTCAACAACACACACACACGTGTGCCAAAAGCCCTGTGAAATAAGGGAGGCTGTAACCAAGAGCCAGTACATGTGCTAAATATATGTGATTTTATCTTGTGCAACTTTGCTCTCTTTTCCAAAGGTATTTGTGTCGTGAGCATCCATTGTTACACTGTAGCTGAGAATAATTATGTTTTGAGTTTTGCATCATTAGATATTATTTCCTGTATGGGGGCCTTGCTTTAAATTTACCAATAACCACCTCAAAACATAAAAAATTCAATAAAACTCATTTACGTTTGTTTGGGTATTTTCAGTCCTGGCTTCCCGGAATACATCGGTGTTTGCAAAGGCTAATCTGAGTGCGGCGTGTAAACTTTCACCACTGAAAGTCTGCGTTACTCATGAAAACAAAAGGTGAGAGGTCCAGTTTCTCTGTAGATCTGTTTATAAATCATCAAGTTCATTGGCTCCCTGGAATTAGAGTGTAAATTCAACTAGGTTTGGTTGAACTAATCATCTCTTTAACTTGGGTTTGTCCATATTAGTTTTAGGCTGAAAGCCTAAAGACTTTCTTAAAACTAACTTATTTTTGCAAATAAGTTTTCCCTAACATCAGTTTGCTTTCCACTGTCAAAGGAAAATTAACAGGAGAATTAAAACTGCTCTAGGATGTGAAAACTATCAAACCTGTATTTGCTCACTGTGAGAGGCAAAATAATACTCAGGATTATAGATATGTATGCAATGTTCATTGACACTCAACTGTTTTTAAGACTGCTATATTATGTAAAATTATATTTAAATTAGAAATCTGATTTGAAAATTTGTGTTCATTTGGCAGTCCATAACACACTCCAAATTTCTCACTAAATACCTATAATGAAAAGAAAAACAGAACCTGACCACACTGAAACGGAGCTTCAAAAAAACCCATGAGAGTGAGCACTTAGCACAGAGCTCAGCACTCCCAGGGCCTTTACACATTGAGTTCCCTCTGTTTGTATTTCTCCTCTATTCTGTGCACCTAGGTGATCTCCACCCTTCCTCCAAATTTCAGATCAAATGGTGATTTCCTTAGGAATATATTTTCTGACCTCCACCTGCCACCACATCCTCTATCTTGATGCTTTATGAAACATTCACTCAAAGTACTTCTTTCACTGTCTAATTGAGTATTCATTAGTGTGATTACTCAGTTAATGGCTGGCTGTACTATAAACTTAGTAAAGTATGGAATTGTATTTTTTTAATCACTATTATATTGCCAGGACAAAAAGTAGTGCCTGGCATAAAATAGTTTCCCCATGCTAAATGAATGACCAAGTGAATTGTCATTTGGTAAGAACACAATAAATGGTGGCTAGCATACTATTTTTCCTTCTCTATCTTAATATGAGGGTATGTGACAGTTTCCAAAATTTCAGGTGGGCTTGGTTTTCATGTGATCCCTACATGCTTATACCCTTGCCATATAAAGACCACTCCTCAGTGGATCTTGTAGAAGCAGCGTGAAAACCACGTCTAGCTGAACCTGCAGGAGCACCAATGTTTCATGAATTCCGTTAAGACTCAGAAGAAGGGACAGACAAAACCACAAAACAACAAACAACCGAATGAAGAAAATTCCTATGGGAACCCAGGCTTAATTTCAAAAAAGACCCCATTTCAATAAAGATGCTTGTGGGGACTGTTGACATCAAGCTGTACCAAATACAAATCTGGACGACCTCCTTTTTACCTTGCTCTTCCTACATTTTTATTGACCGTAAGTGCTGCTTTCTTTTACCTCAAATTCCCCCTTTCGGTGCCTCCTTTTTATAGCCCTTCAGATTCTGTAACATCCAGAGGACAACAGCGCCTTAGGTGGAGAAGTGTTGTCAGGTTTGGGCTGCTTTATGAGAGGTTAAATTCTCTCAAGCAAGCCACTGTAGTGGAAGGTACGGAACCCGAGGAGCAATGCATTCTGGGCAGTGTATGTTTTCATGTACTCAGTGCAAAATATCAGAGAATGAGGCAGTGGGATAGGGTAAGTTACTTACAAGCTCAGCGCAAGAAAACTAAATGAATACCCAAAAGCAAGTATTGGACCGAAAGCTGGTCAGAACCAAAAGGGACAGCTAAATAGGATGAAGGCTAACTATACACCCCACTTGTGGTTGAACATGGGATATAAATAAGTCTAACTCCTTTGAGAATGAGTTAAGAGGAGAAGAAAAGCAAGAAGAGGAGGAGGAGGAAGATATATGTGTGTATATGTGTGTGTGTGTGTGTGGATATGTTGACACACACACACAACTTATAGCTAAGATAAAATACTGCTGAACCACAAAAGGAGAAAATCGTGTCCATGAATAAAGAAGACATAGTTACAAATTTTTTTTGATGAAGAAACTTGAAGGAAATTTCAGAGAATACATTGTTATTATCCACTATATAAAACAAGGCATTCCATCTATGAAATGGGAGAAAGTTGTGAAGAGAGAAAATGCAGAAATAAAAATACCATGAGATTAATTTGAGAAATGGACAACTCAAGGTGGGATTAAAAAAACAAACAAACTGAAAATGTAGCAACAAAGTGAAAATCCAGCACCATGACCTGAGGATAGAGTCATCCCTGTGAAACAGCAGAGCTGCAGAGATCAAACTTGAGAGGCAGTCTTAGAGGCGGTAGAAAAGGTCAAAGAGAAAAAACAGTGACAAAGAATATGATCAACAGGAAGGAAAAAGCATCTTGATCTATTTTTGAAAATAATTTTATACTAGAGAAGAACAATAAAACTGAACAGACGAAGTGATAAAACCCAATATTGAAGAAAATCGTCATCAGCTGAAAGAGATCTGACCATCCAGACTGAAAAGTTCACATTGCTCCAGGCAAAAATCAATGAACAGAGAGCCACAAATTAGGTATTTCTGACGAATATTTGGATTATAAGGGTAGAGAATAAAATTTATTGGTTTCAGAGTGAGAAAACAAAACTGAGGAAAAAAGATTTGTCTCAGACATTCTCTCTTTAAAGCTAACTACCAGAGTACAATGGAACTCTACATAATTTTGTCCTAATTATTTTACCCAGCTAATTTGTCTTTCATGTGAATGCAACAGACCTTCTTGGACGTGCAACAACCTGTAGACTATACTAGCTCTTTAAAACATTTCTTGACAGTGGACTCAAACTGGAGGAGAGCTGGATCGTAATTTAAAGTGGAAGAATGGGAACTTTGATGTTGGAGTGTCTTCTGATTCCTTACCACGTGGAGGAAACTCAGAAGATGAAGTTTTTAATGTTGGATGTGATATTTTGAAAATATTGGTTAAATAATATTTTGATAAATTTACTAAATTAGAAACAGGACATCTTCCTTCTAAAACAATAGAATAATAAAGTCTTTGTTAAAAGTTAAATAATATTTGAATTAAAATAACAAGTTTTAATCTCATAATACTTTTGAGAGACCCATGTAAAACAAATGATTCACAAAGATTAAACGTTAAAAATAGGTAAGAATATATTAAATAAATACAAAATTACAACCAAATATAAAAGAATCCAGGAATTCAATAATAGAGACTTTGTATAATTCAAGGCAACAAAATTTAATACAGTAAAAGACTCAACTTATATTGGCACAGATGTCATAAAAGGAGAGAATAATCATGGTCCTTCTGTCCTGAATAATCAAGCATCAAAAATATAAAGCATAATATCATAGGATTCCTACACAGAAATAATAATTGTGGGAGTCCTTAACATACCTCTCCATCTTTTTATTATTTAAAGCAGATAAAAATAAATGAAGCTATCCAGTTTAAACAATGTAATTAATAAAGATGAATAAGCAGATCAATATCAATTCATAAGCAACTACTAGAGACTAGACTTTTTTCATGTTTATCATTTACCAAGTTATTGTATGCTAGCATACTTATGTGACTAGAAGAAAGTGAACCAGAAAGAAATAAGGGAGATGATGTCAGACAGGTAGGCAACAATCTGTCCTTCATTGCCTTATAGATCAGGGTAAGGTATTTGAAGTTATTTTTAAGTGCAATGCAAGACATAGAGGGTTTTAAACAGAGGTTTGAAACAATCTTACTTATATTTTTAGTTACTGCATGATAATGGGTTAAAGAGGACAAGAAGTAGTCCTAGTGAGATGAGGATGACTTGGACTTATGTGTTAGTAGAGGCACTGTTGAGAAGTGGTCTGATTCTTAAATATTTGTAGGTGGCGATAATAGAATTGGGTGTGAAGTGTAAAGAAAAGAGAGAAGCAAAGCTGTCTCCAAAGACTTTGGCTATAGCAACTCACTGAATGATGTTGCCATTTAACGAGAGAGAGAATTTCCAAGGATGAGCAGGTTTTACTAAGGGGGAAAGGAAACATGGGGAATGAAGGGATCAAGTTTAGATGTAATAAATTTGAGATGCATCTTAGACTTCCAAGGGCAGGTGTTAAGTAGGTAATTAAATATGCCAGTAGAGTTCAGGAGAAAGGTTTAGGTTAGGGAACTCATTTTTGGGATCATGAGCATACAGATGATACTTACAACTACAAGAATGGGCGAGCTCAGCCAGAAAGCCAGTCTAGCAAGAGGAGAAAAGTGGATGTAAAGACAAGCCTTGGAGTGCTCCAACATTAAGTTTGAGAAGAGGATGAGGCACCTAGCAATGAAGGTTCAGTTTAGTAGCAGTCATTAGTAAGGCAAAGAGAAAATCAGGAAATTGTTTTTTGTCACTCAAGCTAATTTGAAAATATTTATCTTTCAAGAAAGAGGAAGTGTTAGCTATGCAAATCTTGCTGAGTAGTAAAGTAAGATCTGGACCAAGAATTGACCATTGGATTTAGCAATGTAGATGTCATTAATAATCTTGACATAGCGTGTTTATTGGGGTATAGAAATGAGAGTTTAATGGGACAGATGTAAGACAAATGGAGAGGAGAGAGAATGGTGACACTGAGTATGCGTAACTCTAGAATGTTAAGTGATGTGATGGAAGTTAAGTGGCTATGGAGGCATGGGCAGCATTTTCTTAAGTTGAAAGGTATTACTGCATGTTTGTAAGCTTATGGGAATGATCTAGAGAGGGGGAAAAACTCTGATGAAATAGAGGAAGGAGGAGTTATTTTCAAGAGAGAACTTTCCGATAGATAAGATGAGATGATATCTAGTGCACAAATAGGGAGATCTTATGGAATACGAGCTGTCTATCTATGGTACCCAAAGGGAATGCAGAGTAATACAGGGACACATGAAAGTTGGTTTGGCAGTGGGAGAATGTGGATGTTTTCTTCTGGTGGCTTATTTATTTTCCACAAAATAAGTAGGTGGGGCATTGTTGAGGGTAAGAGCCAGAAAAGATTAGTTAGAAGCGTGTTATGGAAGTTGTCACCTTTTAGAGTGGAACAGTGAATTAGAGAGATGTATTAGGTTCTGGTTAGTCCCTTTGGCCCACTTGAGGTTTGCAAGCTTATATTTAAAGTGAGACTTTAACAGCATGGTTGCTTGTTATTTCACAGCCAAATTCAACTACTTTGGTGAAGACACAGAAAAGATAAAGCACTGGTTATCTCAAGTTTGGAGGTGCACGTTTTGCAAGTGTAGTAGGCTAAATAATGCCCCCACCCCTAACGATGTCCGCATCCTATTTCCTGGAGCCCGTGAATGTTTCTTTATATGACAAAAGGGCTTTTGCACGTGTGATTAAATTAAGGATCATGAGATGGGGAGATTATCTTGGATTACTTAGGTGTGCCTGATGTAGTCTCAGAAGAGAGTCAAGAGATCAGAGTGGGGAGAAGGCAATGTGAAGATGGAGGCAGAGGTTAGAATGATGCAGCTATGAGCCAAGGAATGCCAAGCAGTCTCTAGAAGCTGGAAGAGGCAAGGAATGGATTCTCCCCTGGAATCTCCAGCAGGAACCAGCTCTGCTGACACCTTGATTTCAGAGCCATGACATTGATTTTAGAATTTTGACCTCCAGAACTGTAGGAGAACAAATACGTGTTGTTGTCAGCCACTAAATTTGTAACAATTTGTTACAGAGCAATAGGAAACTAATAATCCAGATGATTTCAGTGAAGGAAGAGAGGGGCAAGGGAGTTGAGGCAGGTGCAGCAGAATGATTCTAATGATGGTGAGGAGGGAAGTAAGAACAGGTGGGAGCTGATGTGTGGTGAAAGGATGCAGTGGATTTGGTGTGAAAGAATTGTTGGAGTGGAATTACTCGAAAGAAAGAGCTGGAAAAATACAATCTGGTGGCCAGAGAGTGGGACATTTGAAATAGAGATTTTGGAGGATATTATGGGATGAATATTTCTGACCCCATGGAATTCCTATGTTGAAGCCCTAAGCCCCATATGATGGTATTGGGAGCTGCAGCCTCTGGGAAGTACTCGGTTAAGATGAGGTCATGAAGGGGATTCCCCATGATGGGATTAGTGTCCTCATAAGATGAGAAAAAGAGCCCAGAGCCCCCCATCTCTCTGTCATGTGGGGTTACAAAGAGAAAGCTGCAGTCTGCAAGCCAGGAAGAGGGCCCTCCCAAGAACCAGATCTGCTGGCACCTTGATCTTGGACTTGCTAGCCCCAGAACTGTGAGAAACAAACGTCTGTTGTTTCCCCACCCAGGCTGTGGGGTTTTATTCTAGTAGTCCGAGCTGACTAACACGGATGGTGAATGTTTACAGTTCTAGGCTTGAACTATTAGTAAAAATGACTGAGATGGAGTGTAGGACAAAATCATCGGAAGTGATAATGTCAAAGAAATGAGAAATCAGGGATGTATGCATCTTATATGAGAAAATTGAAAACATGCATAACGATGGCAGGAAGAGTGGGAGAATTTCCAGGTGGCTGAGGTAATGGTGGCCATATAAATCCAAATCTCTCCAAAAAAACTAGCAGATCGACAAGCAGAAATTTCACACCTTCAGCAGAGAAGTCAGAAAATATAAACCTTAAATTATTTGTAAGTAGAAAAACAAACAGCGATTTCCAGCAGAGTTTCTTCTAAAACTCCTGCTGTAAGTCTTTGTGGAGAGGTGAGGCATCTGGAAAAACGGTACTGGAGAAAAGAAGGGAAACAGAGTGGCATGAATGAGGTAAACGCACATCCAGAAGGAGAAAGTGCCTCCTCAGTGGGAACCGTCCTGCTACTTGCGAACGCTGGCTCCAGGAAAACAACTGAAAGCGGCCCAGACACGCTGCGTGTGTCAGACAGACATCACTTCTGGGGGAAGAGGTGAGAAAGAAGGAGAGTTTCCACCTGCAGACTGGATGATAAGGGGTAAAAGATGCAAGACAGGAAAATTAAAGATCTGGCAAGACAGAAATAACCAGACAATGCAAAGGATACATAACCCTCTTCCCACCTCCACATTAAAAAGCCATCCATTAAGAAATTATCTTGTCTTTTACCAACAGAGGACATATGGGACTGGAGTCCCTAAAGAAATAAAACAAAAAACAATTTGAACTTACATGTAAAATTATAATTCAAGAAAATGTACAAGAAATGAAAGAGGACCTGAACCTACATATTGAAGGGGACCGTGAGACATCTAGAAAAATGACCCAAAGCGTTAAAATCAGAACCATATTCTAATGAAACTCTCAGCCTTTAAAGATAAAGAAAAAAAGTACTTAGGGCCTCAAACAAAAGATCATAATTTGCTAGAGCAAGAAATCAGGCTAATGTCGGAATTCTCAATAATAACATCAAAGCAAAAATGAAACAACTTTCTCAAGAAACTCAGGAAAAGAAAGTGTGAACCAATTACCATCGATCCTCATTATCTGCAGATTCCATATTTGCAAATCTCCTAGTCACCAAAATGTATTTTGTAACTCCAAAATCAATACCCATGGCATTTTGGGGGTTACTTGTGGACATGCATATGCATAAAGCATGAAAAATTTGAGTCGTCGGACGTGCATGATCCCGGCTGGTATCGAACGAGGTGACATCCTGCCTTCTCCTTTCAGCTCTCATACCGTGAATGTGTCCTTTTCATGGTCTATTTAGTGCAGCCTTTTTTTCTTTTGTTTGCATTTTTGTGCTCTTTGATGGTGATTTTGCTGTTTAAAGTGGCCCACAACCATCGTGCTGAAGTGCTATCCAGCGTTCGTAAGCGTAGGAAGGCTGTGACATGCCTTGCAGAGAAAATATATGCGTTAGGTAAACTTTGTTCAGGGGTGAGTTATAGCGCTGGTGGGCCATGTGTTTCATGTTAATGAGTCAACAATATATATTAAATTGGTGTCTTTGAACAGAAACACACATAAAACAAGGTTACATATTGATCAGTTAATGTAAATATTGTGACCAGAGGCTCACGAGAACCTTATCCGGTATTTCCCCTAGGGCAACGATTCAGTATTCACTAATTCAGCATTTGTGGCAACCTTATAGAGCAAAACTACCATGAATAACCAGAATCAACTGTATTTTATAGCCAGGCAATACGTTCCCTGAATATTAAGGCTATAGAAAAACACTTCTGAACATACAGACACCCGAGAAACACAGTCCACATTAGCCCTCTTTAGGAATCGACTAGATGTGAGTTTATAAGCTTCATTCAAATAAGAAATGACTGGGGAAAGATCAGCAAATCACTGGTGGTGAGCATTTGGTATATTAAGTACAGATCTAAGATTAAAACAAAAGTGGGATGAGGTTGAATAAGCACACGTAGGTATATGTTCTGACATTGTAGAAGTAATGAAACTGAACAAAGATGGGGAGAGAAAGGAAAGGGAAAGAAAAAAGAAGAGTAAGCTTATGTATTGTTATTCATATAATAGAGGAGAGAGAAAGGATACCATTAAAAAGTGACACACCAGAGAGTGAAAGGATAAATAACAAAATAGAAGGCTATGGACATAAGCAAAAATAAAACACAAGCACAAAAATATAAACCTTTTTAATTATGAAGAGGGCTAAAAAATGAATGACAAAGAAAATACATCATATAGAGAAGAAATAGGAATTATAACATGATACACATCTTAATTATAACAAAATAGTATGATGAGGCTGAACCCAATCATATCAGTCATATCAGTCAACACGAATGGGGTAAAGTCATCTGTTAACAGAACTCCAAAGTGAGTCTCAGTTGTGAGTTGTGTTCAAAAGACACCTAAAATAATGATTCAGAAAGTCTAGATGTAAGGATGGACAAAAGTATACCAGGAAAAATAAACCACAAGAAAGGGGTTCAACCCTAATACCAAAGGAGAATTCAAGTTAAAACATGTTAAAGGGCCTGTGATGGGCACTTTCTAATGCTAAAAGCTGTCATTCCCAGTGAAGATGTAACAGTTACGAATATCTATATACCACATAACTCATCAACTTCCTTTAAAAAAAAACTACAGGAGCTGAAAGATAAATGGGTTGAAACACTCTACTAAGAAGGATTTCATATACTGCTTTCAGTACAACACAGATTTTGATATATTTGTATGAATCCTAAAAGATTTCACACATTCAGATTCATGCAAGATCTCATCAGTGTATCAGTTAGGAATTTCTATGATTACACTTCCGCTTGATACGTCAAATTAAATCAATTGTTTAAGACTATAATATGTGTGTGTGTGTGTGTAACTTTATAAATAGGTTCTGATTTTTCTGGCCTTTGTAACAGTATAGAAAATGCCTGTCGATCATCAAAATAAGGTAATCAATCCACATTTTGACTTTTGCCCCAAATAATTACATTAGATTATTAATTCTAACTAATCCTTCTAAGTAATCTGAGTTCTCAGATAGCGTAAAATCTGTGATGAGAAAAGCTGAGGTAAACACATCAATTGGCCTTGGGAACACGAGTGGCCAGTGTAGATTCACATTGCACTTCAGGATATGGACACACACATTTTTAATGTCTCCTCAGAGTTCTCTATCTGTACAACCTTGAGTCATGCTGCACACTGATCCAAAATGACACTTCAAAGTCTTTTGCTCCATCAGTACCCTCTCTCTATCATGTATGACGCTTACAAGAAACTCTGTCAGGCATTCTGAGAACCAGCAGTCACCAGGCAGTCAGATGAATGCAGAATCAGATAAGTGAAATCATGTACTTGCTGAACAAAGAATAATCCATTTTAGGAAATGGAGGGACAAAAAGGTCACTCCAGTCCCGATGAAATCCATAGCAGCAAACCCTACATTTTCCTATTGGATAAAACAATATATTAAATATTTATGAAACCTCTTTCTTAGTCACATAGGAAAATTAATAGTTATTCTTCATGATAATTTCAAGACAAAATACCATGATAGAAGCCTCTAAAACATAAAAATTGGGTGAGACCTTTTTTATTCATCTTTAGGGGATTTCTCATGAGCATTTCCAGAGTGGACTTCAGGTTAGGGACAGGTTATGTAGAGACAAAGCTGGAATTGCGTACTGACACGCGCCTTATTATTCTCTCCTCATAATCCCACTCGTGACCTTTCTTCCAACAGCGAGAGAGATCATCAAACCAGCTCTCTACCCTTAATCAGTCATGTGTGTTTGTGTTATTTAGTGCCCTCTTCTTTTCTTTTTTCTTCTTTTATCTCTGTCCAGCTCTGGCCATTTTTTTCTCTTTTTCATTCATTTTTCTCTCTTTCTCCTGCAGTTCACTGTCTCTCGCCTGACCCGACTCCCCTACCTTCACCTCTCTCTTATCCCACTCACTGTTCTCTGAGCCTATCTCATGTACTTGTTCTTCTGCACCTCAGCGTGCCTAATTCCCTCTGCCTGGTGCTTTGACACTACTATTTTTGACATTATAAGTTCTGACAATCTCTCTGATACCACCTCCTTCCTAAAGCAATGGCAGGTAACAATTATCTCCCCTCCTTTTGCCCTCCTAATGTAGTCATTTCATACTTCTTGTTTTGGTCCTTATTCTTTTATATCTGTACATTTCCTGTCCAGCAATAGAGAGATGGGGCAATTTTCTGTTCTCAAAAGTTGAATTAAGTATGTGTTTAGTAGATATTTTTTAATGTCATGATGCCCAATAATTCTGCTGTAATGCCATAAATGAAATATATCTATGGTAATTAATCTTGCAGCATGATTTTAATAGAATCCAAGATATCATTGATCTTTGACTGGAGAAAAAGGATTGGTTAAGTGGTATTAAAAGCAAAATGTAATGACAAATAAACGTGCCTCCAGTGTGCTTCTGATGTTTGAGAACTATTTTATCTCTAGGGAAAATTAAACAGGCACTTTGCACAAAATTAAAATACTTTAAAATATTTCCTTATTTTTCTCCTGATGGATGCATTTGTTCCTTGGGTACTAAACACTCTGAACAGCAGAACCTAAAATTAGAGGGTTGGCAATTAATTGTCTGTTGTCCATTAGATGTAAGAGAGCCACTCCCACTTTAGCATATACCCCATCTTATAGGACATCTTATAGAAATATCTCAATATTCCAATGTGTCTTCCAGGGCACTGAAATTAAATCTTCTATGTACTTATCAGGCTTTCCATAAGACCAGGTGTTTTTGGTGATGAGAAGTGAGGTAGTGAAGTTGATTAGTTATCAGCATTTTCCCCTCACTCTTTATTTTCCTGTAAAACCAATCATACCTTTGGGAGAATATAACTGTGAGTAAGCTTAAGGTCCATTAAGGGTCGTGCTGGCAAGAATGTCAGCACAGATGGAAATCCATATTCAGAATAGGTATATTCCAGTGAAGAAACATTGCCACCCTTTCTATGATGGAATATTCCACAGTGGTGGTAGTTATTAAGAGAAAGTGTGTGTCATTGACCCCATGCACAACGTCCATACTAGCCATTTGGGCTTTGTGTTCATGAGCTCTAAAGAAACAGTGGAATGACTTCTGAAAGACGCTGACTGACATCCACGGAATGGGCCATCTTATTCACTGGATTTTTGAGCACTTCCTCTTTAGTGATGGTCTGTTGGTGAGCCTTCACATGGTACATAAGTATCCTCAAACATTGATCCCATTCTAAGAGTGCTATCCACTAATTTTCTCCCAAATCAATCTGGCTATCTTTTTGCTTCCATACCTAAACATCTGGCCAAATTATTAGCAGATCAAGATCCCTGCAGATCAAACCGTTCTTGGTACCACTCTTGTTCTGCAAACTATTATGGTTATTAAATCATCCAAGCCCTACCTAACATACACACACAGCAAGACTTGATACAATTCAGAATTATAAAGTCACAGCTGGGATATTACAGAATGCTATGGATCAGTGAATAATTTTTAGTTTACAAATAAAAAATAATTTTATCTACCTATGGGCCATCTATATGTACTATTGAGATTCTCCAGTTGGAGAGGAGGCTAGGAAGAAGAAATAACAATTGTGTGGGTAAATTTTGGTTTTTTGCTTAGGTTTGTGATTCTTAGTTTGTCATTCTTCTTTGGGTTATATTATGAAACAGACTGGCTAAGCTCTTGCTGCTCAGGCAGCTCTGCTGGCTCATGGTGCACCCACCACAGGTCTGCATCCAGAGAAGCAGTAGTAACATTATTTGATTATTCCTCCTACTGGCTGTTGTGCTAATCTACTGAAGGGTGCTTTATTTCCTCCTGATGGGAAAAAAAAGCAGAAGCTGCTTATTTCTATCCCAAGTCAAGATTCCTTGTCCTGCTGATTTGTTTAGATATTAGATTCTGTGACATCTGGGATTCTACTATGTGACTATGATTGTAATTGTCCCAACTGTATAGAGTTTAAAAACACTATTATGCAAAAAACAGTAAACATACATGAACATTGATTATCATCCATTTACCCAATAAATATGCTTTAAAGCTCTGTGATAGAAGTTATGACAAAATTAAAAATCTAGTAAGAGTGGTGGGGAGAAATGTAAATAAGTAGTAGTTATATGAGGTAAAATAGATGTCCCACAAAAGTGGTACAGCAATTATAGTACTTGTGGTAGTGAGAACTGAAAGGAGCTAGTTGGAGTGTTTGTGAACAGCAGACTTCGAAAGGAGATGAGTCAAATTGCCAAGAGAGTAGATCCTAAATGTTCTCACCACACACATGCAAAAATGCTGATGATGTGAGGTGACAAAGATGTTAACTAACCTAATTGTGGTAATCGTTTTGCAATATATACATGTATCAAATCATCACACTGCATACTTTAAACCTACACAATGTTACATGTCAATTACATCTCAATAAAGCTGGAAAAAAATTTGGAAGAAAAAGCAAATGGCAAGTTGACATCAGCAACATGGCAGAGTGAGCTCTTCCCTTCATCTCTCCCCCTTTGAACTGCAACTAAATGAACATTCATTGACCCACGGAGAATACCCACAGAGCACAATGGGACACCTAGGAGACCCACACAGCTATGCATCTGAAGGTGGATGGACTGGCTCTCTGAAAAGTGGCAGAGATAGGTGAACACTCCTCTACCCTTCCCAGGCAGCCCTGTGCACATTCTTGAACTCCTTCCTGGCCCATATGAGTGCCCATGGTACTGCTGTGGCCCCAAAAGTGGGAGGGTGCTCTGGCATGACAGTGGGAGGGAGTGGCAGCATCCTGGGGCCCATGACCAAATGCTTTCCCAGCTGATGAGAGAGCCCACCCTGCTGCTGCATTCCCAATGAGAGGTCCAGGCTCAACCCCATGAAGAAGCCCTGCCCACCAAACACAGTGGCCAGCATGACTATAAGAAGAGGTGGTGGCAGATATACATGCACACTAACACATTCCTGGCTTGGTCAAGGGCCCACAGTACCACTGCAGCCCCACAAGAGGGAATGTGCCTTGACACGGGGGCAACACTGAGCCCACATGCAAATGCTTATTCAGGCTGGTGGGACCATCCACTCTACCTGCACAACTTCCAGCAGATGGGGTGGGATCAGAAACACAGCTCCTGCTTCCTTCCAGTGGTTGCAGGTGGAATTTGTGAACTGATACTACCAAAAATAGACCGGCAAAAGATTAGTTCATCAAACACCATGAGAAACTACAGCAACAATTCAAAGCAAAAGGAGAAGGACAAAGCTCAAGAAATCAACACTGAAGTCACAGAAATTTACAATCTAAATTACAGAGAATTCAGGGGCCAGCCCGGTGGCACAGCAGTTAAGTTCGCATGTTCCGCTTCTCGGCGGCTCTGGGTTTGCCAGTTTGGATCCCGGTGCCAACATGGCACTGCTTGGCACGCTGTGCTGTGGTAGGAGTCCCACATATAAAGTAGAGAAAGATGGGCATGATGTTAGCTCATGGCCAGGCTTCCTCAGCAAAAAGAGAGGACTGGCAGTAGTTAGCTCAGGGCTAAGCTTCCTCAAAAAAAAAAAAAATAAATAAATAAATGAATTACAGAGAATTCAAAGTAGCTATCATAAAGAAACTCAACAAATTACAAGAAAACTCGGAAAGACAGTTCAATGAGCTCAGGAATAAAATTAATAAGAAGGAATACTTCACCAAAGAGGTTGAATTTATAAAAAAAAAAAAGCAGAAATTCTGGATATGAAGAACACAATTAGTTAAAAAATAATCTAGAACCCTTGAAAATAGAGCTGACATTGTGGAGGAAAGAATTAATGAGTTAGAGGATAGAACTACAGAAACACTTCAACTGGCGGAGGAGAGAGAACTAAGATAAAAAAAATGAAGGAATTTTTGGAGAAATATCTGACTCAATTAGGAAAGCAACATAAGGATTATAGGTATTTCACAGAGAAAAGAGAGGGAGAAAGGAGCAGAGAGCTTGTTCAAAGAAATGATAGATGAAAATATCCTGAACCTGGGGAAGAAACCAGACTTACAAATATATGAAACTAACAGAACTCCTAGTTACATCAGTCCAAAAGACCTTCTCCAAGGCATACATTAGTAAGACTGGAAAAAAATCAATGACAAAGAAAAATGGTAAGGGGGGCAAGGCAGAAGAAAATAACCTAAAAAGAAACTCCTATCAGGCTTTCAGTGGCTTTCTCAGCAGAAAGCTTACAGTCTAGGAGAGAATGGAATGCTATATTCAAAATACTGAAAGACAAAAACTTTTAGCCAAGAATACTCTATCCAGTGAAACTATCCTTCAGATAAGATGGAGAAATAAAAGCTTTCCCAGATAAACAAGAGGTGAGGTAGCAAGTCACCGCTAGGCCTTCCCTACAAGAAATGGTAAAGTATGCCCTCATACCTGAAAAACAAAAGGCAAAGGTATACAAAACATTGAGCAAGGAGATAAACAGACAGGCAAAATAAGAAAAGTGCAGCTTTCTTTCAGAGCAGGGTAGCAGATACTGAATTATAACTTAAAAGGTAAGGGAAAGGAAAGCATCAAAGGTAACATAAACACTTCAACTTAGTCATAAACTCACAACACAAAACAAAGAAAAGAAGTTGAAAGGATCAAGTCAACTTCCTTAAATTTGAAAATATATGAACTCAGCAAAAACATCCCAGGCTCCACAGATCTGACCCTGAGAAAAGAAAAGATTTTCTTTGAGTGGAACATAGCACAAAACCTTTATTACCTACTATTAATGATTATCATTATAATCACTATCGTTGATCGACAGTGGAAAAAAATAGCAAATGTTGGAGAACATATGGAGAAAAAGGAACCCTCATACACTGCTGGTGGGAATGCAAACTGGTGCAGCCACCATGGAAAACAGCATGGAGATATCTCAAAAAATTAAAAATAGAACTACCATACGATCCAGCTATCCCACTACTGGGTATTTATCCAAGAATCTTGAGATCAATGATCCAAAGAGATCTATGCACCTGTATGTTCATTGCAGCATTATTCACAATGCCAAGATGTGGAAGCAACCCAAGTGCCTTTCTACAGATGAATGGATGAAGAAGGTGTCAACTACTACTCAAGTGTAAAAAAAGACAAAATTGTCCCATTAGCAATAACATGGATAGTCCTTGAAGGTATGATGTTAAGTGAAACAGGCCAGACAGAGAAAGATAAACACCACGTAATTTCACTCATGGTTGCTACATGACTGAGCATTTGCCAAAACTCATAGAACTGTACAACAAAAAGCATGAATTTCCCTGTATGTAAACTAAAACATAAAAATGAAAATAAGAAACCTGCAGATTGGAGTGTAGGACCTGTTCAAGGTCGTTCAAGACTAACCACATTACTGAGTTAGCTCTTCAACTCTAGAATCCTGTTGGTGTTGTGTGGACTTCAGGAATCCTGCAGGAACCCAGTCAAGCGCCCATATTGTCCTCTGAACCCTCCTGTAAGATAAAAAGGCCATTAACTGTTTCGGCCTTTTTATCTATAATTCCTAAGGGATGGCTTGATAGGAGAGAAAACAGCCACTAAAATGGTGCTGAAAAGTATGCTTGTGAAAATTCAGTGAGCTGTTCACAGTGCACTGACGAATTTACACTTTTGTATGTTACATTTCAATGAAAAATACTAAAACATTTAAAAAGTCAGAATTCAGGTGGGCTTGTTCTGGGTGGCCGATAATAAGACTGGTTTTGGGTATGTGGACCACACATCACAGCACATATCCAGCAGGCAATAGGGAATCTGGGAGTTTGAGATCAATAATAGAATCAGGATGTTAATTTTGTTTCATTTATACGTCAGCACGAAAATGTGGGTGAGATTGCTGGACAGATTGTGCAGAGCAGGGACTCTTGAAGCAGAGAACAGTACCTTCACCTGCAGTACACAGAATGTTGTTGATTTAAAGACTGTGTCTCAAGGGTTTTTGAACCCCTTTAAAATAGGCAAAGTTTTGTGTGCATATGTATTTTTCTGAGTTCTACTCAGAAAACGCCTTTTGTAAAGGAAGAGCAGAGGACTGAACACAGAGCCAGGATAATCTACATTTAAGGGATAGGTTAGGGAAAGGGACAGGAGGGAGGGAGAGAGGGGAAGCAGGAAGGGAGACAGTAGGGAGAACAGACGCGCCGTATCAAGGCTCTGTAAGGAAAAGTCAAAATTCAAGGGAAAAAATCAATAATTTCAGTCAATAGTTACCGTGTTCAAGAAAGTTGAAGAATAAGAAAGTATTTCCAAATTTGGCAATTAGGCATTTGTTTTGGATCACAAAGAGGAAAGATGCAGGAGAGTTATTTTGAAGAAAGCCATATTGTATGCAGCTGAGGGCTAACGGGTGAGGAGAAAATAGCAGTAATCTGAGTAGGCTACTTACCAGTTAAAGGCAGGTAAGCAAGAGCAAGCCATACACTGAGAAATGTTAGGATTTAGGAAATACTTTTAAATCAAGGGAGTATATTATGTAATTGTTTACAAGCAGAAGAGGAAAATGGAAGTGATACATTAAAGTGATACATTAAAGACGTACTGGAGAAAAGAGACGATGGAATCACAGAAAAAGGACGAGGGATGATATTGGACAAAGATAAGGAACATTTCTTTATAGACAGCAGTGGAAGAGAAAATGCAATGACGACCTGGAGAGATTTGACGGAAGAGAGGAAAGTTAGTGTTTTTATGTTGGATGGCTTTGATTTCTTTAGTAAATAGGAGAAGAATGTTGTCTGTTGAGAGTCAAGAATGGATACGGGTTTGTATGCTAAAAGCGAGTGGAGCAGTGTCAGAGCAATTGCTGTGGGAAGTAAAATAGGGATTCAGAAATGATGAGGAATAAGAGGTTATATAAATTAAATTAAATTTTATCATATCATATAGAGTGTACATGTAACATATCATATAATGTGTATCACACATGAGGGAAAGTCAATTTTGTTCAGTACTTTATCATCATCACTTCTAATAGTGCCTGATATATCATAGGCATTCAGTAAATATTTGCTGAATAAATGAATAACTGGGTGAATGAATCAGAATTTTTATGACAATTTCAAACACCCAGGAATGAAAAAATAGTGAAATACAGGGCTGACCTCATGGGCCTGTGACCTGTGCAAGTACAAAGAACCCAGCTCTTAGAAGGGCCCCACAGTTGGTTTAATGCTCTGCTGTCACCATCTTGAAATTCCTAATAATTTTTTATAAGGCCCTGCATTTTTATGTTTCACTGGGCCCAACAAATTATATAGCCAGTCATGAATACACAGTTTTGTTTACCTAGTTTTAAAGGCTGGCAAAATGAAAACAGTGGGAAAGTGAGGGGTGAGGATTTCTTGGATGTGAAGTAGGGATGCCAAATTTAGAAAATAAAAATGCAGGGCACCTAGTTAAATTTGAATTTCTCAATTTTCATGGGACATACGATACTTAAAAATTATTTTTAAAAATTATACTAAAAAGTAATTTGTTGTTTGCCTGAAATTAAAATTTAACTGGTGTCCTATATCTTTTCTGGCAACCTTAGAGGAAATAAGCATATGATTGAAATGGCTGACTATGGATTCCAGGCAGATTAGGCAAATGAGAATATGGAAGTCTTGAAGAATAAATTGTAACCATAAGAATGAGGAACAGTTTAGTGTGAGTGGAAAAGTGGGAGAGAGAGCGATTGGCTGCAGGAGGGGGTTCAGAACACTAAATCTCATAGGTAGAGCTATTTTGAGTGATAAATTCGAAGAATTGTCTATGTGGATAATTAAGTTATCTACAGTCACAAATGGCAGAAGCTTGACCAGAGAGAAGAACTGAATCGGATCCTAAATTGGTATTGAGAACTAAGAAAATGTCTTTGTAAGCTAAAGGAGGTAAAGATAAGGAGAGGGTACTGGAGTTTTGTCTATAATCACCTAAATCATTCAATGCCTTTCAACTGCTTTCATTGAAAACAGCATTTTTCTATAATGCCTTAACTATTTCAATTTACTAATATCTTTGATTAAATATAAAAAGCTTATAGAAATCCAGCCATACGTATTTGTTTTACATCTTATGAGTTTAATTACATGATAAATTTTTAAAAATAGAAGGCCTCAAATACATTATATGATTCTCCAATGACTATTTCTCTTTGAGTTAGGGCCCTGTTTTGACAGTGAGTTATTGAAGTGTTTCATAAACCAGAGAGTTCATAAAATTACTAAAAGGGTCTCTCATTTAGAATACAGTAAAAATTTCTGCTCTTTCTGAAGAAGGCTGCTATGAATATTTATAAAATCTTTAAGAGCATCATTTGTAAATGTCAATTTAAAGATAAAGTATGATTAATTTTTTTAATTTGTTTATTTAAAAAAATTACCAACAGTTTACTTTAAAGGAACTTAATATAAATAATCCTTTGTGCCTCTTTGTAGTAATGTTGGTGATTCTAAAGCAAAATAATCTCCCTTATAAATGAATTTTTTTCTGATTTACATTGAAAAGGAGACAGACTAGAGGAACCATGGTCATTTTTAAAGATAATTGTATTAACTGTCATTTTATTTTTTATGCTCACAATTTAAATTTAAAAAACTCAATAGTAGGGGAATACTGCTTAACAATACAAAGGAATGAAATATTGATATGCAATACAATATGAATGAACTACAAATATTATATGAAATTAAGGAAGCCAGATGCAAAAAGGTACCATATTGTATTATTGCATTTATTTGGTATGTCCAGAACTGGAAAACCTATAGGGAACAGAAAGGTGACTTGTCCTTGCCTGGGGCAAATCACAGGAATAGGGAAATGTAGACGGGATTTTTTTTCCACTGTCGATCAATGATAATGATTATAATGATAATCCTTAATAATAGGTAATAAAGTGATTATGTTTTGTGCTATGTTCCACGCAAAGAAAACCTTTTCTCAGGGTCAGATGTGTGGAGCCTGGGATGTTTTTGCTGAGTTTACATATTTTCAAATTTAAGGAAGTTGAAAGGATCAAGTCAACAAGCATTTAATGGAATAAAGGAAGTTTTTTGTTTTATCCGGACCTCCTGTGTTGGAATGTTTCTTTGCTTCTTTTAAATATAAAATTGGACTCATCAAATTTCACATATTATAAAAGAGTATCAAGATTTCCATAGTATCTTATTTATTTTGTAATCATTAAACAAAATGGTGCAACATTTTCGGATGAGCATATTTTCCATAATTGTTACACAGATTTTCCTGAAGTTTGGGCAAAGGCTATAAAGATCTGATTTACTAAGAGAGCTCTATAGCTCACAGACCCACTAGCATTTGCATTGGTGGTTGTCATAAATGGATTGATCATCAGTTTTCCATTGTTCTTGTTAAGGGGATTAAAGTGTTTAGATTTTAAATTTTTGACTAATTATCTCTATCAACCCCTACTGGAGTTCATGTGATTTTATAAATTGGTGACATCTTCAGCCACTGCATTTTATTAGCTAAAGAATTTTCTAAAACTTGGATTTTCTACGAACATAAAAACTTTGGTTCCAAAAAGCACCTGAAAAGTTGTCAAGCCAGATGCTCTCCTGTTAGAGAGACCCTTAATCTGGCTCACACAAGGGGGAGTCAGTTAACTAATTCATTAATTAGTTAATTTATTAATGTTCATCATTCAAAGAAAGATTTCCAAATTCTCCAATTATTATAGCATTTAAAATCTTGAGTACTTTCTTTTCAAGCAACAGGCTCTTAGTAAATATTTCTTATGTACCTATTACTGTGCAAGGTTGGAGGCGTTGGTAGGAGTGGTGGGCAGAAGGCAGCAGGAGTTACAAGAAGAAATAAGAGCGACGGCATGTGTCATGGATTGATCTTGGGTTTTGGTATCAGATAGACCTGGGTTTGAATTATGGTTCTTCTAGTTACTGACTCTCTTGCATGACTATGGGCAATTTATTTAATTGTCATAAGCTTTAATAAAGAGCTTAATAAAATCCACCTTCCGGAATGGTAGGGAACACAATGGATATGAGTATCTGGCACATGGTTGAGGTAAGGGGATCCTAAGGATGATGGAAAAGTTCTAAAATTAGATTGTGATGATAGTTGCGCAGTTCTCCAAATTCACTAAAAATCATTGAATTATTCACGTAAAACCAGTGAATTTTATGGTACATAAATCATATCTCAATAAACTGTTTAAACAAACCCTAGATGGTAGAGAATCCATGTGGTATACGTCATGCACAACATTGAAATGAATGAGTGAAATAAAGAAGAACTTTTATAATAGCTGTAGGCGTTGACTGCTTGTTGCTGTTTTTGTTCAGAGGAATAGTCATGCAGAGCACCAACACAGGGTTTTTGCCCCTTTCCAGTAGTTAAACCAGCACTCTCCATTAAGGTTTAAGTACACAAGTGTATGTATACATCCTACGTTGGCTCAATATGGCTACTACTACTGCTATCAACAGTTTGCATATAGGTTGTATTTTTCTTTAGGAATAAAATTGGATGAACTATCCTTTAATTAGGTAGAAATTCATTACAGATTCTGCTTTAGTTGTCACAGAGGTGACTTTGCTGGTTATGTAAGTTTTTC
This sequence comes from Equus quagga, assembly GCF_021613505.1. NCBI lineage: Eukaryota > Metazoa > Chordata > Mammalia > Perissodactyla > Equidae > Equus > Equus quagga. The sequence goes on along the minus strand of NC_060268.1, from coordinate 5,033,727 downwards.
TCACAGGAATGAAAGTACCCAAGAATGAAGATGAGCTAATAATTAATGAGTTTACTAAACTGACTTGTTGTTTAAAGAGACCTGTAGTCTTCCTAGAGCCATTAGCATTTAAGAAAATCGATAGGAGAAAACAGAGATAAACATAGAATGAATACAGTGATGCCTAAAAATTTGTGGGTTTTTTGGTTACTGCAAGGTCATATTGATCTTAAATGGTGTTATCACAGTAGACTGGTGTACGTACCAAATTTTATAAATGGCAGTTGTTATTTTGCCCAAAATATATTTGAAAGAGAACAGAAAATATATTTCTATTTGGGTTGAAATTATGGTGTCTAATAACAGTTTGATGCTGAAAGTCAAATGTGGTCCAGATTCATCTCACACTTTTCCTGCCAGCCTGTGGGGGTGTTGCACTTTCTCACATGGTGTGAAATTCCCTCCACTGGAATCGTTCTTTTGAGTTCATCAACACAATATGATCACTATCTCCAAAAGGCTCTTGGAAAAATGCATATACTATGCTAGTGGTAAAGTCCTCTAGACTTTGTCACCTGGCTTGTTTTCATGTACTCCTTTAGAAAAATAGCTAGTTGTCATCTTGGAAGGAAAAGAGATTGCAGTCTTGGAAGGAAGGTGGGAATCTTATTGGGTAGGAGGAAGATTCTAAGTAATAGTCTTGGAAAAAAGGGTTGAACAAGACTGGTGGGATTCTTCAGTGCAGACCCTGGTACTAAAGAAAGTTCTAGAAAGATGATTGGGATTTCAGAATGAGACTATCTGAGAGTCTGTGCTAGATTACTAGATATGTTATTGAAAAGTATATGAGTGATGTTGAAGTAAACATGCTAATCGTGCAAAACAATGTAAGACAGAGTTTAAAAGCAACAACAACCATACCAATCACAAAAGAAATGCAAATTTGAGTAGTTTTTTTTTTCCTAATTTAAACTTTAACAATTCATTAGTTTTGGAAGGAATTAGAATTGTGCCCCCTAAAGAAATATCATCTGTGCCAATGATTTAATTAAATTATCTCAAACAAGGAACACTGATTTACGAATCAACTGAATCTGCACAGAGAATAGCTTTCCATCTGTACATATTTAAACGTATTACTCAAGAACCTCATTCAAATGGTCAGCTCGCAATAATGCTTAGAATTTATTTTGCATATAACTAATCCTTGGTAAAAAGCAGTAATTATTATACTGAAAATCAGATGTTCTCCACATGTCAGGCCAAGATTCTTTTACAGTTGTGGCTGCTGATTAATAATTTATGTACTAATTTTTTTCAGTGAAAAATCATCCCCTTTTGTTTGATGTAGTAGAATTTTATGGTCTTAAGTGTTTGTTCTAAAGATCAAGCCAGTTTTCTTCCTTGGAACTATATTGATTCTGTTCAGAGATATTCCTGCATCTAAAATATGCTTATCCTTCACATAATGAGAATACAAATCAGGCTTCTAAACTTCCAGAAGTTTTCTTCCACATATAGGTTCATGGTTTCTTCTTCAACTGACAACATTGAAACACAGCACTTCAAATACTTGTCAAATAATTCAATTATGGATTAACTACAATCCTACAGTTGTCAAGGGCTGCTTTAAAATACTTAATATTTAGCAAAAGTTGCCAACTCTTGATAGCTATTTCAAGTTATGCTTTTTTATTTTACCCAACAGTTGCATAGTAATGCATCAGATATTATTCTAAGCATAATCATTACCCCCATTTTGTAAGGGGAAAGTGGAAGCACAGAGAGGTTAAGTAAACTTTCCAAGTCCACTAAGGTAGTAAATGATAAAACTGGTCTAGGTCAAGGATGTGTGCCATTAACCTCAATCTTCAGATCTATTAAGTAGAATCATCAGTAAATCTGATGTATGTACTATAATTTACATCTCTCTCTCTCACTATAGCTATAGTTTGAGATCCCCAGAAGACTTCCTTCATTGAAAACTTCTCTATGTGTTTATTATCCACTTGTATAGATAGTTGATATACGTAACGTACATTTGAGCAACGTTTCCATGTCTTTTGTAAAAACACAGTTGGAGAAATTATTCAGCTTTATCAGCTGCAACTGGCAATTACAAAAAGGCCTGCTCAATAAATATATTAATTTTTTGCTCCAGAAATGTTTGTCGCTAGCATTTATGAGATTCTGAATACTAAATAATCAAAGATCTTTTCAATTTTACTTTGGCTGATAGGTTACTTAGAGATAAACATGGTGGTTAGCTTCTATAATTAACTGTTCTGGTTTCATATATTCCTCAGTTTTTAAAAATGGTATTTCTGGGGAGCTGCCCTGTGGCGTTGTGGTTAAGTTTGGCACGCTCCACTTCGGCAGCCCAGGTTCGCAGGTTCAGATCCCAGACATGGACCTACATCACTCGTCAGCCATGCTGTGGCAGCAACCCACGTATAAAGGGGAGGAAGATTGGCACAGATATTAGCTCAGGTTAATCTTTCCCAAGTGAAATTAAGCGAAAGATTGGCAACAGATGTTAGCTCAGGACTAATCTTCCTCAGCAAAAAAAAAAAAAAAAAGGGATTTTTGAGTTTGTTTCAAACATTTTATATTGTGTTTCATTTTTATAAATGTCTTTAAGGACATTTTTTGGAACTAGTCTAAAGCTACATTCTAAACAGTTTTAAAGAATTGTTACTTTTAGTTTGATTAGAACAATTTTCATGGATCTCTGGCTATTTTAAAAAGTCACATGAGTATTTTATAAAATCTTTGAGTCATTTTCTCCATCATTTCTGTAAAGGATGATTATCTTTTTAGGGGAATTACAGAGCTACGTAGGGTTAAACACTTCTCTGAGGTACCTGATAAGCAGGAGCATCAGACAACAAACCCAGCCACAGAGGGAATTTAGAGAGAATGATAGTATTTCTTATCCTATTTGTTCTGTACAGTTTGAATTTTGCAAATTTTGGCAGAAATAGGTTAAATAGTTGCTCAAATATTAATGGGAGCTTACTCTGATAGGCATTGGAGATACAGGACTGAATATAACCATTCTAGAGCATGTTGTTGAAGCCCCCCACTCTCTTTATTTGGGGGCTCCCTTGAAATTTGTCATGCTTTCGCTAGGCTTTCAGTAATTGTTCCTAAGGAAACATTGGTTTACAGATGTCAACAGATGTAGAGAAAAAGACTCTGTGAGGGAAAAAAATTGGAAAGTGCTGGAGTAAATAATATTTATAAATTTGCTTTTTCCCTTTTCTCTTTTTCATCATTGTTTAACTAAAGGATCTCTCATAGCCTCATATGGGTAGCAATGTGGATTTCCAAAAACTGACACGTCCTGCAGTATTTCCCCAACTAGCCTTTGACCAGGGAACACTTTTCACCTGCGCATGGGGGTGTGCCTGCACTTGTCTGTGTGTTTTTGGAGAGATAGTTGATGTTTCAATAATTGACAAAACTCATATAAATTAAAACTATTTATAATGTTAAACTCTAGAGGAAAGTAGGTTAAGTAGTTTTTAAAAAGTTTATTTTATGGACACTAGTGTAGCAACTGAAAAAATATAGATAGTTTCCACGGCAATTTTTCAGGCGGATTTAGGACTTAATCTGGAGAGCTAAGATGCAACACATGGAAAGGTACCGTGGTAGCTTTCAGGGTGTGCCAAAGACTCACCCCTTGACCAAACTGTAGTCAGGCTCCACGGAGCCCTCTTCTCGACTAGGTCTAAACCTTGTCCCCATCCCATCTGTGGCTGCCTAGCCCACTTTGAGCATGATCCTGCTAAGTCAGGTTAGCTGGAATTCTCTCACCCTTGATATCTGACCAAGTTCCTCAGTCCCCACCTTCATGTAATCCTGTTAGGCCCGTTAAGCCAGAGTCCCCCTACCTTGGTGTCTCCTCTATGTAATTTTCCATCCACTGACCCCCTCACTCTGCTTGTTGGCTAGAAATCCCCAGCTGTCCTGGCTGTATTTGGAGTGGAGCACCATTTCTCTCCTCTATTGCAATACCCCTATTAAAATAGTCCTGAATAAAGTCTTTCTTACCAATTTTACAAGCATCAGAATAGTTCTTTTGGTTAACAGGTGTGTAATGTCTCTTTGTTTCTTATGTGGCTCACTGCTGAGTGTGAAAGCTTGTTAATTTTCTTAGAGATCCGTGTGAAGAGACTTCAGCAATGCCTCTCTAGATCACACCTGTTAGACAGGATGAAGCATTCTACTCAAGAAAGAAGACAGTGGGGATGAAGAAGGGACAATTTTCTAGAATCAACTATTGTAAAATATACAATAGAAAACATATCACACTGAAAACGTAGGGCGTATTTTCTCTGAGTTGATCACATATTAGAATTAACAGCTGAATGGACATTAGAAATAGCCAAGCTCAATATATTTAATAGTTGCTACCATTGAGCTCTCCCGATTTTCTAGGCTCTATATTCAGCTCTATACGTATATATTCCTGTGCACCCCTCATACCAGTATTATCTGATAAGACCATTGTTATCATCTCCATGTTGCTAGACAGACAGGGTGAGGAGTTTTCGAACATCTTTATCCTACATCAGGAGAAGAATAATTCCAGAGAATTTGAAGGAACAGTCATCTCAAGTGAAACAATAAGAAACAAATTCACAGGCCCTGGAAGTGAGAGGAAACTTGACACAGCAAAGAATGGAGACCTTGGCGATATGTGTTTTGTGAATTTCTCTGCTACGGGGAACATGGCGTCCTGCCAGGGCCAAGTGAAAAGCAGGCTGTTTGAATTGAACGTGTGTATTCAAATCATGAGGTACTTACTTCCCAGTCATTATAAAAGCACACGTTTCTTGCTGATTCATGTAGGGAAAAATTATAAAGTCCAAAATAGTCAGGAAAGAATCTCTCGTGAATTTCTGAGATGGAAGCAAGGGAATTTGAGGGAACAGGTGGTGTTTTCCCATCTCTTTTTAATTCTCTTTGAAAGAGAATGGATGAAATAGTGAGCGAACAACTATATAGATGTAATTAAAGCAAATGCTTCCATTTTCTAAATGATGACTGCTGAAATAAAAATGAAAAGCTGCTGTTATGGAATGAAAATTAATGATTTTGAAAGATTTGGTGGATTCATAGAGATGGCTTTAAATTAAATTTTAAGAAAGGAGAGATAAAACTCTAGCTAAAACTACAAAGCCATGTATTGGAAGTGCAGGCGTGTTTGACTCCCTGCTCCCAAACCCATCAGTTCCCCCAGATCTGCTCTGTGGCTCGTGCAGCTCACTCCACCACAGGCTCTACTACCCGGCCTTCTCCTGGTGGAGGGAACGGCGCAAGTTCTGGACCAGTAGCCCGAAACTTCTCAATTAACTGATGCGGCTAATATCGTCTCTCTTTTTATCCCAATTCCAAAATGGACCTTTCTTTTGTTCCTTATCAAACCTTGTACCCCAATTTCAGTACTTTGATCACTTTCTTATTTGCTTGCACCGTAACCTAGTTCCTAAACTCCAGTTTCTGCTTCCACTGGTCAGCCTGTCTGGTGGACCTTGTTGCCTACTGCAAGGACAAATACAAATTAAAAATAAGAGGCTTAATTCTCCCTGTTGAAAACAAGGGAAGTTATTTCCTTCCATGCCCTTTACTAAGAGCATTTATCATAAAATTTGTAATTGTAAGTTCTTTCTCTGTGTCTTTGAAAGTATGTAAATCTTTTAAATGTTAAATAAGCTGGTCCAGGAATGTCTTTCTGAAGGACTTGGGAGCCATTTCTTTGAAATATAAACATCAAGGGAGATAACAGCCCTGTCTCCCAGTCTGTGGGAGGTTAGGAGCCTATCTTGCAGAGGAACCTGGCTCCAAGTTGCAAAGCTACCTCCTGTCATAAATATAGGAGCAGCTGATTTTTCCTTTGTTTAAAGACAATTAACTAACACAGATAGTGACCCCAATTACCAGGTGAATTTGGGATGAACTATGTGTAATAAATGGATGCCATCGATATCTCTTGCTTGAAGACTAATTATTGTTTATCTCGAGATCATGTATGTAATGGGTCGTACCTGCTTGGCTTTGTGAAGGGTGAGCTTTCTTTCTGTCTTTGCAGTGTCTTCGTGGATTCCCTGTGATGCGCATCACATTCTGGTTTAATGCATATTCGGTAATAAACATGTTTTCTTTCTCTTCTACCTTTGTGGAGAGATTGTCTGGTTTGGGAGAAAATTTTGTTTTTAATTCTATTTCTTTAACACTGTTCCCTGCCTCCGTATTCTACTGATGCCCTAACTGTTTATCTAGACGTCCTGCTATCAACCACTCTAGTCGCAATTATTATTCCACTCCCAATTTGGCCTCTCAGCCCAGTTTTGAATAATGGAAATATATTTGACATAGTGTAAAATGACTATTAGGAAGATAAATTCTGCTAGTTCCTAAGTGAAAGTAACAAGAAAACTGATACGAAATAATATTTAGGGGCTGGCCCGGTAGCATAGTGGTTGAGTTTGCATGTTCCATTTCAGCAGCCCAAGGTTCATGGGTTCAGATCCCAGGCTCAGACCTACACACCACTCATCAAGCCATGCTGTGGCAGCGTCCCACATACAAAATAGAGGAAGATTAGCATGGATGTTAGCTCAGGGACAATCTTCCTCAAGCAAAAGAGGAAGATTGGTAACAGATTTTCTTTCAGGGCCAATCTTCCCCATCCAAAAAAAAAAAGTAGAAATATTATTTGTGGCCTCAGACATCTGAATACCAATGAACAAAAAAATTAGCAAAAGAAAGTAAATGCAATTTCATATGAACCATTGCAATGTGGTAGAATTATGTCAGTGGGAGTGTAAGCTTTATTCTAAAGTTGCTTTTAATGAAAGAAATTTATTTTTATAAATTTTCAACATGGATGTGGAATCTCAGTGGAAAAGGACTAGTGTCATAAAAGGAGAACAAGGAGTGATAGGTTTGCAGGCATTTACTACAGACTGCTCAGTGAAACCCATGCTATTGAAAACAATGAGAAAGGTGTGTGCCCATCTGTATGTCTGTGTGCAATGGGATGCTGGCTGGGATTGGTTGGGAGTATAGCCAGGGCTGTGAAGAGTGTCCATGGAAAGAAATAGGACTGTACAGGAAATTCTTTGATAGCTTAAAAAAAAAAGAAACAGAAATTTCTAAATAACATTGAGAAAAGGTGGATAGAGTAGAAAGTGCCTAGTGAAAAAGTCTAAATAGTAATAAAAACTCAACAGGATCATCTCAGGAAAGATAAAGTAGTTGAGGCTTGAGTTGAAAATATGACACGGCAATGAAATGTTTATATTCAACTCCTCAGAAAGCAAGAAGCGGGAAAGAAAGAACAGTGAAAATGACAGCAGATACCGTGGAGAATGATTACCGAAATCATATTTCTTCCGTTTTTCCACTAGGGAGAAGGATCTTGGTAGCACACAGAAAGTATAAACAAAGTGCTGAAAAAGCTTTTCCCCCAAATTAGTTGAGGAGCTAATAATACACTTGGCACACACTTACTGCCAAATAGATAAGAAATGCAGGGAGCTGAAGAAATTTAGATAATTGACCTTGGAACTTGAGGTAGTAATCTCTGTGACTTCACAGAGTGGGGCACAGGGGCCAGAAAACTGGGACATTGATAAATGTTCCTCTGATTTATTAAAAGGACAACTACTTAAATTAATCCCTTAGTACCTTCTCTGAGTACTCATCTGGCAGAAGGTTTGTGAGGCCTTAGAAAAGAACATGACATGGAGCGAAAGAACACGGAAAGAAGCCAATAACAGCTCTCAAGAAAATGTCATGGCGAATTAACCTCATTTTGTGTGTGGTAAAGTTGCTATGTGATTGAGCAGGGGAATACCAGAAACGTGGTAATTTTTGAAGCATTTGACAATGAGTAAGAGGGTAATATATTGGCTATGTGCAGTGGGTTAAACAATAGAATATAAATATTAGTCTCTCTGGGACAAAGTGGAAGGAAATCTCTAGAGGAATTCTATATTACTCTCTCCTTGGAAGAGTAAATTTTCAAAATTAAAGGAAAATATGATTGTCATAGAATGTGGATTTTAAATGGTAAATGATCATTAAGGCAAAGGTAAGAGGGTTCACATTAAAAAGGATTGGAAAACTCATTTGAAACCAACAAGATGAAATAAGGGCTCCATATCAAATCATGTATTTAGCCTTAAAATACATTTTACATCTTTAGAATAAAAGCAAATGTTAATTCTATGGAAATTGATATGTATTTTTTAATAAGTATTTGAAAATATGGTCCCTGTCAGATTGACATGATTTCAAAGTCTGGGCTTTCCATTTTCTGGTGATTTGGGGCAGCATAAGCCAAGAAGTAATTATTGATGAGAATTTTAAATCATCCTGTTATCTATTGTGCTATTCTGCTCTCGCATAGAGGCCTATGCATTTCTCTAGCTTAATCTTTATCATACTGGAAACGAATGTTTGTTGGATTACCTTTTGTATTACATGTAAGCTTTTTGAAGGCAGAGATGGCGATGTTTTTGCCGCTATTTTGTGTATCTAGTGCAAGCATCATGCTTTGATTATCTTAAGTGCTTGATGAATGTTTTTGAAATTAAACTGAGCCATTAATACATGGCTTTCCCCTAAAAGCTAACTTCTTTAATTGTATTACCAGAACAGGACTTTTCATATCATTGAAATTAAGTGCCTTTATGTACCTTTTATTGTTAAATTATATCAGCAGTTGTGGTTTTAGTTCTGGAAGTCAAATTTGCATAGGAATCCTGATGAATGAGAAAGCCTCAAGAGTCAGGTAACCAGGATGATGAAAGTTTCTGAGAGGAGCGGTGGAGGGACCCACCCTGTGAAGCCATGAATCTAATAGTAAAATCTATGGGGAAAGGAACATATACCTTGTGTCTGTGTTCCTCCACAGGCAGCTGGGAGAAAGGCCCAGCTCAGCATTAGAAAGAAATTTGTAAACAAAACATAATTGTGGTAGACTGATTACAGAATGTTTCAGTTATTACCTTCCTTTTATCCATAACCTTTTCAATGTGGTTTTTCAACTCATTTCATCAAGAGGTGCAGTCTTCTTCTCCATCCTTGGGATCTGGACTGGCCGTATGACTTGTTTTGCCTAATACAATATGGCAGAAATGGCAATGTGGCAGTTATCAGTCCTCAAGGGGCCTTCAAGCACCTTCTCTTTCTCTCAACCTCTGCCATTGCCATGCAGGCAAGCCCAAGGTAGCCTGCTGGAGGGTGAGGGGCCATGTGGAACAGAGCTGAGTTGACTGATTCAGTCCAACAGAGGCCCTAGGATACCCATCCCAAATCAGCAAGCTGCTCCACAGCTGGCAGCAGTTGTTAAAGATGCTTGAGCAAGGCCTTCCAGCCCCCAAAGACTTGGGAGCTGATTAAATGCTTGCTGTTGTAAGACTCTAAATTCTGGCGCAGTGTGTTATTCAACAATTACTGATAAACCCATGCAATCATGGAATAAGCTGCTGCCTATGATAATGACTTCATCCATTTGAACACCAGTGGAAGTCAAGAAATACTGTAGGAAGAAAAATTATATTGGGCGGAACTCGTGGAAAATGTTAATTTTCCTTGCACCATGAGGTTATCTGATTCCTTGAATCCTTACCAAGAAATGGGATTATTTGCTTAGGACAATATGGGAACAACTGCATTATATTGTTCTAATCTTTAAAAAGTAAGGCATAAAAGTAAAGTAATCAATTGTTACAGCCAGGGTTTTATATTAGAGCAATATTGCTTATTAAAATAAAAACTTCCAAAACTTTTTCACATAAAAAATAACCCCTAAGTTAGCATAAATAAGTAAATTCTAACACAGTTATTCAATGAAGTTGATGAAAATAGAATTATAAAATATCGCGCTGCTAAATTTCTATGACATACTGTAGGAGCGATATATGTGTTTCATATGTTGATGGCACTTCCCTCCACTCTTCTTTACCGTAGGCTCCTGCACGCAGCGCTTCGCTATCCTCAGTAGCAAAACAGTTTGCTGAAGAATTAAAATTTTGTGAGACTAGTTTATTTAGTTTTCACAATACTAATGATTAAGATGTTTCTAGTGTTCTAAATTAACTGGCTATTATAAACATTGACCTTCAATTTATATTACCAATATTATTAAATGAATAATATGGTACTCATTTACTTGATTTACTTTGTGGATTTACTTGATTAATATTAATTGTGTCAACTTTCAGAATTTTTTAGGCAGAAAGAACTCTATTGAAAAATTTCTCATTCCTGAGCTATGATGATGTTTTGGGAGATTTTCTCATTGAATGGACAGTTCAAATGCCAAAGTCATGATATTTTCATTTAGTTAATTGAACGAGATATTCATGCAACACAGTCTAAAAGTTCCTTGTTTCTGTAGAACAGCAGATGTTTACATTACTCCATAGTGGACCAGATGTCCTAGAGTAAGACAAAACCACTGCCCTGGGTAGTTAAGACATGTATAATGACCGAACAAAACAGCCTAAAGTCATGTCTCTTTCCAACAAATTGAGGTCTGGACCCACAAGATCTAAGGGAATACCGTGACTGTCCAGAGGCAATATGGCAGCCTCAGTAAATCTGGAATTGGGTACAGTATTACATGAAAGCTTCCTGGAATATTTCTGCATTCGGAATAGTAATAAAAATGAAATCTCCTTTCACATTAGAGACATATCTGACTAATTCCAGATTCTTCATAAATATATTTTTTCTAGAAAAAATATCCTGCTTAAGATACTCCTTTAGATATAAAATACTCATTATATGTATATCAAATATAAAGCTGTCATTTTTCTCAAAGAATATAACTATCTCTGCTGAGAATGAGTGCCCCAAGGAGAAGGTAAGCATTATGGAATGCCCAGGAATGATCATCAAATTAATATGATGTGTCATGATGCAGAAATTAAAATCTGTGCCTGTCTTTAAGAAGCTTGTTGTCTAGAATGAATGGCTCCACGTAGTCAAGGTCTTGCAAGATGCAACACGGGTTAACAGATCCACTGACTGTGACGTATAGCCATAAAAGAGAAGTAGTTCAGATGACTTCATCAATTGAGGAAAAAGATGAAGAAGGTAGACTTTCAAGGATTATTTTAAAGCACTAGGTAGATAAACTATATTCTGGGTGAAAGCTGAACTGTTGAGTAACTTTTTATGGTTTTAATATTATGCCCATGACTGAATAATGCAACTGCCTCCCCTTAGTATCTCCATTGCTTGAGCTGTTCTTGAAGTAGAAAAGCAAGCAAACACCTGCCCTTCACATCAGCTCTAACACACCTTAACCTAACAAGTCCATCAAAGAGAAACAACTTAGATCCATCACTTCTTATCGGCTGGACTTGTGCGCAGACAGCTCAACACTGATCACCTTATAAACATGGGTCAAGGATTAGAAGGATCTGTTACTAACATCTTGGGTTAAATTTAAGTCACATGAAGCATTTGAAAAAATAGCCACTTACTAAATTGCCTCAGTTTAAAACTATGTTTTTGTTTCCTAAGAAGTAGATTACTACGTGTTATGAAATGCTAATTTTTCTAAAACTAATGATAATAATAAACAATTTATTTTAATGTATAAAACATACCCATTGAAAAGGAAGATTCCATTTTTTACATTTGATTCATTTTCTCATACATTTATTTATCCCTTTTAGGATTTTTAAAAAATAGCTTTGTATAAATGAGATTATACATAGCTTGGTGTAAATATATGTTTCATTTTTAAAAAATTTATCTTGTTCCAAAATTGTTTTAATATGATTGAGATTGTCTAGAAATGTATTCAATTCTCTTTATTAGACTATCCTTCTAGGATTTGATTCAATATCATATGGCATATTTTTTAAATCAAAAATCAGTCTTCATTAAAATAATAAATTCATTTTCTAATAACTTGTTTTCTGAAATTTCTCCTTCACTGACATTTGAGATGTGGTTTAGTGTATGTCTTCAGCGATTGCTCTCCCTTTACTGCAGCTGGAAGGTTAAGATAAACCAACATTTCTAATGTGATTTATGAATTGTTCTCAGGCCTATTATTTCATTTAGTTTTTACAACATATTTGTGAGATAGGTGTTCTGGAACTTTAAAGAGATGTAGACAAAACCTTAAAGAGATTGAGCTATTCTTTATTGCAGAATGTCTGCTTTTATAGTAAATTATCATAGTCTTTTTATTAAAACATATTCCTTTTCTTATCTAGCAAAAACTCCTTCTATGTGTCACTTACCACATCAGAGAATGATGAAGCTGGAGGGATTTTCACCAAATTTAGAGAGAAAGCTTGGGGTTGTCTGACTTGAGCTGTGGCTATGATGTTGCACACAATATTCCCATTGGGAACCCTGAGGACAGAGACCTTGTGGGGCTGAGCAGGCAGTCTGCTGAGCAGTGTCGAGGTTGATCCGTGATGGAGTTGTTTCCTGCTTGGGCAGGGGGAGCCTCTGTGGCAGTGCTCCAGGGCGATTCAACAGCAGGACTTTATTTATCTAAAGACAAGTCATGCTCCTATTAGTAACACTAACCAACCAGGCCGACTCTCCTTATGGCAAGATCTTCAAAGAACTATTTCTGTATGGAAAAAGCACTTTTCTTTACAATGAAGGATTTCTACATGTGTAATAAGTCTCTTGTGGTCAAACATATTAATGGCTTAGAAGTGTTGTGGGCTTCGAGCCATCCCTGAAAAACACCAAACGCAGGCAGTCCCTCCTAGAGTATTGAATATTTTGGAGAGTATAAAAGTCAACAACAATTCCATCTTGTTCTCTAGGCCTGAGAAATGAGCATCACTCAAAATATGAAAATAAATTATGAAACTACACTCCTTATACTTAATCGCAGCCCACTTATATGGGAGCAAAAGTTAGTTGGCTACTCAGTCAACCAACATTTAATTGTGGCCTATTTTCACTCCTGTAATATCAAATATTAATATGTGTGAGTTGACTGCATAAGTAAAGTAGTTTTCATTTTGCATTCAAAATCGGATACCCTCTGCTCATGTTTCTTTTCAGAGCACATAAATCTTTTGCCTTTTACAAAATCAAATACTCTCTGGCAAACACTGACCTTTATAATGTAGATTAAAAAGAAAAAGGCATAAAATGTGTGTATACAGTACGTGCTGTGACCATAATGGAACTTATTTGGAAATGACTAACAATAAATTATCTGGGAAAACATTAGATGCAACACATCTAAGTAATTCATGGGTCAATAAACAAATAATAAAAATATTACAAAATATTTTGAACTGGATGACAAGAACATACAACATATCAAAATATGGTTGCTACTAAAGCAGCGCTTAGGGGAAAATTTCTAGCTTTAAATGATTAAATTAAAAAGAAGAAAGGCTCTAAATTAATGACCTAAGATTTCTTCCTCAAGAAGCTAGAAACAGAAGAGCAAAGTGAAACCAAAGTAAGTAGAAGGAACAAAATTATGAATGTAAGGAGAACAATCAAGAAAAAAGACACACGTGGAGAAAATTAATGCCAAAATTAGTATTAGTTCTTTATAAAGATCAACCATATTGACAAACTTCTATCTAGATTGGTCAAGATACAAAAGAGACAGTAAATAAATCACTAATATCAGAAATAGAAGTTTTAACTACAGATCCTACACATTAAAAGGATAACAGGAATATTATGAGCAGGTTTATGCCAACAAATTCAGAAACGTAGATGAAATGGACAAATTCCTAAAAAAATACAAGATTTAAAATTGACACAAGAAAAAGCAAAAAATATGATAATGTCTTTATCTATTAAAGAAATTAAATTCAGTATTTAAATAATCTCTCTTGAGAAAACTTCATTCCGAGATGGTTTCACCGTGAATTCTACAGTCAAGGAGAAAATAACGCCAATCTTAAGCAAACTTTTCCAAAAAAGGAGGAGGAGGAGGGACTATTGAACAACTTAATTTATGAGGCCTAACTCTAGTAATATATCCCTAATAACGTAATTCTTAACTCTAATAACAAAACCTGATAAGACATTACAGAAAAAGAAAGTTATAGACTGATGTTCCTCATGAAGATAGATATAAAAATTCCTAAGAAATTCTAGCAAATCAAGTTCAAAAACAGACAAAAAATAACATGCTATGACCAAATAGGACTTATCTCAGGAATGCAAGATTGGTTTAATATTTGAAAATCTATCCATATAATTAACCAGAGTAAGAGAATAAAGGAGAAACACACATAATAATTTCAGGATGCCGAAAAGCATTTGACAAAACTCAACCTCGATTCATGATAAAAACACTTAGCACACCAGAAATAAAAGAGAATTTCCTCAAGCTGATAAAGAGTATAGAAAAAAGAAAAAATATGTGGAAAAATATAGCTATACTTAATGGTGAAAGATTGAGTGCCTTCCTCCCCAAATTGGGAAAAATTAATCAAGCATGACCCCTTTTACCACTTCTTATATTTCTATTCAATTTTTCACTGGAAGTCTTAACTTTTGCCAAAACGTAAGAAAAATAAATCATAAAAAAAATTGAAAGAAATAAGTAAAACTCTCCCTGCTTTATAATTATATGGCTGTTAACCTATTTCAAGGAATCTACAACTACTAAATCTAACAGGTGAATTTAGCAAGCTCACAGGACACAAAATTAGGATACAAAAATCAACTTTATTTTATAAAACTTCAGCAAACACTTGGAAAATAAAATAAACACAAACAATTACATTTAAAATATCTCCTCCAAGTCATAGATTACTTAGAAATAAACCTAAGAGAAATCATCCAAGTTCATCACAGTGAAAACTACAAGACATTACGAGGGAAATAAAAGATATGAATAAACGGAGAGATAAATCCTATTCATGGATTGTAAAACTCAGTTTTATTAAAACGCCAATTCTTTCCAAATTGATTAATGCAATCACAATAAAAATCCTAATAAACATTTTTTTTTTATATTCATGAGCTGATTCCTAAATCTACATGGACATGCAAAAGACCTAGAATAACAAAAGAAACTAAAAAACAAGACACAGTTTGAAGGCATGTTATCTCTAATTTTAAGACTTATTGTAAAGCTAGCATAATCAAGAGAGTGTTTTTTGTGAAAGGGGAGATTTAGATCAATGAAACAGAATAGATAACACAGAAATAAGTGCACACATATGTGGTCAATTGGATTTCAACAAAGAGATGAATGCAATTCAATGGGAGAAAGTAAAGTCTTTTCAGCAAATGATGATTGAATAATTAGATGTTCATAATTTACAAAACCGACATTAACCCTGAATTCACAAAACATACAAAATTACTCAAAGTGGTTATAAATGTTATGTAACAGCTAAAACCATACAATTCTTAGCAGAAAAGGGAGAACACCTTTGTGACTTTGTGGTAGGCACAGGTTTCTTAGATAGAACACCAAAAGCAGGAACAAGAAAAGGGATTGACAAACTGGACTTCATCACAATTAAAAATTGTGCATTTATTTGACCTAAATAACGTCTTAAAGTTGTGAAGAAAATGATAACCCTACAGTAGGTGGCTAATTTTAATTCCACAACTTATATATATAAATACCCCAATAGTGGATTGCTTTCTGTGTTGATTTCAAACCTTAGGGAGCATTTTCTTTCATACTTAACAGCGACAGCCCTTGTAGGTCACTCAGAGGACAGAAAAGGAGAAAGAAGGCAAAGCCTGAGAAATGCAAGGCTCGATGTGTTGGTTTCAGGGGCGCCTGGCGAGGGTGTTCCTGATGGCAGGGTCCCTCCGTCTCCTGGGCTTCACAGATCTAACAGGAAACCACCTGGGCAGTTGGATTTGACGCACACTGTGGTGTCTTCTCTACCATGGCGCAAATTTAACCCTTAGACTAATTCCATTCTGTTGGCTTTATCTCCACAACGATTTTGGTCAAAATAAATCTGTGAGTGGTTGGCAGATGCTGCAATACAGACGCTTCCATACTCTATTCACCACTTCCCAAGGGAGTAAAAGTAATAAAGGCGTAAAAGATTAGTAGAACTTGAACAACTAGTGAGCAACAAGCTAGAAAGAAATGGCATTATTGGTACCTTCGTGACAACATAAAAGACAACAAGTTTTTTCTCAACTTGTGACTCAAAGAAGCAGAAGAGAGTTCATGGACTCTAGATACTAGACTGCCTCTGTTTGAAACCTACTTTCTCACTTGACAGCTGTGTGACCTTAAGCAATTTATATAAACTCTCTGTGCCTCAGTTTTCTTATATGTAAAATGGAGGTAATACTGTTATGAAGACTAAACAAGTATTAGGAAGACTAAACAAGTATTATTTGTAAAGTACTTTGAAATGAACCTGGCACAAAATAAACCCCTATAGATTTTTACTAAACTTTTTGAAATATAAATAAAAACTCCAGACTTTAGTTACAGTATCCAATTAATATATGATCCCATAGAATGTTTGGTTTAAACTCCATAGAAAATACTATACAGTAATATAAATTAACAAATTATCCTTGGAAGTAAGTTAGATCTTAGAAATAATAATAGCTCCCCTTGAGCAAGTTCTGTCCCATGAGTTGGTCATTCTTTAGGCTTTATAGATTACTTTGCAAATGAGGGCAGGCAAACATCAAATATAGCAGTTTTCCCTGTGTTAAATGCAGAATGAAGATTCATCAATAAAACCAGAAAACAAGCAGTGTAGCAAACATCAAGGCTGGCACTTAGTTTTCTGCAAATCACATGGATAGATTAGCGTGTCGTCTCCCAGATAGAAAGAGACCGCCATTCAGTTTTCATCAAAATTCCACAGGTTTCAGGATTTCTGATCATAGGGTTCTCGTTGCTGTTAGGATGGTGCTCACTTTTTGAACACTTGAAGTTTTAAAAAACGTTAAAAATCGTTGGTTATCCCTCCTTCCGTGAAAAGGCCTTTCATGATCACTGATATTATCATTTAATAGGCCTTCTATTTTCTTATTGAGATATTAGGAAGTGAAGACCCTTGAGAATCCCCAGGACAGTTCTGGATACCGTTCCAGGGTGTATTGCCCTGAGTGGCATGCTTTGGGGCATTGACTACACATGGCCTGCCAAATTAATTTTAATACTTCCAATTTTCTAGTCTTTAAGATTTCTACTCCAAGTTGAGTCTTTTTGAATGTGAGAAACGCAAACTTCTAACAACGGCCCAAAGTCGGAATACATGTAAAAGCCTTTGTTAAAGTTTGAAAATCAAGGTAAAAATTAATTCTAGCTGGAAATTGTAGTCATGGAGGGTAAATTCAAGAAATCTCTGGTGCATTTTAATAACTGACAAAGGTAAGAGAACAAATGCAATATTAATTTTATGAGTTTTTTATGCTTGAGTAAACATGAAATTTGTAATTGTATTTACAGGGTGGGCTGTGTTGAAAGATAAGGGATAATTACATTCATGCCTGATGGGAAAAAGACTGCACAAATTATTCAAGTTGTGTATGTTAACAGAACTGTAATATTAGGAAATTCAATCAAATGTTAATTAATTACAAGAAAAAGTGCTGTCTATGAATGTATTATAGCAAGTAAATCTATATATTTTAGGAATTGAAAATATTTTAATTTTCTTCCCTATTATCATTTCTTCTGTCATACATAAAATATGGCACAATTAGACTTTTACATCTGGCAGATAATTATGATTTAAATAATATTTATGCAGCTTTCCTGGGTAGATAAAATATAAAATAGTGAGACAATTCTTAGTCTTCACACAGGCCATTTTACCATTATATACATTATAAATTATGGGTTAGATCTTTTGTCTTGCAATTTCTAATATTTTTGGTTCCAGGGAAATCAGACATTCCTAAACATGTTTTATAAATATATTTCTTGATTGCTGTAATGTCTTGTTCTATGGTTGCGTTTATATATGTAACAAATTCAACATTTAAGACAGGTAACGATAAAAAATAAATCAATTTTCGGAATGCTGCTCTCTTGTAAAGGCTCAGTCGAAGTAGAACAGATTTAAATATATGTTACAAAAAATCATGACAATAATTAGAATATTAAGAGAGTCTCATTCAGTCCTGCATATTTAAACCGTGGAACTCTTGTCTCTGTTCTGTTTTCAGTGCACGTGTGTCATCTAAGGAAGACACACCAGATGACTCTGTCATGCTTGTGATGTCACTGCCTGCTTTGACTTGTCTTGAAAGTAAACAGGACAGAGTCTCTAAACACAAGTGGTGCTGTGTTTGCCAAGAATAGGTCTTGTACAAATAGTGTTAATTCATTCAACAAACATTCTGAGTGTCCCAGGCTGTAGACAGGGGACTTTTATAGGAAGAGAGGTGCAGATGGAAGAAAGTCACCTTGCACTGCTTTGCCGTGGAAGTCGGAAAACAGAACAAGATGAGAAGAAGGTCATTTTTAAAGAACAGCGAAAATTCTGTGCAATTTGAATGCTGGGTTGATTTGATTTGTTTAAATGGATCTATATCTTTTGCATTTGCTTTTAAAATTCAAATATTCATTTATTTCCATTCTGATTAAGCTGAATAGAGGCACTTTGTGGTTAGATGATTCCGATTTGTTCATTATTTTAAGAACATCTTCCTGTGAATAAGCATAGCAGTAGGTTTAGTAGAGATGTAGTGTTTGAATTTTCTATTTTTTGGTTCATAAAGTAATGTTCCATATGACTTTAACATTGCTGGATATATTTCAGGAGTTAACAGATAGTCAAACGTAACCAAGATTACAATAATGTTTAAGTCTGGAACATATTCCTAACATGTATCCTCGATTCCGTTGACTAATGGTGGTTTTATGCAGAGAAACTTGTGTGTTTTGTTTAGCTTTGCCTGTTGCTTCCGTCTAACAGGACCTGTGAGCTGACGATCACACTGACTAAAGGAGCTCTTTACACGAGCCCGGGGACGCACCAGCATGATTCAGGGCCTGAAAGATGAATTATTCTTTTTGTCCGAATTTGAAAGTGCCTCCTTTTTTTTTTTAAATGGGTCTTGGTGAGGTGGCTTATACATGATAAAAGGAAACTGCTTGACAACATTCAACTTCCTGAAATTAACGTTGACAGGCTTCCGTGCTCAGCAGAACTGAAGCGCTGAACCCAGCATACTCCACTGCCTTTGGGTTCCCTGGGTTCCAGGTTTCCCAGCTGTCTCCACAGTCGGCCTAGGGTGTCACTCAACTGGTGTGCTCTTTCTCACCCAGTCTTCCGAATTAACTGCAAAGGTCCCATGTACAAGCAGGCTGTGTAAATTCCTACCATACGTGCTATAACACACTCCATTGCTTATATAAATTTGCTATATTCCCTAAAACATATGTATAACTCTCAGCTATGACCAATAAAAGAGAGAATCAAGCTCTTTTACCATTTTATACTTACCTTTTGGTATTTTAAAATGCTTTATCAAGTGATTAGAAAGTTCAAAACTGCAGTTGAGAGAAGCTCAGGGAAAACATAAGGACAAATTTACAGATTTTCCTGAAATTCAGTCACCCCTCACTGCACGTGAAATTCATTGCCAGTTTCTGGCAGGCGTCTAGGAACATGTGAAACGTGACGTGTGGACACTGCCGCTTCTTCGCTGGGCTCCTGTCTGTCTACCATGGATCTTTACTCCTTTTCACTACAATTCAAACGGCAAAATGAATATTTCTGTATTGATTTAGTTTTTACACAGAACTACTTTAGAAGTTGAAGATAAATCAAGCTGATTTCTTTTCTGAATGGTAATTCATTGAATTGGTTGTTAATTGTAATTATAACACAAGGTATTTTTACAAAATTCTGAGGACACTCAGCAGCTGTTAATGGTTCATATCACCTTTGAAGCAGCAAATCCAGGGGCTTAGAGGACAGGTTTTCAGATATAGGAAATGGTAGGTCACGGCAATTTTAGATCAGGCACTAGAGTTGATGGTACTTAAGTCAAGAATGTTTTGTATGATTTTGAAAGTTTGTGAATAGATTCACTCAACTAAAATGTTTAAAACTAGACATTTTTACCCTATTCAGATAGTTTAAAAATGTTATATTTTATAATTATATAAAATGCAGGCAACAGGAAAATTGTAAGTAGATATATCATCCCCAAACTCCATCACCTAGAAATAAATATTAACGTTTGCTGACCATAATTCTCGACTCCTTTCTGTGCATATACACAGACGGAAATAAATAGGTAAAGTAATTTGGCTAAATACTATAATTGTTTTACCAAAGATAAAAGTTTTATTTAATGGCTTTTCAAAGAAGAAAAAGCAAGTGAAATTAAGCTTAATAAATTGCTGTTTTTAGATAACATTTTCCTTGTAATAAGACATTAATTTCTAAAATATCTCTCCAATGGTGAAAATATATGAGAAATATTAGCAGATTGGGGTAATTAAGTTTTCTTTAAGTACATTTTCCCATTTGGAGCAGATGTCTATTGTCTTCTGGTATGAAATAAAAGGAATCGAATATATATTCACCTCCGTGTTTTTTGTGCCCTATCCTTCCAATCTTTTTCCACTACTTAATTACTCTTTTAACATTGCTGAGGGTTATAATGTTTGCCTGTTGTTTGCAATCATTATTCATGCATTTGTTTAGCTTTATTTCAAATAATTTAAAACAAAGTGTTTAATATGTAATATAATCTTTCCATTTGTTGCCGTTTCCTTCCTCCTCACCCTGCATGCTTTTGCTTCAATGTCTATGCGTACGTCTTATTTCAGTTCTTCTTGGTTATTCTTCTTCTTCGAATAATGGTACATCTGTTTGGGAGGTATGGAGAGGGAAGGGTGGCAGAATCTGGTCAATGGAAGCATGAGTAGTTCTAATTAGAGTCTATCTGGAACACCCTTTCATCCAGCGCTATGACTTTTGTACTGCTGCTCATCATATGTCAGCGGGACCACTGTGCTCACAGAGACACGCCTCAATTCACACACCCTCTGGATTGGGATCTGGCGGCCACAGGCTTTCCTTTACCTTTTATCCCACTTTAATTAGGCACTTCTCTTATTATATTTAGATCTTGAATTTTTCCATTTGAACAAGTTAATAATCTTGAAACAGCAAGAAAAGGAACAGGATGGATAAATTCCAATAATAATAAGATAAATTCTACCAATTTTCCAAGAGTATTTTAAGAGACCCAGTGCTATCATATCATACAAACACACATTTAGAAGTAAAAATTATAAATTAATTTAACTAGTTCAAATATTTTCAGCTATAGAAATTGCCAAACAATTTGATCTGGGTTCAATTTAACTTACCACAGGAATTCATCTATTATTATTTTGTTTCAAAATTATGATGTTAGACTACTGCGGTAGAAGTTTTCTCATATCTTTATCTAAAGAACAAAGGCCCTGCCCTCTTTCAGGTAATACAGTTTTTCCTGTGTTTTTCTTCGTTTTCTTCTAAAGGATTCTATTTTGATGACATTTTTCAAGGTTTGTAAGTTATTGTTCTTTAGGATTATTTGTAGCCCTTTGAATGAAGCCTTATGCTTGCTGTGAACAGTGTGTATCTCCAGTTCTTACAAATCTAGTATATACCTCTGCTGCGGGTGACACTGATTCCTTTTACAGGAAATAGGAATCTTTATTCACAGAACCAAATGATTACAAAGTCTCAATAGCTAAATGAACATGTATGTCTCTACCCACCTGTCTTCCAAAGACAACTGAAATTTTCTGGCCCAATGGACAAGAGTGTTAGCCTAGAGAATAAGCTGTTGATTCAGGGTGATATTATTTACTTGAAGATGAAAATCTCTATAAGGGCTATATGTCCATCTATTGTATAACACCTGTGAAATATCACAAATATGTATAAACTTTTTTGTTTAACTTTTTTGAAAGAGTCTCAAATACATATATACCCTCAAATAATTTAGGACAATGTTTTCCTGCTCATTAAAACAAACCCATGAAAAATTAAAAATATCAGGTAATTCTTAATTTGTATTTCTATTTTTATTCATATTTTTGATATTACAAAGAGATGAATTAGGAACTTTCATGTTATGATGACTTTTGTTTCCCTATGGAACCTTATAACTATGAGATTACAAAAATAAATATTTGGAAAAGAAATATCCTACACTACTTTTCTCATGTAAGCATTATATATAATATAATACACATACTATATAATATTTTACTTAATATTATATTGCTAATTCAATTTAATTTTATTTCATACTTATTGATGTGTTTATTTTAAATTATCCTCTTATGGGAAAGGGAATAATTTATTTAACAACTCTCCCATTATTAAGAATCATCAAGAGACCCATGGCTTAGATGGTTAAATTCTCAAAGGCCTATCTTTTAACTCTTTATTATCATTATGCATAATTTCAGATGTGGGTATATACCAAGATGAATAAAGAAATATTAGTGAAAAGAATATTTACTCATTACAGAAAATTTGGAAAATACAGAAAAGCACAAGAAAATGAAAATTGTACAGAATCCTATCACTCTGTTAGAACCAATTTTTCTTCCATTGTTTCTTTCCCAACAGATAGATGGACAGATAGGTGGACTACGTTAAATATTTGTATAAAATATATATTTATAATTTCCATTGCATAGAATTTATCTTGTATATACTACATAAGTATTACACATTACTTATGTAAATTCGTAGACTCTTTTGTATACTTATTTTTTCACTTAGTTTTGTAGAATTTAATTTGATGTTTTGAAAAAAGGTTGTGTCACTTAAAGAAGTCAACTATGTGACTTTTTGCCTTCTTTTCTATTCACAAAATTCCATGTTTGGACAACTTTGAGTCAACACTCCATCTTCAGGCAGACAGGACATTATTATTAATGCCCATCTTACAAATATGACCTTGAGATACAGACACGTGAATGAAAGATTCAAGTGAACAAGCGGTGCTGGAGTGTGGGGGTGGGGATGAAGCGTCTAGCTACCTACATCCTCCTGATTTATGTTCCTGAAACAGAATCTGTGGAATCTCTTCTCCACCAGCCTTTAATATTATATTTCTCCTTGAATTTCACAACCTACCATAATTCTAAAAGATAGACTTTGAGAGAACTTCCTCTTTGAACTTTCAATTTGAAACATAGAACATACCTACTCAGTGAAACAGAAAATGGCTAAGTCAGGGCTGACAGTATAGAACTCCTAAATAATAGGATTAATCATTTTTGATACCCAACTGAATTCTTGACTGTTTCACAAGATTTTCCCAGTCAATCCTTTGTTATGACACCATATGCAACCACAGCATTCCTCAGTTCTAAAATTACTGTTGTTGATGCTTTGTCAATCCTCAGTAAAGGAGCAGAGGAGCTCTGAAGCTTAATTATAGAAAACAATACCCATTCCATTTTAAAAACTGAAAGACATAAATTGTAACCTGTAAGTGTACATCTTTTAGAAAAGACACTGTAAGAAAAGAAAAGGCACATTTATAATGTGGAAAAAGTAGGACTCCTGCACTAAATAAGTCAGTAGACAGAGAAGAGCCAGTGGCCCTTTGGGTGTCAGAGAGTCAATAGGCAACAGAAGCGGCAGCTGCACACATCTGCAGCCTCGCTCTCCTCGTGATCTTTGCAAGAATGGTGATCCCACATAAAACATTCCAGAAAGTGCTAAGCAATTGTATTCCCTACATAATCCCGTGTTTAAGTAAATCATATTAAGCAAATCCACAAAAACAATGTTATGAAGAGCTGAACTGAGAAAGAAAAGGCAAAATTATAAACATGTAATTCTCAATATAGTGTATGAACAACTTCGTTTGCTGAGAAGTAGCTCATCTTTTTGCTGTGTGATGACGGTGGTAATTCCTTTACATGGTGTTTGTTGTAATCATTTATGTTTGGTGGAAACGTCTAACTATAGAAAAACATCTGGAATCGTAGATACATAATTTTGACTGGGTCTACTTTAAAGACCAAAGGGTAAAGAGAAGTAAAAAACAGACTATTCCACAGGAAAAACATAAAAGGACAATGATATTAAGAGGGCACAGCCTTAATACAGTAGGGAGACAATTACAGAGAGAGAGCCATGGATCGTGTTACAGAGAGGTGTAGGGGATGACATTGCTGTGGAGGAAAAAATAATCCCTCCTGTTAAAAATCATCAAAGCTCTTCATCTGATGGGGGAAACGCCAGTCCCTTGAGTTTCTGCAAGAGACTGAGAAAGTGTGGTAGGCTCCACACTTAGAACAACGTCCCTCCAACCCCAAAGATGGCCACACCTTAACGTCTGAAATGTGTTACATTACCTGGCAAAGAGGACTGTGAAGATGTGAGCAAAGTTATTGGCCTTAAAATAGAGAGATTATCCTGGATTATGCAGGTGGGCCCAATCTACTCCCCTGTGCTTTTAAATGCAGGGAACTTTCACAGGCTGTAGACGGAAGGGAGTTGCAATGAAACAGAAGGGAAAGCCGGAGAGATCCCAAACTGGAGAATTTAATGTGCCCTTGCTGTCTCTGATACGTGGGAGCTCACATGAAAGGATCAGAGAGGCCTTTAGGAGTCACTGATGGCCACCAGCTGACAGCCAGAAAGGAAAAAGGGACCTCAGTCCCGCAGTGACAAGGAACTGGACTCTGCCAACAACCCGAAGGAGCCTCCTGATCAGAGCCCAGCCACCAGCACCTCAGGCACAGCTTTATGGAACCCACAGCAGAAAAACCAGCAGAGCCAGCTCAGACTTCTGATTTACAGAATGGTGAGATCATAAATTTGAGTTGTCTTAAGCCACTAAATTTGCAGTAACTTGTTGTGACAGCAATAAGAAACTAAGACAGAAAGTAAGCCAATATTTATCAACAGTGACAGTGAAAATAAGTGGGTATGGAGACAGTTTACTGTTAACTCTTTGTTTTTGGGTTATTACATGCACTAAAATTTCTCTCTATAGAGAGTCCTAAATATTTAAGACTGTTATTCTTGGCATCATCTCTCCCTCAAATCCATGCCACTTCACAACGGCAGGAAAATGTAACAGGTAAAATTGAGGGGAGCAGGTGCTATATGAAATACTTCTTTTCACTTAACATCTAATCTAGAAATTCACAATTATTATTACTATCATATAACAAGATATATGTGAGATACAAAACTTATTATTTGCTGATGACATGATTGTGCATATAGAAATCAGAAAAAGTACGTAGAAAATATGAGAATTGATACAAAATTGATATAAAATTTAGTAAGTTTGCTAGATTATGGTCAATATGCAAAAATTCACCTATATTCTTTTATATGCACCAAGTGTAAAATGTCTTTTAAAGAAGATGATTGTATTTACAATAGGCACAAGAAACATAAAATACCTAGGTATGAATCTAAAAAAGTATACAAGATTTCCACACAGTAAGACCGCAAAACAAGACTGAAAGTGGGGCTGGCCCCGTGGCCGAGTGGTTAAGTTCGTGCGCTCCGCTGCAGGCGGCCCAGCGTTTCATTAGTTCGAATCCTGGGCGCGGACATGGCACTGCTCGTCAGACCACGCTGAGGCAGCGTCCCACATGCCACAACTAGAAGAACCCACAACGAAGAATACACAACTATGTACCGGGGGGCTTTGGGGAGAAAAATGAAAAAAAATAAAATCTTTAAAAAAAAAAAAAAAAACAAGACTGAAAGTAGTTAAAGAAGGTCTAAATAAATGGTTATGAATTGGAAGACTATATTATAAAGATTATAATTCTACCCAAATAGATCCATAGATTTCATGCAATACCAGGCAAAATGTGTGTGTGTGTGTGTGTGTGTAAATTGACAAGCTGATTCTAAAATGTATATGGAAAAAGAAAAGCACAAAAGTAGCCAAGATAAATTTGGAAGGAAAAAAACAATTCTGACATCATATACTATCAGATGTCCTGGCTTGTTGTAAAGCATCAATAATTTAGACAGAGTAATATTAGCTCAGAAATAGAAAAATAGAGCAATGGAACAAAATAGTCTAAACACAGATCCAAACGTAAAATTACTTGGTGTGTAATGAGAAACAGTGATCCTTTCAATAAATAGTACTGGGTTAGTTTGGATACCCATATGGAAAACAATCTGTTTTTTCTGTTCTTATTTATATGCATAATAAAAATTGACAGGTATTAATGTGCAATTCAAGTATTTTTGAAAAATGTGAACTCCTATGTAACCTCCGCCCCAGTGAAGATATAGAGCAGTAGCCTAATTCCAGAAAGTTGCCTAGTTTCCTCTGAGGTTAATCCTCCTACCCTGAGCCAAGACCTGGTCTGATTTCAATCACCATTAACTTAATTTTACCTTCTTTAGAAGTTCATAAAATGCATTTATTTAGTGTTCACTCTTCAGTGTCTCCCTTCTTACACTCCAGCAAATTTTTTAAAATTTGATGTAAATACAATTTGAAGAGTTTTGACACAAGTATTCACTCCTACCAGGATACAGAACATTGCCATCACCCAAAAAGTTTCATTTTACCCACTTTTCCACGTGTTTCTGACATTCATCTATAATGTTGTATTAGTTGTTTCTTTGCCTTTTTATTGCTGAGTATATATTCATTGTAAGAATACACCATTCCCCTAGTGATAGATATTTAGGTTGTTTCCAGTTTTTGCTATTTTGAATAAAACTGTTATAGATATTCTTGCACAAGTCATTTTGTGGATATATGTTTTACTTCTCTTGGGTAAATATCCCAGAAGGGAATTATTGGGTGATAAAGTAAGTGTATCTTTAACTTTGTGAGGAACTAGCAAACTATTTTCCAAAGTGATTATAGTATTTTTCACTCCCATGAGCAGTGTATGAGATTTTGTTACTCACATCTCAACACATGGTATTTCCAACCTTTTTTCTCTCTCTTTTATTAGAGTGAAGTGACCTTTAATTTTGCTGCTAACTTGCATTTTCTTGATGACTAATGATGTTGAACATGTTTATGTGATTATTGGCCATTTATAGAACTTCTTCTGCAAACTGCCTATTTCCATTCTTTCATCCACTTTTTATTATTTTTCTTTTTATTATTCATCTATGGCAATTCTTTATACATTCTGGATATGAATCCTTTGCCAGAAAAATATATTACAAATATTTGTAAGCCACTTAGGCCTGCCTTTTTATTTGCATCATAGAGTCTTCCAATGAGTAGAAGATTTAATTTCAAGGAAGTCTAATGTATTTATTTTTTGCTTTATTATTTTCTGTGTGTTGTCAAGGAAATCAGGTTCTAAGGCAAACAAAAAGCATCTCAAATCCCCAAATCTAAATATAGTAACTATTAATATGTTGGTGTATATCCTTACATATTTTTATTACTCAGAAATGATATATGGATTCCAAGGAAAAGAATTAAGGCTTTGAGATGGGCAAAAGTAATTTCTGGGTATCTTCTCTGGAACATTGTACCATCCAGGGATTACCTGATTCTACAGGAGTGTGTGGTTTTGCTTTCTTTGACTCAGCTGTTTCACTACACTGTACACGTAGAAGTTAGCTCGTAGAATTATAATGATGTACATCTGGAGTCTATATAATGTTATAAACCAATGTTACCTTGATAAAAAGAAGAAAGAAATTAGCTCATAGAAATGGAATGCATTGCAAATAGTTCTTGTCCATAGAAAAAAATGCCAATTGATTGTGTCCTGTGGAATGTGGTTGATTATTGCCCTATGGATAGTGCAGTTTTTGCAAATTTATTTCAACATTCCTTTACTGCATATAAATTTGTTGGTTTTTTTCCAAAGCAGTTGTAAAACATTACTAGTCTTCTCATTAATAATAAGTTAAATAAAATCACTGAGATATGTTAATTTTGCACCTGTATGAAAGTCACGATTTTACTTGTTTTTGAATTTTTCTTTTAGCAGCATATATCTACAAAACAGGAATCAACCTGTACAAATTGTTTTTCTCTTATCCACCTGTAAGGAAAAATGTCATTATTTTAACTATGCTCTGTTAATATCTCTATTATTTAAAAAACAATTATAAATCTGCAAGAAGACTGTAGACAGCTTGGGACATAGGACATAAATGCAAAATTAACAAAAAAAGAACCCCAAGGAGACAGTGAAAACATACTTAAAAACGTGCGTATGAATATAATCATACACATTAAAATATACAACAGTTTAACTTAAATATCACTAAAAATCATTTTCACCTAGCAGTTTGGAAAACATGAAAAAGAATGATAATGCTCAATTTTGGTAATAAGAAGGTAAGGTATGGCTGTTTGTACAATAATTTGGTAAAAACATTTCAGAGGATCATTGAACAATAGCTACTTTTCAAAAATGCTGAAAATTAGTGTATCGTTGATTAGCAGTATCATATATAAGGAAAATATCATGTGAAAATAATTAGACTAAGTTGATAAAAAGTTTTTTACTTATGTGTTTATATTTTGCTTTTTGGGAATAGATTTCATGTAATATAAGAGAATAAGATTCCTGGATACCTGTAAGTAAACAGAAAGACCCCAACAAACGTTGTGGACTCAGTTGTGAGCTTGTTTATAATTGTCAAGGTCCAGCACAGTAGTAAATTGTGCTTGTGTTAAGTACTGCCTAATTTAACTGTTAGGGGCTGCAATCACTAGCTAATTAGAACATAGTTTTTGAAACTCCCAAGGATCAAAGTGAAGAAGCATTTTGTTGTTTTTGTTCATGAGCCACATGTCTTTATTGTTGGCAAGTATGTAATTTCCGTGAGATTTGTATCTAATTATCATATAATTAATTCAGTGAATTATAGAAAATTATAGAAAAATTATAGGATAAACATGCACAAAAATAAGCAAATCTCACCTGTAATAATCCAGATGCAGTTGCTAACATTTTGGAGCATTTCCTTCTAGTCTGTGTTTATATGCCTATATAAGCATACACACACATAAAGATATATTCATTTTACTTGTCTGGGAAGCTCTTTATCTCTCCTTCCATTCTGAATGATAGTCTTGCTGGATAGAGTATTCTTGGTTGTAGGTTTTTTCCTTTCAGCACTTTAAATATGTCATGCCACTCTCTTCTAGCCTGTAGGGTTTTGGCTGAGAAGTCTGCCAATAGCCTTATGGGTTTTCCTTTGTATGTCACTAGTTGCCTTTCTCTTGCCACTTTTAGGATTTTCTCTTTAAGACATTTTAATTATAATGTGTCTTGGTGTGGGCCTCTTGGTGTTCATGTTGTTTGGAGTTCTCTGTGCTTCTTGTACCTGGATGTCTGTTTCTTTCCTTAGGTTAGGAAAATTTTCAGCTATTATTTCATCAAATAGATTCTCCATCCCTTTGTCTCTCTCTTCTTCTTCTGGGACACCTATAATCCGAATGTTAGTGCTCTTGATATTGTCCCAGAGTTCCCTTAGACTGTTCTCATTCTGTCTAATTATTTTTTCATTTTCCTGTTCAGCTTGGGTGATTTCCTCTAGTCTTTCATCTAGCTCACTGATTTATTCTTCTGTATCATCTTCTCTGCTAGTAAGTCCCTCTAGTGAATTTTTCATTTCCAGTATTTTATTCTTCATTTCTGATTGGTTCTTTTCTATATTTTCCAGTTCTTTGTTGATGAGCTCAC
Source organism: Equus quagga (assembly GCF_021613505.1). NCBI lineage: Eukaryota > Metazoa > Chordata > Mammalia > Perissodactyla > Equidae > Equus > Equus quagga. The sequence goes on along the minus strand of NC_060268.1, from coordinate 5,004,122 downwards.
TGCGTTTATCCAGTCTTCTCCCAATATCTGTGAGCATCCTTAAGAGTTTTTGTTTGAACTCTTTGTCAAGTAGGTTGCTTATTTCTGTTTCACTTAGTTCTTTTTCTGGGGTTTTGTCTGTTCCCTTGCTTGGAATGTATTCCTTTGCCTCCTCACTATGACTCTTTCTCTGTGCTTATATCTATGTATTAGGTGAGTCAGCTATGTCTCCTGATCTTAGAGAAGTGGCCTTCGGTAAGAGATACCTTTTGAGGCCCAGCAGTGTGCTTCCCTCTCGTCACCAGTCCAAGTGTTCCAGGAGTGTCACCTAGGTGGGCTACTTGTGTCCTTATCCTGTGGCAAGGTTGCTCTTACTGCAAGTACCCAGGGAGTCTAGTCTTCCCCTCCCTGCTGGCTGTTTGTAAATTGGGTTTGGGGAGCCCCAGCACCTTTGGCTACAAGGTATAATAGCACATTCCTGTTGCAGTTATCCTGTTAATTGAGTAGGTACCCAGAGTGGCTGGTTGCTAGGCTCAGGGGTTTACAGTTGCTGTAGGTCTCAGGCCTGCAAGGCTTTGTCAGCTCTCTTAGGATTGCAGCTGAGTGGGGCTGGCCCTAGACATGGGAGCACCCAATTGTTTCAGGCTTTGGAAGATGGGGCTGATCCTTTTTATGGCTATTTGTGAAGCACAGGTCTTCTACCACTGATAAGCCTCACCCCCCACAGGACCACACACACTGTCAACACAGTCCTGGTCCATGCACACTTCCTAGCCCCTGGAGCATATCCAGTCACCCTACTGCAGAGGCCCCCACTTCACCACCAACACCCCCCACGGTTCACCCACTTCTCACAGAAGTGGACACACTCACCTGCCTGTAGTGGATCAAGGCACCCAGTTTATGCAGGCAAACAAGTAGCCTGAGGGCTTGCTGTTGGGTGGGGTTGGTCCCTGGGGAAGGCTGCCTGCCCTGGCTGAACTGGATTAAATCTGCACTCTAGTGGATGTGGCAGACCCCTGGGTTGACAGGCCGGGGGAAGAACCTCTATGGCATCCACCGGGTCTGTATCAGCACGCCTGGACTAGGGTTGAACAATGGCTGCCACCAATGTATCAGTCTCTTGAGAGGTCCCACCTCTCACTGAGATGCACCCAGAGTCTACCAGGTGAGTCTCTTTTAGCCAAAGGACCATGCAGCTTTCTTTTTGGTGATTTTCGTTTGCTCTGTGAGATGGGTGAATTTGTGCATGGGCCCTTTAAGAGCCAGGTCTGTTTGGCTTTCGGCTGATTGGAGCTTTTCTGGGGATATTCCTCACTGTAGTTAAGAGCCAGCAAAGCCAGATAGTAGGACATCATCTCAGTTATGCTGAGTCTGAAGGATGCTTATAGCACTAACAAGCCCCCACTAAGTTCCCCACTTCTCCAGGGAGGGCTGCATGCCTTAGGGTGGCTCCCACCTGGCTGGCTGTGAAGTTCTGCTGCTCAGGAAGGTAGCTTTCTTTCTCTCCAGAAGTAATTTCTCCCTCTTCCACCTCAGTCAGTACTGTCCCTTGTTGTGGGGATTCTTTTTATCCAGTTTTCAGTTTTCTCTCCAGGGTAATTTTTCCAAGAATAGTCATAACCTGGTTGTGTTCCTGGGAGGAGGTGAAATCAGAGTCTGCCTATGCCGCCACCTTGATGAGATCTCACACGTGCATTTTACCTTCAGAAAATGAGATTATACTGTACCTGTTGTTGTGACTGCAACCTTGTTTCACTTGGCAGTAGATCATGACATTCTTTTTTTTATTGAGATGTAATTAACGTTTAACACTGTATAATTTAAAGGTGTACAATGGGTTGATTTGATTCATTTATAGACTGCAACACGATTAGCCAACACCTCTACCACATCTCATAATTATTGCTTTTTTGTGGTGAAGACAATTGAGATCTAGTTTCTCAGCAACTTTGAAGTTTATAATACAGTAACACTGGCTGTAAACACTATGCTGTGCCTTAGATCTCCAGAACATGTTTATCTACTAGTTGCAAGTTTATACCTTTAACCTCAATTCCTCCACCCCCTAGCTGCTCCTAACCACCATTCTATTCTCTGTTTCAATGACTTCAGGTTTTTTAGATTACATATATAAGTTATATAATATCATATATCATAGTTTTACAAATACATTCTTGGTAAATCTAATAAACACTTCCAGATATCTAAGCTAATTGAAAAGTAATATATTTCTCATGCATTCTGATGTTTTCTGATATATACAGGATCCTAAAACTTTACAATGGATTAACAATTGTAAATATAGTAGAATTTTAAAAGTATTTTTGTTTTATGGTTTTGTAAATACTGTAAAGTTGATAATCATTTTCCAAGAAGCAATAAGTTTTTATACTTAATGTGTATGTATTTTGCATCTTGGGAATAAATTTCATGTAATGCAAAGGAAGAATATTGCTGGATACCTGTGAGTAAACAGAAAGACATCAATAACAAACCTCAAATGTTATGGACTCAGTTTGTGAACTTATTAATAGCTATTAAGGTATAGCATGGTAGTAAATTTTTGTTAGTCACTATAGTTTAATGAGAGGATTTTCTAATTTAGCTATTAGATGCTGCAATCATGAGGTGCTCCTGGGTTTCAAACATAAAGGACCAAGTCCAGGGGGCATTTTTATCAGTTCTTGTGCCCTATAGCTGCATTTGTCTGTAAGATTTGATACTGGAGACCACCTGCTTCCTCATAAAATTTACCTTGCACTTTTGCTCTTCCTCTTTGTGTCAATCTTAGATTGATCTATTGTTGCGCCACCTAGAAAAATGAAGAATTTGGCACATTTGTGCTTTAACGTGCTTTTTGTAAAATTCCACTGCTCATCTACTTCGTAAATTATAGTCATTACATTTACATTAAGATCTTTCATACATAGAGTGTCCAGAGTGAGACAATTGTTCCTGATGTCTAAACATAAATTTAATTTTAACAAGGGCCATAATTTCACTTTCTACTTCTAGCTGGTGATAATTAAAAATTCTATAACATTTTATTACCGTGGATAATTCAAGCCCAAATAAATTTCTCTGCATAATCCTATCTTCATTCAAAGTAAATTTGCAAACATGTGCACAGTATTGTGGAGGAATCAAAGAGGTCGATGCTGTCATATTGGTCACATTGCTCACGTGACCTCTTTGTGTGTGTTTAGAGAGAGAGAGAGCAAGCTTTCTGGTGTCTGCTTGTAAGGGCACTAATCCCATCACGGGAGCTCTACCCTCATGACCTCATCTAACCCTAATTACCTCCCAAGGACCCCATTTCCAAATATTATCACAGTAGGGGTTAGGACTTTAACATAGGAATCTTGGGGGGACACAATTCAGTCCATAACGATAAGTAAGAGTTAAAAGGACAAGGGAAAGTAAAAAATTTCCCTGGAATATGGCTCTACAATTTTAAAACATGACTAAGAGGTTGTATGTTAGGAGTCAATAGGAGTCAAGCAATCCTGCTGTGAAGCTCTTCTGTCTGTCCTCTGAGCTGCAGTGGGACGTTGGAATGGTGGGCTCTTGAGGACAAGAGTGAGAACTTTCTTGGGAACTTCTTAAGGAGGATAATAAGATCACCTTATGAGAGTTACTCATATAAATATGCACACTCATCTGAAAGGATACATATGCATGGCCTGCAGGACAAAAAGACTCATAATCAAATAAAACTAGATTCTAACTAGATAAAATATAAGATCACATCTAAAGAATGAATATCAATTAGAGAGAAGATTTTTCCTTCATGGCTTAAAAAATAAGCCATTCATCAAGATATTGGCAGTGCCTATCCAATCACTACCTAGGAGAGGGGAATCTTTCTCAAGGGGTATACAGTATTGCAGCCCCACTGGCAAGACCATTCCAGTCTCAGCTGGATGCCATAATTACCTGAGTTAATCTCGCTTCCCTTGTTCTGACCTCACGCCTGACAAGTATTCATCTGAGTATAAATCGGCTCTCGTCTGGATCTGACAGTGTGGTTGTGCCACCCCCCAGGAGAGGCATATTTCTCATTGTAAATCAATTAAACAGCAGCACGACTTTATGTATTAGTCATTTCAGCTTTGGGGAACCCTCTTGAGAGATGAAACCCTTCTCGGTTTGCTAATAAAATCAAGTATCTAAGTTTTCAGGGTCCAAGAAGTCATGGTAAATGTGCAGAGTGCTAATCTGTGAAATGTGACGGAAGTCACTAGCCCTTCCCGGTGACATTCAGACATTGCTCCTGATTATGTTATTCCCCATTTTAAATTGGTACTTAGTACAACTGCTTTGTTTATTATCACCTTATTTATTATATTAACATTTATTATAATAACAGTCCTTATATTAGTTGAGTTATTGCCAGAACAACAATAAATTCTCATTTCTCTATTTAGTAATGGTAGAAACTAAGACTAGAGGCTATAAAGATTACATCATACTAATTATTGTTTCAAATCTTGACCACATCCATCAGAAATTAGGTAACTTTCTTTGCTTTATTTATGTGTGTGTGTGTGTGTGTGTGTGTGTGTGTGTGTAACATCATTTCCCTACATTTGTATTTATTTAGAAGACCCTAATTTTAAGAATTTCTCAGTCACTTACAGTCTTTCCATATTTCATAACCATTTTTGAAGATCATCTTCTCTCAGAAGTTATTGTAAGTCATTTTGCAAATTCTAATTTCTGCAGGATTTAAGGAGAAGGATGGCCTGAGCACAGGTTCCTGAACTTCCTGTCACCCAAACACTCTATTTGGACAGGCACACAACCCTACATGCCTGTTTCCAGTCTTCAAGGTGACCCGCTATGCCAGGATGTCCATGGAGAGTCGGCAGAGAGAAGTGTCCTGCCCGCCTCAACTGAGTCCTTCTTCTCACTCAGTGCCTGCAGGTGCCTCTTTGCTCAAGGCTCCCAGATCACCCCAGGCTGACTCGTCCTGCTGCAGTGATGTCTAATCTCTTATTGGTTTGTTTGATGTAAAACATATCAACCAGCTCTTCCATTTCAGACGGCTATTAGGGACAAACTATTTCAATTTGCAATGCTTGAAAGGCCTAGACATCTACTCTACATTTAATACTGAGTAAGGAGGTCCTTCCAAAATGTAAGTTCAGACAATCTAAATAGTTTATGCCATGAATTTTTATTATATAAAAGTTCTTTGCCTTTTTCAATACACAGGGCTGGGTAATGTTCATCGTTGTACCCAGCAGTGTCTACCACAGTGACAAACATTAGTTGTCAAACTACTCACAGTCGTTTGAATCCAATAATCCAAATCAGTTCTTCCATTAAAGTAACAATTCTAAAGATGGTGAGAATTTTCCTCCCACTGTTGAAATGTTTACTGTCAGAAAATGAGGACTGGGTTTCTGGTATCGTGGAATCCTTTTTCAAGTATTGTCCCCTATAACTATAGTGATTCATTACATATTTACTGACCAACTGCTAGATGCAAGACTCATTGAGCTATGTGACATGTGAGTCAACCGAGAATCAGAAATTCATGATGTTTATTTTTAATTTAGACATTTGTAGGTAACATTGTCTTCACCTCTCCCTCCTAGTAATTGTAGATATGTGTATGGTATCTCTTGCTTTTCATTTTATAAGATAATGAAATGATAATTATCATTTTAACTATTTGGAACAATTTAGCATTTCTAAGCTATTTAGAGTCTCATTTGGGGGAAAGTAAAAATTGACTGAAATGCATTTAAATTTGCATTTCTCCTTGACATTAAAGAAGGTTAAGAGCGCGTTTGTGCTATCTTTGAACTATTTTAATTCTTTCTGTTCTCAGAAATGAAGTAGAATATTGTTGATATTTTCCTTGAAAAAAATTTCAACTTAATTAACAAACATGAATTCGAAAGTTTAATGAATCCTTACTAATCTCTCTATTCTCTGATCTGGAATATAAAAAAATTTCTCCAGATGGAATTCTCTACTATCTCCCAACTGCCTATAAAAGCTCTACCTATGCTTCAAAACAGTTCAAAACCAGTCCTTTCCTGAAATAGATTTCTTTCTTTCTCTGCTTGAAGTTAGTTTGTTTATTTATTTGTTAATTCATTCATTCACTAGATTAAAAGAAAAAGTTCTGTTAGGCAGAAAAAGTCAGAAGAATGTGCATCCACAGAGCCAACAGAAGAAAGTGTCTGAAGGAGAAAGGAGTCCGCTGTGTCCTGGACGTCTGGGAAAGGCAGTAAAAGGGCATTCTTTATTGATCGTGATTCGGAAAAACAGAAGTTGTTAATGACCTTGAAAAGAGCAATTTCAGAGTGAGCTGAGGAGAAAATAGTGAGTAGGAGACAGAATCAGTGAGAATAGGCGGTTGCTTGGGTCAGTTGGAGCAACTGGAGTCAAGGGAGTTTGTGTTTTTTCTGTGCTTGTTTTAATAAAGGAGAGGCTGAAATGAGCTTCTGTTTGGGGTCGTGTGTACACCTTTATCTGTATCGTTCTGTGCAAAGAACAAACTGTACTGGACCTCAGAGGAACTAGTCTCCCTTTCACTCTGCTACTAACTCACTCTGTCATCTTAATCATTACATCATTATACATTCCCTTAACCTCAGGGTCTCATGTAAGATGATGGGGTTAAACTTCTAGATTCGACATTCAGTGACTTCCACATTGACATCATTTGTAGTTTTGAATATTAGGTGTGTTGACCCACATTCTCTTTAAATGACTCTCACTAAATCTCAAGGGAATTGGAGACCCTTGCAGAAGTAAGAGAGGAGGCCAGGTGAGAATGTCAGGTTTGAGACAAAAGTATTGTATACAAGACTGATGGTTATTTGAATGTCTTAATCTCATTTAATTTTATAAATGCCAAAATTATTTCCAGTGATTGATATTAATTTTATAATTACAATAAATGTTCTCACGACATCACAAACAGATAATTGCTTCTCAAACATGTCCCTAGTTAAAACTGAATAACCCTCAAAAGCTAAGTTTTATTGTTATTTTATCCATTGTATTCCCATTTGTGGTTAAGATTGCCTAGAATTCTACTTTCCTGACATTTACCTCACATTCTAGATGTAACCTTACTTTTAATTGGTATTTTATTTTTTAGGTTAGCATAACTGCTTTGACCATAGCTTTGATTTGATGCTCAGTATGGCTTTAGTGTGCCCGTCACTGCCAGCTTTCTTCGCCTCGCACCCAGCTGTCACTTAGAATTACATCTGAGTTTGTATTCATGCTGTAGTCATATTACTTTGTGATCAAAACTCTTTGATTGGGCACTTTGGACTTCTAATCAATAACCACTGCTCAAATTTATAATTAAATAGGACTTTGATAATTTGATGTTCTCCCTAAATTTCCGTAGTCATATAACAGTAGGTTTTTATTTCCATGTACATAGTGAGGTGACTAATTCCAGAGAAAGTGTGCTCTGTTGGGTTCATTTGTGGATGGGAGACGAGGACTTTTAAACCTGCAAATGGAACCAGTTGTAATGCATGCGCTCTTCATCATGAGTTAAACTGAGCTGGCCTTCTCGGTGTACAACAAGTTGTTAAAATTCTAGACCATAAAGAACAACCTAAGTCACTACGATTTTGATTGGAGAAGGGATAGAAAAATGATGAATTTTTAGTATTGTATATTTCACCTTAAGTGAAGTTTAATTTTTCCTTCGAATTAATATTTTCTTTTTGTGGAAAATTTTAACTTGGAGGTAGGTAGAAGGTAAAAAACTATCTACATGCCTATTAACCAAATATAATAATGACCTACATTTTTGCTTAATTTCCTTTCTGGTTTTTTTTTCCAATAAGCAACATAAAACAACAGTGACGACATTACCGGTTTATGATTTATTACATGCTATACATATGGCTTGTTTCCAAAATCCGCTTTTTAACCATAGCACTAATTTAAAAGTTATTTATAATTATATATTTATAATCCTGTCCATGTTAAATATGTCCATATTATTTTATTTAAAGTTATATTTTGCATATTTGTTAAAATATGTGTATTTATATGCATATATCTTAAAATAGTCGTAAACATAATGCAACTCTAAGTACATATCAGAGTTGTTTTTCTCTAAAGAGTCCTGGTATTTACTAAGTAATTTCAAACTTTTTAACAAACGTTTTAAGAGTGAACGAATATTATATTAGGCTTTTAAGGCACTTCTAAGCTTTTGCTGTTGTAAACAGTACTACAAAAAAGAGTCTTCTCAAAATTTGGCTTTCATTTCTTACAATAGTTTTCCTCAAGTGAATTTCTGGGTCAAAGGGTGTGAACACTTTTAAGGCTCCTAAGCACAGATGGCAACTTATTCCTCCAAAGAATGAACAATTTGCTCTGCAACAGATAGTCAATGGATCTTTTTTAAGTTGTTCAATAGTCAATGCAGGTTTTTATTATTATTTTTAAAACCTGTAGTAACAGCAAAAGCAGGTTTTTGTATTAACTTACATATCTTTGATTATTAGAGTGGTTAAGCTTTTTCTATATATATACCATCTATTATTCTCAATATAAAAATTAAAGATTCATATTCTTTGGCCATTACTCTTTCTAAGGTTTTAAAATTTTCTTTATTGATTTAATGAGGTCTTTGTATGCAGAAACCATTTGCTGAACTGTCCTTTCAAATTGCCTTGAGAGAACTAGCTGTTAAGAATGAGCGGTTGCTTTTAATGAATGGGTGCTGTCTACCATGATATATAAGCATCATAATGTATTGCTTCTGAAACTGAGAGAAATTTCTCCCAGATCTCAGAAACAAAACTTATGCAGCTTCTGAATGGTTGGTGTATTAGATATGAATATTGAGGCTTGTTTTATTCTTATTTCTTTAAGAAGCTAAGAGTTGAACGTATAAACTGTCATTAGTTATTACATAGAATATTATGGTATTTTTCTTCTAATGGTACTTTTATCATCTATTCCATTAATTTTGGCCTTTTAAGTTTACTAAGTATTGTTGTAATAATGTACATATTTCTGTAAGGCATCTCAAATCCTATTTTTGAAAGAATGAAGGGTACGCACAGAAACCTCAATTCAGTAAACAGAGAAGTGCTTTCAATAGCTATTGCTGAAGCTTCTTCTCATTTTAATTAAAAAAATTGTGTTATATTTTATGTAATCAAATTAATTGTTTTCCCCTGTGATGTCTTCCATTCTTTTTTAAGCTTAGAGAACACAATAATGTAAATGAGGCCTGAATGTTTGGCATGAATAGATGCAGAGATGAGGGAGAGAATGGATCTGAGAGTCCCCCTTCTGTCCTCCTTTCTACTTGTGACAACTTAAAGTATGCACAGATTGTGAGACTCTTGGGCCTTTTCGAATTGTGATTTGGCACTACTGAAAACTTTGGCCACAAGTAATGGAAAACTCAACCAATATCAGCCTAAACAAACAGTGTTTTTCTCCACCTAAAATGAGGGTAAAGGTAGATGCTCGACATCTTTGTGAAATGTCTTGGCCTTTCCCTCATGGCTGCAAGATGGTTTCCACCTTCCCAAGTATGAAATCTACACTCCAGAAAGGAATAAGTTGAGAGAGAGTGGCACCAGCTGACTTCCACTTGAATTTTGAGGGATAGAATTCTGTTACATGGCTACCCTGAGCTAAGAGGCAAGTGCTTGCCTTCTCTGGTCTCCCAGTGGAGGAGAGCAAGAAAGATTGGGATGCCAATGAGTGTGGAGAATGGTTAGCATTTAATGTTTGTATGCAAAGCCACTTGCTAAATTTTAAGTCGATTGTTTCTTCTTGCTCAGATTATGAAGTCATTTAGGTTTGCTTCTGTTCCTTTTTTCCCTGCAAGAGTATCTAGCAAAACACATAGCGTTAACATTTTTAAATTACCTATTTAAATTTCAGGATAAAAATTAGTATGTTATTGTTTCTTGTTAAGTGTACAGTCTTAGATGGAGACATAACCTAATTTTATAAAATTTCTTCAATATAGCAGCCTCAGTCATCTGCACTATAACCAAACAAGTATTTCCCTAAGAATTTACTCAGCAGATGAGAATGGAAGTGTACCCAGGTCCCAAACCAAGCTAAATGTTTTAGAACTGTGTTGAAAATTAGATTACTGGTCCTATTAGTTTCTACCATCAAGTAACAAATTATACAATTTAGTGGGTTACGATGACACAAATTTATTTTCTCACAGCTTCTGTGGGCCAGGAATCTGGGAATGAGATAGCTCGCTTCTCTGCTCAGGATCTCACCAGGCTGAGATCAAGGTACTGGCTGGGGCTACAGTCTCATCTGAGGTTTAAAGACCCCTTCTGAACGTACTGGTTGGCAGAATTCAGTTTCCTGTGATTACAGGACTAAGGTAACAGTTTTCTTTCTTACCGTTGGCCAGAAACCACTCAGTTTTTAGGGGCCATCATTGGTGCCTTGCCCCGCGGCCATCTCTACTGGCAGTTCATGGTTTGGCTGTTTGCTTCTTCAAGGCTAGAAGGAGCACATCTTTGCTGCACTGAATTACTTGGGCTTGTGTAATCCTTTCACTGCTTCTAGCCTCTTTAAAGGGCTCACCTGATTAAGTCAGTCTCACTCAGGATAATCTCCCCTTTGATTAGGTTAAAGTCAACTGATTAAGGACCTTAGTCACCTCTGCAAAACCCCTTAACCTTTGCCATATGGCGTAACCTAACCCCAGGAGTGGCGTCCTATCCGCAGGCTCACCCACACTCGAGGGGCTGGGTCTTACAGCACAGTACACCACAGGGCTGTAATTGTAATCCTGGGGACCCTCTGAGAATTCTGCCTACCACACTGATCAAACTTTAGTATTGTTTCAAGAACTAATCATGAAGCACAGAGTTAGAAAAAGTGAAAAACAGCAAGTATATCTGAGGAGCTAGAGAATCTTCCCAGGTAATTTGGATTATAATTAAAGATTTATTTGGACATGGAATGTTTTTAATCTAAGCATGATAGGATCGACTTTACTTCAATGAAACAGACTCCACTCTCAGTGTTCCTAACCACTAACCCCCACCCCCAAGAGGTAACATGGAAAACTTGGTAAGGTCACTCTCATGTCTAAATTGCTCAGTGGGTGTTACCTAAGATTATTTTGTTTACTGGTGGATTAAAACACATTTTCTTTTTGGCACCGCTGCATGGTTTTGAATGTTGGATGACTAGCATTTTGTTAATGGAATGATTAAGTATAAGCTGTACCATGTGGGTGAAAATGAGCTTTGCAGAGAACTACAAAATGATTTGACTTCTTGTCCTTCAAAGAGTATCTGGAGAAATTGAACTGATTGCAAATTGACTAGGATTGAAAAGATTTTATGTTGAAAAAAGTGGCTTTATTCAGAGAATTCTTATGAATCATTCTTTTGCATCTTTTTCAGGGCATTGTACTGTGGTAGCAATCACACATTCTCATGAATCTCCTCCACTCTTACGAACTTGCATTATCTGACACTCATTTCATCAGTTAAAATGAGGCAAAAGCACAAAATTGGGATATCATTTGGGAAAAAAAAATCTAACTGGTGATTTGATGATACATCTGATGTTTCTTAAAAGCATCTATGCAGAAAGAAAAGGAAGCAGCTTATTATTTATAGTGAAGAAAGTCATAACCTTGGAGTTCGTCCTAATCCTACCCCAACTAACTCTAGGAAATTCGACAAATCTAACCTTTTGAGAAAATTGGAGAAAAAATTATCTCTATACTCCATTATATCACTAATGTATTGGTAATATTATGTGAAACGTATTAAAGGATAACTTTATAAATTCAATCAAATGGATGGAATGCATTAATCTTAAAAATTTTGTTCTGAATTTTATGTTGTTTTTAGATGCACAAATGTGATAAAATTATGTTTTCATTCTTTAATTTGGTGAGGCTTTAGTAAAAGAACTATTTGCACCACATCTCTATGTGTATTTTAAAGACATAATGAGTAAAGTCAAAGCATAATGTTAGAGAAAAATGGAAGTTTATTCAATTCAACTTTTTCTCATCAGTAAATTTTCACCCCTCTAGTCCGTTTTATATGTCCACTGAAAGACCTATGAAAGATAGGGCTAAGTAGTTTAGATTGAGTATACAGCGAAGAAGGTACCCTACATTTACAGAAGGGTGTCTATTTCCTGGATGCAAGAAACTCTTGGCTTTTATTTTACTTAAATTATGAAACCAAATTAAACTTGTTTTTTAGATATTGATGTGAGCACTCCATAGGAATCTTTTGCTTTCTGCAACTAAAGTTTTTAATTTTATTTTGTTTTAAACTTCAATGATTATACCATTCCAAATTGGAAAACAAATGCTTGCTAGTTTATATATTTACTTCCAGAACTCTGTGTAGAATACATACCTCCTATACTATTTCTTTCCTGGTTATGGAAAGAAAACTTTTCTTGCTATCACTATTTCAGTTAAAAACATGAAATTCAGAAGAAAGTCAATTTAGGATTTGTGTTTTCTCTTAATTTCTTTATTATTTTGAATCAGGGAGCAGCGGGGGTGCATGTGGAGAGCATAGAGGTAGGAATATTCCTAAGCTTCCCAAATTAAAACTTTCAAAGTTGCTCACTTTGACCTCCCTGTGGTATACTTCTGTTTTCAATTATGATTTCTTCTGACGCTTTAATGTTCTTTGCAAAAGGTTTTGTAAACCCAAGATGGTATTTCTGATAACTTGAGTTAGAAACTTCTTATTCCATTCCTACTTCGGCCTCTAACTCCTTGAATGACCTTGAACAAATTAATATTCCTGCTCTTATCTCTAATGGTAAAAAAAAGAAAATTACCGACTAACTCAGAGGGCTGTTCTGAAGCTTGATTATAATTACGATTCATAATAAAGTCCACTGAGATATTTCAAGAAAAGGCATTTTACACAGATAAAATATTATTATAAAACTCTCTAGAGTCTTCATTTGTGGGTTATTATTTACAGATTTCAACAGAATTATATTTCGGTTGTGCCTGTAGGGTCTCTCAGGTTTTCTGTCGACTAAAACTTTGCTTCCCCATAATAAATGTTTACTAAGTCATGGTTTCCTTGAAGAAGAAAATAGAGCACCTCAAAATTGTTGAGTAAAGTACACAAACTTTAAATTACCTTCCCTTTACAATCAAGTTGGGGTGAGTTTAAAGTTTTAAGATATGTAACACATGCTTAGAGTAAGACTCTATAAATCACCTCATTCAGACTGCTCTGCTTTTATCTTTTGACAGGGTGTTAAAGAGACCTGCCCAGGCTCACTCAGCTGTATTTTTTCCTATTTCTTTATGCGCAGTGTTGATGACAGGGTGTAAGTCTAGTGTCTGAGCGTCTGGTCTGGGTTCCAGCGTCAGATTGTCTGTGGACAAAGGTTTGCTCTATCACATATAAGCTGTGGGACTTTGAGCAGCTTATAAAATAGTCCACACCTCAACGTCCCCATTTATAGAATGGAGAGAATAATAGGATGGGCTGTTAGATAAATGAGATAATACATATCAATGCTCGGTACATAATAAGTACTCGATAGATGTTAGCATTTCCTACAGGGCTGGCCATGGCTCTGTTCCTATATGTCAGTAGTCTTTTTTGATTAAAATTAGAGTTAGCTTCAGAAGGGTGAGTGTTTTCATTCTGGTTTTATCTATGTTTACAATGTGGGTTGTTGCCTGTCATAATTTTTGCTCTGTTCATGTTTAAACTTCTTCCTTATAGTCTTTATTCATTACATGGTTTTAATTTTCATGTTATGGGTATGAATCTGCCACTGTCATCTAGACATTTATTAATAATAACAAATATAAGAGTGATTGATATTTACTGAGCCTGTGTTATGTGCAAGGAATATTTCCAAGTACTTTACATTCATTATTTTGTTCTATTCTCAAAATAACAACGTTAGTTAGGTATTATTATCATTATCCTTATTTGTAAATAAGAAAGTCAAGCCTCATGGAGACTGGTCAAGACCCCTTAGGTCTTATGGACAGAGCCAGAGTTTCATCTCCTGTATCTGACAGTAAAGCCCGTACTCAGAATCTCTACGTTCTACTCTCTTATGTTTCACTTCAGTGTCCCTCCATCACTTCAAAATATACAAACTCACATTTTTAATTCCCAATCTGACCTCTTTCTACCATGTATATTTCTAATATTCCTATAATCACTCTTACTTGGAGTTCAAGATTCTTCCTGTAACTTACTTCTCGCCCTCTAATTTGGCACCAGTTTGCTTCTGTTCTCCCTTGGTAATATTTCCAGCTTAAAACCATGTTCCCATTAGTTACCCACCCGCCTCCATTGCTGTGTGAGTCTCACTGCCCCCACCCTGGACCAGGCCCTCCTTCCTCAATGCATGTCTGCACTCCTGCCTGAGCTCCCAGTTCTCCCCTAACTTCAGCTCTCCACATTACACTCCAACTTGCCATTTACTGACTGTGTGAACTTGACAAATTAATTTATCTTTTCGTTACTCAAGTTTGAAATGTGTTTACTAATATCTACCTCACAGGGCTGATTTAGACTTCAAAACCTAACATTGATGGATTTCCATACTTTGGCCCATTTAAGTCTAACCTATTTGAATTCCCCAAACAATCTAGTTGAGCAGCACTAGTTGGTTTTTCCTTTATCTTCTGAATCTTTATATTCAAGTCCTTGCAGTTCACTCAACCTGGAGTGAATGTCTGTCTCTTCCCTCCTTGGCGTCTAGTTTCTATGTGTGCATCCAGTTCCAGCTCAGGCTCCACTTTCTCAAGGTCTGTAAGTTTTCATTTTTTTGCTCTTCTAGAAATCTACAGTACGTACTTTTGTTTCTTGGTGTCGCTTATTTTGACACAAATAGGTACGAGGTCGATGAGCATTCCTTGCTTCACACTTCCTCATTTAGATTGCATCTTGCCTTTTATGCCTCAGAGTACCTAGTTTAATGCTTCATATACAGGAAGGTAGGGGTTTAGTAAACACTTGTTGAATTATTTTGACTCTTAGGTCAATTTCCCTGGGACTCAGTTTATAATGGAACCCAGTGGAAACTGTCATTTTCCCCCACAGCCACCATTCCTCCTTTGTCTCACTGTGTTGCCATCTTGAAGTTTAGATGGGATAAATCTCACCTCCAGCTACAAGAACAGTCCTATTTTCAAAGACTAATTAGATTTATTCCCTTCTCATTGCCCCAATGATTGGCTCAGGAATGGTGACTCAGTCTATCAGGCTGAAGCTAATCAGCCCTTGGCAATCACCTGGGTTTCCATCACAGTAAACCAGGTCTTTTGTGTATGGTTTAGGTCAGTGGTTTTCAAACTTAGTGTGCATCAGGATCATCTGGGAGACTTGTTAAAATACAGATTTCTGGACCTCACCCTCAGAATTTCTGTGGTCATAGGTCACCCCCCAAGAATTTTCATTACTCTGCTGGTTGGAAGACCACACTCTGAGAACCACTGGTTTGGGGCCTTGCTACTCAAAGTGTGGTCCACACACTAGCAGCTTTGACCTCATCTGGGACCTTGTTAGAAATGCAGGATTTTGAACTTGAAGACCTAATGAACCTGAATTTTCAGTGTAACAAGATCCCCAACCAGGTGATTCACGTACACATTAAATTTGAGAAGCATGAGGTAGGGAGAGACTTATCCGCCCTCTGCTGTCCAAGAAGCAAGTAACTGGTTGATGTGGCCAGTCATCCTGTGACCATAAGCGGAGCAAGCTTTAAAATGAAGCTGCTGATAGAGAAGGCAGAGTAGAGACATAGGAAACACGGGGTCCTTAGTGGACTTGTTAATCTGGGTTCACTCTTGTCCGAAGTATGGATTTTATTTTATCTTATTTTACTTTTTTTTCTTGGACCAAAAATTCCTTTTATTGTTAAGGGCATTTTGAGTTGGAATTTCTATTTCTTACATATTAGCTCTACAAGTCTATGGCAGGAAAAGTCTATAGTGCCTTAGATTAGTAAGATATTGCTGCCATAGTGTTTAAAAGCTTATGAATTTATTTTCCAATAAACTGGTATGTTGACAGCATCAGTATTTAGTAGCAATAATTCGTGTTATTTTTAAAAAGTAATAACTGGAATAAAGAGCGGGACACACAGGAAGATAGGTCATTTCCTCAGGTAACTGGGCAAGAGTTGAAAGAAACACAGGGAAGGAGAAGACTAAAGCCAAAGGAACGATGGAGGTTAATGTCCCTAATCTCAGACCATGTGCACAACTGCGCACGTCACCTGAGAGGAAGGAAAATGACAAGAACACTATTCAGAACCATGCTTTGA
The DNA here is from genome assembly GCF_021613505.1 of Equus quagga. Lineage (NCBI taxonomy): Eukaryota > Metazoa > Chordata > Mammalia > Perissodactyla > Equidae > Equus > Equus quagga. The sequence goes on along the minus strand of NC_060268.1, from coordinate 4,987,850 downwards.
GTACTTATCACTTGCCGGCATTGTATTCAGTGTTTCTTATACTTTATCTCATTTAATCCTCATTAACACCAGACAAGATGGAAAACACTCCTATCATATTTATTAGGAAACAGAAAATACGAGAAATGAAGTAACTGGACTAAAGTCACACAATTGGTAGGGTATACGGCTGTACACACATCACACATAAGTCTTCTCACCCCATAGAGCTGGTTATTGTCCACAATGTAACAGTAAAGCTGGGGAGTTGAAAAGGTGTAACTATTTTTCCTCAGAGGTATTCCCTTAGGAGAGTGATAAAGGCAGTGTAAGCTGGTTAGTTGTATGTACCTTTGGGTTTAAAAAATATTGATTGTGAACACCTTTTCCTGTATTTTTAAAGTAGGTAAAGTATACTAACTAGTGTAGGTGGCTGATGACTGTTAAGTCCTTTACATACAAACAATACCACTGCCACTCAACAAATCTGTGAATGGTCACAGCAACAATAAAGCATGAAATAATCATGTTTAATTAATGTCTTATTTACATATGAGACTTCATATGATTTTTTTTAATGTTAAAATATGCTGTAATCAATTTGGACTCTGAACTAACAGAATTAAAATACTTATCCTCTGACATATGAAAAGCTGTAGTAAAACTCAGAATATTTTAAATATTTATGAACTCCTGCATATGTTCGATTACTGCTGGCATTAAAGCAAAAGCAAAATAAGCATTGCTATCCTTCGGTTGGCATTTGGAAGATGAAATTAAGGCCATTCCTTAAGACAGGAGAACCGTCATCCTCTAGAAAGTTTTCTTCGTGATTATATTTTTCAGGACAAAATTTTCCCTCACTAGCTCTACGATAACTCTTACATTATTTGCAAAAGTGATTTTATGTGAATATTGCTTCAAAACATCAGCAATTTTACATATTTCCCTTTTAAGTGAGAAAATATAACCTTAGGGAGAAAAGGAACTATAAAAGAAATATTTCCTTGATCTGTAGTTAGTAGCATATCCTTCATGGTAATTTGAGAACAAGAATACAGCTATAGGCACTGAATCTATTTCATATGCATACAAGGTATTAGTGAACACTTCTAAAATCTAGCGGCTTCCTCTATTAAGATGATTACAAAATGCATATTAGTTGCAGAACATTTGAATATTGTGTCAGAAAATATTTAAAACAGCAAAAATTGTAAATGATTTGATTAGAAATATTATTTGCAGTGAAAAGTGTTTCCATTACTTTGAATAGAAAGGTGATATTACAAACCTTGCTCATACGTTAGGCCACAATCAGCGATGAACACAGCCTTTCAAACACTAAAAATAAATGTATTGCAATACTTTTTACTGATATCTTTAAAAAATTGTTTTTGTTTTAAATTTGAAATAATTTCAAAATTACAGAAGATTTACCAGAATAATACAAATGATTCCTATGTACTCTTCATGACTATTCATTAATTCACCAGTTGCCAACATTTGAGAGTGTGTGTGGTATATACATATACATCCATGCATGTATATATATAATTAATATTATTATTTTCTGAACCATCTGAATGTAAGTTTTGACATCAAGTCCCTTTACTCGTAAATAATTTTGGAATTCATTTTCCAAGAACAATGATACTCTCTGTACCACAGTACAGACTCAGGAAATGTAACTGTCCGTATAAACTGAACTTTCAACATATTGGATCATTCTAATAATGTCCTTCACAGAATTATTATCTCCTTTGACCTGGGATGTGATCCAAGATAATGCATTGCATTTAATTGTCATTAGCTGTTTAGTCAGACTCTGCATTTGGAGACTTTACTTCAATTCTCTGAGTTTTAGTGTGCAGCTCTGTACCACAGAGGAAATTATCTAACTTCTCCGGATTTTAACTTGTAAAGATGGTGTGAGACGTGAATGAGATACTATATTAAAAGTACCTTCCTTCAGAAGTATCTGGCACACAATTGGTGATCAAAAAATTGTAGCTTATAAAAAATGAGACAAACACTGTATGTTTGGATAATAGTTATAAGATTCAGACTTTAACCTAAATGTGGTGAAAGATAAACCACCTCCTTCTATCCTTTTCAGAGTGCATTTCAATGGACCGAGAGCAAAAAGGTCACAGTGACTTTGAAAAGAAAGCATCTCATATAAAGACACTGTATTTCACTGAGTGGGTTAGTGCTTTAAGCACATGGTTTAGTTACACCTCTCACGATGAAAAGCAATATTGCTGTACAGATAGCATGAAGACAGCCAAGGTTTCAAAACAGACCTTTACATTATGAAAGAACGTTCTTTATTGAAATACGGAAAGAAGGTTAGTTTTGGGTAAGAAGAAATTGCTTAGGAATGTTCCTACAGGCAAAACATTACCTTGTGTTTATATTTAACTCAACAGCTACCTCGGAAAAGCGACGTGCAGAATAGCACTTTTATTGATGAGGGACGGATCCCAAGAGGACGCTTTGTCCCTCAAGTTTTCTCCTTTCACCTTACTTCCTCCTGTCCAACCTCTGCCCAACCACAGGTAGAAACAATCCCCTGTGGTCCCAGAAGTGGATGGTTGCATTGTGCAAGCCAGCCACTGCTTCCCATTTGAAAACTGTTATTGTTCCTGTGATATGGTGATTTATCATAAGAAATATATATTTGGTCTTCCACCCTGTTTCTGGCACAGAGCTCCTAAAATCCTTGGAATTTCCTGAGAAAAGCGTCGTAAAGGTGTCTTGTTACGTTAAGGAGGTAACCTTTGGAAAGCCCTCAGGTTAGTAAGGATGGGGGCTGGTGTCCAGGGGACTAAACCGTGGGATTAGAGGCTTGGAACTTTGAGTACTCCCCCAACACACACAACCTCCAGGGAGGGGAGAGGGGCTGGACGTTGAAGCAGCCAATGGCCAAGGATTTCATCACTCATGCCTATGTAATGAAGCCTTCCTAAAAATGCGAAAGGATGGGTTCAAGGAATTCCTGGGTTGGTGAGATGCAGGGAAGGCACTGTACCTGGAGATGCAGGGAAGGCACTGTACCTGGAGCCACATGGAAGCTCTATGCCCCTTCCCACGTACCTCACCCTTTGCATCTCTTCCATCTGGCTACTCCTGAGCTACATCCTTTTATAATGAATCAGTAATCTGGTAAGGAAAATGTTTCTCTGAGTTCTGTGAGCCACTCTAATGAATTAATCCAACTCAAGGAGGAGGTCTTGGGAACCTTTGATTTATAGCGAGTTAGTTGGAAACAACCTGGGCTTGCAGCGGGCTGCTGAAGGTGGGGGTGGGGCGCAGACTTGTAGGATTGAGCCCTTAAGCTGTGGAATCTGATGCTATCTCCAAGGAGGGCAGTGTCAGAATTGAGTTGAATTCTTGTACACACAGCTGGTGCCGAGAATTGCTTGGTCTTATGTGGGAACTGTCCCCCTACTCCCCAACCCCCGCAACACACACATTGGAACATCTTGTTCCTGCCCCTACATTATTACCTTCCCCTCCTCACCTTGAAGCTCAGGTTGAGGCACCTCTCATCTGTGGTCCTCCTTTCTCACATCCATCTGCACATCTTCCCCAAAGCCTTTACATATTGCCTTCCAGGCCTGCTCTCATTCTTTTATTTGTAGACAGCCCATGACTAAACTAATTTTTCTACTTCACTGGGCTTGGAATATGCAGATATATTCATTCTTTAAGAAATTCCTAAGTGTCTCTAATTTTTTCATAAGGATATTCTATGGCCCTAAGAATTCAGCAATGCATATCATTAATAAAATGAATACATCAATCACAGACTGGGAGAAAATATTTATAAGCATATATCTGACAAGGGACTCACATCCAGAATATATAAAGAAATGCTACAAATCAGTAATAATAATGCAAACAATCCCATAAAAAGACAATATTTGAACAGACCTTTTTAAAATAAAATTTTCAAATGCTTAATAATCACATGAAAAAGTTAACAGGGAAATGCAAATAGGAAGTATAATGAGATATTGCTAAACACTCATTTGTTGACTAAAATTGAAAATACTGACAATACAAAATGTTGGCAAGGATGTGGAGCAAATGTAATTCCCACATGTTGCTGGTAGGAATGTAAAATAGGCCAACCATTTTGGAAGTGGCCTGGTAATTTCTTATAAAATGAACCAAATGACTAAGCTACAACCTAATTATTCCACTCCCTCGTATTTACCCGAGAATAATGAAAATGTATGACATAGAAAAATTGTACATGACTACTTACATCAGCGTTACTTATAATAGCTCAATACTCGAAGTAACCCAAATATCCATCAACACAGGGATAGATAAATTGTGGTAGTTGCATTCAACAGAATAATATGTAGCAATAAAAATTAATGAACTGCTGACATATGACAAAATGGATGAATTTTCAAAACGTGGAATGAAGAGTGATTTCATTTATATAAAATTGAATAATAGGGAAAATTAATCTAAGGTGATAGAAATCAGATTATTGGTTGCCTTGAGGGGCAGAGTTTGATTGGAGAGGGGACTGAAATTTCTGAAGTGATAGAAATGTCCTGTATCTCTATTGGAGTATTGGTTATATGAGTTTAGACATTTGTCAAACTCATACAACTATATACTTAAGATCTGTACATTTTACAATATTTAAATTAACCTAAATGAAAAACAAAACAAATAATTTGTTTAATATGTGAATGAGCCTTCCATAGTTGATGTGGACCTAAGGTTCAGTGTATACATTAAAATAAGCTTGAGATTCTTAGAAAAAATACTTTGGGATATTTTATTGGTCAAATGACATATCTCATGTTATGGGTATGCATGCATACCTTAAAGGAAAGTGATTTTGAAAAGATTTTGTAGAATGCCTTTCCTCAGTCTTCTCTTTCCTCACTATCACCCAACAGAACACTTTGTGGGAAGAATTAGATCAGTTGGAGAAAAGATTGTAAGGATAGATAAGACAAATAAGTGCTCTGTTAAAACCTCTACCCACATCTTGTAAGATCGCTTCTGTTTTCCTGGTGAGCTCTTGGAATATAGCTGTACTCAATATCACTATATATACCAAAAGCACCTAGATTTTCTTTAGCTGTCTTTGATTGTTCTCCACATTGTGTCTTTTATTTACTATAAATATCTGGCCTCAATTTCTTTGAATTAACCTTACCTTTGTTGGGGCCTGGAATTAGCCATCCAAAGATATGTCTCTTTGACCTTATCTCTAGAAACTCTTAATCAATGGGGAAGGCAGGGACTTAAATCTGCATTTGTTTATTGTGCTTGTCTGGTAACCTCCTGTAACTGACTCCCCCCACCCCCAACATCCTCCTTTGTCTTCAGCTGGATATGATATTTCAGCTGTGGTGGTTTCAGCCATTTTGGTGAGTTGCTCAGCTTGCCTGAACCTCTCCCATGTATACATTGACAAATAGAAATGGCAAGCAATAGGATATATTGGAGTACATGAGGGAGCCATTTGGTGTAAACCTAATTTGGCCTGACTTTGCTTTTTTCCAAAAGGGCCTGACTGTGGCCATTGAGCACGCATTGTATATCTGCTTTAAAACATTTACTATAGCAAGAACGAAGGCCCTTGAGATAAAGGTGCAACTTCCCTCCTCCTCCCAACATTGGCATCTCCTTAAGGATTAAGCATCTTTCCTTAGGCTAGGAACTGATTGCTGCGCTCACCTGTGACCAACCAGCTTGAGACAATAGACTTGTCTATTGTCTATTGTCTATTGTCCTGCTACACCCTCCGAGGAGCAGACCCACTACCTGCTGTGTCCATCAAGCTCTGTGCTAACAGGGCAATCTTGTGACTATTGTGGGAGGGACATTTCAATCCTATGTGAAACACCCTGTCTGGGGGTATATAACCACTCTGTGCACCCCACTTCTTCGATGCCCTTTCTTCCTTCGGGAAGAAAGGCCCCGGGTCAGGGTCCTCATAAAGCTTTATTTAATTTTCTCCTGCTATTCTGTCTCACGTGAATTTAATTCATTCTCCGGCCAGACGAACCCGGAGAGGGTGGAGGAAATATCTTCCTCCCCTACAGCTTTCTGCTTTACCTTCATTAATTAAAGTAAATCTTTAACACATGATTGTTTTATAAAATCTATTTGTATGAGAGTCATGCTTTTAACTTTTAAAAATTACCATTTGACGGGAGGAAGAGGGGAGATTGTCACCAGCCAGGGGAATGGATTCTTGGGATCTTCTCTTTCGAAGGCCATAACACAGAAGATATCTTCACCCTTTGAGAAAAAAGCTATGTTAAGATAGTGTCAGTGGGATTGGAGAGTGTTCTGTGCTTTGCTTCCAAACATTGGGGAAGTTTGGAATCGGAAAGACTCAGACGTTAGGAAAAGTTTAACTTCTGGTGAACCTCTTGGGGAACTTACTCTGTATATAATGAACCTACATGGTTTCCAGTTATCCAAACCAATTGATTCTCTTTATTCCTTAAGACAATTTGAGGTCAGTTTTCTGTTTCTTATAAACAAATCCTCCTAACTCTTACAAAACTACTTAATCTTCAATATAACTCTGGAAACACGCACCTTGTGGGGCAGTACTATCATTTCCAGACGTAGATTATACTGTGATGGCAGGTGTAGCCTTTGTGAGAAGATCTTGTTCAATTCCCCTATAGTTAAATAAGCCATTTTGTTTTGTAGAAAACTTTAGAAGATTCTATGTGATTTTTAATATTTGTTTATGTTATCTTTGGTAATGAGTCTAATTAATGTAGCAAGTGAGAAAACAACCCCTATTGCTTCTATAAACATTATCATTGTCTCTAAGTTTATTGATGGAGATGAATTGTTCACTGAAATAATGTTAGTCGTGGGAAATATGGACATACTACAGCATATCAGATATGTTTTCAGGAACTATAATATTGTGTCAAGAGAAAATTAAGTGAGAAATAGAAGGAGAAGAATGGAAATGTGATTTTGTTCAAATAGTTGTAAAGGGAAAGCTAAAAAATGTAAAAGTCTACTTTAAGTTACTAAAATTAATAAAGTAATTTAAGATTTTAAGTGAATAAATGTAATCGGTTGGAGGAAGATTAAGTTGGAATTCTAAGCTTTAAACCATTCATGGTCAGTTGAAGGAAAAGAATTTTTGGTCCAAACAAATAGTTATTCTGGACCTTTAGAAAATTTTTACTTTCTGGTTTTTGGGTCAGAGACTAGAAGAAGGAAGAAAACGTATAAAGGCAAAGGGAATTGGAACCAAGGAAAGTATATTTTTTAACACAAAGATGATTGAATACACTAAGGATAATCATCCCGAGCGTTGATTTCTAACTGCTCACTCTCGCAGTCATCCGGGAGGGAGGCTGTGGCGTAAAGACGTAAGCCATTGCCAACAGTCTTAGCAAGATCACCTTGCTGGAATTATAATGCAGAGACCAAGACAGACACAAGGGCGCACGAAGATTCAGTTTCTATGTGAAGGGAAATTATAGGGTCTTTTTTTATATTTTGCAAGGGACTACGCTGTGGAGTCCTGACAGCGTTATCTTACTATTTCGAGTGTTTACCTTTTTGTAAAGGGACTAGGCTTCAAAATTTTTAAATTCTAAGACTTCACATTTTCTGCTAATTCCAAGCGAATGGCCACTTTTTCTCCTCTAAATGTTAAATTTTCTCATACTTCAAAATATGAACCCAATAAAAGAAAACGTATTTAGTAATAAACGAAAATGAGCAAAAGTATTAACATAAAAGCCCTGAAGCAGTAAAAATGAATATACCAAATAATAAAAGTATAATTTCATTTTTAACTTTGCAAAAATTAATCTTTTGAAATCAGAAGCACAAGGTAAAATACTAAAATGCCTCAATATTTAACTTAGTGGAACACTTAGGGTTTCAAGGAAAATGCCACAGTGAAAAAGATGCATAGCTAGCGACTTCGCATTCGTAGAGAGAAATGTAGACAAAGTCAAGTCATATTTCAAAGATGAAATACATGGATTACAGGATGGAAGATCTAGTTATTTGGCTAAACTAATGATTGGTGCAGATCACCAGTGTGGTTGTTTGCTGGTTACCAATGAGTAAAAACACTGCAAATCAGACGACTGGTCAGGCTTCAATTTTTTAAACCTGGCTTCGGAGACAATTAATTTATCTTTAGACTGCAACTACATATTTTAACTAAGTGTACCTCAGAAGCAGAGATAAAATAACTTTAAAAGTTAATGGACTGTTTAAAGCAAGAATAATAATAACATATGATGGCATTTATAACAAGCGTAGAATTAGAATATATGACAATAACACAAAGAGTGGGAGCGGGAAATGGAAGCATGATATTACGAAGTTCTTCAACTATATATGAAGGGAGACTGTGATGAGCTGAATTGTATTCTGTATACATTATAGGAGCATTTTCAACTTTGGCACTATTAATATTTGGGGCTAGATAATTCTTTGTTGTTGGAGGCTGTGCTGTACACTATAGGATGTGTCAACCTACAAAAACAGAAACTAGTTTAGAGGCAAAGTGTTTATTTGGGATCAAAGGAGTACAATTCTGGGAGCACAGATTCAGGTAGAAACCCACATAGTGTCCCGATTACAGGAGGGGGGCTCAGTGTATTTACGGGAAAAGGGAGGAAGATGAGGTAACTTGTATTACAGAAGAGTTCACTGGTGTTAGAAGAGGTGAGGCAGGGTTTGTGCTTCATAGATTAGCTTGACATTCAGACGTCAGGCGAAAGGCTAGACTTGTGCTTCATTGATTAATTAGTGATTCGGTCATGAGCAAAGTCCAATTTCATTAGTCTTTACAAATAGGATATTCTTGTCCTTACTGACTTCTTGGAATGTTAATGGCTAAGTCCATTTTGGAAGATAAAGAAAACAAGACATTCAAAGCAATTCCTCTGAAATGACTGCTCTGGCTCTATTTAATGTGGCTCCACTCATATCATCTTTCACAGATGTTTACCAGCATCTCTGGCTTGCCTCTACCTGTTAGAAGCTAGTGATACCCTTGAACTGTGAAACTAAAAATGTCTTCAGGTATCACCAAATGTCCTCTGAGGTCAAAATCACCCCCTACTTAAGAATCATTGCCTTAGACAAACAACTAAGGAAAACACCAGAAAGAGGTATAATAGTAAATCAACAGAGATGATAAAATTAAATCTTAAAATGATTAGTTAACCCGAAAGAAGGCAGAAAAAGAGAAAAACACACAACAAGAACAGATGGATCAAATAGAAAACAAAAAGCAAGAGAGTAGATTTAAACTCAACCATATTAATAACTGCATTAAATATAAAAGATGTAATAACTCCAGTTAAAAAGCTGAGAATCTAAGATTGGATCTAAAAAAGACCCAACTGTGCTCCACCTAGAAGGAGCCAATTTTAAATACAAAGATACAGGAAAGTTAAAAGTAAAAGGGTGGAAAAGATACATATTCAAAGGAAAAAAGGAGTGGATATATTGATATTAGTCAAAGAAGACTTCTGTTGGGGCCCAGGGCAGTCACCCCAAAGCATCCCACAATAGTTATATTGATTGATTTGAATTAAAGTTACTTGAGGAGCAAAATGAGCATTTTGACCCTCCCGTCTCTGTTCCCCTAAAAGCAGGAAAGGAATCTCCCATGTGAGTGGTGCCCTCCCTGCATCCTTATTGCCAGAGCTAGGGGATTCTTGGCTGAGAAGCCTGCATAAACAAAGCTTGCTAATTCACTACCTCAAGTTTAAACTCTGCTTAAATTCCTCACCATTTACATATCCCAAACCTAAATCTCTTCTCCTGTCAATTCTCCACAAATTTATTGTTTCCTTTTGTAAAAGATAGATATACTGCTTGTTTTGTTCACTCTCCGAGCGAGCATCATTTCTTTATGATCTCCAATACGTACATATTAAACTGGATTTTTCGCTTGTTAATCTCGTCTTGGGTCAATTTTATTACTAGTTCAGGCATAAGAACACAAGAAGGGAAGAAAGGGGATTTTCCCCAGCCCTGGCACTTCAGAATGTGAAATACGTGCATAAAATCTGATAGCATTTAAAAACGGAGATGGATGAATTCAAAACTGCAGTTGAAGATTTCAATGCTCCTCTCAGCAATTGACAGAGCAAGTCATTGGCAAATCAGTTAGTATATAGATTTGAACGATTCTATTACCAACTGAATCTAATTGACATTTGTAGAATACTCCAACCAGTGAGAGAATACAGATTATTCAACACCTCCTCATATTTCTGCACTTCTAGGCTATGAATATACTTGGGCTGAACAGGTGCCCACAGATTGAGAAAGCTGAGTCAGAAAGAAGAGAGACATGAAGTGTGGCATGTTCCTGAGGTGAAAAACGTGTCAATGCAAGTGTGATATGGCATGAAACTGTCCACCAGAGCTGCAGCTAACACGGACTGAGGGGAAGTGACAGAGCGAACCAGAGGCATCTGCTAGAGTAGGAACCATCACCTGTCCTTCAGGTGGAAACCTCTGTATGATTCTAGCAGGTTGCCACATAACTCCTGTTTGGGGGACCCAAACCCAAAAAGAATAGGACACTATTCTCTGACTCCAGGGCCACATTATGACTTTCAAGAGCCATGAGCCCTTTTGCCTGTATAGGCCTTTCCTCCATAAAGAAGTGTTAAAAATTATGCTTTACAACTGCATTGGTATAAAGACAAATAAATCAGTATTATCTAATAAAACATTTTCTTTGACCTAAAAGTTCAGTTTTTTCTTCTGGTTTTTAAACCTACCCCTATCTCCATTAGTCACTAAGTCCTACATTTTCTATTTCCTTGACATCTCTAATTTCCTTCTTCTTCTTTTCATCTACACAGCTTTGTTTAAGTTCAGATTTTTCATCTGGATTGTTTCATTAGAACTCCGTTCTAATCCAGTGTTCCCTCTGCGTTGCTGCCAGAGACAGCTGGTTGTATTATTACCCTGCTTAAGATGTTTCAATGCCTTGTAATTCCCTATAGCAAGAGGTAAAACATCTTAATATAACATACATCTTTTATAATCTGTGTCCTTCCTACTTCTTCAATCTTATATCTACCGAGTGACACCTCCCACCTGCTCCTTACACCCCTTTCTCCAATTCAGAGTCATAATCTCTGTTCCTGCCACTGGGAATTGCCACACACAGCAAGACTACTTCAGATCTTGATTTTTGTTCAAGCTGCTCTGTATGGCCATGTTATTATGTCCCACCTTTCAGCTGGTGAATACCTATTCTGCTTTCAAGTTTTAACCTTGATTTGAAATCTTCCTCCATCCTTGTACCTGGTAGAAATATGCTCATCTTCCTTTTGCCACCACTACAGCCCATTAATGTATCTATTTCATCACCTGTTACACTTTGCTAAACCTACTGTGCGAATATTTGTGTTGATCTTTCTCTATTTGACAACCATGTCTTCTGCCTTATAGCATTTTTATCTCCAGTGCCTGGCATTGCAACTACTGTTTAAAACATGAGTGATTCAAGTTTAATACATGTGTGAAGACTAGTATGATCATGGTGTGAAAGAAGAAACAAAAGAATGCTATATCTCAAGACAGAAAGTCTCTTACTTCAATCTTTTTGGTGTATTAATATTCAAGAATATATCATAACTCCAGAAGAAAATTGAGAATAGCAAATTACCTAAAAAACGAAGCCTGTGCTAAAGTGGCTAATCTGATTCAGAGAAAACATGTTATGTTAGGAGTGTGCACACACACACACAAATACAACAAATATCTAAAATGCAGCCCATCAGTGGAATAGGAAGGGAAGCAGTAAGAATGTTGAAAACACCAACAAAACAGTGATGTTATAGAAAGGAATGAGCAAACAGTGCTGAGTAAAAGGGGACATGCACAGCTAATCCTTTTGCATTATGAAACTGAATTCACGCAGTAAATGCTGACTCTTTCATCAGCAGCATAATATAACCTCTAGGCCACATGCTGAGACTCTTTCTCTGTAGTTTGAGACACATGGCATCAGTTCTGCTCTGCTACCTGTCTGAGTCAGTGTTACAGTTTGCAGACCAAATGTAGCAGTTCCACGTACCATGAGAAAATTTTCAACATACCCTGAGAAAATGTGACCTGTCACTTTTTGGTCAGATCTTGAATGGCTTACGTCAGTGTAATTTTGATGATCTTAAAAACAGGATTTAAGTTAACCTTGGAGATGTTATTACACTTGTTTCATACTGATGAATTTATACAATAAATATTTTTAAAAACTTGCAGGTTCAGATTAAGTTGTGAAGAAGAAAGGTTAGTTAAGATTTCGGAGAAAGTCTACGTTAGAATATTTTTAAAGGAAATGCAGTTTTGTTACATTTTGCTATTTATAATTTAGGCTAGTAGCCAATAAAGTATTTCTAGTAAATGTCAGGACTGCCCTAAAAATCAATTAGTTATAATCATAGTGTTATTTTATTCCTAAGTATAAAATAATCATATTATAAACATTTTAAAACTGCAGTTAAAAGTTTTCTTTTGTTCCCATCTCTACCCTGCCGACTGCACAATCTGACAAGCAATGGTGACTTCCTAAGCAAACCAGTTTATTTTTCCAGTCAGGATGACATTAACCAAAATATGAAAGGAAGAGAGAAAGCAGTGCCCAACACAAGCGTACGTACGCACATTAGTTGCTTAACGAGTGTTTGCTTGTTAATCTACGTGTGGAAAAGTCCACAAGTGATAAACTCAATGTTACCCCAAAGTGAAGGCATCCCTGTAGCCACAATTCAGATCAAGATATATTACGTTATTAGCAACTTGAAAACTTGTCTAGTGCCCCCTGCAGGTACCACCCCCTCTTCTCCCCAAAGGAAAACACTATCCTAATTTTTAACACTATAGTTTATTCAGTTTTAAAGCCATAACACCTCACATGTGGGAGACAATAAATGTTTATTCTAAACCCATAATTTAGATTTGCCTGTTTTTGAACTTTATACCAATGCAATTGTACAGTAAATATGTTTGTGAGATTCATCCCTCTTGAGGCAATAGTTGCAGCTGCCTCTTTTGATACATGTATATGTATATATAAAATAGGCTTTATTTTACTTATTTTATTTTTTTTGAGGAAGATTAGCCCCCAGCTAACATCTGCTGCCAATCCTCCTCTTTTTGCTGAGGAAGTCTGGCCCTGAGCTAACATCCGTGCCCATCTCTCTCTACTTTATATGTGGGACGTCTACCACAGCATGGCTTGCCAAGTGGTGCCGTGTCCGTACCCGGGATCTGAACCAGCGAACCCTGGGCTGCCAAAGCGGAATGTGCAAATTTAACCACTGCGCCACTGGCTGGCCCCAGGCTTTATTTTTTTTTTAGGACAGTTTTAGGTTCACAGGAAAATTGAGAGGAAGGTACAGAGATTTCCCATATATACCTTGCCCCTACACGTGCAGAGCTTCCTCCATTATCACATCCGCACCAGAGTGCACAGTTGTTATAACCAACGAACTACACGGCACATCATGGTAACCGGAAGTTCATAGTTTACATTGGGGTTCATTCTTGGTGTTGTACATTTCATGGGTTTGGATAAACGAATAATGACACGCATCCTTCATTATAGCATCATACAGAGTATATTCAGTGCCCTAAAAGCCCTTTATGCTCTGCCTATTCCTGCCCCGATCCCACCTCCTGAAAACCATTGATCTTTTTACTGTCTCCATACTTTTACCTTCTCCAGAACATCATATAGTTGGTCATTTCATTTTGATGTTATCTGGATCAGTTTATCTATTAGTCTACCGAAGGACATCTTGGTTACTTCCAAGTTTTGGTAATTGTGAATAAAGCTGCTACCACGTTTAGATACAGCAAACCATTTTTTTTAAAGATTTTATTTTTTCCTTTTTCTCCCCAAAGCCCCTCCGGTACATAGTTGTATATTCTTCGTTGTGGGTCCTTCTAGTTGTGGTATGTGGGACGCTGCCTCAGCGTGGTTTGATGAGCTGTGCCATGTCCGCGTCCCCAGGATTCGAACCAACGAAACACTGGGCCGCCTGCAGCGGAGTGCGCGAACTTAACCACTCGACCACGGGGCCAGCCCCAGCAAACCATTTTTTTAAAGATAAAAGTAAACTATTCTATCTCCAGCCTAATTATTCCTAGTAATGAATCAGGTTCATGATTAATAAGTATGGATATAATGCAGAAGAAAGAGGAGTCATTGGGTTAGAGGGTCACATAATGACATCATGGAGTTTTAATTTTCAGTGATCTTTGTGCTAAGTAGTTATTAGTCATATGAACTAACAGGATGAACCAAAGATTAAGATATCTACTGATTAGTATGAAATACTTTTCTGAGATATGACTCATTGCTTTACTGCAAAGGTCTAGAGGACATTCAAATTAGCCATTTATTTACAAAGTCTGCTGCTTGTGGTACAAAATTTCATAATGACAGTTTAAGACAAAGGTCACATACTATCTTTAAGACAGAAACATGCTTTTTAGCCTAGGGCAATAGAAGGATGTTGTTTCATTTGAGAACAATAGCTACCAGCAGTGTTAACTCCTTTTATATTAAGCTGCAGATGCCTTATCTAATAATAATATATACAAGAGCATTTTTGTTAAGTGCCAACTGATCTTTTGTTGTAAGAAGTAGAAAGGAAATGAATTTTTAAGTTTCATGAACTCCCCTGTGGTATTCTTTTGCAAGCTTAAATAAATTATATTCCTATAGTTATGTAAACGGTGTTACTTTCTTCTGCTCTTCTTTCTGAAGCTAAAGTTACTAAAAATACGTAGTGCCAGACCAGAGAGAATTAAATCTGATAGCATATGCTGGTGGAGCCAGGAATTATTCAAACAGACATAGGATGTGGTGTGTTGAGAGACAAAAGTAGCTTAATTATTTAGTTATGCTGTTTCATCCTTCACAGCTGACTTTTCCAGACTAATGCATTGAAGAGGCATGCCAAAGAAGAGAATCATTTTTTTTTCGCTCATTGTGGTTTAAGTGGGATCTTGCTTGAATACAGAAATATGGATGAAATAACCAAAATGAATGAATTAAACTAGCTGGCGTTCTGTCCTTGGCCTAGACCAGAGCTTCTCACACTTGGCTGCATATCAAATTCACCTGAGGAGCTTTAACTACTATTGAAGCCTGGGTTCCACGCCCAGACATTCTGACTTTATTGGTCTCGAGCGTAGCCTCAGCTTGCTGATTCTAACGCACACAGCCAGATTGAGAACACCGACCTAGTTAGGTAGCATATTAAAAAGGAACATGGATTTTGGACAGTGAGAATAGACCCAGTTAGAACCTCAGCCATAAGTATGATTTATGAGGGTCAATAAAACCTAATGAGCCTCAGGAACAGAGCTGTTGAGAGAATAAAATAAAATTATTCATGTGAAAACTGGTGGCACAGTATTTGGCACGTAATAGGCATTAATAAATATTATTTTCCTCTTCTCTCCTGCCTCACCTCTCTGCACCTTGGCCCTTGAGAGGAGAGAGGACCGAATATAATAGCCACTCTCTACTGCCTGTGTGGTGCTCCTATATTTTTTATATTCTAGTTCTGGCTTGAAGAACATTGCTGGGTAGTATGGGGGAAAAGCAGTTAATAAGCATATTATTCTTCTATTTCCCCATCCTTGATATCTGATTTGCTGCTTCCTGTCATCGGTCAGGTCTCCATTTGAACGTTATGTCCCCTGGGAAGCTGTTTCTATCTGCTTCCTCCACTCCAACCCAGGTTGCACTCCACTGCACCCCACCTCCATGATGTTCGTCATGAACCTGCAGGATTTACTGCTCTATCTCCCAGGGCACACAGTGCTCACTTCATCGTTTTAACTGGATGACTAAATGAAGGGATTTAAAATAAAATATTACAGTAGCTAGGATAAGGCAGTATTTATCTGAGTGTCATGTAGATGGTTGTAATATTAACATAATTGAAAAGTATAGAGTGCTTTTACATCAGTAACTTTGTCTGATCCTTTCATTTATTGTTTTTTTCCCATTTATGTTCTCAGAAGATATTTTTTGACTGTCCATAGTCTTATGACAAACACCATTCTAGATAATGGAGACGTAGACGTGAACAAAAACAACCCTGTCTTCATTCTCTTTGAGTTCACATTCTAGTCAAGGGAGATAGGAAAAAAAGGAGTAAACAACATAGTATTATTTCAGTAGTAGTAAATATTCCAAAGTAAAGGATATGTGAGAAAGTGGCTGTGATGTGTGTGTTAGGAAGTTGCCTAAGGAGGTCATCTCTGAGAAACTAACATCAGAGCTGAGATCTGAAGGACAACAATGAGCCAGCCGTGTGAAGATCTGAGGGTGGAAAATTACAGGTCAAATGGAACTGAAAGTGCAGATTCCCCAGGGAGCCTCTGAGTTCCCATTAGTCTATCAACAGTGAAAGGCTCATGTAACCACACACAGAGCAAGGAGAGAAGGATGGGAACTGACATCAGAGGATAGTCTAGAACCAGTTCATGTAGAGCCTTAAAGGCCGTGGTGAGAAGTTTAGTTTTTATTCTAAATACGATGGGAAATCTTTGGCATATTAAAGATTCTAGAGGGTGGAAAGTTTTTATTGAAACCTATCAGATTTACACTTTTTTAAAAAAAAACTTGACAGACATATGGAAAATGGATTTGGGAGGTGGTAGTGGTAAGGAACGGGGACTGTAGGAGCACCAGAGTGGAAGCATTGCAGGCGTCCATGCAAGAGATGATGGCAAATCATCCCAGGAGTGGTGGTTAAGTTGGAGAAGGGGGTGGAAAGAACACGTTTTGGAGGTACAGCAGGCAGTACTTGCTGAGGGATTGAGTGTTGGGTGGGGACGGGATTAGTTGAATGTGTGAACAGGCCAGCTCTGTCCCTTGTGATGGGGCTTGATGGTTGGGCGGCATGTGTAGGTTTAGGTCCTTCCACTGCTTCCCTGGGGAGGTGAAAGCACAGGGCTCAGGCAACGATTCTTACTCACTCCATCGGAGCACAGCTTTGGCTGTGCTTGTCAGGAAAAACTGTGCTCTAGATCAAGGATCCCAAGAGTTCTTTAAAGATGATTAGGGTTTGGGAAGTTGGGTACAAAAGCATGAAGGTAGAGAAGGAAACAACTTGAAAAAGTTTGAGAGGCAGTAAGCAGATCAGTTTGTGTGGATCGAGGATCAGTGTAGGGGACTAGTGGAAGAACAAGCCTGGGTTCATTTTGTGGAGAACCATGAATGTCATAGTAGAGTCCCTGCTGTATGGCTTTATGGAACTCAGAAAGTTCCATAAACCTGGAAACCATGATAACACACCAGAGGGATGGGTCTGGGCATGTTCACATGATGGCTTAGAGGGGAAAAAAGCCTGGAAGCAAGAAAACTCTAAATAACATTCAAGTATGATTATTCACCCATTAATTTACTCACTTGTTCAGTTAGCAAGCCTTAATAGAGTGCCTGCTGTAATGCTAAAACCCGGTGGTCATCTGTTCTTATTTAAAAGTGGAGCCGAATGCCACTGAGCAAAGCTGAGCTAGACAGACACTCCCAAAGAGCAGTTAAAGTACAAATCTCCTAAATCACAAAGGAAAGTGTCTGGAAAAGCAGCTTGCTTTTGTTATTCTGATTCTGTGGCGTTATGAGTCATAGCTCTAAGGTGCGTTTGTGCTCACGGGACTGATTATCTCCAGGGGACAGGTTTTTAAACACCTTTTATACTGTCCTGTGAATTAATCATGTATTTTACATACTCACAAATGTGCGTTTTGAAGGCCACTCAACTGATGAATATTTAAAAGAACCAGATAATCTAATTCTAATCAAACTATTATTTTATTTTATATTAGTATACTGCATTCCATGTGCTTTAAATATAACTGTATTTTACAGATAGACAAATTAGTTGTTATAAAACTAAAAGGTACCACTTACCATTGGACGATCGCACTAAACGAAGTCCTTTTTAGCTTATATGTGGGAAAGACCATTCAAATGCAAGTCTCTTCCTTATTTTAGTTTACATAGAATCTGGTATGGATTTTTGTTAGGTGGAATTTCTAACAGTAATGTGTAAAATCCCAGCTCAGCTGTCTTTGACATTATAATCCTTGACAAAAGAGACATGTAGAGAACATAAGAAATATTGAGTATATTGCAGGAATTTGAAAAAAAGGTGAAAATATCTGATTTTTCAGACTAAAGAACTAAATAACAGCAGCTAAAGTCTGAAGAAAGATTTGCAAAATTGCAGTGGAAAAAAAAGCCTCCGAGGAGATGGGGTGACAGCTACAGCCAGCCACAGCCCTGCTAAGGTGCGGCAACGGCCAGCAGGCAGAGAGGCGGGCTCCCCCTCTCGTTTTACCCAAAATGTCCCAATTCCAAGATTGGCGAACTCTTTCTCTGAAAACATGCCTAATTTTATGCAAGTGCCAATGCAAAAAAAAAAACCTGCTTGAAAACCATTTTCAGGAATTTTAGGAAGTGAGTTTTGATGTGGATTAAGGCTGCCCCAGCTAGAGAAGCCCAAGGTGACCTGGCCTACATGCCAAACTATATGACCCAGTGGATTTTTTTTATGGTATGAATTAGGGCTGCCCCGGGGAGAGAAGCCCAGGGCATCCTCACCTACATGCCGATCTATATGGCCAGATTTGTATCTAAAGTTATATGACCGTACAATAACCAAACCCTATTTGCACTGAAATCATTTAATGACTTTTTACATCATCTTTTCTTTTTCCAGTAAAAATAAGTCACGTACCCATGCCTTATAAAATCAGCCCTAACCCTCAACTCAGGGCAGCAGCAGGAGCTCTGCCTGCCCATGGGTCCTGTCCCCATGCAGCAGCAGCAGGAGTTCTGACTGCCCATGGGTCCTATCCCCATGCTATTCCACACTATTCTCTAAATAAAAGAGCACTACTGCCAGATCTTGAGAGTCCAAGAAATCTTTCTTTCGACTCCTCGGCTCACCGACTCCGCATCAAGTTTTATATATGCAAAAATAATTGTACTCTAGAATAGAATGCCATCACATATTAGAAGAAGAATACTTTAAATATTCCTGATAAAACTACACAGCAGTACTTACACAGTGGAAGAAATCTGCCAGTTGACGCCTAATGTTGATTATTTTGCTATGAATTTTACTGAGTCTCAGTGGTTATTTTTATACCTTTGCTTTGAATCTATGACAGCCAAACGATAGTTCTATTGTTCTTTTGGTTATCCTAGAGAGCAGAACGCAGCTCTGGGTCTTAATCACTCACTTGAGACAGGGAAAGGCTTCAGACAGGAAAGCTCTCTGATAACTCATCACTCAGACCCCGGGGAGTCTGGCGCCAGGCCGCGCGTGGGTGCCTGCTCTGGAAGAGTCTTCCTCCACACCGTGCTTTTGAAACCCCCTTCTGTTCTCAAAGTAAAACTTGTATTAGGAAATACATTGACAATATCACAGTTTCTTCTAGAGAATTTTAGAAACTATCTAGAAAACATGAAAAATGTGGTTATGGTTCTTGTCTGTAAATAATTTAACTTGATACTTAGAGTAAATCATTGAATAAAACTTGAGATGTTTGCATTAAAACAAGTAAAACTGCATTGTTCCTAATACGAAATTCTTTATCAAGAACCATATTAGTTAGTGAGCAGTGTCAAAAAAGGGAAAAACAGAAGGAGCGTTTATTCAAGGTGTAGCGTGGCTCTGAAGCTCATTTAGAGCGAGTTGCTTCTGTTTCATTGAAAACCAGCAGGCTGTGCCTTAAGGCAAATTCTAGGTGAGGCAAAGCAAATGCCAGTGATGTCTTGCTTTAAACAAAGTTCACCAATCAAAGTCAACACAATCCACGACCACAAGATACAGGAATGTTTAAAGTAATAAAATTAGTTTTAAATAAACCTGAGAAAAGATCTTGAAATCATGCCCAGCAGTCAATTAATAAAACTTAATTCAGTCCTATCTCTTTAACAACAAAGAATGTTTGAATATAAGTGTGTATTTTTTCACAGGATTGTTAAGGTTTATCAGCTACTTGGCTGAGAACTTTGAGTGTCTTCTCCATATAGAATATCATAATGCATTAAATTGTCCAAGCCACAAAACTCCATGTAAAAATGAATTAATACACACCATTCTATTTCTTCTGACCCTACTTCCCGTGATTTACAAAACAACGATGAATGATTGAGTAAAATTGGGAGCTCAGAGATATTAACAGAGCCTGTGTAACAGATGAGGATAACATCTTTTGAGCATCAATTGAATAAATGAACCCACAGCTGAATAGCTGAAACTATGTTTATGTTCTTTGGCTTCTAATGACATCTAACTTTTATGCTTCAGTTTTATTGGTTAATAAAAATTAGTTAGTATGCTTCCTGATTCAGCCTGTCTTGCTGCAACTATTACATGCGGCTTTAAGATGTTGAAGGTAGGCGATTTAATGACATAGACAAAAGAATGGAGTTAATAGCATCCAACTTTCCCTGAAGGAATAAGGAGGCTTTGTAAATGAGGTGACACTTGAAGATAGTTTGACTAAATCTTAAAAGGTTAACTTTCACATTAAAAAAAAAAAATATATATATATATATATATATATATATATATATATATACGTATTGGGTAAGAAACACAAAATCTTGCTATCCTGAGCTCTTAAATTCTATTAACTATTTCAGGAAAAGTTAAAACTATTTTTAATGTCTATCTTATTAATTTAATTAGAGTCAATTAATTAGAAAAGATCTTGAAGTCATGCCCATCAGTCAAGATACATAGTAATTAAACTTTGTAAAGTGAGCACTTTTGTGAGAGATGTTAATCATATTATGAAATGCTCCTTACTTTTAATTTTCATCCCTCTTTCTTGTGTAACTTAGTTGAAGGCAGTGTTTGAACCTACTGGGTACGCAGCACCCTAGAAAGCATTAGCCCTGAAACAGGAATTTGATATCTTGATTCCTTCCTCATTCATTCGTTGAAAAAATACAATTTAAATATCTACTATTTGTCTAGAAGTATGCTTGGCACTGAGAAATAAATAATGAGGAAAAAATCACTCCAATAAATATAAAAATGCAATTGGAACAAGTGCTATAAAGTAGAGCTATATGGGGCAGTAAGAGAATGTATAAGAGGGATCTGAGGGACCTCATCAAAGACGTCAGGAAGGTCTTTCCAGAGCATATGGCACAAGAGTGAAAGTAAAAAGGATGCCTAGTAATTAACTAGGTGAAAACAGTTGTGTTAGGGATGAGCGAGAGCATTCCAGGCAGAGGGAGAATCACGTGCCTAGGGAGGAATCAGCCAGATGTTTCTGAAATTTTTAGGACAAATTATGGAGTTTTGATTTAAGGCAAAGAGGTAAATTCCTTAGATTTGTGCTTTGGAAAGATAATCCTGGCTGCAAGATAATTCTGGAGAACTTATTAACAGGAGTCCAGACTGGAAGTGGGTACAAAATTTAGGAAAGAAGCCCCAGGGAAAGAGAATGAGTCCCTTATTTTAGGATCCTGGTACAGGAGGTAGAGAGGAATGGACATATTCAGGATATTTTTAGGAAGTAAAATCAATAGAACTTGTGATGGCTGCATCTGGGGTCAAAGGATGACCCCAAAGTGTCTGGTATACTTCACTGCAGAATTGTCTGCCATTAATTAAGACAGTAAACCCTGAGAGAAGATCAGGTATGGGAAAGGGTTTGGAGGCTGTTAATGAGTTCAGTTTTGGAGAAGTTAGTTTCAAGATATATCCCAGGGAAATATCAAGAAATATCCCAGAAGAGAAGTCTACTTCTTAACTGGTCTAGAGTTCATAAGGGAAGTCTGAATTGGTAAGACAGATCTGTTGCTATGGTCTGACTGTTTATGTCCCCCCCAAACTCATATATTGACATCCTAACCCCCAAAGATGATGGTATTAGGAGGTGGGCCCTTTGGGAGATGCTTAAGTCATGAGGGTGGAGCCCTCATGAATGGGATTACTGCCTTATAAAAGAGGCTCCAGAGAGATCCCCAGCCCCTTCCAGCATGTGAGGACACAGCGAGAAGTTGCCAGCTATGAACCAGGAGGAGGCCCCCATCAGAATTCGACCATGCTGGTGCCTTGATCTAGGACTTCCCAGACTCCAGAACTTTGAGAAATAAGTTTCTACTGTTTATAAGCTATCCAGTCTCTGGTGTTTTGTTATAGCAGCCCGAATGGACTAAAACATCTTCATATTGAAGGTAATTGAAACCAAAGACATGGATATTACCTCAGAAGAGGGAATAGAATGAGCAGAAAAAGAACAGGATTTGGAAGTCTATATTTACTCCAAATTTTAATGGCCTTGAAGAATTCTAGACTCTTTCTATTCTAGAAAGAAAGTAAGAAGAAATACACATATACATACACACACACACAAACCAAAAACTATTAAAATCCACATTGTTAATGGCCATAATAGTCTAATTTCCTCCTATGAAGTCCAGAACAAAACAGATGATTGGTGTTGGCGGAGAGTTCTGGTCAGTGGGATGGAAGAAAACACACAGACATCCAGGAGCAATTCCAACTAGGAAATGTGGAACCATTTCTGCAAAAATATCATTTAATCTTAGATGAAAGGAAGTTTGAGGCCCCACACACCGGGGATGGAGCACAACACTGGGAACATTAGACACGAAGTAAAGGAGGAGGGTGGAAGATAAGAAACATTTCAGAGCACAGGCTGTCAAAAAAATGCTTGCATTTTGGGTGCAGAGAGAAATCAGAGGATAATGAAAATGTGCACACAATGCTTTGGGAACACAGAGAACATAGTTTTTAAATTCCTCTAATGGAATCACAGTCTTCATAGATTAGGTAGCACTTGTTGGATAGAAGTTTTCCCTGTGAACCAGGGAAAGAAGAACAATTTTTTAAACTAGAAAATGTTTTTAATTGAAATTATTTTAGGAAAGAGATGCAAAAGTATTTGTCTTCCCACTACCAATGAGATGAAATATCTGCAGAGAGGGATAATAAACAGAACAAATTCCACTGAAAGGAAAAGTGGTAGTGGAGGTGGGGTCTGGGGCAGGATGAGGAGATGGAGGGAGCTGCTTCAAAACAGAGGATTGATGTTGGACGGAACGTTCTCAGAGAGTGAAGGAAGGATGTGTTCTCACGAGAAATGACTTGTAAAGACAGGGAAGAATTTAAGGATCTTCATGGCACATTGTGAAGAAGGAGATGATGGCATTATTGAGAGAGAGGAAACGGATGTATGGGGTGGTTTAGGGGACCTGAGTAGAGGAGTGATTTATGTAGCATGGCTGTTTCGACATGCCAAAATGCCTATTTTCTCAAACTGTGTGTGAGTGTGTGTATGTAGTCTTTAACCTTTATATGAACATAAATTACAAAATACATTTTACAGATAGCTTCATAACAATGAGCATATATATATATATATACACACACATACATATATTTTATAACATGAAGTATCTTGGGTCTCAAAAGAGTAGCTAGGCATGGACGGATACCTATGTCCTGGTGTGAATACTCGAATAGGTACTCTACTATTTTAAACTACTATTTGTTTTTGAGAAAATGTTATTTCTTAGAAAAGACAAAGTCTTAAAGCAGCATATGCATGAGAAGAATTTTGATTCTCTTTTGCAAAGTTACTTAAAATAATAAGAGCCACCATTTATTGAGCAATTACTAAGTTCCAAATACTGCACTGAGGATTTCATATCTGTTATCCACAGTAATCCTTACCTACCTGGTTTTATCATTTTCTCATTCCCATTTTGCAGATGCCCAAACTGACTGGCTAGATCATCTGGTCAAGATGGCTGCACCCTGAATGGGAGAGCAAGGTCTCTCACTGGGCCTGTTGGAGCTCCAAGTCTTGCCCAAACCACTCTCTAACTTTAACCTGATAGTGATTTATTTATGTTTTGCAAATCAAATCCCAGGGGCTTTTTTTTTTTTTTTAACCTACCTTCGCTAATTTTCATATTTCCCGGATTTAGCCCAAGAGCAACTGGGCTTCCCCCGGGGTCAATCTTAACAGTCTTTACTTAATCCCCTTCGCCCAGCACACAGTCAAACAGAAACACACCAATACATCCAAACAAGCGTGCACCTGACTGCTCCAGCCTGAGCGGATTCTGTATGGTCTCAGCGAGGCTTTCACGAAGCAAGGAGAAGAGGGTTCTACTGCCTTTCCCACTGCAGGGTCTCGTCAAAATCCCCTCTAGATGCCAGACTTCCACCAGAGTGCTCTTCACACCACAGCTTTGCAGCAGTCTTTCTTGTGCACCAGCCTCCCTTCTAAAACCAACTTTCCAGCCCCTCTCTCTCCTCCCCTTCTTAGTTACAGCTGTGACAGCCCAAGCTTTCTCCTCCCACAATCAGAGCTTTCTAGAAAGTTCTATCTTTCCTTTCTTCTATACTTTCCCGCTTACAGTCTGGCTACCAAAGGGCCTGGCCAAAAAACTGATTTTCCTCAAGATCTAACCTGCCCTGGGTGAAGGAAGTAATGTAATATTTAATATTTCTAATATTTCAAATTTCTGTCATCGAAATTTTAGACAATATATACAAAGTAGCCATTAAACTTACTGTCTGAACATTTTTGACTGCTTACAAATATCTTTTTTCTAAGAATAACTAGAAATATGGAGTTATACCCTAAATAAAGTTGTTTTATTCTAGAAATAACTAGAAATATAGTTATACCCTAAATTCTAAGACTAAATTGTATTTATGGGTTAAATGCTAAATTATGAATTTCAGATTTGAAAAGAGCACATGCAATATATTTTCTACTTTTGTTTTAGAAAAGTATGAGTTCACAACTTACGCTGCTTTTTGCAAAGCAAAATCGTGTACTTAAATCTGGCTTCCTTTTCAGAAATTCCTATCTTTTATTTCTTTGGACTCAGAAACATATCTTGCGAATAATGTTGTAGCTCCATGTTCTTATTCACAGTATCTTTACCACATTGTTTTTTAGGAAACTGCCCTGAGGATCTGAGTCTGCAATGGCTCCTTATTTTTAAGTAACTATGAAATATACCTGATCCGCTATATTTCATACATGTAGAAAGAGACAGAACAAAATAGAGAAGGCCTAGCATAGAATTAGTAATTTATTTGCTAATGCGGGGAACCTTAGAAGTTGACGTTTACAAATTGTATGCTTAACAGATATCAGTTGGTGAATAGCACCACCAATTTCAGGAATTATACGGATAAAAATAAAAGCAAAAATAAACTCAGCACAAACCATTGAAAGAAGCTCTTGAATCTTTTTCCTTTCCTTGAAACCGAAATGAAATAATGAGGCAGCACTTTGAGGCTATTCTGTACAGAACCACAGAGCTCAATGTGCTAGAAAAAGCAGACAATTTTTGCACAGATGGTCTGCCGTGGAACTTGCCAAATTCGCCCAGTGCACAGGAGCCCTGGGAAAGGCTTTTCTGCCAACAGGCAAATATAGTGCCTTTCAAATTTGGCTCACCAAAGCTGAAGTCTGGGGCTGTCACATTGTGATACTGCTACCTCTGATGAACATCATAAATAACAAGAGTGCTACATAGTTATGGTAAAGAACTGTTTGTGATCCAAATCACTGGACTGAAGCTTCAGCGTATAGTGCTCTCGCCCCTGCAAATCTCTTCTCAGCAGTAAAGTCAGGGACCTGTTTAAAATGCAGTTCTCATCGTGTCACTGCTCTGCATGAAAGTCTTCAATGGCTTCTGTTTGTTCTTGGGATAAAACCAGGAATACTTGCCCCGTTGCAGTCCTGCGTGGTGTGACTGCCTCTGCAGGCTGCGCACAGGCCACACTGGCCTGCAGCTCTCTCCGACCCAGACTAGCCAACCTCATCCTGGCCCATGGACACCTGCTGTTTCCTAGCCATGGAAGTCCCTCCAGACCACTCACCAGCTCTCTTCTCACCCTCACCACCTTAACTGAAGGTCACATGGAATGTTTTCTTCAGGAACTTTCTCTGACAATCCCCACCTCCCCCGACTAGATCAGGTTGCCCTCACAGCACCTTACATTTTTCCTGTAAATAAGTGAGCAAAGTTTAGCAAAGTGCCCAAAGTATAATATGTGTTAATTAGGATTTGTAGAATGGTGCATGGATGGATGGAACTAAAATCTTTTAAAGATACGTTGGAAAACAACAATAAAAGAACAGGGGTTGACACTATATTCATAAATACTTGTGGTAAAAGTTTCAATCTCAAGAAAAGTGGAGGGGCTGGGCCGGTGGCACAGCGTTTAAGTTCGCACGTTCTGCTTCTCTGCGGCCCGGGGTTCGCCGGTTGGGATCTCGGGTGTGGACATGGCACTGCTTGGCACACCATGCTGTGGTAGGCGTTCCACGTATAAAAAAAGTAGGGGAAGATGGGCACAATGTTAGCTCAGGGTCAGACTTCCTCAGCAAAAAGAGGAGGACTGGCAGGAATTAGCTCAGGGCTAATCTTCCTCAAAAAAAAAAAAAAGAAAGAAAGAAAGAAAGAAAGAAAAGTGGTAATGAGTGTAGAA
Source organism: Equus quagga (assembly GCF_021613505.1). Classification (NCBI taxonomy): domain Eukaryota; kingdom Metazoa; phylum Chordata; class Mammalia; order Perissodactyla; family Equidae; genus Equus; species Equus quagga. The sequence goes on along the minus strand of NC_060268.1, from coordinate 4,961,313 downwards.
ATTACATTTACATAAACATTTTTACGCAAGATTTTTAAAGACAAATGAAACGCTAGCTTCCTACTTTATCAACATCGTTCAAATGCGATATCCTAGTGGTGAGAGTTGTACAACTCTCAGAATGTACTAAAAACCACCGAATTGTACACTTTAAAAGAGAAAAGTTTATGGGATGTGAAGTTTATCTCAATAAAGCTGTTATTAAAAAAAGAAAAAGCAATGCCCTAATGTAGCAATTAGAGCTTAAAGAGAAAGATATTCAGCCCTCAGTGGCAATAGTTTATTTTCTATAGTTTTGATGCCATCAAGTAAAAAAGCAAATCCTGACTTAGGTATGGAGTTTATTCTGAAAGGCTATTGCTGGAGGGAGAACGCGCCTCGCCCCCGCGGCCTCCCCCCCATGACCTACACGCCCCCCCCCAGCTGTGAGTGTCCCAAAGGTCAGGCAGCAAAGGCTTTTCTTTCACGCGGAGGAGGGGACCAGGCTGGAGGGAGCCGGCCCTGGGAGCGGGATGCGGAGGCGTCACGACCCACGACCGGACAGTGAGCACGGATGTCTTTCCTTGTGGTCCGAGGGGCCCGGAGGGGCGGTTGAGGGGAGTTGTTCAGCTTCCCAACGCTCGCTTACGCTCCGGGAGGGGCCCAAGCTTAGGGACCTGGGGAAAGCGGAGCAGCCTGCCTAAAGTGTGATCAATTCAAAGTAATGAGCGTTTTGTCCATATTGGTCATTGGGGACAACCAGTTCGGCTATTCATTTATGAGACAAAGAATGGGAATTTGGAGGGGCTGCGTCTGGCCCTGCCACAGGGAAACGGGGCGAGGAGTCTCAGCTAAGCCATACGGGGCAGAGCCATTCTTTGAGTAAACTGTTTCCTGGGACGCAAGAAGATGGGGGCATTTCTGAAGCACCGCCCTTTTCCAGGAGGATGGGCCTCAGGCGAACTGCACCGTGTCAGCACCCTCTGATGAGAATTCCACGCAAGGTGTTCTTGGTTATAGCGGCGAGAACTGTGGTCTGGGCAGCCGGTCAAGCGGAACAGATCCGAGATCACATTAAACCAGTGAGCGCTCTGCGCCGCGTGCGCCCTTGGCGGTGGATCTCTGCAGCAGATGGGTAGGCCGAGGAACAGGCACATGTTTGCAGCACGAGAATTTTCTGTGTTTGAAATATGGTCACTTTGTTGTAAAATATCAAAGTTCACAAATTTGTTATTACTCTGGGAGGCGTTTCTGTGGGCATCCTGATAGAGAGGGTTAGAACATAGTTTTGGCAATAATTGTAGACAGCGTTAAATATTTTATGAGAAATACATTAGTGTAAATCAGTATTTTTAAAAGCGAAACATGAATCACTACCCGAAGAATTGGACTTCAGTGCAAGAAATTCTGATTTATCTGCACCTTTGATACTGTATATGTAAATGCCATTTCTCAGAAGCATAAAAACTCTGAGTATAATATATTGGTTAGTGTAAGCAGTATAATATATATTTTTTCAGGCTGTGCTAGTTTCATTAATCATATATTTTAAGAATTTTAAGCTTATTTTTTATGAGGCATTGCATTACTTGTGGCATTGATATGCATGTGTAATTTATTACTTGGCAAGTGCGTTATCCTCCACTACTTTATGTGCTTGATATATTGATTTTCAGTTGTGATAGATCATTTTAAGATTGCCCGGCTTTACTAGGGTGATTTATCCACAGAATCACAGAGACTGTGGGGCAAGCCGAGGCAGCCCTTGGAACACGCTCTCCCAGCTATAAATAGACTTGTTAACTGGAACTCTTCACCCCAGTAGGGAAATGTATTTAGCAAGTTGGAAGAAATAACTTTCATCCAAGATCTAATTAGTTGTTGAATAAATGCCCATAAAAAGTAATTTCAATATGTCTTTTTCTTCCATATGCTAATCTTGTAACCCAATTTTTTTAATCAATAGGTAATAAAGTAAACAGTCAAAGAAAGAGAAAGATGTTATCAGTTTGCTTAAAAGGTCTGTCTTCTCTGACTGCTCATTGTCTTAATCCTTATCAGTTCAAACACACGCATTTGCATTGACTTGAATTATCATCACCCTCTCCCTTCTAGAAAACTCCCTCCCAAGAGAGTTCCATGGAGAAAAAACCCCCGCAGTGCCCAAACATCAAATAAGTGATGTCCGCTGGTGACAGTCATGCATAGAGGAACCAGGCCAGAGAAGGGGACGTTTTGGGAATTCAGGCAGTAGTTTTAGAATACTTCCGAGAATTTCTAATAAACAATATCAAGGCCACCCGGCCAAAATATGCCGTCTTGTCACTGGTCCCAAGTACGTAAATCACAAGAGCATTTGAAGGAACGTATGCAGAGAGGTTTCCTCTTGGCTCTCCTGTCTTAAGTCTTGTAATTGTCATTTTCTCCTTCCTGCCTTCCTGCTCCTTGTTGCTGTTGTTACTGTTCATTAATATTGCTCCTCACTTTGGGTTCCTAGACACTAGGACACTAGGAGCGCTTGTTCCTAATTTCCATCTGCTTAAATATCATTTTACTAATGTGTCCCCTGCATATAGAAGGGCTCTTGGCACGTACTAAGCGCTTCATAAATACTGTTGAATAAATTAAGGGAAGAATGGAGGAGTGAGTGAAACTGCATTTGAAACTATGTGTTCGCTGTAACCTGTGGTCACAAATTGGGCCTGAGAGTCAGACAATTCCTTAGTGCTTCCTAGCTGTTTGGCTATAGACAAGGTACCTAACCTTCGGTGTTCTCATCTGAAAACGTGGATAAAGACAGTACCTTATGGCAAAGAGTTCTCCTGAGCATTAATTGAAGCGAGATGGGAAAATCACTGTCACACTTACCTGGCAGATGGTGTGCTCACAATATTAGCTGTTGTTTTTATTATTATTAATATGTTCACCACAATGCTCCTCCGCTAAGCCTCTTCATGCATTTGCATTTTTCACAAATGTGTTGGTTATCTTGAAAATAAGAGCTGTAAATAATGAGGGTGTGACTCTTTTTTTATTTGTTTAAATAGACTAGCTTGCCCCTAAAATGAAATTCAAGATTTCAATTTTAATATGATACCTTTGAAATAATTTTCAACACATTCAAATGTGAAAAAAATTGACTTTCTTACATGAGAAATATGGTGATTCTGTGCTGTGTATTTAGAAGGGACGTATTTCAAGAAAATAATCAAAAGGAAAGTGTGTTTGAGGAAACAACACTGCGCATTCTTTTGAGATATGGGGCCGAACCATATGACCAAAGATGTATAAAAAGACGATATAACTGTCATAAGTCATGAATCTATAATTGCAGTAATGATTTAAAAAAAGAAATTGTAAATAAGCAGCTCAAACCCAGCTGTATACAGCTACATGAAAAACAAAGCAAATTTCTGAATAACCTGTTAGGTCTCGCAGCTGCTATTGAAGCACCGGCCACTAGATGGCAGGCTTCTATTCTGTCTCCCCGCCGAAGGTCTGCAGGTTCTGTTAAGGAAATGTTCCGTCCCTCAGAGGCTCTTGATGGACGTAGGTAGTAAGGTCTTTGGCATACAATAGGACTTGATAAAATTAACTATCACTGAGATTGTCTCTATCTATACAACTAAGTCACTATTTTGATCAAATTGACCTGTTAATTTAGTCAATCTTAGATTTAATTAATTTGATGTCTGTTATGGATTTGACAAATACTTGGCAGTCTTTTATCTAATTTTACCTATCAATATAGATTTAAAACACGGATAGAGTCCTTGCTGTACTACGTATTTATTCAGGTGTAGCCTCTGGGGAGTATTTTGTGTTCGTGTTGTGCAAAGTCAGTGCCTGCTGGGTCTGCCCTGGGACTTTTGCAGAACCCACTGTAGAAGCAGAACCATTCAGACTCTATTTACAGAATTTTATTACTGAAATAACAAAGAGCAAAACGACCTCTAAAATATGCTCATGGATCAGGAATAGAATTCTAACTTGTTTTTTTAAATAATTTTTTAGGGAGCTGTTTACACACTGATTTACTATAATTTCTCACTGACACAGGAAAAAAAGATGCTACAAAATAATACACCGCTTGGTATTAGATCTACGCATAGCAACAAGCATACATTTCAAAATAAATGGATATTTGAGAACAGTTAGAAAGAGGATAAGATTTAGGATAAAGCCACTTTTATTCCTTTTAAATACACACATGGAATAGTGCATATTTTTTTCAGTTCTGTAATTATATGTATGTCAATATATGAAAAGAAAGTTTGATAAATATACATTAAATTTATAAGAGTAAGAAAAATATAGGAGTGAGGATAGGAAACAAAGTGAAAATAATAATAAAAAGAGAACAAATAAAGCGACTTGCACAGACCAAAAAATTGCATTTCATCAAATAGAGTAAAATCAATTCAATTCCGTGAACCTGAGTTTAAGATGTTAGAAAACAATATCCGTAACATGAAAATGTAAAGGCTTTATTTCTCATATCATAATACCTGTTACACTACGTCTACTGGTCTTATTGATTTAGTGCAATAAGTAGCATAGTATGTACCATGGGAATTTACAAAGGGATAAAATGTAACTTTTATAACTGGCATGGAGAGCTCCACTCAGGGTAAGAATTATTTTTATTTAGGAATTATCTTCATGGGCCACTTTCAGTGAAGACTGTGTGTCTCAATAACTTGATATAAAAAGAGACAGTAAATCTAAAGATAGGTAATTGGGTCTACATAAAAGGTTGGCAAGAAATGTTTAGTGCTTGTAAAAAGAGAAGAAAGGAGGCTGGAGGTCTCAGATGGGAGCAAGCAATCAAGGGAGAGAGAACAGAACATGGCCCCAAACTGGGGCCAGAGGATACAGGTGGCCAGGGAGAAAATGCCCCTAGTGGGGTACCCAACAGTGGTGGGGTGCCCAACAGACTTTTCTCCAGCAAGGAAGTTTAATATTGAATTTTAAGTTTGAGGCATTTCAACATGAACACCTACCTTGCTCTGGAAATTCAGAGGCAATTTCAGCCTCATGTTGGTGATATTTGCAAATCTTATCGGTATGGTAAGAATAATTGCACTTAAATCATAAATAGGGTTTACATGGAAAGTCTTATTAATCAATGGTGACGTGGTTCAGAGTAAGTCTCCCCAAATATGCCACTTTAGCATGAGGATTATTTTGAGGCAGAGGAGATCCCAAACACCCAGACCTAGAAATTATTAGACCAAGAATAAATTCAAGATGTCGAAATTTTTTAAATGTTGTTAAAAGGCTATCAAGACCCTGCAGACTCAGGAAAAGCTCTTTACTGCCCCTTAACTGCCTAGCTCTCTCTGGTACAGGCGCCCTTTCTAATATAAATTTTCCTTATAATTGCAGATTTTGCCGCAAATGGGGAAATTTATATTTCTTTTGTATCTTTAGATTTCTAGAAATTCTATACATCTAGATATCTGGAGGTAGAAATAGCTGTAGATCTTATACCTAGCTAGAGCTTATATACATCTTCATCTGTCTGTATCTATCATCTGTGTCTCTGTGTATTCTCAGGCAATTCTGATGTAGCCGGTGCTGAGTACCACTCCTTGGTACACATGGCACTTCTGAGAGTGATCAGAGCTGGAGAGCCACATCTGCCATTACTAATCCATCACAGAAGGGATTAAATTTAATGGGATTAATGTTGTCACATATATTTTTTTTTAAGATTTCATTTTTCCTTTTTCTCCCCAAAGTGCCCCAGTAGATAGTTGTGTATTTTTAGTTGTGGGTCCTTCTAGTTGTGGCATGTGGGATGCCACCTCAGTGTGGGCTGATGAGCGGTGCCATGTCTGTACCCAGGATCCGAACCAGCGAAACCCTGGGCTGCCGAAGCAGAGCGTGTGAACCTAACCACTCGATCACGGAGCCGGACTCTGTCACATATTGTTTTGAGACTGAAAAATGCCGTTTGTTGGTTAAGTATATAAAATCATGAAAAAAGTAATAGCGATAGTTAAGGCACAAAAGCCTTAGATTAGTGATTCTCATTGCTAATATTAGCAAAGACTTGAAAATTTTAACAACATCTTGAATTTATTCTTGGTCTAATGCTTTCTAGGTCTGAGTGTTTTGTTTTCCTCTGCATCAGGAGTTAATGAGTAAAAGCTGTTTTCAATATTATTTTAGATCAATTAACTTAGCGGTGGGTCATTGATATCACTTACATTTATATGTGAAATTTCTAATTCCTTAGTTACGTATTTTTGAATCTTTTTTGTGTGTGTGAGAAATTTATTAATAAAAGTATAAGCTATAAGGGTGTGGATAAAGCTCCCTCTATCAGACTTTAAATGCTAGTCTGAAGATCATAAATGCGTTCAAAATTCATCTCAACACTTGTTGACTCACTGGATGAGTGCTTGGTCAATTCAGATAAATCCAAAACAAACTCCTGAGTGGATGTGTCCTTATTGTTCATAGAGGAGAAAATGGCTGACAGGTTTGCACATCACTCTTGGCTAAACATGCTCACTTCAGCCTTTGGAAGGGAATAATTACCAGACATTTTAGTTGCCACTCTGAATTATTGTACCACAATCATTTTTAGAGCCAGTTTTGATAATGTCCTAAATATGTTCTGGTCTGGCCAGAATTGATTGTTATGGAGTCATGCCAGACTTTTGTTTTGTTTTGTTTTAAACCGGTGGCTGGATGACTTCTAAAAATAGGGCTGAAAAAATATTTTCTAAACACCGGTTGTTGAGATAATGCATACCTATCGTTGCAATGAGGAAAAATTATAGTTGCTAATTAACAAGTAGTACCATACATTCTTTGAGGAGAAGAGACTTCCATTATAAAACAGTGGCAGATGTGATTACGGAAGGTACTGCACTGAGGTTGTTTTCCCTGAAGAGCTGCTGTAGCTTTTGATTTCCCTCCTATTAAGCTATCAGCAGCCTGAGTCTCTTTAAACCCTGAAGGTTTGATAAAAGCAATCGAAAGGTATGAACAAAGTTTTAACTCTACTCCATTTCAGCAAAGAGGGATTAATTAAACTCAATCTGTACGTCTGCACCTACTGTGTCAAGACTTCAGTGGTTTAGGACTGCTACAGGAGGAAAAGGACGTGACAGGAAAAGTGCACTATATTTCTCTTCAGTTGTAAGGGAATGGAAATGAAAGACGAGGAAACCAAAGATGACCACGTGTTCTACGCCTGACCGGATACCAGGCAGTCCAGGCTGGCAGAGGACTGAGTGCACTAAAATGCTGCTTGCTATTGCTGTCTGCTGTGGTCTATTTATCTTTTGGGTGAAGAAAGATATCGGTGTCCTACTTAGGAAATCCTTATTTAGCCTTAGCAGAGGAATCTCTCACTCTCTTTTTAATGTTCTAAGGACCACCAAGCATCTTAGAATGGCTGCAAGTTTGGATAGGTAGGGAAAAAAAAAAAAACCTAGAAGAAAGCTACCTGTAAAGACGATCAGGTTTGGGCCCAGCTTGACCCAACTATTGGGAATGATTAAAGGAGTCTGTTGAGCCACAATAATGGGAGAAGGTTTTATACATAACTACGGTGAAATTCTGAATGCACAAACTTTTAAGCAAGTCCTATTAATAGATCTTTATTCTATTTTTATTTTATTTTTATTCTACTTTTATCTAATCAAAGGTTCACATTAAAAAACAGTCCAAGTATGTAGTTTTCTGTGTTTCTTTCGAGAATCTTTCACGTTTTCAAGAATCTTTCTTGAAGATGTGTCGTTTGTATGTGCCTCTGACTTTCTAGGGTTTCACTCATTGCACTGAAGATCCGTGGTGCACAACGTGCCGGCATTTTCTAATGTCATTTTCTCAGGAAAGAAAAACATGTTAATAATAATAATAATAATGGCAGCATCAAGAAAGGTGACATTTCAAAAAGCATTCTACATTTAATATTTCTAATGAGAAAATAGGGGCTATATGGAAAGATAACTATAGAAAACATAAACGTCGTAAGCTTTATTAGTCAGAAAACAAAATAACTGTATGACCATAATGTGTATATATTCACATCTATGGGGTAAATCTTAGCATAAATTTGATGTTACCAACATAAAGGAAAAATAAACCAGTACCTAGAATTGGTACTGTAACCAGTAAACCAGTAACTAGAATCGGATGGAAGTCTCAGACAATACCAGTAGAAAATACCAGGAAGTATCTTTTAAGTGTTATTTACATAAATTGAATTTTTCTTTTTATTCGCCAGAAAATGAATAGGATTTCCTGCTCTCGCGTGTTGGTTTATTTTATGTGCTTCACCCCTATTTATTTTTATTGTTGCCATGAGATAATGTCTGACGAGAACTCTTTCTCAAGTGCTCCCATGGGAAGACAGTATGGAAGGAATTTGCTCTTTGCATCCAGGAATAATTTTCCCAGTAGTAAAAGCCCACTAATGTTTTTTGTTAAAGAAAATGTATTTTCTAATTAACCACATTATTCATTTTTTTCTCCACCAACTTCCCTAAATCAAAATATTTCATTCAAATGATGCAGTTCCTCAACAAACATATTCAACAGCAACTCAGACGCTCAGGCAGTGTTGCGGATGGAGGAGGACGTGTGGGACACAGTCTGTGGAATCAGAGGGACCAGTAACAAAATCCTCTGCCACGTGAAGGGTAAGTGCTCTTGGCAATTGCTTAGCCCCTTGAACCTCAGCTTCGTCAGTTCTAACTTAGGGACAATAATGATCCCTACTTCACAGTGTTGGTAAGGTTACATGAGGCAACACGTGTAACATCTCTAGCACAATTCCTGGCACTTAATTTTCTCTCAATAATGCTAACTATTATTTTTATTACTACTATTAAAATCCTTTAACCTACTGGCTATGACCGAGAGAGGCTTAATGTCTGCCTGAGCTTGACTAAACTGTAGAGACTTTTTCTGAATCTTGGCTCCTGACATCCCTTTTCTTACAGCATTTACTCCAGAAGCCTAGTTATTGTATATTCCTGTCTGCCCCTTTGAGATAGAAACCTTTTTAAAAGCTTCTTGCCAGTTATATAACCCAGAACTGACTGTGTTTCTCAAGAACCTTGGGGCCACCCCTTTGGAATGTAACGGAGGGAGATGCACTCCACCTCCCAGTCTCTGTGGGCGGGTAGGAGCCTGACTTCAGTGCGCATCTTGCTGCAAGTTGTAAAGCTACCTCCTGTCAGAACACGGGAGAAAGTTTACTTTTCTTTTGGGTAAAGTCAATTAGCAGACAGATCCTACAACCCCTTGACCTCCACCCCAGCTCTTAGAAACTCTCCTGCCTTTTATTTCAGTGGAGCTGAGTTTCCAGGCTTGGTCTGTGTGTGCTATCTCTTAGTGCTGTCAGTGGTATCAAAATGGAATCAGCTGCTCTTTGCTCACCTGGAGCAAGCTTCCCTTTAATAACGAAGGCATAGTGAGCATTAGATAAATGGCGGTAGATGTCGATTTTAATATTATTAGAGCAATCATGTGAAGCGCCACTTTTTTTTAACCTATTGCTTAAACAATGACTGTTTATAGTAGAGGATTTGCATTAAAAACTGGAAATGTTGAAACTTTTGATGGGAATGTGGTGTTTCTGTGTTGTTTGTGAGCAGGAGATCTTTGAGTGAAGACAGGATCTGGGTGTGGACGTGAGTATGTAATGGCTGAGTCGTGCATGATTTTGTTGGAGATGAGGCACTAAAGGAGCTATGAAATCTAGATGGTGCTTGGGTGACCAAATGCCTCATAAAAAGATAAAAGAGGTAGAAAAATGTCAAATCTTGGAATGAAAGAAACCTGTGATCCCTGTGTCCCACTGACGGTGGGTTGGGGGCGCCAGTGTGTGTGTGGTTGACGACAGCGACAGGAAGACAACATCCTCAAAGGGAGATGAAAGCAAATGATCTGGAACTTTCTGTCCTTGATTCTCATCAGCTTGGTGATGTCCCAGGATTCAGTTCTCAACACGTGGTGACGATACCAATAGTATCAACATCACCTGGGAACAACTTAGAAATGCAAACTCTTCGCTCCCACCCCAACCTCCTTGGGTTGAGGTTCAAAGACCTGAATTCAGTCAGGCTGAAATGTAGGGACGCTATTAGCATTGGTTTGTCAGGCAAAGCCTTCCAGTTAAATGTGTTCTCATTATTTATGTTTAACAGAAATGTTCCAGAGGGTTTATTTCAGCCTCAAATTTTATCTACCCCAATTCTTTTTCAACTAGAAAGCTTAGCGTTAAGGTACAATGAAAATAGGAAAAGAATAAAAAACAGAAAAAATGGGGAAAAAAGAAGTAAAAACCCCAAGGAGGGCAAAAAGAAAAAAGGAACTAAAGACTTAAGGCTTTTTGAAAAAGTAAAGCTACCTCTTTCATACCTGAGACCAAATCTACCTTGCATGGCAAAAGTTCAAGAGTGGAGAACTTTCTGTTTTGCATGTAACAGAACAAGCAAGTTCGTTCTTCCTGCTTGTTCTGATGATACTTCAGGGAAACTGTGCTGAGAAAAGAGGCAGCCCGGTGGGCTTCCTGTGTGTCAGGAGAGGCGCCTGCAGAGCTCTCAAACTTTTTGGTTTCAGAACAGTTTACACTCCTAAAAGTTAGTAATGGCCTCAAAGGACCTTTGCTGGTGTGGGTTTTATCGATTGATATTTACCACAGTAGAAAATTAAAACTAAGAAATTTAAAAAAATATTAATTTATTATAAAATAACGATAACAAATCCATTACATGTTAACATAAATAAGCCAATCTAAGGAAAGTTACTGTATCTTTCAAAACAAAAAGTATTAAGAAGAGTGGCATTGTTTTATATTTTTGGAAAGTTCTTCAGTGTCTGGCTTACTAGAAAACACCACTGGCCTCCTCAGCTCTGCTTCTGTTTTCAATCTTCTGTAGTATGTTTTTTGGTTGATGAATGAAGAAAATGAAGCTCACACAGATCTCTGGCTGAAAAGGTAGGATTGCGTGCAACACCTGAAAGGGCCCGGGGACTCCTCCGAGGGCCTCAGAGCTCGCGTTGAGAACTGCGGGACTAGATTGTCCTGGAGCCCCCAAATCTCAGCGGCTTACAGCAAACGCCTCCCAAATCTCAGAGGCTCCCCACAGCGGAGGTTTGCTTCTTGCTCATGCTGCCTTTTATGTGGATCAGCTGGGGGCTTTGCTCCATGATGTCCTTGCTCGGGGACGCAGGCCGTCTGAGCAGCCACTGCCTGGACATTGCCCTTCCCTGGGAGAGAGCAGAGCAAGTATGTGATGAGGTGCTGGTTCTTGAAGATTCTGCTGGCAAGTGACCATCTTGCTCTGCTCACACTTTGTGGCCCAAAGCACCTGCTTCAGGAGGCAACAAGCTTAATCCTCTTTCAGGGAGGGGCACTGAATCTTGGTGAATAGAATTTCATTTACTATGATTACTCCCACAGTTGACCAAAATATGCTTGTGAGAAATGGACTCCAGACTCTCTCAAAAGTTATTTCAAAAGGAAATCATTTTTAAACAGTTATTATAATTGTATTAAGTTAGATGTGAATTGGTGTCTGTGTTTTTCTGCTTCATTGATGTATAACCTCTTAAGAAATGGTACAGCAGGCAAGCATATAATTTCTAGCGTGTTGTAAATCTAATGATTTCTTTTTAAAATTAAGCATAAGTTCTGGATAAGGAATATAGCCTTGTGAGAAAATAAAATGTGATAGTTTAAGCCAGGGATGTTGTGATAAAAATGATAACATTCACAAACATTTACTGGGTACCAGCTTGTACTCATGTTCTGTGCTAGGGGTTTTAAGGTTTTGCCTATTTTCTGGATGGATTCCTTCATGTGATCATGTGTGGAAATTGTGATACACAGTGTATGAACACAAATAAATGTCTTGAAGAGAGTTAAAATGATTTGGATCAAAAAGAGTTGGTTGGGCCCGGCCCCGTGGCCGAGTGGTTAAAGTTCTATGAGCTCTGCTTCTGTGGCCCAGGTTCTCGGGTTTGGATCCCAGGTGCAGACCTACTCCACTCACCAGCCACGCTGTGGAGGTGTCCCACATGCAAAAAATAGAGGAGGATTGGCACAGATGTTAGCTCAGGGCGAATCTTCCTCAGCAAAAAAAAAGAAAAAGAAAAAGAAAAAGAATAGTAATAAATAAAGTTAAATTTAAAAAAAGAGTTGGCCATAGTCATTTATTCAACTCAGAAATAAATCCTATTGTAGATGCTAGTGATTTAAACAGAAAGTGATTTTTCTTTCGTTGCAAAATAGTTGTCATTTCATGTGATGATTTATTATATCGCTAATATATTAGTTTTCTATTGCTGCTGTAACAAACTACCACAAACTTACTGGTTTAAAACAACACAAATTTATTATCCTTCAGTTTGGGAGATCAGAAGTCCAAAATTAGCTTAGAAGCTCAGATCAAGGTGTCAGCAGAGCTGTGTTCGTCTTAGAGGCTCTAGGAGAGAATTCTTTTCTTTATTTTTTCTATTTCTAGAGACTTCTTGCATTCCTGGGCTAGTGGCCCCTTCCTCTGGCTTCACAGGCATCATGCCAACTTCTGTTTTCTTTGGTCCCATTTGCTCTTGGTCTCTGCCTCCCTCTTGTAAGGACCCTGGAGATTACATATTGGACTCATCCAAACCATCCAGGATGATCTTCCCATTCCAGGAACCTTTGTTTAATCCTATCTGTAAAGTCTCTTTGGCCAGGTAAGGTAACATATTCACAGTTCGGGGCATTGGACATGGACGTCTTTGGTGGGAGGAGGAGTTCATTATTCTGTCTACTGTAACTAGTGTCATCTTTTATTCTTAAAGGGTTCAGGGAGATTTATATGGGTTTCAGATTACATGTGGGATCATAGGAGCTGCATCTTTAGAATTTATGTGAAAAACATGTCCTTTTATATCCAAAAAACTGCAGAGAACTGCCAAATACCCATCCTCACTGCTTGCTGCAAATCACTTCATCCACAAGGATTGATACCATTGCAGTTTTATCTTACGGGCCTCAGGTACTATAATTATCCACATGAAAAGCCTAATCGTCTCTTCAGTTTCCCTGAGTTACTTCCATTCATAGCTGGGCAGCCCAGCCATGCCCCAGAATGAATGGTGGAGATCTTTGAAACAAAGCAAAGCAAACAAAATCACCATTTAACTGCTTAGACTTTTTTCCCATTAAGTGATCATTAAACAGGAGGGCGCCAAGATTACCCATCAGCTTCAAGGATGCTTTTCTGTTTGGCACTCTGGGTAGCACACTTCACGTCACTGGCTCAGGTAGATCACTTTGCTCCCTCTGGCCAGGAGGAGTGTGACGTAGGATAACTCCACAGCTGCACACCAGAGGTTGTCGCAATTGCCACCTATCTCGTTTTCTGTAGGAGAAAACAACAGTCAATATATAGCGGGACTTTTAGACAATGCCTTTGCCATTTTATTAACATTTTAGAGTCATTTTCCATGGGATTTTCCTTGTTTGATTTATTTTGTTTATATTAATGCTGAGCTTTGTTTCTTAGTTTGAATTAACATTGGTAACATTTACTGAATTCCTACATTTGCCAGGCAACCTGTAGATGCACACATATTCCCATCCAACGCTCTTATGAAGCACATATAACTGATGCTAATGCATGTGTCATCAAGGTATATCTTGTCTTCTCATCGTCAGCTATTTATGTCTTTCTATTCAGGTAAAAGGTTTGCTCACAGCTAACCTGGATATGGACTCACTATTTCTTCAAGTTGCCTCCACAGATCTACTGAAAAAAAGACTGGTGACCAAATTGGACTTTTACTAAAGGTTTTATAATAGACACAGAAGAGGGGTTTACATAGGACACATCTGTGCTGTTCAAAGTGTGGTCCACACACTCATGCCTGTCCACAGACTGTTACCTGATCAATGATGATGAAAGCACAAGAATTTTATGTCATGGGGATGAGAGATTACCACCGACTTTCTAAATACCACTCCCAGGATCTGAACTTACCTTGTCAGGACCAACATCAAACAGTTCTTGGACAGGTGTTGGGTGGAGTGGCCCGTTTGAAAAGCACTACTCTACAGCACAGTAAATAACTGACAGGAACCCATTCTGAATCTATTTTCCAAGTACTGTGTAAACCATGCATCTACTCAAGGTTTTACTTTTGCCAGCTTTCCCTAATCAGGGTGCACATTTCTACAACTATCATGGCCCCTCCCCCAAATTCCACTTCCTCCTCTTTTGTTATTTGATTAATTTCTTTGGATTATAACCCATTCAAAGTAACTTATTTGAGCACTATTATGAAATGTTTTCCTCAAAAAGAATTTTTTTTTCTTAAAAATGTTACCATAAGAAAACTTATACACGAAAATAACACAACCAGAATATAAACCAAATCTATCTGATTTCAGAATTTGTGAGCAAAAACTCTCTTTACAAAGGCATTTTATAACACTATAGATGCATATTACAGAGTTGTTTGCTGCTTTTACCTTCTTTACATTTTTATAAACAATCTGGCAATCTCGAAAGATCAAGCTGAAAATATTCTTTGAAAATAAAGTTGCAGATGTTGTGTATACAGTTGGTGAATAATTAAAACTAATTAATACCATTTCCTCTTTGGAAAAAATGACCTTATATGGAATAATAAAGAGAGACCTGAAGTTGCCAGTTACTACTGGAAGGGGCAAATCCAGGCAGTGCTTAAGTGGTGGGAGCAGAAAAACAGTCGACTGGTAAACCTGAGAACCTCAAATTAAACCCTGTGAGAAAACAACACTCTTATGTAATTTTAATCTAAATATACATTCTAGGTGCTTGACCATTGTATGAATGATCTTGCTGATAAAGCTAGTGTACCAGTCCCCGAATACTAAGACGAGGCAAGTGCCTGTTCATGAAGATGTTGTTCTCAACTTGCTGCAAATTCGAGTAGATTTTTCATAAAACAAAAATACTCAATTTGAAGAACATATTTTTATTCTTAGATTTCCAAAACAAAGTTTGTAAAATTACCCTATTCTCCAAAACCTTTTTTGAAATATTTACTTGTCTGTGAAATTCACAAGCTAAGGCATCACAAGTCTAGTACAAAGAAAACAATAAGGAATCTGAGAACTTAGTTCACAGTTTAGTCATTTTCTATGTGTAACTGAAGATATAACTACCTCCCTCTGCTGTGAATATTATGTGTATGGACACTGATTAATTGATTTAACACATAGACGGACATGGAAAAGAGAGTGATCGTTCAATGTGATCGCAATATCTGGGTGAAGGCCATGGTCAAGTACACTTGCACAGCCTGAATCACTTGAGGAAGGTGGGGAGTTGTGTGATCATGCCACAAGGTTATAGCGGACTGTTCAAATTTAGAAAGATGAAATATTTTTTTCCTATTGATCTTTTATCCACTTGTATCTAATTAAACTAGATTTTAGTTATCATTTAGTGCTCTCCTGGGTAAAGGAAATGCCTACATTTTTTGCTGAGAGTTGATAGCCATTCCCTCCAAAACACAACATGGTTTGGCAATGGTGAACATATCTTTCTCTTTGTTTTGGTGCTTTTCAGGATAAGCTGCAGGGAACTGAACAGAAGGGTATGGCAGAAAAACTTCCCATAATAAATGAAACAATGATGTCTTCTGGCCCCTTCTATAGGAGGGGATAGTGGATGCTAGCATGATAAGAGCATTACAGTAGTTCATTGCTGATGCATAAACATTTAGAAAGATGCATTCCATTTATATAAAAATTCTCTGAGGTAAAGAGCCATTTGTATTTGGAAAATAGGTTTAGTTCTTGTTATAGAAACTGAGTCTCTGGGGCCTGTTTATTGGCTTGAAATCATTTTACAAAGGAAGAAGGAAACCACTCTGATTAATTGAAAGAGAATTTAGAGCTCCAGAGGGTAGAAAGTGAGCAGAAGAGAAAGTTACAAAGGAATGCAGAATATTTTATGCTGTGGAATATAAATCCTCCCTAGAATACCTCTAGATCTTTAATTAAAAAATAAAAATCGAAGGACACAAAAATTATGAGGAAAAACAGAAAGCTGACCTAAGTTTTCTTGATTATGTGAGAGGCAGGGAGATCCCTGCTGAGACTCTGGTTGTACTAACGTGGACTTTCTGTGGTCGTTGTGGTGCTCCTGCTGCTGAGGATGAAGTATGTCATATTAGATTGTGTCGTAAAATAGCTCATGGTATATTGCGTCAATTAGAATTACATTTGCAAGTAAATGACATCAAACCCAAGGAGCTGTGGTTTAAATGAGTTAAAGATTTTTTATCTCCTAACAATCTGAAGACCTGGGAAAGGCAAACTCTCTCCCCCAAAATGTCATCAGATATATTCTACTTTTCTGCTCCCCCATCTTTAGCATGTGGTCCTTACTCTGATGCTTGTCAGCACTGTGCAAAATGACCACTAAACCTGTAGGCATCGGATCCACATGCCAGAGAGAGAGACAGACAGACAGACAAGAGTGCTAGCCCAGCAAGGCTTTCTTGGAAGCTCCACCCCTTAATTTCTGCCATTTCTCATCGGCAGAGCTGGGTTATCTGGCCAGATCTAGTTGGAAGGTTGCTAGAGAGAGGAACAGAAAGCCAACACTCTAAGAACATTGGCGACAAGTTTCTTCAGATTCATTCATTCTTCTTTTTGAAGATATTGATAGTATTCAGTTTAAATTCACGTCATAATTATAGTTAATATTAAATTGTTGATAAAATATTAACCAAGCTATTTAACAGATTGTTGACTTCCTAACCAGAATGCTTTTAAAACTATGAAAACATTGCCCTACTTAGTAATTTCTTGCTTCTTCTGATGAGTTATTGAGGCACAAAAGATAATGAAAAGGTTATTGGAATAATTAAAATAAAATTAATTATTTGTCCAGATTATGGTAAAAATATGGGCAGTTTCCAATATTCACAGTAAATAGTCACATATCGCTTAACGATGGGGATACATCTGAGAAATGCATCGTTAGGTAATTTGGTCAGTGTGCAAACAGCTTAGAGTGTACTTACTCACAGCTAGATGGTATAGCATCCTACACACCCAGGCTACATGGTACTAATCTTATGGGATCACCGTGGTATACGGTCCATCCTTGACTGAAACATAGTTCTGTGGTGCATGACTGTATTTATCAAGTGCTTGTTGTATGTGTGGTATTATATTAGGAATTGTCTTCATATTTACATTAACTTTCAGTTATTCAGCCACATAAAATAATTGAAAGGGATGAAGAATGACCGGTTCATGTGCCTGAATTTGTCCTTGTTGAAGATTCACACCCTCCTGGGGAATTGTCATACAATCTGACACTACAATCTGGGGTAAAAATACAAATATCACTTGCAGGGTAACATATTTTAACCTCCAATTCCATTGCAGTAAGGAGTTAATTAGAAACCTACTTTAGAGACTGAAGAGACTTGGGGTGTGGCCTGACCTCTCGGATTTTAGGGGAGAGAGGCAGAAGTCAGGAGAGCGCTGAAGAGGAACGGACGAGTCTAAAATGTTCCTCCTCTGCAATCTCGACTACAACTGATGCAAGGAGGAAGCGAAAGAGTTAAACATTTAAGGAGACCTCTTACAATGTCTAGAATTTCGAGGTGATGAAATCTTTATGACAACCCTCCCGGAAAGTCTATTTCTGCTTGAAGAATTTTAAAACATCTATCTTCTGCTTCTGAATTATTTTTCCAGGGGTTTTTACATCCAACTTAGCAGAACACCCAAATGCGATGAGATAAATGATGTCCTCGCTGGTTGGCAACATGTTGAGATTTTTCCTCTCTAATTCTGTTATCCTACGGTTATCATCTCCTCTGAATTATGTATATATACTGTCAATTAAATTAAAAATCTTTCAATAAATTATGCTTAGGACTGTGGAAACAGTGAATCTATTCCGAGTTAATGTGATATTCTCTCTTCATTATCCTTTATTGGTTTAAGTAAAAAAACGTGGCCTCTGAACCGTCCCCTGGCACATGATCTTGAGGACTACTGACTTGAAATTGTTAATTCTCTCTACCTTTCAATAATTTCACAAATGAGCAAGAAGAAAACTGGTCCAGATACCTCAGGGCTGGTAATTGGTTATTAATCTACATTATTCAATTGTTCTAAAAAGTGATATAGAAAATAATTCCCACTAGTGCATGTGTTTTCTGCCTTGATGTTCTGGCAAAAATCACCACACATCACCTCCTTACTGTGACATCCAGGATTGGGGGCGCCCACTCTGTGGTCTGCAAAAGGAAAGAGAAAAAATACAGGGAGAAGAATGTAGCTTATACTATCTTTTTCATCTAGCTTGAAATAATTTCAAACTTACAGAAAAGTTGCAAGAATATTACAAAGAACTTTTTCTCATTAACCATTTGGGAACTAATTGCTAACATGATGCTCAAATACTTGGGGTCATATTTCCTACAAAAAGGGGAATTTTCTATAAAATCACTAGAGAACCAGAAATTCAGGAAATTAATATTGATACATTACTGCTGTATAACTCACAGACCCAGTCAATTTTTGCAAAAAGTCTCAATAATGCCCTTTATAGCAAAAGTCCAGATCATGCACTGCATTTATGCACGTTTTTTAGCCTCCTGAAATCTGCAACAGTTCTCCAGTCTTTCCTTGATTTTCGTGACTTTGGCACTTTTCAAGATTACGGGTCAATTATTTTGTGGAATATCCCTCAGTCTGGATTTTTCTGATGCTTTCTCATGACCAGATTCAGCTTACGCATCTTTGGCAGCAATGCCACAGAAATGATGCTGTGTTTTGCTCATAGCTTCCTATCAGGTGACACGTGATTTTGATTTGTCACATTACTGATGTTGATAATTTTGGTCATTTGCTTAAAGTGGTGATTCTCTGGTTTTTCCACTGGAAAGTTACTCTTTTCTCCTTTATATTTAATTAGTATTTTGTGAAGAAGTAGTTTGAAAGGACGTAAATATTCTATTTCCCTTCTAAGTTTGACTTACTAGTTTTAACATACATTGATGTTTCTTGGCTGAATTACTTTTTGCTATAATAATTGTCAAATGGTGGTTTTCTACTGGTACTACTGTTCCTTCTATATTTATTAGTTGACATTCCTCTGTCAGAAAAGGTTTTCTTTTTTTTAATTAATTAGTTTATATCAGTATGAACTAATGGATTCCTGTTTTGCTTAATAGTTGTTGTCATTGTTAATTTTCTTGCTCACATGTCCAGACTGGGCCAGTGTGAACACCGTCAAGCTGGCTTCTGAGTTAATTTTGCTTTGTTTTGTTTTATTTTGACATTGCTCCCATCATTCTTTAAGTACTTCCTTACTTTCTGGCACAAGATTCTCCAGGATCGTCTTGTTCTTTCCCTGCCCCAGGTCTGGAATCAGCCACTTATACTAGGAGTCTGGCTCCTTTTAGTAGAGAATACTATTTAGAAACCAAGATTGATGACCTTGGTGTGGCCAGTGCCTTTTGGGGGGCGCCATGCAAGTCAATAAAGCTACGAAATACACACACACACACACACACACACTCCTCCTCTTATACCATATTACTTCTATTTCTGTATACATTGAAAACCAGATGATTTCATGCCAATACCTCCAATTCCAATAGATCCTTCTCTATACTAAAAGCCACAGATTCATACTAATGCCTCCTATTCAAACTGATGCCTCAAATTCCTATCCCAATCAAGTAGCACAAGGTGCATTTTCCTTCTTCCCTTTTCTATATTTGTAATCCCCTCCTCACACAGTAAGAAACCTAGCTCCATTTAGCCACAGTATATTTACCACTGGATTGAGGCCCCCTTTGTGTAACCAATTTCCCTCCATCGCAGCTGCCACCTCTCTGCGCAGGTACTTCCTCCTCCTACTTGGCTCCAACCACTGGCCAGGATGTCTTCTCACCACTTCCCTGCTCCTCTCAGACCCTTGCTCATTCTGTCCAGGCTCTGAGACGCCCCCTGGGCTGCTGTCGCATGCCCTCCCCACACCACACATACAGAGCCCCTGGACGCACTTCCTCCCAGGTGCCCTTCACTCCAATGGGTTTCGACACTCAAAGATGTGCCACTGCCCCATCCCCCCACGGACTCCCAATTTGCTCAGGTCACACAATAGTTTTAGACTGAGTGTTGGTAGGAGGAGAGGAAGGAAGGAAGGGAGGGCAGGGAGAGAGGAAGGATGAAAAATGAAATACATGAAGTAGGAGAGGAAGCAGGGCGAGAAGGAAGTGATGCCATTATTTAAAAGTCCAGAGAATACCTACCTTCTCGTTACAGGTGTGAATGTGGACACTTACTCACATACAACTGGAGGCGCTTATTGTTTCAGCTCTTCAACAGTGAAATTTAACTGGAGATTGCTGAAAACAGTAATCATGCCAAATGCTGGTGATTTTATAATAAAGCGCAAAGTACATGGAGCAGAAGGACTTAAATCTGCCTAATGATCTTGGAGGTTTCTTTAGTCTATATAATTACAGGAGAAAAATAGAAGGGTACAGGAGTATGAAGAACGGTTTCCCAGAATTTTGTATTGTCAGGGATTAGCTCTATGGCATTTTGTTTTTGTTTGTTTGTTTGTTTCCAGAAGACAAATACCAGAGAGGCAGAAAGAGGATTAGATGGTACAGGATTCTTACCATTCTGGTTTTGGTTTATAGGTTGATTAGTATAATTTGATTGCCCACAGCAGTGACTAAACTCTGGTACAGAGTAGATAGAGAGTGATTCTTGAAATCAAAGCCTAAACTGAGGGTGTTGGCAGTGATGACTCACATCCGTCAACTACCTTTGAAGATCCTGAGCTGGATGAGATTTTTGCATATTTTGAATTTCAAATTCTCATGTACTTGGATGAAAATCCTCATATTTTAGGCAAATATGGTCACTGTTCTTACACAGTCAATATTTATAATGCTAAGCCTGTGTCAAAATGACTCTAAATGATCATATTTGGCAAAGTATTATATGTAACAAGCTCAGAATTAAGTACAAATATAATTGCTGTGCTGAGGAAGGGAAAACATCCAAGAGTTGTTGGTTTATGCTTTTAGAAATGCGCATATACAGACACACAGCACCACTATGGGAGGCAGCAATTAGTGACTTCTAACTTGGTAAGCATTGGATAATTCTAGAATAGAAATAGTTATATTACGTAATCAATCTCCTGTTAAAATGAAAATGCTCCCCTAGTAACATATTAAAGAAATAATCAGGGGCTGGCCCTGTGGCCGAGTGGTTAAGTTCTCGTGCTCTGCTGCAGGCGGCCCAGTGTTTCATTGGTTCGAATCCTGGGCTCGGACATGGCACCGCTCATCAAACCACGCTGAGGCAGCGTCCCACATGCCACAACTAGAAGGACCCACAACGAAGAATATACAGCTGTGTACCGGGGGGCTTTGGGGAGAAAAAGGAAAAAAAGTTTTTTAAAAATCTTAAAAAAAAAAAGAAATAATCTTAAGGTTAATAAGGAAAATTATTAATGTTGAATATTGAAAATTTACTCTTGCT
Organism: Equus quagga; assembly: GCF_021613505.1. Lineage (NCBI taxonomy): Eukaryota > Metazoa > Chordata > Mammalia > Perissodactyla > Equidae > Equus > Equus quagga. The sequence continues at coordinate 4,939,787 of NC_060268.1, read as the reverse complement.
ACACCACACATGCACACACCTCCACTTCCACTGAGAGGAGCCTGTCACCGGGCCTGCTCCACAAGTCTATAAATAACAGATGATGAAGAAAGACCAGCAGAGGTTCCAGGAAAGCTGAATTAACTATACATTACAGAGCTGGGAGAGAGTGACAGTTATTTGTACTTAATTATGTTTTACTTGAGTCAATATTCATTGCAAGGACTTTATAGCAAGACTTCTTCCTCCACGGACGAAATTTTCACTTTGATTAATCAAAATAAATTTAGTTGAATAATATCTTCAGATAGATTTGATATATTTTTGGGGTGTATGATCTTTGAGGATTTCTTTCTGTTGACTTCAAACGTGGACAATAACACATGACGTGTAATCATGTAGAAGAGAACTTTAAGATAAGGTTGGTTTTTTGGTTTGTCATTTGTAAGTGGACTATTTTTTTCTGCCTAGTTTGATATGAAATTTTTGTGTTTATCATAGGAATTCGACCACATAACTAGGTTCTACTCTGTCGTTTATTAAAATTTTAGTTAAATTAAGTTCATTATTTTTTCTGGTTATACGGGATCCCCTTGGATTTGTGTGTTCAATTTTTCCTTCATTTCAGATATTTTAAAAAGAACGTTATTAAAATTTTAAATATTTTATTATTTGTTATTTTACCTTTTTAATAAAACACAAATAATATATTTTTATTGTTTGTTTTATTTATTTTTTTCTCCAGTCATCCAAATCATTTTGATGTTTGGTCTTTGTGTCAGTCTTCCAGGCTTTTTTAATACCTCCATAGCCCCATTTTCATTTATTATTCCACTTAATTTGCATTGTAAGCGATTTTATCAGTTGTCTTCTTCACATCTCTGAATTGGTTTTCTACATTTTTGAACCTGTTCTTTATTGCTTCTTATAGCACTCATCCAGTTAGTCTTTCTATTTTTCTTCCAGTCAGGGTTTTTTCATCTCCCAGTTTTATTCTTCATTTGCATTTTGTGTGCTCTGTGCATAATTTTCTTCAGGTACAGAGTACTTGCATAATCCTCCATTGCTCTCAACGCAGTAATTTCTATCAAACCCTTATGTTTGCCAAAAAAATGTTTGGGATAGAATTTTCTTGGCTACCCTCCCTGTTTACCAGAATATACCCTGAATCCTCCAATTAGAGCTTATATTGAAATTCCGTAAGGTGAAGGATGATGCTCAATAAGCTATATGGTTTAGACAAGTGGGTGGGGCTATGGAAGTTTCCAGGCAACATGTTTGTCTCTGTACCTTTTCTTTTTATGATTCTTGAAAGCAGAGAAATTTGAAGCCAATTTTGCCCAATCAAGCAAATCTTCCTTACCTTTGAATGGATGCTCTCCTAATTAGAATACATAGTAGTTAACTTGCTCTCTAGAGAAAGGGTTTACGCTAGCCATACAACTTTACTTTTCTAAGTGGATGAAGATAGGTGAAGGAAGATCAAGTCCCAATTTTCCTATTTGTACTTTTTGCTGTTGTTGTTTTGTTTTCTTTTTAAAAAAATAACTCCGTCTACTTATATTCCACCATAATGCTCCACTTTTGGGAAGAGTAATTTTCTACATTTCACAATGTCCTCTTTCAATTTGGACATTATTTAATTGTGTTCTTATTTATTTGCATTTGTTTTATTTGTATTTTTTGTATATTGCATTAACAAGATATCCTCAATTTCTGTGGCATAATATTGGAATGACTCCTAGTTTCAGCATTTCAGCATAGGTGATATTTCCTTAATTATTATCTTTTAATTTTTTAAATCATTTTGCATTCACAATGACATATTTCCTTGACATTTTATTTTCTTCCTCAATTTCAGCTCCCTGTTTCTAGATAACCAGAGACATCTAAACTTGGTAGGAGCAGGTGTAACAGTAAAATTTCTGTCTTTTTCACTAGTCCAGGTGTTCAGTGTGACAAACCATTAGGTGGAGTTAGTAACTGGGTGTGAAGTAGCTGTTAAAATCACTCATGCTCCCATTTATATTTCCAGTTTATTTCTCTTCCATTCCACAGACCAGTCTTTCCGTCCTTGCTTACTTGATGTAAATGTGGGAGTGTAAGAGAATGGAACATTCTAAGGTTAACAGATCACTCTGCTCTTCTCTAAGAAGCTAGACTCAGCAATGGGACTGGTGAATGGACGACCCATTATTCCTCCTTGTCGGAGTTAACACACCAGTATAGTGCTCGGTAAGGAATATTCACTAACACTTCCGTAAGCAGAGACCTTTTAACATCATCTTCTTTATAACCTGCATTTCAAAAAGTCCTCACCCATCTTATATTTTGACTTCATGAAAACTCTAAGAAAAGTCCACATTCTGTTTAAAAACATCATCATTATTGATATAATTCGAGACAGAAATCACATAATATATTTGAATATTTGTTCTTACATAATTGAAATATTTCTGAAATTGTGTTTATAAGTTGCATATTTTGGTAATGATATATACAGGAGTGTTTTCTATTTTAAATGATCCTGTTTTGAATCCTATTGTAAAGGGAAGAATTATTTTCCATATAAGATAATTATTTTCTTGTCCTGTGTGTATACTCTTTGGTGTATTTTTTTAGGTGGTGTCTGCATACAAGTGTGCATGCGTGTGTGTGTTGATGGTATGAATAAATATGATTTTCTTAGCGACAGATTCCCTTCTTAAGAAGAGATCTATTGTGGTTGAGTAAATATAGTAAGTCAATTGGAGCAGAAGGTGAGACCCCCTAAAGGCACTGTTGAGTGCAGAAGGCGGCTTTTTAAGATGGTCTGCATGTTCCCTGACTCCTGGTATTGAAGTCTTTGTGCACTCTTCTCCATTTTGAGTATGGGCTCAATCTGGTGAATCTCTTCTAACAAATCGAATAAGCCGAAAGCGATGGGATTCCACTTTCAAGATTAGGTTATAAAAAGACTGTGACTTCGCTCTCTCTGTCTCATTCTGCTTGCTCTGATGAAGCAACCTGCCATGTTTGATCTGCCCTATTGGGATGCCAACATGGCCAGAAACTGCAGGCAGCCTCCAGGCAGGAGCTAGTGAGAAGTTAAATCCTGCTGACAACCACAGAACTGAACTTGGCACTGTATCCTTCTCCCGTTGGGCCTTGACCCAACTCTTGATTGCAGCCTGTGAGAGACCTTGAAGCAGAGCACCCAGATAAGCTGTGCCCAAATTCCAGATCTATAGATACTGTGCAATAAGCATTATTATTTTAAGCCACGAATGTTGGGGGTAATTTGTAATGACTAGTACATTGAGTTAGAATATAAACTTTTCTCTGAGAAGTTGTGGTCTGCCAAGAATAGGACTTTTTTGTTTTTGTTAGTAAGTGAAGAAAAGTTAAAAACTAGAGATAAATAGTTCCCAATAGTAGCAAAATATGGCTTTTACTCAGAGAGGGATTTGGGAGGAAGAATTGAGGTGCCTAATAAGAATTATTAGGGAATTTTGCAATGTGATATGCAATGTGGAGTTTCTTCCTAATTTTCAAATGAAATCTCTAGTCAAATCTACATTATTAGACAAGCATATTGTTGAGTTGAATCTCTACTGAAGGGATGTGACCATGTCTTGTCGGTGACATAAATGTGACAATAGGGACAGGGGACAGTTTGAGGGGCTCTTGCGGGGCCAGCCACATTGGAGTTATACCTTGTTTATTTAAAGTTAAGTTTACCACTTTGACAATTGCCTAAATAATTTGGCTCCAATGAAATTAAATTATAGACATTACTGTTTTGGAGAAAAAATCTGTTGGATGATGTTTATGGACACAGATTACTGTCAAAATTACTGAGCAGGACTACTTCTAGTATGACTAAATGTTTGGGAAAAAACATAAACTAGGAAACATATAAAATGTGTTTTGTGGTCATAAATTTGTTTGACATTCTCCATGACAAGTGTATTATGTAAAAATGAATTAGATTTTGGCCTTTAAGTATACTCTCAGGGAAATTATTCAGGTTGAGATTTTGCAAAAACTGAACTTCTGGAAAAATCTGTCCAATTTACAGGTAATAGAAAGATACTGGGGATAAGAAAAAGCCAAGAAAATAGCATTCTCATGCTCATGAATTGCAAAGGAGTTGAGAGAAATCTACATTAATCTTAGCTTTATTTATTTATTTTTGTTTCTTAATACAGTTAGAGATAATCAGACGATATGAAAGACACTCAGGATTTTTGGGATATGTCAAGTGATGTATTTCTCCCAGGTCTTTTACAAGAATCTCAAATTAGAACCCCTACTTAGTTGAAAATATATGTAATACTCATTTTGAAAAAAATGGAACTCTGCTGTGGACAAGCAGAAAACAATTTGCCTTTCCTACCTCCTGTTACCCTGCATGGGGCTGCTTTCTTCACTGCCCTTAGGGAAATCTCTTACAGAAAACTGCTACACTTTTTATCACTCTAGATATTAAATAATTTAGTAATTTCTAGACATAATAGCCATTATACTTCAATAATTTATAATGATTGGTCCAGAGCAACAGTCAATAGTCTAAGTTTCAGCCAAGGGTGAATCTCTGCCTTTTCGGGCTCAGGCCTGCATCAAGCCTGGACATCTACCATGCGGCAAAGGGAAAACAGTGGCTTCTCCTCTGATTTCTCCCCCTTTTGCTTCTGCTCCTCCCCACCAGCAGCCTGACTGAGTGTTCTGGCTCCTTTGTGTGTGGAGCTGGGAGAGAGGAGTGGGGAGGGAAGATGTTCCTGACCCCACCGACTCCTTGCGTCAGTGCTCTCTGTGCTTGGGGATGAAGTCAGGGAGCTCTGGGTGTGACATGGGTCTTGAGAGCTGATTCTCTCCTTGGTAGAGGGCTTTTCTGGGTTCCTGGGAAACCTCTTATCACTTAGGATTGTTACTTCAGTTCCCTTAATTCAGAGAATGTTTCCTTTGCTTACAGCTTCGCTTACCTGTTTGTTTTTGATGGTCCTTTCCACACACACACTCTGTCCAGGCCCCATGGCTCCTGCAGGCACCTCTCTTGGGGAACAATCCCTTTACAATCCCCCCAGACCAGCTCCATCTCTCTTTATGGTCACATTTTATCCCTAACAAACCAGGCTAGGACAGGTTATTCCCAACGTGGCTATTTCATTCTCCTTCATTGTCAAAAAAATAGTTAGGCTCAACTTTCAATGTGGTTCTTGCTCTGATCTTTGTAACCCATGTGCTGCTGTGGTCCTGGGGTATGTTCTTTGGTCTCCAAGAAGCCCCTCATCTCTTTCATGTGAGGATAGGAGTGTGACGGGGAGGAAAATTTGCAAAAGAACCTCACAATCTTTTTCCAAACAAATTATTTTCCTGCTTTTGGTTAATAGCACTTCAGTCTCTTTTATATTGTGGGGGCAGTTATTGAACCAAGGATTGCCAGAGATTTTTAGATCTTTGTACACTTATGCATGGATCATCTAGTACCTCATTTTGAATTATGGAAGTACTTCCTAACTTTAAGCAGAAAGTGTCATATTTTAACATCCGATTATTTGCAGAATTAGGGCTTGATGTCTGAAGGAATGCGAGTGGCCAAGGTGCAGAAGTGCAGGCGTCATTGATCAGAAAGAGTCAGTGGTATGGCACAAGCACCGAATAACTCAAGTTCCAAGTCTTCAAGGAAACTTTTCTTACCGTTCTCTTCTACCTCATTGAATTCTTAATAACTTGACAACTCATGCTATTTTTAAGACATTTAAGTACATACTGTCTGTTCTGGACATTTAGTATTTTAAATATATATATTAGCTTTTCAACTGATTTTTCAGTTCCTTGCAGGAAGAGTTTCTTTTTTTTTTTTTAAAGATTCAATTTTTTTCCCTTTTCTCCCCAAAGCCCCCCAGTACATAGTTGTATATTCTTTGTTGTGGGTCCTTTTAGTTGTGGCATATGGGACGCTGCCTCAGCATGGTTTGATGAGCAGTGCCATGTCCGTGCCCAGGATTCGAACCAATGAAACACTGGGCCGCCTGCAGCGGAGCATGCGAACTTAACCACTCGGCCACGGGGCCAGCCCCAACAGGAACAGTTTCTTATATTACTTTGTTTTCTACACAACAAAGAGGAATGTACATAATAAATACTAAATAAGTATCTGTAAACAAGTTTGTAAATTTATCTCCATTACAGAAATTTCATCGTAGGTTGGTGGTCCGTAGGAGTCCAAGACTACCTGGTGGGAACGCCATGGATTCTTAGCTATAGAGCTAGCTGAATAAACACAGGACTACTGATGGTGGGATGGGACAAAAATACAGCAAATGCCGTGTCATTATTAAACCTCTCTCGCATTTAGACACACATTTGTATATTCCCATACTCATAGTAAAAGCATGCATTGGTAACAAAGATTTTGAGGGTATCATTTGAGCCAGATCTTAGAACTGTATATTTTTCTCTTGTTAACATCTATAAGAATAAATGGGACTCCATGTGAAAAGAATTCCAATTAATTTTATATTATTTTGGAAAATAATAAGCAGAGTTTTTTTTTCTTTCATTAGGCAGTGTTTATTCTGTTGGTTTTGAATTGAATTGAAAGCCTTAGGTACTCTAAAAATAGATATTTTCTACAAATTATGAACCTAATCAAGACAATATGTTGTCATATTTTATGCCTGTTGGGAAAATATGATTGATGAGAAAAAATATTTCTTAATATGACATATTTAAATAAGTTTTCCGTGGTTGGCTCATGCGTTAGGAAATGCTTTTGAGATGTAAATAATCCTTCCTTGTTTCTTATGTGTAAGAAATGTCAGGACCAATGAGGAGCTCCAGCAGGAAAGCACAAAGCTGTTTGTCTTTTTCAGTACATGTGTCAGGGCTAAGAAATGATAAATCAGTGTGACTTCAGAGGACAAGCTTTTAATTAATGACACCCATAAGTCACCCTTTCTGTTTCCTTAGAGTTCTCTGTGAAAATCTCTCTAATTTGGCTTTAATGCTTAAGTGTATGAATACGTTCACTCTAACTCAGAATTGCTTCACAATTTTCACCTCAATTTTTTTCCTCTTTATTATAAAATGTCATCTTGAGCATTTCCAGAATCTTTTATTAGGCACTTTATTTGTTATTGCCCAGCTGCAGTCAGCTTTACAAGTTTTAAATGTTTATAAATTAGAGAAAAGCAACACTTTACTATAAAATCTTGAAGTGTTGCAACAGAAAACCAAACCTAAAAAATGAGATTTAGCTAGAGCTTTACTGGGCTCGTGGACCATTTTACTACTGTGTTGTGAGAGTGTCTTTTAAATCTCAATTTCAAGAGAAGTTCAGATGTGTTTGAACATATGCTACTTACCTGTCTGGATAACCCTAAAAACAAGCTGCAGGTCAGTCAACTCTGAAATTAGTAATAAAAAAGAGTTCGATGATATCCTCCTCATTTACACACACACACACACACACACACACATGGCCAATATTTGAAGCGTTATGTAAGAGAATAGAATATGTAATTTCTGAGCACCTACCAAAAACTAGGTAGTATTCAATATTAGGAATCTTAGTCTTCATAACAGCCCCATTATATCTCCCTTGGAGTTGCTGAAACTGAAAAGATGTGTATCTTGCCTAGAGGTGCACACTCAGGGATGAGAGCCCAGTCTAGGCCTTTCTGATTTCACAGAGAGGGCCTCCTCCCTCCCATATACACTTGGGTTCCTATGATGGTATTCTCACTAACAAATTTTAAAGCTTTTCATATAATCTGGAAAGAGACAGAGGCCCAAATTACTCACAATAGTAATGAAATAAGTTTCTCTGTTATTCTTGCAACTCCTTCATTTATGGTATATTTTAGAAAAATTTATTTTGTGTTTGTTTGCAGAGAGTGAAGGGGATCTGATGGTGAAACAACGTCAGGCTGAGGATAAAATTGGGCTGTGTCCCCTGGAGCAAAAGGGTCAGGAATAGCAGCATAAAGTTTGCAACACTAAGAAGACACACTACATGGGGCAGCAACAGATGTCGAGCTACAGTAAAAGGAGAGGACAAAAACGATTTTCATCAGTTTACTGTAAATAAAAACAGGCAAGAATGCAATATTTTATCAACTCAAATGAAGAAAAGTGATTTCTATCAAGAGATAAGAGATGTCTCAGAGGCAGTTGTATGCCAATTTGTTTATTCAATAATGGAAAATTTCTAGAACTACTAAACCACTGATTATTTAGTCAATGAGAAATTGCTATATCTTGTTGTACTAACCTAGTGTTATCAAAATCTATTACAGGAAAGGGCAAAAGGCAGGGAAAACAAATGAATATTTTCCAGGTTGCTCAACATTGTACTCTGGGCTGTGGCTGGGAGCTATCAGCCGTGATAATGTGACACCAAAGATGAAACCTCACATTACCTATTCAAAAGATGCGTAAACAACTAAGTGAAATTTAATGAAGTTAAGTTTCTTTTGGGAAATAAGTAAAAATGATTTTGAGCGTTACTAAGTGTTTGATGATACCATATAAATTATATACTTAAAATTTATTTAATATTATCAGAAAGTTATAGAATTCCATTATGGAATGGAAAATGCTCTTCCCAGGTATATAAATATTAGCATTGACAAAACAGTTGATAATTTTTTTACACACAATCACATTTACTGCCTATCATGGAGGAAAGCTAAGCAATAAGGCGAACAATAATGTGGTGAGGTGGCCACGGTCCAGGGTATGGCTCCTAGATTAAAATACAATAGAAAATTAAATGCTATAAATTTACCAGAAACGAGCATTTTACATGGGATAGACCCTTGCTAGCTAAACTCATAAGAAACTGGTACTCAAACTGTGATGAAAATATGTACTCTTTAGTGTGTTTCCTGCAAGCTCAATATATGTACCTGCTATTTAAATCATCTACTTCCTCAAATTAAAGATCGATATAGCACAGTAGGCATCAAGTGGCTGCTTTTGGTGACTATGGACTCAGAGGACAGTCTTTGAGACATTTCATTTATATGTTAATTTTCTCTTCCTGTCTGTCTTTCTCTGTCTCAGTTTCATTCCATGTACAGGATATTAATTTGGGACTTTTCTCCCTATGTTTAGATTTAGGAACAAAGGCTGAGAACTAAGTCTGAGACTTTCATTGCCATAAAACACTAGATAGCAATCGCTTTCACTTTCTAAAGCAAAGCAGAGTGCTGGACTCTAAGAAGCCCTTTAGAGGAGGTAACTAAGAGTTTTGTGAATCATAGTTGACGCCTATTTATAATTTAGAGTGAAAGGCTGTGCATTAGACATGGGATTACTTTAGAGAGGTTGGGATGTTAATCTCAACTCCTTTTATCAATTTCCTGTGAAATGAAAGAAACTTGGAGTTTGGGAGACATAGTGGACTGTGGTCATAAGAATCTAAATGACAGGAGGCTCGCTCCTATAACCAATGATTGTAGAGTAGAGGACCACCAACAGGAAATATCTATAGTTACAATGAGAATGGGCCATTGTCCCTATTGACCGTGATCCTATGTGTAGGCCATATTGAAGCTGGACTTGGATCTCCTCAAGTCCTGACCTGACTACACGGAGACTTGAGGAGACCTCAGCAGAAAGAACCTAGAAAACTTCTCTTATTGCCATGGGCCAAGGGTAGTATTGTAAATGACGGAGCGGAGAAGTCACATTTACATGCCTCAAGGATGCTGCAGATAAAACATGCTTGGCAAAGAGGACCTTATGTATAACCCAAGAAGTTTCTCCATGAAAGACTCTGTTTTCAGAAACTTGAAGCTAGCTCAAACAATACCGTCAAGTGAGACTTTTCCTGCTCCTCTACCTTTCACTCACACAGGAGGGATCTGAAACTCAGGTCAGCAATTGGGGAGAAGAGGGAAAGAGACTCTAGGAGAGGGAATAAAGAAGATTACTGTGATCCTTTTCTCAATGTTGGCTTCCACAGGCCCATATTGAAGGAGAGAAGCATTACTGTGAATTAAGTTTGGAACTGTGGTTTTCAGACTGGGCTAGCTATTGTAAATTCTTATGTGAGACTGACTGTGTGGGAGACTAAAATGATTAGAAGACTTTTAGTTTTCTAAGATGTAAGAATTTGGGACTGTCTAAATTTTCATTCAGGGATAACTAGCAAGCCCAAATGAAGGGTTTACAAAATTTGTCAAGAGAAAAAATTTAAATGCTTTATGATTGCAGCCTGTGTCCTGATCTTTCAGTATGCTTGATTCAAGTACATCTTTAACTACCAGAGGTGAAAACTCAAACTCATGAGTGGATATATTCAAGCAAAATCTGCATAATCACATGGTAAAGCTATAAATAGTATTGTAATGCTTTCAATACATTTATGCTTGATGCCAAGAAATACATTTAAAGTTGAGAATTGCCAGAATAAAAAAACTATTAAGAAATAAACATTTTTTTCTGTGAATAAGTGGATCTTTAAGGAAAGTAAGTGCCCACTCCTGTTGTAAATGTCCACAGTAGGAGGAACTACTTAATTATTGATTTACACTGCCCTCCTCTTTTGTTCCCATCCATGATGGAAATTAATAATGTCACTGTAGCAGAATGCATTTTCTAGACGTGGCCACAACATCTCTTATCCCACATGCTCTAAGAGCATGTGAACATGCCACTCCCCCATCAAGAAGTGGAGTCTGGATCTCCACCCCCTTGAATCTGGTTGGACTTTGTTGTATCATTTAACAATAAATATGACAGAGAAATCGGGTGCCAGTTTCCGGTGAATCAATCACTTAACTGATATGGACACTTCTTCTTGCCTCTTGGAACTCTCCCTCTTACAATGCTCCGTCTAGATACCAAATCACCAAACTGTGTGAATCCAAAGCCACTGGAGGCCATGTGTAGACACTCTGGTTGACAGCCCCAGTGGAGCCCCTATCTGACAGTCAGCAACTACCAATCATGTGTATGAGCCATCTTGTACGTTCATCCCAGTCAAGCCTTCAGATGACGACAGCCCTGGCTGATATCTGACTGAGACCACGTGAGAGAGAGCAGGTGAAAATCTGTCAGCTGAATTCAGTGAACTCACAGACTCAGGAGAGAGAATAATTCTTTCTTTCAGCCATTAAGTTTTGGAGTCTTTGTTCTGCAGCAGCAGATCACTAGAATCACCTACAATTCTCAAGCTGAGAAAGGATGGTCACTTCTTTTGTGCCTAAGTCTATATAATTTCTTTGAAGTGTAGAATAAAGAAATCTTATTTTATGACAGTGTGTCTTAATTTGGGTTCTCAAAAGCAGAGCCCCTGTGATAATGCTCTGTTGAGAGTACAAACCCAGAGAAGCAATACTGAAAGAAACAGGAAGTGAGGCAGAGGAAGAGAAAGGCAAATTAGTGCTGGTATGGTACTAAGGTGGCTACGGTTTTATAAACACAACTGCTCACTCAACCGTGCCCATGTCTCTGGATAGGCTATATGGAGCTGCTGTGCCTCAGAATAATCCTCTGTGAAGAGCAAGGGAGAGGAATTCATCCTATGGCTCCTTCACATCTATTGTCTCTCATTTGTCAAAATGTGCCCAAAGGGCATTGATTCCCTCACCCTTCCAGGTTGTGTTGCTTATGCCTCCTGGACAGCTGCTTACGAATCTAGAATCATAACCTTTAGCATGGCACTTCATTTGAGTCTGGAATTTGTGGGCAGAGCCAAAGCCTCTCTGGGTGGGATCAGTCCAGACTTAGGTGCCATAGTTGGAGCATCCACTCCCCTGGGTCAATTGATGCTCTATCAGAGCCTGGCTGTCACTCCAGGAAATGCTGAAATATCCAGAAATCTTAAGATGAATTCAGAGCAATGGCAATTGGAGCGCTCCAATGAGCAAACGTCAGGGGGCAGGTAAAGCCAGGTGAAGCAGGGGAGGCATATGAATTAGATGGATACAATCCATCAAATGGACCACTCAGATCCTCTCTCACACTCCTATGGTACCCAGATTCAGGGTTATAAAATAAGAATAGGTTGCCCTCATTTCTTCTCTAAGGAGGGGAGTGTGCAAATCCGATTATTCAAAGCAATAGCTATTTGCAATATTTTTTTAAAGGATAAAGAGAGTTAGAAGACAGAGTTACAACTGGTGCTTGGGCCATAATTATTACTTGCCATTTCCCTTTTGCAGCACTCATTCTAGAGGTTTTTTTACCTTTAGCCAGCATTTTGGCTGGTCGATGTCATTTGTATTGTTGAACGATGCAGAGTATTATATCTGGAGTATTTATCAATTCTAGTGAGAGAGTTTCATTTACCCTTTCAAGGTTGAAAGCATATAGTGTAATGGACTTGTCACTAGCTGACTCGATGACCTCCCTGAAGAATGGTGCCATGTAAGGGACTCCAAATCAGTCTCACTGTTGGCAGATTGTTTATTTAGTAGGATCAATAGTTAGATCAACATAGTGAGAGGAAATCTATGCTACTAGTTCATCAATAGGTACCAGTTTTGCAAACATAACCCCTCCTTTTGTGGGGCCACAATGCAATCACTGGAGTGGCTGATGAGATTCTGTCTGATATCCTCAGGAACAGTCATTCTGTCTCCTCTGAAGTGTGGCTTCTCTCGTGAGTTTGTGCCCTCTTCCATATATAGATTCATGTACCTCTTCCCCAGACTTTCTCGTCCCTAATCTTGAGTGTTGGTCCTTTCAGGTTTTTGACGCACTAGCCAAGCTATATCCACACTATGGGCCAACTTTTCTTCTGTATAGGCCTATAATCAAGTGTAGGGCTCACAGATCTGCCTGCTGGAAAGATTTCCCTTCACTATTCTCCTTCTGAACTACCCCTTAAGGGCAGCAACTGTCCACCTATTTCTGGCTCCAACTAACACATTACGCTGACACACGTGTGAGTCAGGCCCAAGTCCTTTCATTTTAAGGCTTGGTTATAAGAAACACTGAGAAGGTAGGAATTGAGGGAGCGGCATCAGTGCCACAGAGGTAAGTGAACTTGGCATGTCTCTGAGTCCATTTACAAGTAAATCCTTTTCACATGTTCTGGGTTTCTCTGCTGTGTCCACCCAGTCTTGTTATTTGGTGGATCTGTTAATACCAGCTCCAAATAAGTTTCACTGGTCTCAGGGTCATTTAGTGTGCCATGGTCAGTCTCTACTAGGGCCTAATAAAAGCACATCGAGTTGATTTTTCAAATGGAGAATTTTTCTCTTCTGCAAAGGATGTGATCTTACTCCATAACTTTCAGAGTTTACATAATGGTACATAAATTTGATCATCTGAAATGTGAATATTTTGTAATTAGAATTTAATTCATTTCAATTTCCCGTATATTATTGTGCGAAAAATGTTAAAAATTCTTTTTATATTTCCCTTATTTTTAACACAAGAGATTCCATTATCAATGTTTCACCAAACGAAAAAATACTTGCGTGACTTACAGTGATAACACGCATACATGCACTCACATAAATAATTTATGAAGTATTTCTTTGTTTGTTGGAATTTTGTCCACAGGATCTTTGACTTTAGTCAAGCATGGTATAGAGAAGGGAGCGTCAGACAGAAAGTTGAAAATATGGGTACATTTTTATTTTCTCTAAATTCTTGTTAAATGTCGTTGGACTGTATTTCACATATCTAAAACCTCATCAATTTGCTAAGTGCCAGTCACAATTCTAAGTTTAATTATAATAATTTCTAACATCAGAGGACCAAAGGGACATTTTCTTTTATCCTATTTCTGTCCCATAATTTTAAGAACCTCTCTCTTTTAAATTCATGATCCTGTGCCTCCAAGCTCAGATGTTTTGGTTGGTGAATATGAAGATTGACAAGATTAAAATATTTGGCGTCAATTAGTAAGATTACCATAAATATGCATAAATTTATCAAAAAAGTAATTGTTCCTGTGTATGAACTCCAAACCATTCCAGAGAACAGAAGAATATTGAGATTGACTAGCAAAGTGCATATCCTCTAATTTAATGATACACGATGAGGTATTGTTCCATCGCAGTGTAGTGGGATTAGCTGTACCTGGAGAACAGTCCACATGTTATTTTTTCAAAAATGAAAAATTTGACAGATTGTTCTGACACTTACAGGAAAAAAAATCTGTGCTTTGGCAGCACTTGTTTGTTATCTTGATCTTACCTCCCTACCCCTGGGTTCTTGCTCAAGTCTACGGAAAATAAAAAGAGCAAAATTATTTTCATGTAATGTTTACTTTCTCATGAGGCTAATATTCCTATTTTTACTCATATTTTGTTAAAGTGAGATAAACCTACTATTTCTTTACATTAAATTGGAAAAGTAATTTTGGTTTTGATTCTTTTCCTCATAAATTTGCTTTCCTGAATAAAGTTTGCTCCTCAATTTGTTGAAATGTTCAGTGACACCTTATAAACAGTTATTGTGTTTTTCTAAATTTTTGTTTTGAAATAATTTCAAACAAAAAATATAAGAATAATAATAACACAGAAAACTCCTGTATATCCTTTACTCAGATTTATCAATTTTTCACATTTTGGCATACTTGTTTTATCATTGTGTCTTTACCTTCTGGCATATTTGTTTTATCACTGTGCCTTTACCTTCTTATTTCTAATAATATTTTTGTATATATTCATTTTAAAATCATAATGTAATTATGAAGTTCAGAAACTTCACACTGATACAATACTTTAATTGATAATCCATATCTCAATTCTATAAGCTGCCCAATATTGTCCTTTTATAATATTATTTGCCCCTGCATTACAAAATCCTCTCCATGATCACATTCTGTGTTTAGCTGTCATATCCCTTTATCTCCTTTTATCTGGTATTATTCTTTAGTCTTTCTATGACATTGACATTTGTGAAGAATACAGGTCAGTTTTTAAAATAAAATATTTCTTGTTTTGGGTTTGTCTTTTGTTTTCTCATCAAAATCATCAGATATGAAATCCAGTGAGGGTTCTTGCCCAAGCAGTTTTTTGTACGATGGTAGCAAAATGGAGGTTTTCCAGCTCCACCACTTATGCTAAAGGAGCCATGAAGCACTCCAAAGGGCCAAATACGGGACGGTTTGTACGTGAAAATAAATAAATACTGGAATATAACCCACTGAGTAAAATAAATTGTTAGCCAATATGCCTTTAACTACATAAGGATGCTAAGTTATTCCAATACTATTTATTGAAAGAGAAAAACCCACAACTTCTCTTTCCCTTGTCGTTGGAGGAAGTCATGGCAGGGATGTGATGAACAGTCTACCTGTGAGCCAGACCTGGGCCATGGGAGGCCCCTCACCTCTGCTGTTCCTGGAATGCACATTCCGCCCACTATTCCCATAGCCAGAGCTGTTTCAACGACCAGGCTTGAGGGAGTAATGTGTTGTTGAGACCATCTGGACAGTATACATGACTGAATCCCATTAAAGCCTCTATGTAAAGCTTATTAGATTCTGGCAGGTGTGTGTGAAGATCTATTTGTCTTGTGGGACCCAAAACAAGCCCCAGAAGTAAGTTCCCTTGCTTATTAAAACTACCACCTACCCATCTGGAATAATCTGTCTCTTTCTTCAGTGTCTCCTTGCCCTCCATGTTTGGGGGTCAGTTTCAAATTTTACCCAGGGAACTTCCGAGGTTGCAAACCAACAACTGGCAAGCCAGCCAGAGGACAGAAGAAATGGGTCTTGAGAAAGGCAACCTTGGGAGAAGTCCTGAGTTGGCCATCGACCTCTATGTGAGGAGGGGTGGCCTGTATGTTAGATGCTTATGACCTGCTATGTGAGGACCGGGATGCCCCCAAAACGCTGGCTGCTTTAATGTACTTTTTTGAGAAACTTGTCATGGTGTGCTGTGGCAAAGAAGAGACATGAATGGCTATGGCAAGGGGATGGTTTCCATGTGGGCAGTTCTGCTGACCACCGATGCCCAACTAGAGGCTGAAGCTGGGGTTAGAGTGTTGGAAGGAGAGCTGAGATTAGAGAAGGGCATCTGGTCGTCCACCGCTCTGCTAGGTTGGGGCCTGGCAGACAAGGTGGGAGAGCAGGATAATAAGTTGGAGACCTTAGTGTGCCATTTTGCAAAGCTAGGAGGACGCAAGCTGCTGAGGATTAAGGTCTTGTGAGAGCCTTGTGACAAACCCTGAGATCCTAAGATGTGGAATCCCTGGGAAAGTAAGGAGAGCAAAGGGAAGAATGTGATGGTGATTGACAATGAAATAGACACTCTCCATGCCATCCAACCTGTAACACACAAAAAAATTTTTAAATAGTAATTACCCTAGACTTCCCTAGCATGGATATGAGCCCCAGAACCCGGCCTTTCAGTGGATACAGCAGATTAGGTACGTAGAAAGTGCAGCAGGCTGGAGATCCTCCAGCTTCATTATCCTTTTCCAGAATTGTTTTGGATATACTTTTCCTTGCATTTCCATGAAAATTTTAGGGACAATTTGCCCATTTATGTAAAAGGCTGCTGGAATTTGGGTTTATTTGGTTTATTTATAGAATCCATGAATAAATTTGAGGAAAACTAACATCTTAACGCTTTCTGAGTCTTCCAATTCGTGAACATGATATATCTCTCCATTTATTTTGGTCTTTAATTTCTTGCAGCAGTATTTTGTTGTTTTCGCTATAGGTCTTGCACATTTTTTATTAGATATGTAACTTTTATTTTCATGCTATTGTGAATGGAATCTGTATATTAACTTTATTTTAGGAAGTTTTGATTAGTATATAGAAGTAAAATTGATAAAATACAATTGTGTATATTGATCTTGTAACCTGCAATCTTCTTAACTTGATACACAGCTATTAATTTTTTTAATTTCTTTGTGAGTCAGTTTGGCTAATGTCTGATTTGAGACCTTTTAAATCTGTTGAGACTTGTTTTATGACCAAGCGTATGTTCTCTCCAGGTGAATGTTCCATGGTTGTTTGCAGGGAGTATCTGTCTGTGTGCTGTTGGGTGAAGGGTTCTATGAGTATCAGTTACATCATGCAGGTTGTTATTACTTTTGTCTTCTACATTCTTACTGATTCTCTATCAGTTACTAAGAAAACGTTAAGATCTCCAGCTTTGTTTGTTTCTCTAATTTTCCTTTTTAATTTTGCAAGTTTCTGCTTCGTGTATTCTGAAGCTCAGTTGTTAAGTACGTTCTCATTTCTAATTGTTATATCTTCCTGCTGCATTGACCTTTGTAAAATCGTGAAAACGTCCATCTTTATCTCTACTAATATTTTTTGTTTTAAAGCCTACATTTTGTGAGGTGAATATAGTTCTTCATCTTTGATTTGTATTTGCATTCTGTTACTTTCAATGCCTTTGCCCCTCTGATTTTAACAAGCATCTCTTAAACAAAGCGTGTGGTTGGAGCTTTCTTTTTAATCTAGTCTAATGATATTTGCCTTTTGCATAGGTTATTTAATCCATAAGCAGATATGTAATTGTTCATATGATTTTTTTTGCCATTTTAATGTTTATTTTCTGTCTCATGACTTCTTTCTTCCTCTGTTCCTCCTTTACTGCTTTCTTTTGTGTAAAAATGTTTTATTTTCAATTTTAATTCTTCTATTGAATTTTTAGCTGTGTTTATTTACTTTTTTTGTGGTTGCTCTAAGGATTACAATATGCACTTTTAATTTATCATAGCATACTTTAAATAAATACATATTTATTTCCATTAAAATAGAAAAACTTTGCACCAGTATAGTTTCATTTCCTCCTCCTTTTTTGGGTTATTGTTGTGATACATATTACGTATATATACAATATAAATCCCCAAATATAATTTTATAATTTTGGCTTTAAACAATCTTATGTCTCCTAAAGAAAGTCACAATCTAGTAACTTGTTGCTTCTGCAGTTTTGTTTATAGTCTGAAGGCTTACCCATACATTCAGGTAATAGAGGAATTCAGGCTTGTTTTCTCTTTGAACTTGTGTAGCTGTACGTTACCTTACAGGATCTGATTTCATGTTTTTCTAAATGGCTACCCAGTTGTCCCAACATCATTTATCAAAATGTCTATCTTGGTCTAATTATTTGAGACAATTATAATATCCCTCCCTCCATCTATTGTATCAAAATTATACTAATTTTTATAGCAATTTCAAACCTAATAATCTAGAGATGAATTGTTCTTTCACAAAAGATCAAGTAGAATCAAAGGAGGGAATGAATTCATTTGGACAAGAGCCCAACGCCATTGGGTTTCTTAGGATTTTGGTGATTATTATCTCTTCAGTACACATTGATTAAGTAAGATAAAAATGAGACAAATTTGGCTAGTTTATGACCTAATTTTATTTCTATCTACTCAGAATCTGTGAACAATTCTACATATAATGAAGTAGAAAGCTTGCCTTTTCATTTCCAGGGTACAGAAACATAGAATGTTAAGTTTGGAAATATCTTTTTGCGACATTTCATCTGACCTTTGTACTCTGTTTAGGCGTCCAAGAAAGAAAGAATGAATTTGTCTATGTTTTAGTACCTCCATTCCCAGGGAAATCCATACTTCCCCCATGAAGCCCTTCACACTTTTGAACAGTTAATGTACACATTGTGAAGGAAAACTTTGCTTTCTCCTTTACTCACTAGTCAATCTCAACAATTCTCGTCACCAAATGTGTGGCCCGTTTACCATTTCAATTCCTCTATTCTCAGCAGATTACAATTTGTCTCTTTCAAAATGTGTTCTCCAAAACTGTGTGAAACCCTCCAGGAGTGATCTAAACCCAATATCTATCAGATCCATGCTAACCTGTCTCTCCCACAAAACAGCCCCTAGATTGTGCCAAATAAATTGTAATCTGGTGGGTACTTTATAATCTCACATTTTATGGAAATACATTGTTATGTTAATCGCATTTTATATGTTTGTCCTTTGATAGGTATGTACTCATTAAGTATTTCTTAAGGTGAGTGACAACTTAAAAATCTGTATATCTTCCATCATGTTTTTGCATAATACTCTATATTACAGCGCAAAAAAACAAATTATGTTCCACAGCATAATAATTTTGAGACATATTCTACAAAACAATAGGTCCCAAGATCAGAAATACTTGGGAAATACTGGAAATTCTTCCTCTTGAGCAGTCATAACGTACATTCACAAACCAGCTCTGAGAGATCCAGCAGTAAAACAATTGCTAATGTTACTTAGTCCAGCATTTTAGATTAGGAACTATTCATTAAATTGGAAAAACTGAATGGCTGTTATATAATTTATTTGATGCTAACAATATATAATGTCATGTGCAATGAATGCTGCAGGTGAAATGAATATGGCATTTAATAATATCCACTGAATGTTGGAACGCCCTAAAATAACTATATGCAAATGGAAATTATTCATATGCCTCGTGAGTGAAACCATTATTTGTAAATAGTTGAGTTCAAAAGTAAGGGTAAATGTCGTTTATCTGATTGAGAGAATAGAGAATTCAGAGAGCCTTAGAAATTAGAAAATAGTTTTGAAAAAGAAAATTTATGAAAATACCACTATTCTAGAAGGATAGAAGTGGTTTGTATATATTTATCTAAAAGTAATTTGGTTGATGCATTGAATATGTGAAAGTACCCAGGCTGTATGTGTGATGTTATGAAGTATGCAATGGAAAGTACACGCTGATGAAATAATGACTACACTGCATTCAGTGTGAGCCAAACAAACATCTCTAAACATTGGAGCATGCTTAGCATAAGTCAGAAAACAAGGTGGGAGACTAAATACAAGGTTAAGCATGATGATATTGTTAAATAAGCTAACAAATAGGTTCTTCTTAAGTTATGCTTCTAGAAAACTCACATATTATGTTCCCTGGCTCTGCTTACACATACTGAGCGTATACACCATCAGCGAACAAGGGGCTTGCATAAAGAAACCTGTGAAGAATAGAACTTATTTCTACTTTAGTATTTTTTTATTCTTTGAATGTAAATAAAATTAATTTTACTTTAAGATATCCTATAGTAGCATATATATAAAGTAAAATTAAATTGTAAGGTGATGAGAAAAATCCATTTTAATGATAAAGTTTAAGTAGTTTAAGAAAGAAATAGGTTTAAGGAATAGAAGAAAAAAGTCATTTAAAGTGATTTTGCCAAAACAACAAGGTATAGTTATGAGCAGGAGAAACGAATCACATAGACGAGGCAATTGTTTTGTTTTTCCTTCATTGCCTGAATGAGCATTATGCTAAAGAAATGGCATTTCTAATCTCAGTTATGATACGTTACTATTTTATATTCTGCAGTAGAAAGAATACAAAATAAAATCCATGAATAAATTATCCCTGAAAAAAACTACTTCATTTCTCAACTCAGAGGTGGCGGAAAGTCGAGGAGAGATTCATTTATAATACTTCATTCACCTAAAATTTGATAATTTCTTGACAAGTAGATAACAGTCTTTAAAATATTATGTGTTCCTTGCTTAGGTAAAATGATGGAGAGTGATCACATGACCTTCCCATTTAATGTTGTTTCTAAATGAATTTTCAAATCAATCACTTATCTGAACTTCAGTATGGGTTTTCTTGTGTATGATGTTTATTTTCCCAGTTTTTTAAAGGAAATTTTGCCAAAATGTATTTATATTAGTATATTCTAATGTAAATTCTCTAGATTAGAATTAAGGGTTTTTTCAATATAATGATACAAAGTAAAAGAAGCTTGAGATTACAGCTATGTATTTAAAGTACAAACATTTCTTGCAGCCTGTTTTTGCCCTGAGACCTGCTGTAACAGCACCTTCTCTGGTCAGATGTGGGAACATAGGAGGTTATTCTGAGGTTTAGTCATGTTGAGAGGCACTCAATATTCTAGGTTCTTGCAACTCCAAGTGTGTTCCACAAACCAGCAGTATCAGCATCAGCTCGGAACTTGTCAGAAATGCAAAGTCTTGGGTCCCACCTCGGAACTCCTGCAACAGAACCTGCACATTAGCAAGATCCCGAGGTGTTCACGTGTGCGATAGAGCTTTAGGCGCGCCCAGCTCGGTCCTAACCAAACATCAAGCCGTTAAACACCGACTGGTGGGACTTCCAAAGCCCTTCACTAAAAACAGGATTTAGGATTGTGCAATAATGAACTTCAAGGTTAATTCAAATGCAGGTGTCATTAATTCCCTATTTCTCTTCCTTGGGACAAGTGACTTTAGAATGTCCTGCTAGGTACATTGTCGACAACAGTTAATGTTGCCAAATGAATGAGGTTACTAGTATGTAGGCACCAGTGTGTTTTATGTTTTGAAATAGGCATAAAACCGGAAAAAGTGCAAAGCAATTTCAGAATGAAGTTTTCAGAATCAGCTGGGCCCCTGATAACCATTTCACTGGCAGGCGGCTCCTGAATCATTAGATCTTGGAATTGGTAGTAAATCTCTTGGTTTGGGGTCAATCTCATTACCCAGGGCTATTTTGCCAGAAGATATGGAGCTCAGCAGGGAACTGCTGCCTCTCAGTCCTCTGCCCCTTGCCGTCCTGTCAGAATCTGCTTGGCTCTTCCTACATGAAGACTCCATAGCTGTGCACGCCCGAAACCTCTAGCAGCTGTTTCCCTGTCTATCAGAATGATTGCTATTGGACCATAGCATGCTTCCCTTCGTCCTAGGACCTACTAACTTCCAGTTATTTATGAAACCAACAGGACCACTAATACTCCTGGTACTCAGTCTTTCCACATCATGGACACCTCTGTCTCAACTCAAAATCTTTCTAAAAACTGACAAAGTCTTACTTTGTGAGCAAAATTATACACATATCTTCGTTGATAAAGTTTCTCCATTTAACTTTTTTTGGCATTATTAATTGATATGCTTATTTTCTTATTGTTCCACTGTGAGAGTTTCTTATAATTTCTGGATGCAAGTTGTGTGTCAGAAATGTATGTTTTATGAATAGTTTTGTCCAGTCTGCACTTATCTTTTCATTCTTTTAACAATGTCTCTCACAGAGAGAAAGCACAATTTGTATTTTCTTTTACGAGTCAAGCTTTCAGTGTTATATTTTAAAACTCTTTGTCTCCTAACCCAAGAACACAAAGTTTTTCTATTATGATTTTTTTCTAGATGGTCTATAATTTTATGGTTTATATTTAAAGCTACCACACGTTTTAAATTAATTTTTGCATGAGATGTACAATAGAATGAAGGTTCATGATTATGTATACTGATGTCCAAATTTTCAAGAAGAATTTCTTAAAAAGACCAACCTTTATCCATTGACTTCCCTTTGCACTTAAAAACAAATCAGTTGGCAGCGTGGGTCTATTCTGGGCTTTCTATTTGGCTCCATTGATTGCCGTGTTTATCATTTGACCAATACCACACTGCCTTGGTTTCTGCTCTTATCTTTATCATCATTGATATTTTTGCCTGATTTTGCCTTAGTTTGCTCTTGTTAATCTAATTTCTTATTTTGGAGCATAAATTACTGTTTGACACATCTTCTTTTCTAATATAAGCACTTTATGCTAAACATTTTCCTATAAGCATTACTTTAGCTGCATCCCAGAAAATTTGATATGTTGTATTTTTATTTTCACTTAAAATAGAGTTTAGTTTATTTTCGTACTTCCTCTTTGACGCATGGGTTTTTTGGAAGTGTGCTGTTTAACTTCCAAATATTCATAGGAGTTTCCAAATAGCTTTTTGTAATCTATATCTAGCCTAATCATGTCACTGAAAACACATTTTGTATTCTTTCTATTCTTTACATTTTGTTAAGATTTGTTTTATGGCCCCGAATATAATCTGTCTTGATGACTGTTTCATATGCACTTAAAAAATGTGCATCTGCTGTTGTCGGGTAGAGTGTTCTTTCAATATTAATTAGGTCAATTTACTAAATTAAAATTTTTAGTTGTTGCCCAATGGTCTAGAATAGACATCTTTAATTGATCATTCTACCTTCAAATAATATACAACGTCACATATAGTGAAAGGAATTTACAACAGTATATTCCTAACTCTTCCCTCCCATCCTTCGTATTATGATTGACATATATTGTACTTTTATGTATGCTATAGACACGCAACTCTTTCATACCATTTTTAATTACACAGTTATATTTTAGAGCATTTAAGAATAATACATAATAAAATTTACGTTGTTTTCCTTTATTCCAGTGCTCTTCATTCTACTGTGCAGATCCATATTGCTGTCTGGTATCATCGTCCTTCTGCCTGAAAAGCTTCCTTTAACATTTCTTATAGTGGATGTGTGCAGGAAATGAATTCTTTCCATTTTTCTGAGTCTGAGAAATTCTTTATTTGTCCTTTGCTTTTTGACAAACGTTTTCTGTGGTGAGATGGGTTTCCTTTCCTTCTGCTGGGCCGTTAGTGTAGGTGTTTGACCCAGTGTGGTCAGGGGTTGGGCAGAGTTTGACATTTACTGTTGCTGTGTTACTCACAGTGCACCACAGGCCTTCACTTCCTCCAGCAATACCTTTGGTTCAGGTGGGTGTTAGTTTGCCAGGTGGTTATTTAGGATGGGGATCACTTTACCATTTCTTAGTGTCAGCCCATCTTCAGCTGTCAGTCTTCCCTTCTCTCTGTACCTCTGAGGAACCTGCCTCTTGCTGCTGTTCCAGGAGGACCTACCAGCACTCATCATCCATTTGTTAGCCTGGCGGAAAATGGCGGGGTGGGTGTTTTCTGATTGATGCGCCTTCATTGCAGGCAATCCCTGTCCCCGAACGATGGGATTATGACCTTTGCAAGTGCTCTGGCCCCTCTCTCAGCTGTAGTTTGGGGTACAGGCTGCGTTGCTGCCCCTCCTCCAGTGTCATGTGTTTTCTGTTTCTTTCTCTCTGTTGCAGCTGTTTTCTCCCCCAGTGTCCTCCAGTTGACAGTTTTTGTTGCCTTTTCCCCTACAAATTAGGATTTTGTTCCAAAAGGGAGCAAAAATCTTTTTTTAATATTCTGTTAAATTTCCTGCTATGATTTCCTAGCGTAAAAGCCATGGAAAATGGAAGCTCACATTACACAGTCCCCTCCTCCAAGAGTGAACTCCTCGCCAGAGTCTGCAGCTTATCTGCACTCTCCGGGTCTTCAAGGAGCTGCTTTTGCATCACGTCCAGGATTTATAGTGTTTTCCACGGAGGGAGCCCTCATTGCAATCTTCCTGCATTGCCCACTTGCGTATGTTTCTCTATGGGCTTCTACTGCTCTTGTCAATCTGACCCCATGTCTTTCAGGAAATATTTATAATTTCTAGACCCCCAATTTCGTGATTTCTTATTTTTCAATGTGGAAATAATTTTACCCTAAACATGAATATAAATATAAGCACAGAAACAAATACAAACACCAACGTGTAATTATAACTGAATATATTACAACTAATTTAAATGAAATATCACATTAAATGTAAGTACCTATTTGCTATAGGAGATGAAGTACAACTCTATTCAATACACCTTGATTCACTCTCTTTCAATCCTTTTCCAAAATAATTTTCTCATTGAACATTGAAAATGACCTTACATCTTGTCCCATAATCTAAGAAGATGTTTATAATTTATTGCCCATTTTCCCAAAACATTTTAATTTCTCCAAACAGCTTTTAATTATCAGGAAAGATTCCTAGATGTAAAATGCCACTTTATGAATAATTCTCTATTCCCCTGTTGGGCAAGCTGCTCCTTATCTGGCAAGCTTTAAAAGCTACTTTCAAAAAGACTTCCAAGGGACCAGTAATTAGCCTCTTTTAACTTTCAACAACATTCTATTTGGATTTTGTTCCATATCAAGAATATTTTGTAAGATTTTTCAGAGGAAATTTATCCCTCTAAATTTTTTTAATGGACTTAAGGCTATATGACACAATATCTGTGAATGAATGTAATTAAACCCTTTGGATTCAGAGATTGCATCTTCAAAAAACTATAAGGTAACTATGATACATGACTATATTTAATAAATTAATTTTTCTAGAATGTTAATATTAAAGGTATAATGTTAGATGGTTCTAAACAACCAGATATTTCCTTTTAAGAAGACAGTTTATTCATATTCTGTCTTTATACTAAAATACTCATGACTTTATATATCATAAATATTTTAAAAATTCATTTTCCTAGTACTGTAAAAATGAGTGATATTAATCCTCAGGCTCCATCTGAAGCTACACAGTTCTTGTATACTGTTCATACACTGGTGCTCTTGCTATAATGCTTTCTCTGTTCCTGAAGTAGTGAACGATGAGGCCCTGGCAGGGTGCAGCAGAACATGGTAACGTTGCATTAGCACCATGCTCAGGACAGGACAGGGCAAAAAGAAAAAGCATTCAGACTTTGCTCACCTTATACTAGAGCAGATTGTCTGTTATGTGTCTCCTCAAACACAAATGCTCCACCCCTTGGTGGAGCCAAACCCAGTGGATGGATGTTTCCTAGTCAATTCCAATGATTCCTTGAAAGTATCTCTCAATGAATCACAATGGGAAGTATAACAAATGATAACATATTTTAACTTATTTAAGCTTAGCATTATCTGGCATCTATTAGAGATAATGTTTAAAGAACTTGTTCTTGCATATATTTTCTACTGATGGCTCACATAACTTTCAAATATTTGTAAAGAACCAAGTAGATTTAAGGTTATCAGGTAGTCTTTAATATCTACTATATTATTGACAGATATTGAACTGGATTGCCTACGTAATAAAACCACACCTATATGTTAATGGCATGAAAATGAAAGGAATCAAAGAATTGAGTTGTATAGCCCTGGGGTAGGCAGCACCGTATAACAGTGCTTTTGGTGCTCATTGATCAAACGATCTACCTTTTCTTAAAATTTAAAAATCATGTATTTTAAGTTATACTTACATCTATTTATATATACACTTGAATAAAATAGCATTTGTTGAATAAAAGTACTTAGGAAATAATAAAGATAATGGCACTGTATTTTGAAACTAATACAATGGATCCCAAATATTACAAGAAATATTAAAATTATTTTCATAAAAAATGAGATTATTAAATTAACCATTCAAAGGTTTAAGAAGGATTAAACCTTACAAAAACTTAAAGAATTGGGTAAAATTAATATGATTACACATTGATTAGAAAAGAAAAATCGGAATAGATGAATGACTAAAGCTTGTCTACTGTGTGAATAATTAGAAGAATAAAGCCAGCAAATCTCTGAAAAATGTGATTGTAGTAGATAAAACGTACCAAAAACACACCCAAAAATTGGAAAGAAAGAAAAAATATGCCAAAAGTTTTAAAGGAAATTTTTAACTTTTATAAAAATAGGTTATACAGCTGTATGTGCAAGTATATTTAAATATTCAGCTCCTCTCGCCCCTCATAAACTGGGATCCCTTGGCGTTTTCTGACCCATGGCTCCTGAGCTGCAGATCTGCCAGCGGGGGCTGCCTCTTCCAGGTACCGATGGAAATACTCATCTTACATGCTGCTCTGAGGGCTTTGGCAGGTGAGAGAGGGAATAAGTGCATCTGTCTTCTGTGTTGTTTCATCAGAGATGTTGTTTAGGGCTCTAAGGTGTTACAGACTTAAGGCTTTCAGCTTTTTAAATTTATACATATGCCTCTTTTTCCCCCAGTGTACATCATGCCACTGAATGGTTATAGAGTGATACTTTCAATGCAGCCTCAATATTGTACCCGAACCACCATTCTCTCCCTCACCTCTGGCCCTGGGGCAGTCTTATGCCAGATTGCTTCCTCATGATGATTATATTACCTGCTCTTTATCCCCTTGAGATCTCACTCCTCCACCTCAGCACACACATTCCTCAATGTGACATCAGCCCGGTCATTGATAAAGTTTGCTTGTTGATTGGTTGGTTGGTTGATATTGTTTCTAAAATTAAAGCATCTCTTGGGTGGATAAAATGAAAATTGTCATAGTTTTCCTGTTGCTAGCCAGATATTGAAGACTTAAAATCCCACCAAAGCAATAGAAATGGTAGTTACATAATACTAAGGCAGTTGCTGTGGTGCCCCAATTTCTTATGCAATACAGTTCCTGAAATAGAACTATATAGAGAAATTTGGGCATGTTGTTCTATGTAAAATATGTATCAAAGTCTAGCTTCCACGTTAACAGATACCAGTTCTTTCGGTTGGCAATGATTTTTGGATCTCAGTTGATCATGGATCTCACTCTAAAACCAGAAGTTACTTTCATTGCCTGTTCTGCTAGTATAGATTTGGCCTGTTTTTCACCCCTGACTGAGTGATTCTGGTGACGGTTAGAGTTGTCTTTTCATTGCAGCAGAAGGGAACGATGCAAAGGGTTATGTCTAACAGTCTAAGGGAGACGAGACAACCAAGCCTCTGACTTGAGGATATTTCCTTTTTCAATTTTCATTTTGTCTCTGACTCATCTTTCAATCACAGCCATGCTATTGTCTGATGGAAATGCAATGATGGAAATTTAAACATGGCATAATTAAATATCTTTTGCTGAACCTCAGAAGAGAAAAATTTCTCTCCTTTCCCAGGCACCCAGCTACATTATTTTTTAAGTGGCTGCTTATGAGTTGACATAACATGTCATGTTATGTCACATGTAACATGTACATGACATGTTATCATGACAAAAATAGAAAGTGTATGATCATACCAAAATACACAGATATACTCTTACTAGCACTTCAAAAGTGGTATATTTTCAGTTCTTTACTGATATTTGTTCCTCGAAGATGATCATTTGGATATAAATATAAATATGTCTGTGTGTAACTTCCTAATATGTATAACATGCGTGTCTGCATCATAGACGCATCTCTCTCTCTCTAACCTTAGAAAGATATAAAGCAATAATAGAGCAAATTAAAGATATAAGCAATATAAGCTTCCTTAGCATGGTTCATCTAGTATTTTTTTTTAACTTAGATAATTGCTGAATGAAAACCAAAAAAAAGAGGAAGAGATCCATTTAAAAGCAAAAAGCTAACTAATCTATACTTTGATCTTCACAAAAATTATTAATAAAAAATGGGGCCAGCCAGGTTACATAGTGGTTAAGCTCCCACTCTGCTTCCATGGCCTTGGGTTCACAGGTTCGCATCCTGGGCATGGACCTAGCACCACTCTTCAAGCCAGCTGTGGCAGCACAGATGTTAACTCAGCAAAAAGAGGAAGATTGGCAACAGATGTTAGTGCAGGGCTAGTCTTCCAAACAAACAAATCAATAAAAAATTCCTTGGGCTCAGTGTTTCTCAAGTTTGTCTGCCCATTAGAGTCAACTGGGGATCTTCTAAAACTTCAAAGCCCAGGAGCTGGCCCCGTGGCCGAGTGGTTCAGTTCGCGCCCTTCACTTCCGTGGCCCAGGGTTTTGCCAGTTCGGATCCTGTGGGCGGACATGGTACCCCTCGTCAGGGCATGGTGAGGCGGCGTCCCATATAGCACAACCAGAGGCACCCACAACTAGGATATACAACTATGTACTGGGGAGCTTTGGGGAGAAGAAGAAGGAAAAAAAAAAGAAGAAGATTGGTAACAGATTTAACTCAGGTACCAATCTGAAAAAAAAATAGACTTCAAAGCCCAGGACAAGTCCCATAAAGACATTCTGGTAGAGTATCCTCTAGACGCCTTAGAGCTTGGCCTTTCACATTTAGGTCTTTGATTCACCCAATATAAGGTTGGAGCACAAATTAATTTGGTGGATAACGTCAGCATCCATTGAACCCACTTCTAGTTTTTGAGTTTCTTCTTTTGAGTGCTTCTAACCATCTATAACAACTGATATTGTAGGAACTGTCTTCTTTATTAGAAGTCTTTCAAAGGAAAAAAGGAGCATTTATTTTTAATAAACAAAAATCATTCCGTCTGCAATTATCATATGGATATGTTGAACCCTTTTATAATGGAAGTTATATAATAGGATCTTGGTGATCTTATTTTCCTATATCTTGAAATACCTGACTATTTTATTGTAGTATAAATTGTTTCATCATTACTCATCAATTATTCCCAAGTATACCAGAAAAAAGACTGAAATAATAAGAAAGTAAAATAATAATGAATTTTCCTATGAGGTTCATGCTAAAATGAAAAAAAAAAATCTTCACCATTGAATCATTCTCTGTCTAGTTATTGCCTTGTCCAACGTATTGTACCATTTCACAAAAAGTATAAAAGACGATTGGAAATACCATCTCTGTAGCAATCTCTTAGCTTTCTTGAACAAAATTGAGAAGTTTTTGCTTATAATGGTGAGGAGAAGAAAACGTAAAGAAGAAGAGTTTTCACAAATGTTAGATAAATCAGGAGATAGTTCAGAAGATGAGACAGACAGCACCACACTGGACTCTTACTAACCGTGATGAAGTGGGTCCTGTAAGCACAGTCTCAGCTGTGACTCTTCAGATGATGATAGCCTAGATGAATTTTCTCAAATTCAAGAGTCAACAAGTGAACAGCGTATTTCTAAAGATTAAGGGAAAATATGACATTCTCACTCAGTTACTCATTCAACTGCAATGATATCATTGCACAAAATTTTGCAACAAGAATCTGGACTTTTTTTTTCTGAAAGGATATGTAACAATATTCTTTCGTCTTTTATTACGTCTACTCACCAAAATGTTCTTGATATGCATATAAGTGAACAAATACTGAGGGCAGGTATTGGAAAAGGACTTTGGAAGGAAATAGAAGATGTAGGCATGAAACAAAATCCATTAGTTTCATCACTCTAATTTGTGTTTATAAACCTAAAATGGAGAATACTTTCCAATTTTGGAACAAAATAAAAACATGGTGAGCTATGTTTCAGTAAACTTTTTCATTGTGTTTTGGCTATATAATTGCTAGAAGAAGAACCAGAAGTAATGATAAACCTAAAACTATTGTATTGGAAGTCTGGAACCAATATTTATAAGATGGATATGTTCATCATGCATACATGCCAAAAATGAGAAGTTGATTTTATTCAGAAGATACTGTCCATTTTGGATATATATCTTCAAAACTAGGAAAATGTCGAATAAAATTCAGGCTAGCCATGTTTAAATTCTTATTGAAATTTCTAATGAAATAGTCTCTAAATATCTCTTTATTCTTAGTCCTATAAATTATCCATAACATGACTTAAAAATCTAAAAAAATTTAAAAGATGCCTTTGGAACATGATATTATATGGTGATGACCATTTTTTCCTGGTACATTAAATTTTTTCCCCAAGTAAATACACTCTTTTCCTAACACAATTGATTCAAAAGACCATGCTTCCCACTGTCTTTCAGTGTCACCTCTGTCACATATCAAATTCAAATGTCCATGTTTCCACTTTGGACATTATATCTGTCTCTGGGCCCTCTATTCTATTTAGGTGGTCTGATTTCTATGCTGCAATAACACCTCATTGTCTTAAGTACTTTGTTTTATAGTAAATCTTGACATCTGCTACACCAATCTTCCTTCTTACTTCTTCCTTAGCAGTAGCATATTTATTCCTAGTCCTTTGAGAAATTAAATACATTTTATAATCTGCTTGTATTTCATCAGACATGGAATTTTAATGAGAATTGCATTGAGTTAATAAATCGCTTTCAGTGGTATTGACATCTTTATACTATCAGGTCTTTAAACTCAAAAACATTTCCCTATCTGACCAATCATACTACTTTTCTAGAGATTACCTCCCTCTGTCTTCACGGCTGCTGTGAAAAGACTTCAGCATCTTTAGCAAAAGTAAGTAGTCAAGAGATAGGTTTCTGATAAAAGATGAGAAAAGATATCCATCCTCCAAGAATTTTGGCACTGGGCTAGAGAGACAGACATCTTAAACTCAGTTGTTTTCTGAACAGTGGAGGGATTTGCCTAAAAAGTAGAGGAACTGGTCTGCAGCATGAGAAAAAAAAACTGAAGGAAATTACAGAGGGAAAGAATAGGAAAACAAGGAGATATTGAGGACAGCCAGCTCTCTCATTCCAGTTTGTTTGTGACACTCAGCTGCATTTTTGTTCTTATATTCTGTGAACTAAATACATGTCCTTATAATAAATTGTCCTCTTTTCTGAAGCCAAGTAAAGTTCAGGCTCTTTTGTTTGCTCTTGAAAGACTCGTAATTATCACAGTTCTTTCTTATAGAATGTGTATCAAGAATGATTATTTCTTAGGCATTACTTTTTCTTGGAGTTCATAACTTCACAGTCACTTTAGAAATTACAGAAGCACAATTATATCATACTTTTTAGAAAAATTCTTGAGCATGCTCATGAATGATTAGTAAGAAAGTGATACAATATGACTTAGAAATTTTGGTAAAAATGATGAGAATGGTTTGAAACTGTTAGTTTGAAATAGCCTTGAGATTTGAATATTTGTCTTTGGAAAAGACACTCAAAAAATTTACGTCAAAAATCGATAATAGATTTTTCTGTTAACTGATGTTTCTTACTTTTTAAGAATAAAAGCTGAATCTGATAACTTCTGACTAGTAATCATATGCTGCTACCTTGGGTTAATAATATCTTTAACAAAAGTGAAATCTAGATTTTAGTTTCTAATTATTACAGTAATATTCATGGACACAGTTGAAATAAATTTTGGTTAAACACTAAAAACTTTGAATTCTGAGCCAAACATATGAATTTATTAATGAAAATAAATAACTTAGCTCTTGAAAAGTACATAAATTATGTTTATCCACTGTTTATAGAAATAATAAATACAAATGCCCTTAAATTCATCCTTATAATGAAAATCACAATTTATAACATGGAGCTAAATATTGGAGAAACTTGAAGCAATGTTTGGAAAACTGAGAATTATTGACCTAGATTTCTGGAAATGTTAGTATTTTATAAGCATTTCATTAAGGCAAGAGGGCAAATAATCCTATATGCAAATATCCCAGCTCAGAATACCTAGTTGAAATGACTACTCAAAATTGAAAGACTTTGAACAATGTTAGGAAAGCTGTTTAGCAGGATATTGCAAGAGTCCAACTGAGACTTCATGGGTATTTGTGTTACTTATGTATCTATTGGAGCAAAGATGTAGAGATAAGTTGATGGTGGAAGAATATATTTTTGAGATAGATCTAAGTAGGAGTTGCTGATGAATTTGATGTGAAGGTTTAGTGAAAGAGAGGAAATCATGATTACTCCTAGGGTTGAGCATTTGTTGTGTCTGGTGGTGGCATTTATTGACACAGAGAATATTGGATATTGAACACTGAATATTCATGAGGGTAGGACCGGTGGGGAAATGATTCAATACTGAACTGTTAAATATTAAAGCATGAGAGAGGGAAGGAGAGAGATTGATTCAGGCGAGAGGTTACGGAAAGGGATAAATGGGAGGCTGTTGACAAAGATGCCCTTGGATTGCCCCTCGGCTTGACTAAACTTGCACAGGCTTCTTCCTGTCCATGATGACATGGCTGAACTTACAATCACAGGTGGGGGCGGCTGACAGTAATTCAGGAACTAGATACATCTGTGAGTTAAGACAAGTGCTGGGAGGTCTTTAAGGGTTATGAGTGTCTAAATGAGTGTATAGTGCAATGGCAAGAGCTTCATATATTTTATGTTTTAAAAAAGCAGAAGGAGGAAGCATGGTTTAGAAGTGTCGATGGTACCCCTTCATTGTCTCTAGTTGTTAGGTACGTGGAAAGGAAAGAAAAAGTAGTTTTGTCTTGAGAGTACAAGGCGGGGACTGTGGCCTCAGGAAAGAGCCAGGGTTCAGATAAGGTGGAAGTTGGTAAACTTTTTCTGTACAGGGCCACCTAGCAAATATTTTAGGCTTTGTAGGCCAGGTGGTCTCTGTCACAACTACTCAACTCTGTTCTTGTAGTGGGAAAGCACCCACAGACATTATGGAGATGAAGGAGTGAGTCAATAAAAGTTTGTTCACAAAACCAGGCAGCAGGTTGGATTTGGCCTCTGGGCTATAGTTTGTCGACTCCTGAGTGAACATCAAGTGAAGAGAGCGGTGCTGATGACAGGATGTGGTTAATGGCCTCTGGGTTCCAGAGCAATCAGTGGGAAGCACTGGGAAGCTGACGAGGTGCGGAAGACTTGTGTCCAGTTGGGAGATATGAAACGCAGAGTGGTGCTGCCTGTGGGTGAGCCTGGATTTCTGCTGATAATGTAAGTAAACACCACCACAGGGCACGGATGGAGAACGAGTCCTGATAGTCTTGTTTAAAATTTTTAGTCAACCACGTATTTCACACTTCATACACACACAATAGTATAGTATAAACTATATAGAAGCTATGAAATGAGATTAAATCCATGTGCCCAGGGGAAGAAATAGGACATTACCAACATTTTTAAACCCCCCTGCATCCCTTGCATTCTTATCCATCTTCTCTTCTCTCCAAAGATAAGTTCTACTCTAAATTTTGTGTTCATCATTTCCCAGTTTTTCTCCACCTGGATCTCAGTGTAAAGACAAGTCTAGAATTTAGATAACTGAATGTGTAGTTAGAGACCTCTGGAGAGACTGAGAAATTTCCATTTCAAAGGCAAATAAAATCTGATGCGATGCCAGTCCCCATTTACACGCCAAAGGATTAAAAGTTGGAAACTTCCTCTTGTCTTCCTTGAGATTTGTTTACCCTGACGAGATAAAATTTCTTTCCCTTTCTCTGGAGAAGGTAGCAGCTGGGCATCGTGTAACCTGTATCAGTTCCCAGAATTGTAATTTGGGGGTTCCTCTCCTTTGGGGCAAGAAACATCTTTTGTGCACTTGCAGGTTTGACGACCTGGCTCTCATTACGCCCCCTGGAAGGGAGCAAATGAGGCCTGGGGAACAAAGGTGCTGACTGTCGTAATAATAGTCTTCCCGGATCCAGGAAACTCATGTTTACTTTCAGGACAAAATAAATAAATATAGATTTCAAAACCTACCACCACCACCAGTAGAATCCTTGTTCTTGTCAAACGAGCCCCGGGTTCTGAGGGCTTCGAAGTCCTGTTTCCCAAAGGTTCACAACAGCTTCACCATGGACACGGAAAGAGTTTCATTGAACTGTCAGCTGTGCTTTCTGCCTGGAACTTTGGGTTCCCACATTCAGGGAGCCGCAGATGAGAGGAGTAGTCATTGTCCCTGCGGGATAATCTGCTCTCATGATCAGAAGAAGGCAGGACTGCTGTTACGCAACAGGGGCGGGGCAGAATACGTGTGGAACCTTATTCATCTACTTGGGCTCTTCTTGATAATTTCTTATACAGTTTTAGTGGTAAATGGACAAGTGTAGCAGCCACAACCTGAGAACATCATATCCAAGACTCAGACCCCTCAGGGCTAAGGGACTATGGCACATTACAACATAAGCTCCCGAGACCAGCAGAAGGAGGTCTCTCTGGGAGAGGAGAATCTAGAGTGGATGGTAGAAGACAGAGATGATGAGTGTCAGTTATAGTCCTGACAGCAGCTGCAGTGTTGATGACTGCCACTTGTCCCAGTGATCATCTTTTTATATGTTTCCATCAGGAAAATAAGCCTACCACAATCTTCTACAAACTGCTCCCAGAATTTATAAGGATACCCAAGGAGTAGATTTTAGTGGACTCTGTACTGCCCAGCTCCTTCTCTGAGAATGAATGACTTATTCTCTCAGCTCTTGGAGTGCTCCTGTCAGACATCCCTCAGCTGCCACCTCACCCAAGGTCATATTCCCATCCAGGGGCAGCCTACATCCCATGACTGTTCATTGCAGGAGTATAAAGCCCCACCCCCATTGGCCACCTTCTCCTCCCCGCTCCTACTTCCGTCTTGTCCTCCCTTTCCACAGCTGTCCTTCCTAAGGGCATTTCTCTGTAACTTCCCACTTGCTAATTTGAGTCTCATTGTCAGCTTTCTTGGAAACACAAGCAATAACAGGTATCAATTAATAAATTACCTTAAAAATATGTCTCAATGATACAGTGTTATTTTGAGGGATAAATATTGAAAGTGTCAGTTTATAGAAGGTAAAGAAATATCCTTAAAGTAAGAGTTAAGATGGAAATATACAACCTGCCAGCAACATTCTCCAACGCCGAGCACCTGATACAGCACCTTCCCTCCAGAAAGAATGAAATTCATAGAGCAGCCATATGGGACCTGTGCTACTCAGATGTGTGGCATTCAGCAGCCATGGCTTCACCTGGGAGCTTGTTAGGTTCTCAGGCTCCACTCAAGAGCTGCTGAATCAGATTTTGCATTTTTAGGAGATCCCAAGGTAATTCCTGTCCACCGATTTAGATCAATGATTCTCAACCCTGACCGCAGGATAGAATCACCTATATAGGCTTTGAAAAAATATTTATGCCTATTCCTCATCACAAATGAATTCCTTTCGAATCTCTGGGATATGGTGTCCCAGCATTGGTATATTATCAAACTTCCCAATGCATTTTTTAATGAGTAGCCAGAGTTAAGGGTCCTTGATACAAACAGTCTCCAAGATTCCTTTTCTCCTTTAACGTTCTTAGATTAGTCACAAAAGCCTGTACAATCCATCTGGATTCCTATCATTAATTCTCCATTTTTCTCTCAGAATTTTTAAACTGTTTACCTCATTTCCATTCTTCCAATCTCAGAAAATCTAAATTCGAAACTGTACACTGATCAATTTGTTTATTGTCTGATTCCAGCCTCTAGAAATTGCAACATTCTATCCTCTCTTCTCAAGAGACTATGGAAAAGGTATAACTAATAAATGGCCATCGAGCTTGGCTTCCAGGTACAAAATCAATGCTCATATTCACTCCTTTCAAAATGCTGTTTCACTTTAGTTAGAAGGATTTTAAATTTCAATGTATTTTTTTGGGTCAGTCAATGAGGTTTGGCCCCAAGACAGATCCTTCAATCCTTTGTTGTTTCCCAGTGCTTCGAGACAGAGGACCAAAGTCAGGGATGAATTATATAAGTAGCTGCAGTGGGGTGCAATTCCCAGGCCATTGATTCTTGCCGAAGAAAACAAGTACAGAAGACAGCTGAAAAGAGAAAGTCCAGCACTCCTTTCTACATAAAGTAGGAGATAAGTCATATAAATGGAAAAATATGGGCCTGCATAAGTTAACATATTATTTTAATAATAAAATGCGCATATATTACATAGCAATTTAAAATATGCCTGGTGTATGGGGTCTTCCCCCACGTGTTCTAGAGACCTTTTATTGACTAAAGCAAATCATTGAAATATGGGAAAAGGACATGATCGTTTAATATTTAAAAGTCACAATGATAAGTTAAAATCTATCAACATGTCTAAATCGAAGTTTATCTGCATGAATATTCCTTGGATGCTAAAGCCCATGCAGAAACAAATATATATTTAAAACATTTATTAGCACTAAGAATGTTTTACCACTGTCAAGGTGAAAGGACAGAAGAAAAATGTTTTGCTCGTGTAAGTGGAAAGTTTATCAAACTGTTATTAAAATTTGGAATTTGGCAGTTTTGTCATTATTATTTTTCAGTGAGGAAGCTACTGAAGAGAGAATACAGGAAGAATCTCATACAGGAGAGAATCATCCAGAGGTCAAGAAAAGAATGTTCTTCACAAATCGGAACTCATGTGGTGACCTACTTCCAGGTGTAGGTCATGGGTGTATGTCTACTACACATAATGTGCATATGTATCCAGAGGTTTCCCACACGGAAGCTGATGCTGCTGTCTTGCCTCTGCACAGGTGACCAACTCCTATGCTTGAGATGATGAAAAGGCCAGCTGCAGGAATGGCTGGTGATGCTCACAAGAGGTACTGTGTTCCTTGGCTTTTTGTATCATCTATTTTCAAGATCATGCTACCTCAAGCTGTATTCAGGATTATTTCCACACCTCTTTAGACCTTCAATTGGCTGAAGAATACGGATTTGTTTACTGGATTTATTATATATTTTCTTTCTTTCATTTTCCCCCTCTCTTCTTGTCTCCCCATTTTGGGCAATGGCTTCCATTGGCTTTAGTCATCTAAGATTTCTCATAATTATACATCTGTACAGAGACATCCTGTAGGCAATCATTTCCTTAAGGCATTTCATTATGTTTTCCCCTATTTGACAATTGCCTTGGTCATAAGAAACAAGATACCTAGAAATCAATTTGAAAACATTTTTGAAATATTTTGAAAATAATTTAGAACTGAACACTTTATATCCTGTTTTCAAATTCTGGCAATGATGATACTGTCATTTTTTTGACTAAGAGGGAAAAAGTCAGAGCTTATTGTAAGGCTCACACTGGTCTTCTAGCAGTACATATTTATTATATTAACTCTAAAGGCTAGAAATTAAAACACTATGAGTTACCTGTTGACTAAAGCATGTTAATTTCATCGTATAGCTAATGGAAGATGGAATTCACTGTATGAATACTTGTGAAAATTTCACATGTAGAAGAAATTCATATCTAGTCTTCTAAAAACTCATGAATGGAGTTGTTTCAGCCTACAAGTTACATCAGGCCCAACCCTTTGCAGAGTAAGAAGTAATATTCACCTTTTAGCTATAAGAGAGAAGAAAGAATCTCATGAATAACTGTTTATAACTGAGAAATTCAGTGTTTGTTTGTAGAATAAACTTTGTCTTTATGTAACCTTTTAAAATATGTTTTCTTCAGAAAACCCAGATCATTACACATCTGAAGTATGAAAGGGATTTATTAAAAAGAAGGCTTTATATTAGTGACAGAGTGTGAAACTTCAAGTATTTTGATATGTGCATGATTTAATTATTACAGCGTTTTAAAGGCCTGTCAAAGCTTCACTTATTTCCATTGATGGCTTTGGCCCTCAAATAGTATGTTACTTCTTTAAACGTTTTGTCTACATGGGTTTTTGCTCACAGATGTTGAATGGTATTGTTTGTGTAGTTTTCAGGAGACTGTTAGAAACCATGGGATCACAGAACCCTTTGTAGGGTCCAGCTGTGGCATGGTGTGATGGCAGGTTCTCTGACAGCAGAGCTCAGGGAAAATGCTTGTCTAGATGGCCTTCCCCAGTTAAAACACCAAATCCTGTTACTCCTCTCCACCGCAGCTCTTGCTGTCCTCATCTGTTAATTTTTCTTTCCGCCACACCGACAGCAGCCTTGTAGCTTTATAACTAGGGTCTTTGGCTCATGAGACAAGAAGCTCATCAAACTTCGCAAACTTGAAAACCCAGTCAGTTATCAGCAGCCCAGTGACTGTCACAAGCAGTATATGCTGTGAATCACCACAAGGAAATGAAAAGGGTCCAAGTGACAAGTGCTCCAAAGATATTTTCTGCTTCATGCTTAATTAACTCGGATGATAAGTCTTTGATGCATAAACAAGTGAACCTTTTCACTAGAGCATACTGCCAACAACCCAGGAAAACATTATGGTGCAATGAGCTTTAGAGATAATTCTTTGCCTCTTGTTAATGCATTTTGAATTACAAACATTAAAGTTCAGCCCTTCCAAATATGCTGGAAAGGCCATAATTCCTGGAGCAAAATTAAAATCAGAATTATTTTTATGATTTTTGTGTAATTAGAAGTTAGTTCCTGGAGGAAATCCAAAAATATTCAATCATTTCCCTGCTAAAGAAGATTAGTGTCTTTCTATATGTTTCTTGGCCAATCACGTTTCCCTTCGGTAAATGCATCTTTGTGATTTTTGCCATTTTCTTTTTCTATTTCTTTCAATCTCTTCTATATTTACTTGTGGGAGAACTTTATGTGTTATATTGGCCAAGCCTCAGTTTTATGTGCTGAAATATCTTTCCCAGTTGTCTTTGTGATAATTTTTAATGAACAGAAGTTCTTAATTATTTTGGTGAGGAAGATTGGCCCTGAGCTAACATCTGTTGCCAATCTTCCTCTATTTGCTTGAGGAAAATTGTTGCTGAGCCAACATCCATGCCAATCTTCCTCTATTTTGTGTGGGATGCCACCACAACATGGCTTGATGAGCGGTGCTAGGTTCACAGCTGGGATCTGAACCTGCAGACCCTGGGCTGTCAAAGTGGAGCACACAAACCTAACCACTATGCCACTGCGCCAGCCCCCAGAAGTTCTTAATCTTGATAGAGTCCAACCCATCAAAATTCTATTTGTGATTTTTGTGCTTTTTAATGTTTTGTTTAAAAAAACTCTTCTATCTGTATAAATTAGATTTATATCATAAAGATAGTCTCAAATTTTATTTCAAGAGTTTTGAAGTTTTGTCTTTCACACTTTTGTCTCTTCTACTTAAGTCCATAATCCATCTGAAATGGATATGAATGTGTTCATTGACATACTCTTTTCTTGATGGAAAACAATATACAGTTTTTTCTCATATCAATTTTTTGTATATTCTCTATTTCTGGTCTCTCTCTTCTGCCATTGGTTAATATTAAACCATTAAGTTAATAACACAATATTTTAGTGATATGGATTTATAATAGGTCTTGAAATATGATATCATCTTTGTTTTTCTTTTTCAGGAGTCTTGGTTATTTATGGTGATTTGCTCTTTCATCTATTAAAGATTTTGACTATAATAGCAGATGAACTTTTGGAGAATTTGTATTTCCTATTACATAGACTTTTCCTATTTGTAAACATGAACTGGATCGAGGTCTTCCAAAATTTATTTAGTTCTGCTTTTTGACTTTCTATAAGGTTTTATAATATTTCACATCATTTGTAAAATTTATTCCTTGAAACTTTAACTTTTTTCATGCTAATGTAAATGGCTATGGATGGACCTTGAGGGAATTATGCTAAGTGAGATAAGTCAGACAGACAAAGACAAACACAGCAAGATATCATTTCTATGTGGAATGTAAAAAAGTGAACTCTTGAAAAGACAGTAGAATGGTGGTTCCCAGGGGCTGGAGGTGGGGGAACTGGGGAGATGTTGTTTAAGGGCACAAATTTGCAACTAATAGATAAATAAGTCTGGAGACCTAGCGCACAGCATAGTGGCGATAGTCAACAACACTGTCGTATAAACTTCAAAGTTGCTAAGAGACCAGATCTTAATTATTCTCACTTCAAAAAAGAAATGATAATTATGTGACATGATAGAGGTGTCAGCTAGTGCTACGGTGGTAATCATATTGCAATATATAAATTAGCAAGTCAATGTGTTGTGCACCTTAAACTTATACGATCTTATATGTCAATTATATCTCAATAAAAATACAAAAATATAAATGGACTATTACCTTCAATGAGTTGAGAAGACACTATAAGAGTTTGAACTGAGGAGTGACATGGTATGAATTATATTTTGAAGAGATTACTCTGACTGCTCTATGAATAGACAAAGGTGGGAGTGAGCAAAGCTGGATTGAGGAGAACCGTTTAGCAGGCTATTACCATAATCCAGGAAAAGACGATGATGACTTGGCTGGGATTGTAAGAGTAGATGTAGAGAAAAGTAGTAATATTCTGGACATATTTCTAAGTTAGCAACAGCAGGATATGATGGTTGAATACATATGCACCGCAGAGAAAGAGAAAAGTCGTGGGGGACTCCAAGTTTTTTAGTTTGAGAAATGGAAGAAGCACAGTTGCCATTTTGGAAAATGGGGAAGACTGCAAGAGAAATAGGTTCAAGTGGTGGGAATATAAGGAGCCCAACTTTGCAAATGTAAGTCTGAGGTCCTCCTAGACATTCAGGCTGACATGTTGGGTAGGCAGTTGGATCTAAGAGTCTGGAGATTAGGAGAGAAGCCTCGGGTGGAGATATAAATGTGGAGGTCATCTATATATAGGATTTTCCCGAGTCCTGAGACTGGATGATATGACAAAGGAACTTAGTGTAAATAAAAAAAAAGATAAGAA
Organism: Equus quagga; assembly: GCF_021613505.1. NCBI lineage: Eukaryota > Metazoa > Chordata > Mammalia > Perissodactyla > Equidae > Equus > Equus quagga. Next base: position 4,899,085 of record NC_060268.1, on the reverse strand, counting down.
ATCTACGGACTGAGGCCTATTGCACATCAATGTTTAGAGATGTGGTCATGAGGAGGAACCAGCAAAGGAGATGCATATTAGGATCCCTCTGAGATGTAATTCGGAAAAGTAGTCAAATAGGATGCCCTGGAAGCAAGAAGGAAAAAAACGTGTTTTGAATAGAAATGTTTGAGCAAATCCTGATAGATCAAGTAAGACGAAGATTTTATTTGACTTAGCAATGTGGAATCATTGGTGATCTTGACAGTTTTGGTGGAGTGGTGGGATGAAAGCACGACTCCAGAGCACTCAATAGCAAGTTTGGGGAGAGAAATTGCGTCCAGTTCATGTGAACACTTTTTGGCTGGCCTGTGGAGGATGAAAGCACACGTGAAGCACTGATGAGCCCCTAGCCCACTCAGTAGCTTTTCACAGATACACGCGTGAACAGAGACAAGACCGATCAGATCTGCCAAATTGATCCCAGTCCAAACTTCCAATCTTCTGAATGGTGAGCTAAAATTAAAGAAAAGAAGAAACAGACGACAATAAACTCAGGATGACACGAAAAGGGGAACAATCAGGAAACAAAAAAAGAGTTCTTGGATCTTGAAGTGAATACAGAAGAAATATATTCAGAGAAGGACTGGAATATAAAATTGAAAGAACCACCAAGTAAGTGGGGAAAAAAGACAATAATAGAGAAAAAATAAATTTGAGATGAGAAAGTTAAGGGATTAAACCAAAAAGTTCAGTTCAAATATGAACATGAATTTCAGAAAAAAAGAAATAGAAAATTGAGGGTAGCAATTGATCAAAGACATAATAAAAAAAAAGTATCTCAGAACTGAAGGGCATGTGTTTTCATATTGAAATGGATCCCAGAAAAAAGAGCACATGATGATCCAAATTTAGAATCCTGGAAATAAAGAAGAGGTCCTGTATTTGTTTTCTAGGGCTGCTGTAACAAAGTACTACAAACTAAGTGACTTAAAAACCAGTTCTGGAGGCTAGAAGTCCACGACGCAGGTGCTAGACAGCCGGCTGCTGCTGGGCAGTGCGGGAAGAAACTCTTCCAGGCCTCTCTCCTTGCCTTGGAGATGGCCAGCTTCTGTGTCTCTTCACATTGTCTTCCATCTGTGCGTGCTTGTCTCTCTGTCCTAATTTTCCCTTTATAAGGACACCAATCATATTGGATTAGAGCCAAGCCTAACGATCTCATCTTAACCTAAGCAATTATATCTATAATAACACTATTTCCAAGTAAGGTCATATTCTGAGGTAGCGGGGGTGAGGACTTCACACGTGAATTTTGAGGGTACACCATTCAACCTATAATGAGTCTTAAAATCATTCGGAAAGAAAATGTATATAAAACAGATCACATAGAAGGAGGAAGCTTTAGAATGACTGAACTTCTCAATATACCTTCAAAGTTCTGAGGGAAAATGATTTTCAACCTAGAATTCCATACACAGAAACTACTAATTAAACATAAAGGTGGGCTAAAGACATCTAAGGACTCAATCATGAACTTTGTCTGCCCCCTTCTCAGGAAGTCACTGGTGCACATGCTTAATAAAGAGGGGGGGTGTGGTTGGTGGATTTACTGGAAGTTGACGAATATTCAACTTCAGAATCCCTCACTTGCACAGGTCCCTTTAAATGCATGGAAGAGGCCCTTTCAAATGTGTTAACATGATCAAATGATTTTGTAAAAGTTTGAAAGAGACATAATTTAGCCACTATTGGTTAAGACAGTCACATTTCCTTGCACAGGTGTGCTAGAACAGTTGCTTGCAGGCATTTCTGGGATCTAGCTAAGGAGAAGCTGTGCTGGAGACACATTATTTTGTGTTTAGGCTCACGTCACTTCCGTGTATAATTAAATTTTTTCCCTTCTGCAAGTGTAAGAATAGCTTCCAGTAATCTCCTCCCACCACTGTGCCAACTTACCTGGCTTGGTGGCATTACAGTTCAGAGCCAGAGATTTGCTACAGTAAGGATATATCCTTCTGCAGCTAACACCAGAAGGATCTAGCAAGGGAAGGAGATGTCGGATACGAAATTTACAGAGGCCAAAAGCAGTTGGTGGCTAAGTCGACCAACCATCGTGCGTGTAGATTATAAGCGGAGCACTTAGTTCTCATCAAAGCCCAGAAAAAAGTGGACATTCTCCCCAGTCAGGAATATACTGGATTATACAGAATTCATGATTATAAATGCACCACAAATTTTCATCGTGGAAATTGTTCAAAAGATAGAATTTATCTGAATCCCTGTGTTTTGAGGGCATATACCTGTAGCAGTACCACAAACAGTTCATCTGAGTGTAAAATCAGGTGGCTTTTAACTTAGCATCTTGTCCTGACAAATTTTGGCAGTTCCAGATGAAAGCTGGCCCTGAGTGAAACAACTTGAAGCTATAAACGTCAGGCGACAAAAACACTACGTGTTGTCTTGTATATGTGTATATGTATAATGCACACTTATGTAGCTCAATCCAGGCTAGAGGCAGTTTGTAAATGCATTTGAATTTATGGGACAGGAAATGAAAAGTAATGAGTGATTATTTTCAGGAGAAACAAAAAGTTGTAAGACGGTTATAATCATAGTATACCGCTTAGTCACACGGTGAACGGTGTTGAGCTAGTCAGAACAGTGCAAGCTCTCCACATTATGGAGTTAAATATTACATGGAAGGACATCAGGAGGCTGTAGGGACTATGTATGTGCGTCTGTGTGCTTGTGTGTCTGTCTGCTGGGTGTGAGTGCTTTGTAAGAGAGGTAAATGATCATCTTCCATTTAAGAAATAACTGTCTAAAATTGAAAATGGAAGAAATAGCATGTAGAAATGTTAAATACCTGAGGAACAGCTAAAAGTGTATTAGGGGTTGCTGTTAAAGAATGAGATTGATGGGTGGGGAAGAGAGGCATGGGAAAGAGCTGCATTTTCTTATATACTTTGTAGCACTATTTGCCTTTTAGAAACATATTCATTTTTGATAAAACAAAACTTAATTGAAAAATGGAATCAGGTCTGCCAGACTTTCATAAAATGAGTCCTACCAGCTTTGTATTACCTTGTCTTTTCTAGATTATTGCTAAATCGATTCACATTTTATTTTTGCATTATATAATGCTCTTAGGATTACACTTGCAAGGTGAAGGAACATTTACATGAAACTAATTATTTCTCTGAAGAAAACGTAAATCCTTGATAAACCAAATGAGAGTTGAGACAGATCAGCCTGTTTGAACATCATTGCTTAGAGCCAACACTTTTTTTTAAAGGGAGGTAGGGTTTAAATATTTATGAAATCAAGTTTTCTTTACTGTTTTGAAACAGAAATTATTAAAATTTTATTACCTTTGTAGAATTGATTTTTCCTTCCTTTCTGTACCATGTAGGAAGCAAATTAGTTTTACATTAATGGATCAGAATACATGAAAAACTAATTGCTCACAAAATATAATTGTATCAAACATCTAGAAATAACACAGAATATTGCAGCTTAGTTTCCTAAGCTTGAATTTATTATATATGATAAAATAAAGATTACAAATGCATGCATTGGGGTTCTAAATGGAGATGCCACGCATTCTCTCAGGTTTTGTTGTAGAAGCAGCATTGATTTGACTCTTGCATCTACATTTCACAAAGAAAGTATCAGAGGAAAAAGCCTGCCTCACAGGCAAGGTTGAAAGTTCAGTTTCATTTTATTTCTTATCTTAATAGCAGGGAGCTGCTACACACTGAAAAATATATGCTTCTGGAAGATTGAACTTGCTACCTCTTGCAGGGTTGTTCATCTTTTCTAAAGGACAGTTATCAACTAAGCAAAAAAGGAGGAAATAGCTATTCTGCTGGGCTTGTGATATTATAAATCTGTGACTGTAGCTAGGAAAATCCAATCATGAGAAGTTAGAGTTTAAAAATTAACAGAAAGATGACAGAGTGTTTTTGTTGAGAATATAGTTTCAGAGGTGATATATACTGTGGTGAGGTCTTCTAAAATGGCCCCCAATAACCCTTACCTCTTGGTATTCAGGCTTTTGTGAAATCCTCTCTCCTTGAGTGTGCGCTGGACTTGACGACTTGCTTCTGAATAACAGAATATGGCAGAAGCGAAGGGCTTTGGCTTCCAACATTAGGTTATAACAAGTCTTTGGCTTCTGTGTTGGTGCTCTCTCTCACTCTCTCTTGGATGGCTCAGGTTGGAAGAAGCCAGTTGCCAGGTTTTTGGGCAGCTCTGGAGAGAGTCTCATGTGAATGCGTTGGGAAGCAGATCTTCTGAAACCTGCCAACAGCCACTGTGTGAGCTTGTAAGAGTTCCTTCTCTAGTCAAGCCCTGAGATGATTGCACTCCCTGCTGACACCTTAGTTGTAGGCTCTTGAAAAACCTTAATCAGAAGTACCCAGCAAAGCCCCTCCTAGATTCCCAATCCATTGAAAGGGTAAGGTAAATTTTTTTTCAGCTACTGAATTTTGGGATCATATCTTATGGAGCAAAAAGTAACTAACACACAGACCATAATTCAAACCCTGGCCCACCTATCTCCCTAAATCTCGGATGCTACATTGTTAACATGGGATAATATCTATATGTATTTTGTACAGTTTTTGTGGGGATTTAATGGGATAAATCAAACTAATAACAGCATATATAACTGGACATATGGAGTTCTCCAAAAAAGGAGCTATTATTTTTATTATCCATAAAATTTGTGGCAAGATGTCTGGGAATCATTTAGTCCGTTCTTCTGCTGTTAGACTAGAACACATCTTATCTTCTCAAAAGATCAGTAAAACATAATCCAACATATAATTTGCCTTTACTATTTCTTCTAGGCCAATGCCAATCCTCTCTGCTTTTCCATAGCCAAAGGCTACTGTTCTTGGCCTGAGACTCAGTCTTGTCCAACCGCTCAACCAACTCTGATCAAAGCAGACCATACAGATGTCAGCCATCTCACAGTCTCCAACCAGATGGGTTTAGAGTTAATACTAGAGTCCTAATCCCAGGACAAGATTAAGTTGGGGGCTTGAAGAGTAATAGCTTTTTAGACTGCAGAGTTGTCCCCATCTCTTGCTGGCTTTCCCCCTCAGCTATGACTTCCTGATTTGTGCAATGTGACCGGTCACCTGGTGTGGTGCCTCTACATCTGTGTGACCCCCCCTAGATCAGCCATGCTTTCTCCCTTATTCCTGACACCACCGTGATTCTTAAATGTTTATCTTCTGCAGATGCTAATGAGCTCTCAGTTGGCCTATTTGGATTATGCCAGCTCTTTGTTCAGGGGAATTTGATAGCCCCTTGATGGGGATGAGTTCTGTTACTGTTTCCTCAGAATAACAACTCTGGATCCATACATGTCTTTTCTTCCTCTTCCTCTCTATATCCTATTTATCAACACTATCCTTGCTAAACCTTAATTCTATCTTTATCACAAGATTGACAGCCCTACATTTTCACAAAAGCAGTCATTTACCAAAGTTTTATATGTGAGATACTGTGCAGAGAAAACATGGCCCGGCAATGAGGATAAAGTATACCTTCTCAGTAAAAGTGAATTTATATCTCCAAAGATTGATTTCATTAAAGCACCTTTTATCCTACACACACACAAAAACAGTGCACTCAGTACAATCAGTTTCTGACAACTCTAACTTAAACTCCTGCCCTAGAGAAAGTATGCTTGTAAAAAAGATGATGACTATTTGTGTCTATATAAAATGCTGTGGAATTGATATAAACTGTAATATTCTTTGCAAAGAACATCTTGACCTTTAGAAAATGAAAGATTTTTCCCTCCTAATTTAACTAAGAACGAAAGAGTCATTTTACAATTCTTCAAGAATAATAGACCCATTGCTATAAATCCAGCAGGTTGGGAGGCGCAGAAGAGGTGATGGATTGTTGCTAATATAAAGTAAAATGTGAGAACAGTTTCATGATAAAAATTATTATACAAAATCACAATCATTCTGCTCACGTTTTTAAGGAAGTTAATCATCCCAAAGCTAGAATGATCAACTTATACAGTATTAGATTAATTTGTTTAGATAAATATCCTCACTCCAGAGACCTAGCACATTTTAGGAATGATGAGTCAGAGTATGATGAAATCATCAGTCTGCACCGACATTCTACGTTCTCATTTTTTTCAGTAAGAATGAGGTTATAAATTACACATAGTGACAATGAGGTGGGATAAATTCTAATGTGTAAATCCTGGTGTAAATATCTCTGCTATAATGCCATGCTAGCATATTTCACTTCTAAATCCAATTTGTAAAGCCTCTCATTAATACTGTGATGAACCTTCACTTGAGAGGAAGCTTAAAAGTCTTTGTAACTACTAATGTTTAAACTGCATATGAGTTATATAGAAGATTACTTTGATCTTAGCATTTAACGGATGTTCATCTCCTCTTAAAGTTATTTCCTTTTTATTTTCCATGCTAAAATTGTCACCTTTGTTGTTTCTTCAAAAAGCATCATCCGGGAATTATGCTCAATAATAACAGCAGAACACAATTACCTAAAAGTGCTTTTCTTCCCCTGAGATACACAACAGAGCAGGAGAAGAGACAGTGAAGGAACACACCCGACAACAGGGATATTTCTATACCTACACCCTGTAGGTGATCAAGAGTCTGCTTAAATACCATCATTTAGATAGTTCTCAATCCTATTATCTGTGTATTGGTCCTCTTACAAACTATCAACTACAGAAAGATAATAACCTGCAGTGCATTTTTCCAAATCCAGGGGCAAGAAGTGTTTTGTGGTGAAAAGTCTTCAGAAGTGCTGTGCATGTCCCCTTGTTAGAGTTCATAGTTCATATTAGCGTATTAAGACCCTGTGAAGGACTTTGTTCAAGAACCTCATTTAACTCCGTATAATGCAGCGTTTTCTAAATTTAAGTAAGACCTCCTGTCTCTCTTTTTCACTGTACGCCCATCATCTTCTCAAAAACTTGTGCAGGGAAGACAAAAACCTGTGTGGTAGGAATTATTATCTTCATCTTACAGATAAGGATATTGGGTTAAAATAATAGCAGTTTGATCCAAAGACGGCTTGTAAGTTGTAACACTGCAATTTAAATATGGATCAACTGACTTACCACTCAGATTTTCCTTTTACACAAATTTGTCCTCTAAAATTGACTCAAAGGTATGTAAAGTTTGCTTTATGTTTTTTTTTTTAAAATCCTAAATGTCAAGGTATTTCTGCGGAAAAACTAAATGCTAGACTTACATCCTAATGAGTGTTGCCACTGACGGCTGTGTGCCTATGTGTGAACTTCTCGGGTGGAAGGTGTCGAGACTAAAGAAGGCTGTCGGAGGGCTGGCGGGGCAGAATGTGGACATTACCACAACCCCTCTACCTACCTTCAGATACAAAATTTAGGGGGAAAAAAAAGGATTGAGTTGGTATGGCTATGAGACAGTTTCCTGTTTCCTAGAAAAGTACTCTTGGAAGAGGGAACATCAACAGTGAGTGACAGTGAAAAGAACCCTAGGATTCATGGGACCTGGACTCTAGTCCCGGCTCCATTACCTGCATTCTGTGCAGGTTGAAGTGGCTTATAGTTTTGGATCTCCAGTTTCTGCATCTGTAGAATGGGGATAACACCAGACTTGTCCAACTTTCTTCTTAGAATTAAGTAAATTATACTCATGAGTAGTTGGTAAACCACTAAGTACATTACAAAATATATTAGAAAGAGCAAACGTTTAAACACTATTGGTTGGTGTGCAGTAACAAGACTGGCCGCAACATCATGGACTGTATATGCCCTATCAGATATTTTACCATATAGGGTGACTAAGACACATGCTATGATGTGTACTAATCCATGTAACAAGCCGTTCTAGTGACTCTCTCCTGAAAAACATTGATTCATGTAATCTTTAGCATGAGTCACTGGCTATAGAGAAGATACAACCATTCTCTTTACAGATAAGCAAAGTGACATAAAAAAGAGGCTCTCTCCTTGTCAGCATGAAACAAATACTTGACAAAGCTGTGGTTGGACAGTAGGTCTTCCAAAAGACAGACAGCCAAGCTTCCCTTTCTACGCTGCATGTGCTTCATAAAACATGATTTCTAAATGTTAGCATTTAAAAAGTCTTTCATTGTCGTTGGCATATCTATGTTGATGTATGTCCCTGATATTTTGAGATAGGTGGGGAAAGATGGGACGAATTGTGCTGTTTCTTGGTCAGTACCATCTGGGCAGGACCAGTGGAACTTTTGGCCATCTGGCATGTGACATGTTTACTTCATCTGTGAACTTATAGAAATCCAAAATAGGATGTGGCAGGACAATCCCTTCTCAAGGGATAATTTATGCAAAAGATGAACAAATAGGAGGGACATTCTTTAGTTTTATAAAGAATATCCCTTTATATTTGTCATAAAAAATCAGGGCATGCTAGCTGAGAATAGAGATAACCTCCTAGTGCCCCCCAAATGAGAAAGTCTTAACTGGGTGTCATCATTGTCAATCATTTTTTCTAAAAAGGGAAGCTTTTCACCTCTCAGTGGCAAAGCGGTGGCCAGATTCTCTCCATAGATGAGCATCTTTTCTGTTCCCTTACTGAAATCAGGGTAGGGTTGAACTGAATGTCTTCTGTAAATTTTAGAAACAGCCAAGAAAAAAACATATGGCTAAGAATCCATATAGGCAATGTAAAATTACTACTTCTGATTAGAGAATAAAGCAGGTTTACTGAAAAACGTTTTCTGATTTACACCTATTTCTTGAAGTCCATGCATTCCTCCATCTCGCAAATACGTACTGAAGCCCCATTATCCTCCAGGCACCCTCCCCCCAAGTCTCTGAGAACACGTCAGCAAACAAAACAGAAATTCTTTCCCCCCGAGTTCACATTCTACTATCTCATTCTTTGACTTCCAGAAGAACCAATTCCTTGATTTGTGAATGATTACACAGACGAGTTTCCTCTGACCTTTCATTTAAAAGTTCTCCTAAAACAAGGGCTTTGTGTAAACACTTGGTGTAACCCTGTTGTATTCTTCTCTAAACCTGAATTGTAACCTGTGACTGTGGCAGAACCACTAAAACTTTTAGTTGCAGAGACAGAGATTGTGTATCCTTAGAAGCACAACGGTTATATGCCAAGAAGTAGAAAGATGCAGAACTGTGTCTATCTATGTACATCTCTATCTATATTTATAACTAGATGGATAGACAGGTATAGATGGGTGTGGATATAGGCAGAGGTACAAATATAGATCTAGAGATAGAGATATCAATTATCTTGCCAGAAAGATAATAAGACTACTAACATAATCTGTTTTATTCAATAGATGTTTCCCCAACGTATACAAGGCATTATTCAAAACACTGTGATGGTTTAGTTAAATAAGACTATTCCGACCTTAAGAAATGTAGAGTCTAGTAGACGTGATCAGGCTTATATAGTGAGTAAAGGGCGGGGGCAAGGTGTAATGTAATAAACGCTGTCTAAATTCCAGAGTTGAGACGAGCCCAGGGGATGAAGGGATTATTGATTCTGGTTCAAGGGACTGGGAAAGGCTTAAATAATTGAGCAGGCTATTTGAGCTTAAAATATCCAAACACTTCAGTCTAACACTATTTTATTAGATCTCTACCAGAAGGATCTAAAGTCCTTGAAAGAACTTAGCTCTAATTAAATATACCCAAATCCAGTTTCAGATTCTTTCACTGAGCCTTGATGTTGAACGTGAGTGTTCAGTTGAAGGTAACTTTCAGTTCACCTTCTGAAGTCAGTACAAAAAGAAACGAGGTTTTCTCTAATGGTTAGTGACTTCTCTGTCTGACTCTGAGACGTTCAAAGGTTGCAGGTAATCAGTAGTTCCACAGTTTTTGTTTTGTCTTATTTCTTTAATGAATCAGTGTAATCGTGGAAAAAAGAGTAGGGTAATTTTAAGAAGGATATGGAGAAAGAAAAGTACATATCTACACCTGAAAAAATTTATTTTTTCCCAGTGCATCGTGAAAGGAGAGTGGAAAGGAGGCGCTTATGTTCATCCTCCCCAGTGGAGTGCTGACCAGCCAAGTTCAGTGGTCCTTTCTCATGCAGGGGACCGTCAAGCTAGTTGTTCACGTTTCAGTTTTCTAGGTACGAATAACATGACATATGGCTACTAAGTCATTACTACTCTCCACCGTTTCCTTTGCTTTTCTGGAGCAGGTGTCCTTTTCAGGCTTATCTTCTCTGATGTTCACACATGGCCAGATTGAGGTTATATATTTTTGGTAAGAATATCACAGAAGAGATGTGTTCTCCTCTGTACATCATGTCAGGAGTACAAATGTTAGATGTCATACCGGTGAGGTTAACTTTGATCACTTGTTCGATGTGGTATGTGCCAGGTTTATACACTGTGAAGTTTCTGTGTTTGCACTCTGTGTTGGTGAGTATCTTGGGGAAGAGACTTGGGCACCATACAAATATCCTACATCCTATTTCTACTCAAAGGTTTGCATAATAATTTTAGCATTAAATCTTGCCAGCAATAATTATTACTGTGGAGTCCTAATGGGAATTTTTTAGTTTTCTTCATTTCTCATGCATTTATTAGTTGGATTTATTTTATGAGGAAGAGCTGTCCCTTCTCTCACATTTATTTATTTCTGCCATTAATATGAGTTGGACTCATGGATGCCTATATTATTCCATGAGTCATAATCTAGTGCTATCATTTTTTGTTACTCAAGTTTTCTCTTTTGGTCACTGGAGCTCTTCATGTAGTCTTCTGTGCCTTTTCAATGTGTCCCGGTCTTTTTACAAGCACTGCCTTATGTTTGAAACCACAAGATGCTCTGGACTTATTTTGTAAAATATTTTCCCTTCCGTAGACCTGGAATCAAACACTTCTCCAAGAATCTTAAGTTCTTTTTATTGGAGATAACTATTTAAACACTCAGCTCTGAATAATTAGTGTGCTCATTGCTGCTGGGGCGTCATTGCTTCTAGGACCTCTCCGCAGACTAAGCTTAGATTAAGCACGCGTGCATGGAAACACATTTGTATTTATTTCTGCTCCTAAATATTTACATATATATTAAAACCATGAGTTCATAATGGTACTTCCACTTACGATTCAATGCCCCAGGTGTCATTCTAGCCTTTTCCTTTCAGTGTTTGCAATGTTTTTTCTCTGACATTGAAAACCAGGCTTTCATTATCTGCAATATATTTACTTATTTTTTCAGCTCTATCATATACATAAATTAATTTCACAATTCCTAACTCATATGTCTTTGAGAAACAAACTTACTAACTAGAGTACCTTACTTGTCCATGTTCTTTTTGTCTTTGGCCTTACAATATCCAGTCAAAGTACTGTTTTCCAAAGTAATTAAAGTTAGTTTTTCTCTTTCCTAGTCTCCACGTTGTGGCTGTGTTACTCATTTGTAATACAATTCAGTTCATACATCACAGTTTGTATTAGATTGTGGATTCCTCTCACATGCTGCTGGTGTTGTTTTTCTAATTTGCACAGTGAAATTCACTCTTGTGTTGTACAGCTTCATGGGTTTTGGCAGATGTGTGGAGTCATGTATCCACCAGCATAGTCATGGTACAAGACAGTCCCCTTGTGGTCTCCCCAAGATTCCCTTGCAGTTAACTACTCCCTTTCCCCTCCATCTTGGCAACTACTGATCTGGTTTGTGTCTCTATAGTTTTACCTTCTCCAGAAATGTCATATAAATAGAAGCATGCAATATATAGACCATTGGTTTTCGATGAAAGGCAATTTTGTTTCCAAGGGGACATTTGGCAATGTCTGGAGACATTTTTGGTTGTTAAGACTGGAGGGGGCTGCTGTGCCTGGCCTCTAGTGAATAGAGGTCAGGGATGCTGCTAAATATTCTCCAAGAATTCCCCAGCCTAACAAGTCAGTAGCGCCCAAACTGAGAAACCCTGGGGCAGAGTTTGGAATCTGGCTTCTTTCACTTGGCAAAACGTGTTTAAGATTCACTCACGTTGAGTGAATCAACAGTTGGCTCCTTTTCCTTTCTGATTAGTATTACATTGCGAGGAAGATTTCACACCGGTTGTTTATCCATTCACATGGGAAGGACATCCTTGTTGTTACCAGTTTTTGGTAATTATGGATAAAACTGTCAGAAACACTTACATACAGCTTTTGTGTGGACCAAAGTTTCATTTCTCTTTGTCAAAAGTATGATTTTTATTGTTTCTTCCAGTCTGTGTCTTGTCCTTTCAATATCATAACACTTTCTTTAGCAGAGCAAAATATTTTAATTTTTATAAAGTCCAACTTTTCTGGATTTTATTTTGCATTTATTTTTAGTTTAAGCATTCTGTAACAGTTTAAATCTTATTCTATTTTTACAGTGATTCCAGTCATCCGTTTCTTATATCTGTTGACTTCTTCTTCATGATAATTTATCATCCTCTGTGATCTGTAATTTTGAAAATCAGTGCATCATCAAGATTTTTTCCTTTTTCTTTATTCTCATGTCTGTACCCTGGATTATGGAGATGCTCTACAGAGCAATTTTCTGTTTGCCTCTGAGGGAAGTCTGAAGAGAGTATAAATTTAGACAGTAGCCTAGGATTTTTATTAGTCATAGGTGAGTTTTGGTTCTTTTTCTATTCACACTCCTTGCTGCTTCCACGGGCTTCTTTAGCTTTCCTCAGTCAGTTAGTAATTTTTCTAGGCCACTTCTCACTGACAAAAATCTTTTGAGGCTACTGGTTTTACAGAGGGGCAATACATCCCATAATTCGTAGATTTCAACTCCTTTCTCAGACTGAAGCTCCAGCCTTATGATCTACAGAATGATCTGATATGCTTGTTGTCTAGCACGAGCTTAAACTTTCCATGCTGGCTTGTTGGAAATTGTACCAGACTCAGTTTATATACCTCCCCCAATTCAGTTGACTATATTTTTCTGCTCAACTGCAACGATGACCTTCTAGGAAAGTCATCTCACAAGAGGTCCATGGTTGCTAGTGATATTTATGGCAGCATCACAATTACCAGGTTTCACTTGTGCTTAATTGGGAAATTAATGGATGCTGCCCTTGATCGGTATGGGAGGAAATATTCACTGCAAACATTGGGACGAAAGGTGGCTGCTTTATTCCCTAGAGTATACAGGCAAAGGACTTTTTATAGTGTGTCCAGCATTTGTGAGTGTCTATATCAGGCAAGACAACCCTTCCATAGCAGCTTAGTTTACCATATTAGTTAACTATCTAAGAATGCGCAGATCATCTATGAGATCATTGATTCAGCATTTTCCAGGGATCAGTGTCAAAACGACTGATCTAAATACTTTTCAAAAGAAACCTTTGAAAATAGGAAGAGAGGGTGCTGGCAAACTTGGGCTCTGAAATGAAGCCACCCAAGCTTGAATCCCACCTCTATTGCTCAACATTGTGTGACTTGAATTATTTGAACCATTTCATGCTAGTTTTCCTACTCTTTTGGAGGATTAAATGAAAAAATATGCATAAAATATCAATTAATATTGGCTATTATTTCACCCCTCACCAATCTCATTCTCTCTCTCCGTATACATATAGATGTGTGTATATATATATGTATGTGTGTGTATATTTTTATATGTATATGTACATACATACTTATATAACAATATTTTTATATATTACATATCATTAGATCCATATCCACATATATCCTTAACATCAACAAGATCACTTAAAAATACTCTTAATACACTGCACAAGACGTTTGAGCTAAGATGCAATAACTAGGAGGTCTCTAACTACCTCATCATCAGTCTCCAACTTCATTTTTTTCTCAGCAATGTTTGTTTCCCTTTCTAGGCTGCCTGTCATTCTCTGTGACAGACAAACTGATACAGGGCATCTGAAGAGTTTTCACATGTGGCCTCTTGTCGGCTTAGATCACTGACACCAGACTGCTTCTTCCTCCTCTAAAGATTCTTTACTATGATGGAGTTTTCACTGGAAGTGAAGGTGATAAAGACAAACCTATACACAGATAATGTAAAATACACATCAAATGTTTAAGCCTGATTTGGTGAAAGAATCATTAGCACAGGAGCCAAGCTTTCCGATTCATTATGCAAGATCTGTCTCTCACACCTTTTGTGACCTTTGGGAAATCACCTAACTTACCACTTGTCTTACAAACATAAGGAGTTGGTGTTTAAGATAAATGAGAGTTCTCTTGATATATGCTTAAGCATTAATATTTTGAGGAGTAAAATGTTCTATTTTTATTTTGTCATATAAAATATTAAAATTTTCAGGCAATAACATAGGAAACACGTATAAAATTTCTCTAAAAATTAATAAATAGTAGTTTTTGCTTCAAAGTAAAAATATTATAGAATAAATAGCCCTTTTCCCTTCTCAATTATGTCATTTTCTCCCTTAAAAAATCAATTTCATGATTTTTAACTTAGATACTCCTACAGAGATATCTAAAAGAAATATATTGTTTCACTTTTTATGTTTTTTAAAAATATGTATACCACATCTGTCATTTTATAATGTGCTTCCAACTCAACGTTGAAATTTTGAAATATATGTTGGCATATACACTAATTAGTTTTCACTAATAATCTTCTATGAATAGGCAATAATTTATATATCTCTTCATCAATTAATGGAAATAAATACTGTTTTACTTTTTTAGAATTACACAGAATTCATCAATAAGCACGCTTTTGGCAAAATGCCTAATGTGACTTATATTTAGCAGTGCTATTAAAAGAAATGAAAGTAAAATGATATCTAATGAGAGAGAAACCTGCATCATCTCCAGAAATCGTCTCTATATTGAATACGGCAAATTCAACTCCTCCACATTGTGGGTAGAACAGTGTCACCTTCTCTCTTCTGCCAAATCTTCAGAAATATGTTAAAAGTTTTCAAACATCATAAATCTACTGTGATCGATGCCTAACAACTCTACCAGATCGCTGGTAGACACTAATTTATTGTCACTTTTTAGTTGTGCTTCCAGGTGAACTATTTAATTCATCAACTTTTATTGAATATCTACTGTATGCTTTTACTGATAACATAAAAGAATATAGTGCAGACGCCCTTAAGATGTGTAGATCCTTCGACTACAGAATACATGCTACATGATATCCGAATGC
Source organism: Equus quagga (assembly GCF_021613505.1). Taxonomy (NCBI): domain Eukaryota; kingdom Metazoa; phylum Chordata; class Mammalia; order Perissodactyla; family Equidae; genus Equus; species Equus quagga. The sequence continues at coordinate 4,883,949 of NC_060268.1, read as the reverse complement.
AGAGGAAGAAGAGACAACTGCAGATGGCATAACTATAGAAATGTTTATTGAGAAAATGATTTGAGTCACAGCTTGACATTTGGTTAAGAGAAGCAGAGAAGAATAGAGTTGCGCAATACATCTGGGGACATTGAAAACCCAAATCTATAGACTGCAAGGTGGACTGTGCATAGAAGAAGTCAGAACAGAGTTTTTAGGAAGTGGAGCAGAGGGAGACATACAGGCTAGACCATTATGCAAAGCCAAGAATCCTGGGCTTCAAGTTTTAGTGACAGGGAATGTCTTGGAGAAAAGAGCATGTGAAGAAGAAAATGGTATAATGTAATTAGTGTTATAGTGGTGTATTTGATAGATTTTGATGATGTTGGATCCTAGATAGGTTTCTATACAATGATTTTATACTTTTTGTGTTCTATTAAGTTTGAATTCAGTTGACGTTAACTGTATGTAAACATGTATATTAATTTAATTTTGAATGAAATGATATCTCTGAAATTTAGAAATACTGATTTTTGCTAGTTTAGATAATCTTAATGAATCATTTGGATATGAATTTCTAAAATTTTCCATTTTTTTCAATAATCAAATATTTAGCATTCCAAACACACTTTTTAGCTAGTGTCAGAATCGTAATAGCAGACAATACTGGAAGGTATTAAAGAGCCTAAGTACATGAATTGATCAAGTTGGTAGAGGTGAAGTTTCTTTCTTTTTTTTTTTGATGATATTTACACTTTTAAACCTTTTGGGGAGATTTTAATTAAAATTTGTGTTGAGAATCCCATGAGTTTTCTCACGTCAGAGTTTTGAGCGAGTACATTTAGATGTAATGAACCCAATTGTTCACAGAAAAGTCTTTCCCTTTCATATTGATGGCTTTTAGCACTTTAAGGAAATAAACCCTGGCATATGGTTCATAACACAATGTAAGATTTTTGAAATCATTTTAGAAATCCATTGCTCTTGCTCATTCCACAAGGTAAGGCTTCAGAAGGGAAGAGATGTTGATTTGCTCTCCCCTTTATATACGTGACTAGCAAGTGCTGGATGAACTTCATGTCAATTCCGATGTCTAAAAGAGTTGGGAGCTTCATTCTTTTCCCCATAACATTCCTAAGAAAGAAAAATACCTGTTACTATAATTTGGAAATCTATGGTGTGTATGGAAAAGAAGCATGATTTTTGGATGAATTAAAAAGTAAACCATAAAAGTGGGGAAGTCACGTTACCAGCCTTCAGTATCTCCAGAACTTAAGCAGAATACACAGAAATAGCACCCATAAAAGAGATGAGTCTCATAGCCTGATTAATTCAGTGGGTTTTTTTTTTTTTTGATGAGGAAGATTGACCCTGAGCTAACATCTGTAACCAATCTTCCTCTTTTTGCTTGAGGAAGAGTGGCCCTGGGCTAACATCTGTGCCAATCTTCTTCTATTTTTGCACATGGGATGCAACCACAGTACGGCTTGATGAGAGGTGTGTAGGTCCGTGCCCAGGATCTGAACCCACGAACCCCAGGTCACCGAAGTAGAGAAGGAAAACTCAACTACTATGCCACCAGACTGGACCCCCAACTCAGTTTTAAAACTGAAAGTCCCATGTCTCAGAAACTCCTTCATTCTTAAGCAAAGTGAGACAATTAGTTGTCCTAGAATTGTTGACAAAAAACAGTATGTTATACATGAAACAAAGTTTAAATGTGAAAACAGAAAATATAAACCATCTTTTTATTTTAAAACTCTTAGAAAGCACTGTATCAATATCATTCAGTTGTAATGGTGAATGTTTCTATGGATTAAGAGAACTCTTATCAGAATGGGGAGTTAAGGTGATTTTGAAGTTCCATTGTAAGAAAATGATATAGTAGTTGAATATTTAATAGGTCCTCAAGTGAGATTTGTAGCTTTTGTTTCTTTATATCCATGTTATACTTAATAAGTGATTGTAAAACATTTTCGATTGACAGAAAATAGAGATATTATGAGAGTAGACCTAACATTAAGTTGGACATCAAGGCCCCTGGCAAATAAGCACATTTTCCATAAGATAGCACTGGGAGACAAGCTTCGCTGAAAGACCATGTTGCCAGATGACTTTTCTCACATTTTCATGAACAATACTTAGGATGTAGGAAGGCAAATATTTAATAAATTTCTTCTTATTTCCCTCACTTTTTACAAGACAATCAATAAAACAGAAGAAGAAATATTTTTGTCCAAAAGACACCCTAAGAAAAGATTAAGAGTCTTAGGAAAGACTTGTGAAGATTTCCTAAAAGATTCTTCTGATTTGACTTAGGTGAAGAAATTGTCTAAAAATGCTTTTGTACCAATAGAGAGAGATTTTCTGATGATTTCAGGTCAGCAGTTTCCAGCAGAATTGTTTTAAATCTAGAAAGGATGTGGATGAGAGCCCACGATTCTAATGAAATGCAAATTCTACTCAGTGGTTTAAGCCATATTCCAACTACCATAACACTATTTGAAAATGTTATTACTTAAGTCAAAATTAGAAGGGCATTAAAAAAAATCAATATCATTCTACACTGAAACATAACAAATACTTTATTTCCTAGAATTGCATCCTTTTCTCAATTAACATTCTTCTCAATACACAGCATGCAGACTAAACCATGCTGCTAGCCTTTAGCTTTTGATTCATTCCCAAATCATTCTCAATGACTTCAGGATTGATTGTCTTACCCCATTTCTGCCAACCCTGATTTACACGAGACATCTGCCAGATTTCACTGCAACAATAGGTTTCTCTCCTTCTAGCTCCCCCTCCAGTTAACATCACATTAAATGGTAAGGCTAAGCTCTCTAAAATTTATCACTCAGGGTCTGCAAAACACATTGTGGGTCTTTTCTTCCCTCCAGAAAATTTAAGACTTTTCCTTACCTCCGTCTGAATTCTCCTTACTTTTCAACACAAGATCTCCAATCCAAGGTTACTCTCATATCTTCCCAATTCTTTCACTTTATTTTATTTTATTCCTGTCTACACAATACAAGTATGTTAATGTACTGCTCAAACTCTAAGGTATTCTCTCCATCTGTATTTACACTCATAGATAAGTTCCTTCACTTAAAATTTATAATTGTTCTCAGAGACACCTGATTATTATTCTCCAGTTGTTCAATGTGTATAATCTGGTCCCCCAAACTAGCATTTCTACACTTTAAATAAGTAAAGCTAGGTCTTACACTTTTCTTGTCAACGTTTGCATACCTAGAATACTGCTAGACACATCTTCAAGTCAGTAGTGCACTCACTGATTTATTGACTGAAATATGAAGTTTGTTTTTCTTTTGGTGAGGAAGATTGACCTTGAGCTAACAGCTGTGCCAATCTTCCTCTATTTTCTATGTCGAATGCCGCCACAGCATGGCTGACTGAGCTGTGTGTATGTCCATGCCCAGAATCCGAACCCATGAACCCCGGGCTGCCAAAGCTAAGTGCAGGAACTCAACAACTACGCCACCCGGCTGGCCTCAGAAGCTGTTTTTAACCATAACGAGAGTATGAAGTTCCGAGCAAACGTGACTTTTCTATTAGAGCCACTAAAGGATACCAAAGTGTAGATTTAGAGCTGAGACAAGATGCTAAGTGCTCACACTTATTGGTCATCACTGGTGGCTTTAGGATTAATGTTGTTTCCTGGATTTGTGTATGTTGCTTTTCTTTCTGTGGCTTCGGAAAGAGTCACTCTACACATCTGTCTTCTAAGTTTGGACATGGCAGGTCATAGTTTTTAAAAATAGAGCTATAAAGAGTCTCAGGAATCAAATAGTCCAGTATAATATAGTGTTCAGAATTCTCAAGTTAAAGAAAAAAGATAAAATTGGGTACATAACGATTTAAAAAACTATGTCAACAAAAATTTTTAAAATATTAAAAAATCAAAAGACAACAAAAAATTGAAAAAAATCACATTTAGTGTACATAAAAAATATGTAAAGTACTCTTTAATTAAGAAAAAGTTAACTCTATGGAAAATTGGGAAAAGGAAGTATAGTAGCATTTCATAAATATATATTATTATTAAAGGGGACTAATTATGAAAATAAATGTTGAAAAGAATATAATAAATATTTTTGTGGTACTAAGGAAAACATGCCTCCATTTATTAAACATATGTGTATATCTATGAGCATGTGTGTGTATGTGAGCATGTGCAAACAGAGCGTTTCTGAGAAGACATGTGGGAAGCTATCATCCCTCATCTACCCTGGGAATTAGAGCCAGATGCCCAGGGTAGGAGGGAGGTTAACTTTCCAGCATCTATCTATTTGTAATCTTTGTAATTTTCATCATACAAATGTATTATTTTATAAGTTTAAACTAATTTAACTAACCAATTATGTATCTATACACTATGTATCTATATATAAATTAGGTATTATATAAATTATGTATCTATAAACTAGTTGTGTATCATATTTCTATCTATTATGTACATGATATTATATATTGGATGTTATGTATGTATGTATGTGTGAATGTGTGTATGTATGTATATGTCTATTATTGGATGCTATATATGTATGCATGTGCGTGTATATTTTAGAATGTACAATATATATACAGTATATATATATATACACACACACATATACTATCTGTCTAATTATATATATATACAGCATGAAAGAACAAACAAAATATAGGAAGGTCTATAAAAAGGAAAAATAGGAAACAGTCGGGTGGCACGGTAGTTGAGTTTGCATGTTCTGCTTCTGCGGCCCACGGGTTCACCAGTTCGGATACTGGGCGCAGACCTACTCATCACTCCTCAAGCCATGCTGTGGAAGGCGTCCCACATATAAAGTAGAGGAAGATGGGCATGGATGTTAGCTCAGGGCCAGTCTTCCTCAGCAAAAAGAGGAGGATTGGCAGCAGGTGTTATCTCAGGTCTAATCTTCCTCAAAAAAGAAAAAAATTCTTACAAATGGAAGAACATCTAGACTATGTAATCCCAATTCTAACTCAAGCAATAAAGAAAGGATTGAAGAGGTTTTCACTTGTCCATGTTCATTCTGATAGTATATCAAAACTGGAACTGAGACTAGAATGTATATATCATACATAAGTCTAGGGTTATTTTCATATTTTTCTCTATAAATAAATTTATATTTTTATTTGTATAATGTGACTTCATATTTTAATTCTTACACTCCCTTATGTAAGCTCTATTGTTTCAACAAAATTTTTCCATTTGCTATTTTTCTTAAATATTTCCAATTGATTCCATTATATGTCTAATTAAATTGAGTTTTTAAATTTTTATGTCTCATCAATTTTTCGTGTTCTTTACCTTCCACCAGAGTGAAGTTTTAAGGCACTTTTTTCCTTTGGCTTTGTTCTGCTTTGCTAAAGTCTGCAGTCAGCAAGATAACTTTAACTTTGCATTTTTATAACTTTTATCAAGTATTCTTCCCAGGTGGATTTCCACTATGGGTGATTTTTATTGACACTAATGTGAATTATTACATTGAAAATTTGCATGCGAAATATCAAAAATGCCATTTTCTAGGATTCCCTCTGGAAAAATGTTAAAGGTGGCACAGCCATTTCTATGATATCAGTTTGCTTATATGGAAATTGCATCAGAGGTTTCAACTGACTTATACATTCTAAAAACTTATTGAGGGAACCTAGGATAGATTTTATGGAAATAAATGAGTAAATGTGAAAAATATTTGTAAGAAGGCTTTGGAATGCCAAACCTATATCATGAACATTTTAATAGTACTGAGGTAGTTATTGTTCAAGTTTTAGGAATGTAGATATGGGCGTGGCAGAGTAAAGATGGTTACAAATTTTTTGTTTTTCCTCCTTTTAAGAGGGGAAGACTAGTTCCCTTTCTTTCACCTCTAGAATGGTCTTAGTCAGTTGTTTGACCCACAGGAGGCTGTGGACTTCCAGGGTTCTGGGACTTGCAAGGTTAGGTCATTAGAGTCTTATAGCCTCCACGCTGACCTCTTGGGAGGTTTGCTTGAGGTGGACAGAAGAAGGAAACCACCACTAAGTAAGAAGCTGCCTACCCTGAGACTACTGCGCCACGAAGAAGCCCATGCTGTGAAGACGCTCAAGCTAGGCATGTCAAGAGGCCACACGGAGACAGAATGCATGGCTCGTCCCAGATGTTCCAGAGGACCAGTTCAGGCATCGGACGTGTGAGTGTGGAACCATACTGAAGATTTCGTCTCTAGAAGATGTGAAGTTGAGAGGTAACAAGGAACCCAACTGTTAGCCAGAATTGAGGCCCTATGCAGACTTCTATTGAACGTAGTCCAGAAAAAACTGTTAATGCCCTTGTTCAGAAGGCATTCAGAAATTTGAGAGACCCGTGGGGAATTGTCTCCCAACCCGGGCACTGGTAATTTTGTAGGTGATAATTTCACACGTGCAACTGAAAAGGAAACAGTGAAAATGAATGAATATCTAATCATTAGATTTTGTTGACTTCTGGTAAGTCATGTGAGTTTTTTCTAGTGTATGTGCCAAGTGAGGTTTATCATAGAAAATGATTTAATTTCATCCCTAAGTATTATCACTGCGCTATTGGAGTGGCAGAATAACAAAATTTAAACAAAAAGTAAAGAGTAATTACTTATTTTAAAAAGTCGTTCATGGCATGAATAAATACATATCCCAGATTGCTGAAAAGTTAATTCAACCAGCAGTTCTGGACCAATATTCATAGGGAAAAAAAGCAGGAATCTGGCTGTTAGCAAAAATCTTCTATCGAATGACACTGTTGGATGTTTCTTAATATTAATAGCATTCATTGGGGAAGACTAATGTCGACTGAGGATGGGATGAGAAATATTCCATCTTATACAGTTGAATTAAGTTACTGGTAAGCAGAATATGACTCAATTTAGCATCTATACACGTATGTGATGGAGAATTTTCAACAATTTCTTGCTGTCTATATCCTGGACACCAAGATAAAAGATGACTCTTGTTGCTTTCTTGTTATTAATCTATGAACTGTGATGTAGATTGGAACAGGCTCATCAAGACCACAGGGTAGGCTCTGTGGAACTCCCCTAGTTGTAAGTTATAATGCTGGGTGTTCCTTCCTAAAATGTAAGTGTCCGCGTCCAAATGCAACTCTGCACACGACCTTATTTCCTGAGAACTGACAGCAGAGGGGATACCTGTGACCTCTTGTGCAGTGTGAGTGAAAGCTCGGAAAATAGTGAATATCATCAATGCATGGACACTGATCATATGTCTTTTCAGAGTACTATGTGAAGAAATATGCAGTGTCTAAGGTTTCCCGGCTTTGAAGGGAAAAGATTCTCATATAATTTCTGAGCAGAAAATAGATTTTTAAAAATCATGATGAGAGGACAGACCAGTGGTGCAGTGGTTACGTTCACATGCTCCACTTCAGTGGCCCAGGTTCTTGGATTTGTATCCCTAGTGTGGATCTACACACTGCTTATCAAGCCATGCTGTGGCAATTTCCCAAACATAAAATAGAGGAAGATGGGCACAGATGTTAGCTCAGGGCTAATCTTCCTCAGGAAAAAAAAAGAGGAGAATTGGTGGCAAATGTTAGCTCCAAAAACAAAATCATGGTGATATCTATGATTTCAACTGAAAATCTAGAGCATCGTGGTGACGTATTCAGAATTGTGGAAAGCCTGAACTTGCTTCTTCAGAGTAAAACTAGTAGAATTTGTCTTGTTAAATAAAGCAGGACTTTAAAGATTGTTTTTAAGACAGTATTATAATCCATTTGTATATTACACTATTTTTTAAAATACGTATAATAAACTTTCTGAAAAGCAAAGAAAATTGTGTGATTTTGGTTTGACTCCTATCATACAATCATTTTCTTTGCTCTTCAGAAACTTTATTACACGTATTTAAAAATCACATTTGAATAATATACAACAGAACATGAGAAAAATCCTCTCCACGACAAACTCTCTCTAATTGTAATACGCTCGTCAAATTAGCTTCTGAATGTAGCACAAGTTTTCTTCAGTGAGAAATCGCTGTGTTATTTGCAGGCCTTTTTTATTTTTAAATCATAATGCCCAGAACTATAATGGAACCACCAAATGCTTATGCTGAACTGTTGTGAATCAGAGTTTTCTAATCTAATGAGAGGAATATAAGAAACAACACTCATCAGGTGTGGACACTCACCTAGGGCTGTTTGCCATTGAGTTGAATATAAGAATCATGATGAATGACGTTCCACAATTTTATCCTACTCATTCATATGAGACCACTTTTGTCATTACCATTACTAGTGACCATTATTAATTTTAAACCCATTTTATTTTTATTATTTAAAAAACAGAAGTTTTATGCTCCTTAAATTTGTTGTTTTGGATGCCCGTTAAATGTCCAATGGATGTTTAAAATTTGAAAACCGATCTTGTGTAAGCCTCCCTGATGAAACCATTAGGATGGGACCCCAGAATGCCTCCTCTCTGAGCATGGCTGCTTTCTGGAGGATTCTCTTTAACAATGTTTTACTCATATGCCAAAAGTCTACTCAAATGTCCCTTCACCCCTCTGTTCTTTCTTGACCACATTTATCAAGAGTTTTATGACTGCATAGAACTTTAATGTGCACACTCCTTTCAGGTCTTTTAGGTCAATTTAATAAAACAGTGAGCAGTTATTAGACACAAGCTATGTACCAAACCTTCTTTTTCAGTTATTTTTATACATGCAAGGAGAGGGATAGCAGGCATGCTAGGAATTTGTCCAGAGAAGGAGGAGAGAGGTATGTCATTCAGGCTATGGTCAGAGAAGCAAAGTCCCTAAGTATGGTATAGAATGAGGAGTTTATTACAGAGATTTGACCTTTCACAATCAGGGATGTTGGTTAAACACTTTACATATTTCTGTTTCTGGAGCCTGACCTGGAGTCCACAGGGCAGGCATTTGGGTAAAAAAAGATGAGTGTGAAGCAGGGGAGGGCCAGGACAAACTAGAACCTATGTGTGAACTGGAATCCATGTTGGCCTCTCAATATCGCCAAACCTCCCACTTTGGTGATAAGATTGACCTGCAGGAAAAGCTGGCCTCCTCCATTATGTTGCTAGATATACGCCTGGCCGTGGAATCAGAGAAGCAGAGATCTGATTGAAGCGGAAAGAGCTGCCAGTCAGGTGCTGCTTCCTGACAACCAGGCGGGCTGTGAGGTCCAAGACAATATCTATGAGCTGCAGTGCCGCCTACGTCAATCCTCAGAGAACAGACATGGCTGGTTCTTTACTTCTTCCTTCCAAAACTTGTGCAAAAGTATCATGTGGCCAATCCTAGCCCAGAACTACAGGAGGAAAGGGAGCCTGGGAGACGGTTCCAACATCGCTAGGTTGGCACCTTGCAAAGCCACCACAGGAGGAAACCGCTGTGGAACAGGAGCTAGATAAATTTTCTAGACTGCTGCTCAGGGTGTCTCTGGAGAGGGACATTGTGTCTGATGAGGTGCAAGAGTATCCATTTCAGTTCTGATTGGTACTTAAATACTGTGGGTAATGGCATATCCAGTTGGTAGGAATAGTAGCTATAAAAAAATTCAGGAAGCAATTAAATAGTCAGGGGCCTGATAGACTCTTATAGGACTTTACAAGATGTGACCTTGAAATCAGGGCCCATTAAATGTGGTGGAACTGCATGGGGCAGGACAGATTCATGGTGTAGAGGAACCTCCACAAATCAGTGGATGTTGACCTCTGGGTGGAGGCTGTTTGGCTTAGAAATTAGAAGCATAGACTTAGGGGTCAGGAGGTTTGAATAATCCTTCCTCTGCCGACCGCTAGCCCTATGATCTTGTATTATAGAAGAGACTAGTTTGCTAAGAAGGGATTATGGAAGGAGTAAACGCAGACCATGAGAAATGTGCAATTAGGTACTATAAGATTTCTCCGGGTTTAGCACAAGGGCACAAGATGCCAAGCCTGATGATTAAGAAGGAGACCAAAGGGGCCAACCGGGGGCACAGCGGTTAAGTTCTACTTCAGTGGCCCAGGGTTCCCTGGTTTGGATCCTGGGTGCAGACATGGCACCACTTGGCAAGCCATGCTGTGGTAGGCATCCCACATATCGAGCAGAGGAAGATGGGCATAAATGTTATCTCAGGGCCAGTCTTCCCCAGCAAAAAGAGGAGGGTTGGCGGCAGATGTTAGCTCAGGGCTAATCTTCCTCAAAAAAAAGAAGGAGGCCAAAGAGTAGTGTTTTAGTGGCTGGATCCAAGGCCCAGGGCACATGATTTCCTCAGTATCACCTGTGATGAGTTTTCAGGCTGCCAACCAGGCTAAGTTCTTAGTTCTGCTTTTTGTTTGTTTCTTTGTTTGTCTGTCTATTCTTCTTTCCAACTATTGGACAAAGAGGTGCTTATTACGTTCTATCTATAGTTGCTAATGAGAAACAGTGGCAGGCCTCTGTGTCGAGGTAAGAACATTGGGACTATAGTAAATCATCAATTACAAAAAAGTCAGTTATGGAAAAATCCATCAATCGACTCAGCAGCCCTTTACATCTGTGCCAGGATTTCATTTCCTGCTCTTCCTTGTTCAAGTTATGGGTACAAACGGGCTCAGGATGTCAGAAAGCATATTTAATGGTTGACTCACAACACCAACATGGGAGCTTTTCATTTTGGTCTTTCCTCTTTAGGGACTAGCTCTGAAACTACAGATTGGAGGCAGTAAGGAGAGGGAAATAATTCATAGGTTGGAGAGATGGCAGCGTTAGCAAAGATAGAAGGTGAGAAGTTTCGGTAGAGAGTAGGTACAGTTCTTAGCTAATAACACAGATTAGATTGCAGGTTATGTGGCTAAATCTTCACAAGCCTCAGAGCTGGAGGCCACAAAGATTTTCTCTACCCCCAAGGGAAGCAATTGTGTGACTAAGAGAAGGATGGGAAATTCAAAGAGGCCTTGAGTATGGATGAGTGGGTGCAGAGTGCCCACACCAACTCTGTAGACCATCTCACAGGATTTTGGAGATGGACCAAATGTCTTGGCAGATCCAGTTGAGAAGAATCATGAGAGTACCATGGTGCACAAAGCAATGAGTTAGCAACAAACTAAGGACCTCCTCTCATACCACTCTCCCCTACTGCTCAGACCCCTACAATCTGAGGATAAAGAAGGTAGGAAATGGCCGGGAATGCTGAATTGGCAAGGCTTAAAACTCAAATTCCTGGATTTGTTTAGAATTGGCTAAGATTTCATTTTGAGCCTTTTGGCATAACATAGCTGCTAAGCAGAGAGCCAACAAATATTACTTGAGCCCCACATATGTGCCTGGCACTGTTTATTCACTGGGACTATGTCAGTGAGCAAAACAAATGAGAATTCTTATGTTCAGTGGAATTAAGATAATATATAGAAATCTAAAGAATACATAAGCCATATAGAGAGGAACTAAGACATTTGTATTTATCTATATTTAAAGAAACATTGAGTGATGGTGGTTTTAGTTAATATACAAAGAATATATAGAAAAAGTTATATTTGTATATACATAAAAATTATAGTTATGCAAGCTTTCATTTTGTAATATTAAAATTTAGTCAGTATTCAAAACCCACATAGGAAGCACAGACATGATTGTGAATGCTGCCACATACAGAAGAGGAAGAGCTGTGATGAAATGCATCATGGTTAGTACAGTGATAAGTGACACATGGTTGGAGGGTGTGGGGGAAGAAGACATTTCCTCTACCCACTGTAGGTCCTTCTGGCCAGCCTCTTAATTACAATGGCATGAGACAGAATAACAGAAGAAAATTAAACAAATTTTTATAACGTGTGTACATGGGAGAGACCCAGGCAACCTGAGCAACTCACCAAAATGGTGGAAGCTCTCACCTTAAATACCACCCTCAGCTAAAGACAAAGGAGGATGTTGGGGGTGGGGGAAGCCAGTTATGGGAGGTTATCAGAAAAACACAGTGAACAAGAGTAAAATTATTATGTGGATTTAAGTCCTTGTCTTCCACATTGATAAGAGTTTCTAGAAATAATGTTATCTCCCCTTCTTCCTGGTACAGAGAGGGAGACACCTTTACAGATGGAGATTTCCCTTACAAATGTAAATGTCTCTTACAAAGGGTAACTTCTGCTTTTCAGAGTTGCTCTCATGTCTGTAGTTTTTAAAAGTAACCAGCCCAAAATAATCCTTATGTCAAAGAGACATGTCTTGGGGTGACCAATTCCAATCCCCCACAGCAGGATTGAGGTAGGCAAAGAGGGGATGTGTGGAGTTTGTTCAGCGAGGCAAATACATAGAGGCAGATGAAAAAAGAACTCACAGAATGCAATTTCACTGGAGCAGAGGCTTCATGAAGGGAACTAGCATGAAGAAACAGGTTGGAGGTGATTTGAAAGGATCTGAATGTGACTGGAATGAGAGTCTGGATCTTCATTGTTCCCCGTAGTTTGTATATATGTATCTTTCCATCCCTTTCTGGAGAACCTACTGAAAACTCTATTTAAAAGGTTGTACCATTAACATGATGCATATTTTAATGAACTGATTCATTTTTCAATGTCCTATGTAATTGTATTAGCAAGCTACATTAAAATTATTTTTCTACCATTTCTAAATGAACATAAATAATGTCTGAATATCACAGTTTATAAAGCCTAATTCTATAGGTAAAGGCATCCTGAAAAACTGTACCCCATACATTTCCCATGTATAGGATAAACACATACAAACTATATACTACACATTTCCCATGTACCTAGCCTATGCGATGCACAACTCCAGTGTACATGTATAATAAAAACATTTTAAATATTAACCAAAATATAAATGCTGTTTAAATATAACTGAGGATCTGTTTTAATAGACAAGCATGTGATTGACATAAGGGCAGGACTGAGCTTCAGGCAGCACCATCGAAGTTTTAGGACTAAATCTTCCTAGGTTTCTCAACTCGTGTTTTAGCCATTTGAGTCTTACATTTCCTATCTATAAAATGGGGATAATAATGTCTGATTCTTTGCATTATGTGAAATACTAGACATCAAAATACATCTTTTTTTCTTAGCTCAGGTATTTCTTTCCTCGTGACTTACATGTCATTAAGTAACACTTTGATATGACAAACAATCAAGCTTGATTTTAAAAACAGTTACTCATGCTTAAAGGCAGGAAGTTGATTTAAATGGCTTCTAGATCACACGATTTCACTTTAAAATATATTGTAAAATGGTTACATTAAAATGTAAGACTCCTATTTTACTTTTATCATACTTTTTTTGCCCTAAGGTATCACAATGGACTATTACTCAAATATGAAGCCAATTTTCGGAAACACTAGCAACATTTACCAAGTTGGTTTCCCATATTCGAAAGATAATAAGACGCAATACTTGATTTCTAATAAATTATTTTTTAGGATTCTAGAGTTTTACTTTTATGAAAATGGCTTTCCTGAAATTTCCTTTAGGCTGTCACCTAAAGAAGTAAGATTTATGTGTCTTTGCTCTGCTACAGAAAAGAAAATTAAAATCTAATAATTTTACTTAGAATAATAACCACAAACATTTACTGAATTACAACTATGAGCAAAAAACTATTTTTGGTTCCATTAGCATAGGGAATGGAACTGAATCTCTGTATTACAAATGGCCATTCAAACATCTACATTTGTAGAAAAAAATATTGCAACTAGAATTTTCTAACAAAGCAACTCTTGGTCTGTTTACTTCGCATTGCAAAACTAGATGTGTGCGTTCAAGAGTCTAAAACCTAGGGAACCTCATAATAAGAGAACCTCATTTATAAGGACACATTATTGAAACTTTAACTGCCTTCACTTGGATTTATCACAAATACACAGATTTATTGAAGGCCACATTGGCTTTCTCTTGTCAATAATTGATAACAAAATGATAAATGGCTGATTTTATACATATCTTCAATTCAAAAGGGCAATTTCCTTAATGACCTTAAAATGAATGGCACAAATAATTACTTTTATAATTATTACAAATATTCTCTTCTGATTTAATTTTACAGCATTGTAATTATATTATAACTGAGACTGATATTGAAATCAGAAATTATAGCTGTAATAGTAATTTTCTTTTCCTCAATGTTACTAAGTCAGTAATATTGTCATTAAACTCTTGACGCTAATGAATAAATGTAATCACCTTCATCAGAAGGAAAGATAATGTGAGTTATACAGTCTTCAGCGTTGGACCCTAGAGAGGGAGTTGTTTTTGTTTTGTTGTTTTTAGTGGAGGTGCTATACATTTGTCCCTACATCTAGTCTCCACACAGAGCAGCTAATAAAATCACATCAGTGCCCTCCTTTGAACCCTTTGATGGCTTCCCATCACACTCAGGATGACATCTGCACGTCTTATCATCACCTCTAAAGCCTCATGTGACCTGCCCGACTCTCTGCAGCCTGATCTCGTTCCCTTCTCTGTCTCGCTGAGCTCCAGCTGTGCTGACCTCTCTTTTCTTCCTTGAACATGCCAACCTTTTCCGTCTTTCAGCCTTTGCACTGGGCATTCCTCCTTGCAGAGTAAACCTCCCCCAGATTTTTGTCTGGCTGACTCTGTTGCATTATTTAAGTCCAATTCAAATACCCCCTCAAACCCAAGGCAAAGTTGGCGGCTCACTTCTCAGCCACTAACATGCCATCTAATTTGCTTTTTGCTTTGTACTCATCCTTACCTGAAATTATCTCATTTGTTTACTTGGTTCCCCACTAGGATGTGAGTTTTGTGAGAATGGGCACCGTTTCTGTCTTGTCACCACTTATTTCCATCACCTAGAAGGGGCAGATAGTTTCTTAATTTATAAGGTGAATTAGTAAATGGAAATCAATCAAATGCATTATTTTTCTTCAGCCTACAGCTGAAGAAAGGACACATCACCAGTGACCGTTCTGACGGGGGATCCATCAGTTAAATAAAACCATTAGCTTTATTCACTTTTAATGTGATTTTCATTAGCTTTTTTAGTCAATTCAATCAAAGAAGTCAATTAGTTGCCTGTGTTTTCTTAGGGTGCTAAGTTAAAAAAAATAAAAGAAAAAGAAAAATTAGATCAATTCAGCTATACTCTGCCTAGATTTCCAAAGCCACGTCACCTTGAGAAAACAGCAGTGAAGCCTCTGGGCATGCGCCCCAGGCTGTGGACACACTCCCTCAGCTGCCCCGGTGTGTGTGTCATTTTCTTCTGTCTTGCTGGGGCTCCCTGGATTACACTGTCTTCCCAGCAGCTCTGCGTCAGGACCTGCCTGTGCTGAAGCTGCCATCTTCTGTCATTGCTGCCGCCAAGTCATTTATTGCCAGCACTGCAGGCACAGACTGGTCTCTGCCCAGTCATGGCTGCACGTGTCTAGTGTCACTACCAGGTCCTCCAGAGCCGTGTGTGGGCCAAAGCGAGCAGCCTTCTCCATGGAGAACGGGAGAAACCCTCTCCCCCAACTCAAGCTGTTGCTGTGAAACCTAAGTTCCCAGACAGAGCTGCCTGGACTCAGCATCTCCTAGAGTTTTCCTTCTTTATTGGGTTCATTTTTGATGTCATACTGGTGTGCATTTTTTAATTTGTTAGCTCTTTTAGTTTCTGCTGATAGTCTCTGTGAAGGATCTAGAATTAATCCCTAAGAGCTGTGCCAGATGACACAATAACTTGAGGGAGGTAGATGTCATGCTCAGAATCCTGTCTCTTGCCTGTCTCTGAGGCGTGGCTCCCAGCCACGTTTATTTGTTTGTTTTCCTACCTTTGGGCCTCAACCAATTAGACCCCAGGCCATCCTACCCACCTCAGAGCTCTGATGTCAGCAGTTCTTTAAGCACAACAAAGCATCTATAAATCTTCAGGTAAGGACTGTTTGGTTTCAAGTTAAGGTTCCTGCTACATGCAAATGGCTTGCTTAGCTAAAATGGAAAGAGTCTTCATTTTTGATTCACTGAAATCCACTTAAACATCTTTGTTATATGTCAAAATTTATAAATATCATTCATTTAGACAATGGTCCTTTCAATTAGCCTCAGGGCTATTTGGAGACAAACATTCAATCAGTGAACAAATTAGGAAAGTAAATAGGTGAAGGGCATTAAGTGGCATAAACTGCTAGCTATAAAATAAACAGGTCATAGGGATGTAATGTACAGCATAGGGAATATAGTCAACAATAGTGTGATAATTTTGTATGGGGACAGATGGTAACTGGACTGATTGTGGTAATCATTTCTTATACATATATATAAATATCGAATCACTGTGATGTACCCCTGAAACTAACATGATATTATATGTCAATTATACTTCAATAAAAAAAAGACTATTGTTAATACCATTAAGGAAATATACAGAATATATCGTAGTTTCATTCTGCTTTAAACTGGATCTTGGTTAAGTGTGGGGATTGAAAGTTCTTTAGTACAAAAAAGGTACATCAGACTGTCTTTTCAACTTGCTAGTCACAAGAACTTCAACACCTCCCTTAACGTCACTCATACTAATATAATGACTTTCTTTTTATAAATCACAAGGCTGTTTTGAGACTCAAATAGAAAGAGTTTTAAAAATTAGCTATTTTTGAAGAACAATGCAAATGTTAGTTGTTGTCCATCATTATCTTTCCGACCAGAATTACACAGTTTTCCTTTTATAGCGGAGTTACAATCAATTCACAGAGATTTCTTAGAGCGCTCTGGTGAGGATTCTGAGGTGGAGAAGGGATCAATGGAACAAAGGACCGTTAATGATTAGTGTTACTGACACTGATACAGGGGCAGCAAGAAAGAAAGATCCGGGCAGTCCTAATAGCACGATGAGAGGAGTTCACATTATTCACAGACAGATTTCCTGCCGTCGAAGAGCTTACAGCCCAGTATAGCTAGTTGGAAATACATGACGTGGTGTCAGGGGTCACTTTAGGGAATAGCTGAGTAACTTATGAGCATAGAGGAGTAAACCTGACTATTAGCAAAGAAAATCATTGAAGGATTTCCTTGTCTCTGACTCATTAGTGCCTTGCCATGTGATTCAGGCCACATCAAGGCCCATCAAATTCATAGTTTTCCAAAGGGTACAAATTGAACTATCCCGACGGTCCAGTCTCAGCGCGATCTTCCCATCTGTGACAATCCTCATAGCAAAAGAGGGAACAAAAGGGAAATATTGATATTTTCCTGTGCAAGGAATTTCCTTGATATTGATATTCAAGTCAGGTCCTTATCAACTTTGTAGTGTCCAACTATGACACCCTCAATGACCTATATTTTGGGTATCACTGGGAAAGCAGACACGTCTCGTTCTTCCTAATTCTCTCTTTTCCACTCTAGACCAATAGTGCTCAAGTGCAGGAGGAGGAGAACTTTGCAGCCCAGGGGATGTTGAACAAAGCCTGGAGATATTTTGGATTGTAGTAACTGGGGAGATGGTGGGATGAGGACTGCTCCTGGCATCTAGCAGATAGAGGCCAGGGATGCTGTTAAACATTCTATAATACACAGGGCAACCTCTCACAACAGAAAATTATTTATCTCAAAATGCAATTATATCAAGATTGAGAAATCCTACTTGAGAAGAAAGTTTGCCTGAGAGCACAATTCCAAGGCCGTTAGTGGAGAATGGAAAAGAAGGAAAGAAGTCATGGCCACATACAACCATTCTTGCTTTAAGAATCCTGAGAGGAGTGGTAATCACAGGGTGCTCTGTCTGAAATCATCTCCAAATCTACTTTGATATTAGATCTCAGTAGCTGGCTATCAGACCTCTGCGAGTATGAATGTGATCCCTTCAATAAACATAAAGCACACAGCAAGTACAATGGTAACTTTATTTTCCCTCCACAATATTGTGAATGGTCTTAACTCTTAATTCCAGTGTAAACTGAGATGATAGAAAACTGAAGTGTATTGTAGTTTATAAAGACTTGAGCCCTGCCTTTCCTCAAATTATTCCTTGTGTGATATGGCTATATAGTTATTTGCCATGTCTGCACCCGGGATCTGAACCAACAAACCCCGCCCCCCTCCAAAGCAGAACATGCTCACTTAACTGCTGCGCCACCGGGCTGGCCCCTGTTCTTTATTATTGCATAGAAAATTACCCCAAAACTTAGTGACTTTAAACAACAAACATGTATTATTTCACATTTTGGGGGAGGTTAGGAATTTAGGAGCACCTTGGCTGGATGATAGTACTCCAGAGTCTCTTAGGAAGTTGCTGTCGAAATGATGCCCTGGCTGCAGTCATCTGAAGTGCGGGGGGACCCATGCCCACAGTGGCTCACCGACATGGTTGTCGGCAAATGTGCTCAGATCTTTGCTATGTGGGCCTGTGCATAGGTTGCCTGAATTTCCTCATGATGTGGTTGTTGACCACCCCTAGAGTGAGTTATCCAAGAGAAAGATCGAGGGAGGCCAAGATGGAAGCTATAGTCTTTCATGGGAAATGACATGCCATGACTTCTATCATGTCCTATTGGTCGTACAGATCAACTCTGATAGTTGTGGGAGGGGATTCTACAGAGCGTGGAGACCTGAAGCAGGGATTTCTGTAGGGCTGTCTTGGAGGCTGACTGCCACGTACTCCTTTGCAGTCCACATGTCCCTCTGCTTTTGACCCCAGGAAACCACTGATTTGCTTTTCACTCCTATAAACTAGTTTGCACTTTTTAACATCTTCTATAAAGGAATATATACCCTTTTGTGTTTGTCCTCTGTCACTGGCATAATTTTGAGATTTATCTGTGTTGATGAGAGTATTAGTCATTTATGCCTTTTTACAAATATTCAACATTTTGTTTATCTACTTACTTATTCATTGACATTTGGATTTTTCCTAGGTGTTGTATATTATGAATAAAGCTCCTATAAACATATGTACCCACGCTTTTATGTAGACATATGATTTGGTTTCTTTTGGGCAAGTGCCCAGGACTGGGTCCCATGGTAGGTATATAGTTAACTTTAAAAAAAACCTGCCAAACTTTTCCAAAATGTTGTGCCATTTTACAGGGATACATGAGAGTGCCAGTTATTCCGCATCCTTGCCAACGTGTGGTACTTGTACCCTTCTGTGCTTCTTAATTTTAGCCGTTCTAATATCTATACCATGGTATCATGTTATGCTTTAAATCTGCATTTCCCTGATGACTAGTCATGTTGAACATCTTTTCACTTGTATAATTGCTGTTCATATATCTTCTTTTTCGAACAGGGTTTACAACTGAAATCCTATGCCCATTGTAAATTTTATAAATTGTGGATAAAAGTCCTTTGCAAGATATGGTATTGTGAATATTTTCTCCCATTCTGTGGCTTTCTTTTCATTTTTTTAATGATGTCTTTCCGAGAGAAATACTTCACACTTTAATAAAGGCCAGTTTTTGAATATTTTATTTTATGATTCCTATCAAATAAATCTTTCCCTACTCCAAAGCTGTGAAGATTTTCTCTTAAGTTTTTTTGTTAAAGTTTTACAGTTTTAACGTTTACTTTTAGGTGTATTCTCATTTTTGACTGAATTTTGTATATGTTGTGAAGTCAGGGTTGATATTTTTAATACAGATATCCGGTTGTTCATCAAAAGTTTTTGAAATAATGTCTTGAAAAAAGGTTGCCTTGAAATCTTGGTTGAAAACCTTTTGACTATATATTTTTACGTCAATTTCTATGTTCTATATGGTTCAGTTGAATGATGTGTCCTTTGTTATGCTAACACCACACAGCCTTGATTATTGTAGCTTTAGATTATGTTTTTAAATTAATTAGTATAAGTCATCAAACTTCATTTTCTTTTATGAAATTGCTTTGGCTTTTCTGAGTCTTTTTCATCTCTGTTTAAATATTATAATAAACTTATCAGTTTCTTCCAGAAAGCTTGTTGGAATTTTAGGGGTGATTGCTTTCAATCTACTGATCTGTTTGAGAGAATTAATATTTAAACAATATTAAGTTTTCTCCTTAATGAACATGATGTCTCTCTTTGTTTTTCTACTTATTTTTTTGGCTGAGGAAGATTTGTCTGAGCTAACATCTGTTGCCAATCTTCCTCTTTTATTGCTTGAGGAAGATTAACCCTGAGCTAACGTCTGTGCCAATCTTCCTCTACATTTTTGTATGTGGGTCACCCCTACAGCATGGCTGGTGAGAGGAGTAGGTCCACACCCAGGACCCAAACCCACAAACCCGGCTCACTGAAGCAAAGCATGCAGAATGTTAACCATTCAGCCATGGGGCCAGGTCCTCTCTTCATTTTTGTAGACCTTTCATTTCTTTCAGCAGTGTGTACTATAAATATTTTCCTAAATTTTAAGAGTTTTTTACACTATTGCAAATGGAGTTTTTATATTTTACTTTCTAGTTGTTTGCTGTTAGTATAAAATGCAAGTGACTTTTTTTACCTTAACAATGCTACTGTCTTAGTTTTCCAGAGAAATAGATCCAGTAGATATATAGAGAGATCCCGTAGGTAGATAGATAGGTAGATAGATCAGATATATTTATATATATAAATAGATCCACTATACGTATATATAAAGAAATTTATTATAGAGAATTGGCTCACACAATATTGGAGGCTGAGGAGTCCCACAGTCTGTCATCTGCAAGTTGGAGACCAGGAAAGCTAGTGGTGTAGTTTAGTCCAAGTATGAAGGTCTGAGAACCAGGAATGCTGATGGGGTTAGTCATAGTCCAAAGACAGAAGACTGATGTCCCAGCTCAGCAGTCAGGCAGAGAGAACAACTTCTCCCTTCTTCCATCTTTTTCTTCTGTTCAGACCCTCAGTAGATGAGCTGACACCCGCCAATGCTGGGGAGGGCAATCTGCTGAACTCAGTCTACAGATTCAAAGGAACCTCATCTGGAAACACCCAGAAAGAATGTTTAGCCAAATATCTGGGCAACCTGTGATCTAGTCAACTTGACACATAAAATTCACCCCCACAGCTAGGTTCACTTTTTAGTTCTGGTGTTTTCATAACTCTGAGTGTTATTATAGCCAATCCTCATGCCATCCTAAAAAAATTGGAAACTTAACCTTTGATCCTTTCCTCCAAGTTTAGACCGGTCTCCAAAATCTGCCTTGATTGTTCATTTTCCAGAGCCTCAGATCATTTTTGTTTTTTTGTTTTTTTGGTTTTTTTTGTATTTTGTCCTAAGTTGCAGTCATTTTCCTCAGCAGGCTTTTTGTAGGGTCATACTCTGCCACCCTGGAAGGAACAGTGCTTCTGTTGCTTAGTATTTCAGTCTTCAGACTAAGTATATTTCTGAAAGATGCTAAAATAAAACTTATGAGGTTGGAAGATGTTCTCTGCTTCTCAGTATTAAGAATGTAAGGGACACAATATTAAATATATCTTGACAATCATCATAAGGTAAGCTCTGTGATCTCCCACGATGCTTCTAAGATGAGTGGTTGAACAGATCTGAAGGCAGATTGGGAGGGAGTTCTGCTTCACCTTCACCTGTGTGTCATGATATGCATGGAATGTGCGTGTGTGTGTGTGTGTGTGTGTGTGTGTGTTGGGTGGAGACAGTTGCAGAAGGAGAGAGGTGGAGTCGGTTTACGGGAGAGAAGGTCATATGATAATATTGATAAAGAAGACTCCAAGGCTATAGACAATTAGGTCCCAGGTTTAGGTGTGTGTAGGATCATAGTAGAAAAAATAGCCATAGTAATTACAGCTAATGTTCATTGTTCTTTTCCATGTCAAACGTTATGCTATATGCTTTTTGCTTTCTTTTCTTTTTGCTGAAGAAGATTCACCATGAGCTAACATCTGTGCCAATCTTCCTGTATTTTGTATGTAACTTGCTGCCACAGCATAGCTGCTGACAATTGGTGTAGGTCCACGCCTGGGAACTGAACCCAGGCCGCCAAAGAGGAGCCCACGAAAATTAACCACTAGGCCACAGGGCTTTCTATACATTTTCTTTAGATAACCCTCACAACAGTGATGTGTGTGTTGGGGTGGGGCTATCATTATCTCAAGTTTACAAATGAGAAAATCTCAGTGTAGAGAGATTAGCTTATTTGCCTAAGATTTTAAACTAGTAGAGAGCATGAATTTGAACCCAGTTTTAAGCTTGAACTATTACTAATATCCTATATGCCTGGCCTTTGACTCAATATCTCATTGTAGTGCTTACCCCACAAACCACCTTCAATGTCCTCCCGCCACTAGGACTGATCTGGGATGACATGCCATCATTTGCTGTTCGCCCACCTTACTGAGTCACATGCGACATTACAGACACGTCTAAAAGGAAATTTTAGTCATCCAGTCATGTACACTTACAATATTTATTCAGGATTATTTTCTATGGAATTCTCTAAAAATCCTGCCAATAAAAATAACTTTTTGTGTTATCTCAAGTGCAAAAATCTATGTGCCAGGTGTTGGCCTTGTTAAATTGCTGGTGAAAATATGTTTTTGTCAGTGGATAGAGGAAATTTGAGAGGTGGTACCTCTGGTTTGACAATTATTTTTAATGTTAGAAACTAATGACTAGAAGGAAGAGAGCATCACAGACAAGCATGCTAACTTGCAAAAATTTTGAATAAAAAATAACCAAGTACCAGGGCTTATGGAAACAAAGCATGGATAAGTGCTATAAATTGATGTAATCCCCTCTGAAAATTCAGATTATTTAAAGAAAAAGAAAATGTAACCCAAAGAACCACTTCTATTAAATAAAGATTTTTGAATAAGCTTTGCCCTTTTCCCTGCTTTGCAACTTAGAATTTAATCTGCCACCTTTGTCTGCAGGTGACCTCTGCGCCCATGCATGAGCGAAGTTCCTCTCCTGCTCCTTTCTGATTGTACGTTCACTCTGTTGATTAGATTTTCTCTCTAACATCAGGAATGTGTATCCAACTGCCAAAAAGTTATTTTGGATATTTTTTAAAATGTTTCTTTTTTAAGAAGAAATAAGAGAATGATGTAGTGCAACTCTATCTATTTTATTGTTTCCAGCGTTTGTTTACTAGTTTGTTTGGGTAACATTTGCAATTATTTTTGTTACATGGACTGTTTTTCCCTTCTTCCCTTTGGTAGGATGAATAACTGTATGGTGTACCTCAAAAAACAATGTAGTGTCTCAGGATATGTTTAAAGTTATCTAACAAGTGTAAGGCCTCATCTGAAGAATGAAAACAAGCTCAATATTGTGGGAATTTAATGGATATTTAAATTGGGCACAGAGTTATAAATATTGTCTGTAAAGCACTGATGAAGTAATATGGAAGGGCCTATATAAGTTTCTGAATGAAAGAGTAACATACTTTACTCAGTGGGATTTTTAGACTATTTTCTCTGATAAAATAGGAAGGAATTGAATGAGAGATGAGATTTCAGACAAAAAATAGATCCATGTTCGAGGAGGGGAGGAAGACATTTCCTCTACCAACTCTAGGTCCTTCTGGCCAGGCTATGAATTAAATTGACATGAGACAGAATAACAGGAGAAAATTAAACAGAGCTCCATAACATGTATACATGGGAAAGACTCAGGAAAACTGAGTAACCTGTCAAAATGATGAAAGCTGTCACCTTAAATACCATCTTCAGCTAAAGCCAAAGGAGGATGTTGGCAGTGGGGCAGTCAGTTAGAGGAGATTATCAGAAAAGCACAGTAAACAAGGGTAAGGTTATTATGCAGATTTGAGTCCTTGCCTTGCACATTGATAAGAGTTTCTAGAAATAAGGTCATCCCCACTTCTTCCTGGTAGAGAGGGGGACACATTTACAGGTGGAGATTTCCCTTACAAATGTCAGTAAGTAACTTCTACTTTTTAGAGTTTCTCTCATGTCCTAAGTTTTTAAAAGTAACCAGCCCAAAATAATCCTTATGCCAAACACATTTTGGGGTGGCCAATTCCAGTCCTTCTCATTCGGAACTCTCTTATCTACATGTTAGTAGTGGTGTTATGTGGGATGGGTTGGAAGAGGGGCAGGTGTAAACACTTGAAAGGGATTTTTGTTCCCACAGAGGGGTGAGAACATATTGTATGTGTTCCCAGTGACAGGAAGAATACTTTCTAAAGGACAACTTCAGCCTTTGTTTCTTCATAAATGGCTGACTGTGAGTGTAAGGCAGCAAAGGACGCTATATGAAATGTGCCAGAAAATAAAGGACTGAGGACATGCCACTTAGATGGCACTGGAGTTGGCCTGTTTTCCAGAGTCACTGAGACGGGAACCAGCCTAAGGAGACAAGGCCATCTGCAAGGCCCCAGGTCTAACAAGATAAGACCCTAACAAGATTGGCTGTAACCAATTGGCAGGCTAGGAGAATCAGATAGAGGCCACCAAGATCCACATTCTGCACCCTCTGGGCTGTCCCAGGTTACCCATGCACCCCTAGCACCCAGAAGTGCACTGAAGCTGACTCTAGCCCCATTAGCATAGTAAAAATCACACCTGGGGTGGGGAGCGAGCATGCTAATGATACATGCATCACATGAGGTGGCATGTTGAACAGCACAGGAGCAAGGAAAGCCCCACCTCTACATACCACAACAAGGCTCTCCTCTCCAGCTTTGGCCTAACAAAAGCCCCAAAATCCTGCTGCCTAACAAGCCGGTCACCTGCCCCTTTCTTTTCCACACTGACTCCCTTCTGCCTCTCCTGTGCGCAAGCTAATAAACTTTTACTTTTCTACTATTGTTTGTTGTCTCTCTTGATTTCTATGGTGGTGGACAATAAGAACCCAATGTGCCGGTAACATCACTGCTAACTTTGTGACCTGTTTGTTTCTCAGCATCCCCATCTGTAAAATGGGCCTAATGATAGTAATTATTCCATAGGAGAGCTGTGGGGATTTAAGGAAGATAATACATATACAACATTGAGATCCCTGCCCAGCCCTTATTAAGCAGTTAGTAAATTCTGTCTGTTATAAAATCCATGCTGCTTTGCTTTCAGAGTCAATGTTCTTGTATGAACTTCCCAAATACGAACAGCTCATCTCTGTTTTCCTCAATTCCTAGTCAGTGGACAATGGGCTCCACTCAGAGGTGCTGTCTCCCATTAGAGCAGTGAGTAATAGCTGGAAAGTCGGGTGGACTAGAGGAGCTAACTCAGGTGTTTGACAGGGCAGGATGAAAAGCTGCAGATTTACAGTGACAGCAAAAGATCTGATTAGGTACCTGATATCTTCATGCCAAGAAGGAGACAGGAAGGAAGGAAGGAAAGAAGGAAGAAAAATGGCTTTCAAAGGGAAAGTCAGGATCTAGTGACTATTGTTGACACAAATAATCCATAATCATTCTATAAATCAAAATTGGGGTGAGTTTATGTTGAGCCAGAGTGAGAGTTATAACCCGGGAAGGGCTTAGAAGGCGTTCTGGAGAAGCATGGGGTTCAGTACAGTCTTAAGGTCATTTTAGAACAAAGAAAATACATTGAACACAGCCCGGATGCATTTTCATCAAAATTTCAAAGGGTATTCAGTTGCAAATTAGCAGGTCAACATGACCCTGATGTCAGGAAAGGGACTAATCCGGGCATTACCAGTTGGGCATTACCAATAGGGTGTTGGAGGGGAAGTGTGCATTGTTATCTTAAGAGAGTGTGTTCTTTACTTTAATGGTTAAACAGATGTACAATGCATGTTTGATAGGCCATAAGTCAGGCTTTTAAGTTCAAGCGGAATCAGTTTTGAACTCGAATAGTTTCCCCATATACCTCAATACGTGACAATCTCTTGTTAGTATATATTTATGCTTCTATATAAGTGGTCCTACACGTGCTGTGGGAACAAAAATACCCACAGAACAATTGGAATAAGGCATCAAATATTAAACATTTGGTAGATTACAATGGCTAGTAATTCTCTTCTGCTCAAAAATACCTTTCCTTTAGGGGATGGCCCCATGGCCTAGTGGCTAAGTTTGGTGCACTCCACTTCAGAGGCCTGAGTTTGGTTCCCAGGCACAGACCTACACCACCCATCAGCAGCCATGCTGTGGCAGCAACCCACATACGAAATAGAGGAAGACTGGCACAAATGGTAGCTCAGGGATCATCTTCCTCAAGCAAAAAGAGGAAGATTGGCAGCAGATTTTAGGTCAGGGCAAATCTTGCTCAGCAAAAAAAAAAAAAAAAACAAAAAAAAACACCTCTAAATTATATTACTAATATTAGCATCACAGATATTATAGAAGAGACATCTCTTACTGTTTGCATGTTTCTAGAAAGATTTCATTGGAACCAGTCTGAGAGGGGAAATATTTTTGCATATAGACAGGTGCTAATGTTCTTTTTACCTCATAATTTAGAGAACAGTAGAGAGAAGGGATAGCAGTGTCAAAGCAAAAACTGCACTGGCAGTTAAATAGGTAAGGAAGACTATTCAAGGCTGTTGCAATAGGGGAGAGAGCAAGATGTGGTCTGAACTCAACTCTGCTGAAACAGAGCTGGAGAGATTTTAAGAGCTGGGGGGCGGGGGGTGGGAGGGATATAGGCCACCTATGTTGGCTAATTGACCTTCCCTTAAAAGAAAAGTTAAACTTATTCTTATATCTTCATGACAAGAAGCAGTTTTACAACTTGGAGGAGCCACCTGCTGAAGTTGGCTTCCTACCCTCCCACAGAGATTCAGAGGAAAGGATGCCATCTTCCTTGAGGACGACATTTCGAAAGGTTAGCTCCCAGGTCCCTGAGAAAGACAGCCCTGGGTTGTAAAATTGACAGGAAGTCTTTAAAAAGATTCACATCTCAAAAGGGCAGGGAAAGAATTTACAATTATAACTCTAAGAAGAGGGAAGGGAGAGACCTCTGTGGCTAGACCATCTGAATTCTGTAGGGACTTGGATGAGAGGAAAGCCAGGAGCCTAGGGCTAGTCAGAGGGCTGGGTAAAGGGTGGCCAAGCTGAAGGAAACATTAAGTCCACCTTGGTTGGCAGAGAGAGATGTTTGGTGGCAGTAAATGTTAAAGGGGGGCTTTTTAGGCCAGGATATCAGGCCTTTGGCATTTAAATGATTTATCGCCATCTCTGCACCTAAGCCACATGAAAATACCCAGTCAAACCTACTTTAAAAATTGGTAAGAGTTCTTTGAAACATGGAATTCTGATT
Organism: Equus quagga; assembly: GCF_021613505.1. Taxonomy (NCBI): domain Eukaryota; kingdom Metazoa; phylum Chordata; class Mammalia; order Perissodactyla; family Equidae; genus Equus; species Equus quagga. Next base: position 4,856,889 of record NC_060268.1, on the reverse strand, counting down.
AATATAAAAAGTAACTATTTAGAGTTCTAGAGCATTAACTTAGTAGAACCGAAGTTTTAACAGTGACTTGAAACTATTAAAGTATTATATAATTGCCATATGGAGAAAAATGCCCCAGTAATAGAGAAAATGGAAATGAGTTAACATTTATAGCAGCTTGAGGCTTTAATTAAACACAAGGAATACCTCTTTATCTATTAGAAACTGTTAAATTTCAGAGGTATGCTTATAATAACTACCTTCCAAATATAGCATGTTGGATTCCGCTTTCATCCAGTTGTTAGTCTCTGTAGATATCTCAGCTAGATTCTCTAACTTTGCAAGTCCTCTCTGTTCTCAGAACAGTCTCACTTCCATATAGAGGCTAAGTCCTATTAATTTAAAAACTTGAACCCCCCCCCCCCAACCTTTTCTTCCTCTCTGCCTATGCTGACCAGGTCTCTCTTGGCTTCAGGATTTGAAGTAAAAGGAAGGCAGGGTCTACTCTTTTTACACTCCTCTTCACTCAAAAGTGTGTTGTCAGGATAGAGGGAGGGGTAGAAAGAGTGAAATGTGTAAAATATCCAACTGGGCAAGCTCATAGCTCTCTCCTTATTGGGCATAATCCCATTCTGATGATCTCTGTGGCTGTCAAATGAGAGGGAACAGGCAACATTTCCAACAGGCTTCGCTAAGTCTGCTGGAGGGTCACTTTCCTGCATCTCCCCTCTGCACGTGTGGTCTATCCCTCCACATCTTCCTGCTGACTCTCATCTGGCAATGTTCCCATCTCCTTCCTCTTCCACACCTTCTAGGAACCAGCCCCTGCGCAGAGAAGATCCTAGTTTTCTCCTTCCTTGGTTGTCCCCAGGAAAGAATCCACGGTCCAATCCCTTTTCCTCTGATCAGTTAGCACAGGGACAGATCATCAGGCAGACTCAAACAGACACCCTAACAGGGAACGGGATGTTGCTCTCCATTCATCTAGGCACCCCTAGTCTTCACGAGTGATTCTCTCAGAGCCCATTTATCTTGGCTTTTGGAGGTGTAGGGGAGGAAGAGAATTCCTCTCCCACTCTAGGTCCTTCTGGCTGGGCTACAAATTAAGTTGACATGAGACAGAATAACAGGAGAAAAATTAAACAAAGCTTTATAACATGTATACATGGGAGCAACCCTGGAAAGCTGAATAACTCACCAAAATGGCCGAGCTGCCAGCTTAAATATCATCTTCAGCTAAAGACAAAGGAGGGTGTTGACAGTAGTGGTTTGGGACCTCAAATGGGAGGAAGGCAATTCACCTGGAGATGGAAAAGCAAATGTTTGGTAAACAGAACTTTGATAGGAGTGGGCTTAGGGACCTCCCCAAGATTGAGTTCCAGGCCAGGGTTCCCAGGTTTGGATCCCAGGTGTGGACCTAGCAGGGCTCATGAAGCCATGCTGAGGTAGGGTCCCACACAGCAGAACTAGAAGGACCTACAACTAGAATATACAACTAGTACTGGGAGGCTTTGGGGAGAAGAAGGAAAAAGAAAGATTGGCAACAGATGCTAGCTCAGGGTCAATCTTTAAAAAAAAAAAAAAACGAGTGGGCTTAGTGGGGATCCTCCCACGTCTACTGATATCCACAGTCACCTATGGTGATGGCCTGCCCTGGGGACAGGCCTTTTACCTTAAATTACTTTTAGGCAGCTGGGGAGGAGGTCAAAGTTTCTTTCAGAGTCTTTTGTTCTTAAAAATAATCAAGGCAAAGAGACACATTTTGGGGTGGCCAATTCTGATCTCCCAGAGAGGCAAGGTAATAGCTGATGACCACTGCACTTACCAAAAGGCCAACGACCTCCTTAATTCACAGTCTTGTATTGACTGGAGCTGGACTAGGTAGAATGGACTAGATTTCTAAATGGTGATTTTCAATACACTGCCGGGATGCGGCTTTCTACACTTAAAGGGGGAGGAAGGCAATGCCTTTTGCCTTAGTTTGGGGTTTTAGCTAAATTATTGAACAACAGGAAAAAAATCTCACAGGAAAAGTGGTTGAATGCAAAATATTTCCTCACAGCATTGTTGAATGTATTAAACAAGATACTGTGTATTAGGCTTCATGTTTGGAATACTCTAGATACTCAGTGAAAGTTCCCATGTTCATCCTCCTCTCTTCCATCTTGAAGTCCTTTCTTACTCTTGTCGTTGTCACGCTTACTATCCAGATTATCCCACCTGTCTCAGTTTTGGCATTTACTGATTCCTCTAGCTGTCACCAACTGCTGGGTAATAAGCACCAACATTTCTTACAAGCTGATGTCTGAAATTACGATAAGCCCTGAATTGGTTTCCTTTGGGTACTCCTTTCCAACATCCAAATCATAAGGCTCAGTGCTTCTCTGAACCAACCGGTTTTATCACTGCTTTCAATAAGGTCACCCTCCTCTCAAAAAGGAAACTTCAATAGCTCTTCTTTGTCTCAAGACAAAGTTCAAACTCCCTGATATAACATTCAAATATTCATATCTCTGTAAATCAGCTGTAACTTTTTGCCCCCGAAACTCTCTGCCTCAGCTGAACTGTTCTGCTCGCCATTTCTGGAATACGATTCGCTCTTCTATGCATACAATATGTGCTTTTCTTCATCTCAGCTTGCTCAAGCTCATCCTTTCAATAACTAACTTGTTTTACATTTCCAACAAAACTTGCTAGGCAACACCTTCCTCCAAACCCTTAGAGCATCTTTTGTCTGATGCAATCTCTTTTTTTTTTCTTAATAACATTAAATTTTTTGAAAGCTTAATGTTTTAGTCTCCTGTTATTTGTTTGGCACCCATTATTTCACTTAATCTTTCCAAAAAACCCTAAAAGGTGGATATTACATTTGTATCTTTCAGATATAAACCTAGGTATAGAGATATTTCAAAATACCAACGAGTTTCTTTATATGGCTAGTCCAGGATTCAAACAAAGATGTAGCTGATTGTAAAGCACTCTTATTTTCATTATTTCACATTGAGATATTTGAGAGATCAAAATGAATGAGGACAAAGAAAAGGACTTTTGATTTCATGACTTAAAATGTTTCAGTGGAATATGGGGGACTGAAGGCAGATTGAACAGTGCTAACGTGTAAATGGGTACTAAAGAAAAGAATCTCCTTAATATTTTGATTCACTTTATATCATTTTATTCCATTTACAGAAAAAAAAAAACCCTAAATGGATCCCATGTAACTGCCTAAGTGCTTAAATGAAAAAAAAGAGGATATGAAGAAGAAAAATAAATAGAAGGACTTTCCAGATAAAATAGGATTATGCTAAGAATGTCATTCTGTGAATAACCGTTTTCACTGAGGGCATTATATTGTTAAGATGGATTTTAGTTGAGGTAAATCAAATAGTAGCATGTCACAGATAATACTGTCATAGTAGCTCAGAAATTAGGAAACTATATATATGCCTCCTTCCAATGACCTTTGCTTGATATTGTCTTGTGTTTGTCACAGAATCATTAATGAATATGGTTAACTGAGAACTGAAATTCATACAAGTGTGCCTAAATTGTTTCTAGAAAAGTAAGAAGTACCAAAGCCATTAGGGTTTAAAATTAATGTGTGCATTTTTCTTATTAATAATTATACCCATTTAAAACAACCATTACTCCAATAATGTGAATCTAATGAGGAAAATATATGAGAATATTATTAATTTTCTTCCTGTTAAATTAGCAAGCCCTTTTGCTGACATCTAATGTAGGTATCATTAAAAGGAAAAGAATCAATTAAAGTCAAACACAAAGTTGATGAGGATTAAAAAATATCTTTAATTCACATATAGCATACTTCCATTCGAATATTAGAAAGTGGTATACTACTTTCTAGATGTAAACACTATAAATAATTCATATGGTGACTGATACTGCATTCTACAAGGCTTGCATGTATTTTCACACCATTTCCCATAAAGTCAGAATAACAATTTGAGGCAGGTCCTGAGTAGTGTTTTTTAACTTTTTATTTTGAAATAGTATAAAAACAGAAAAGCCATAAATATAGTACAAATAATACTGGTGTATACTTCACCCATATTCCAGAAGCATTAGCATTTTAATATATTTGATTTGTTATTCATTCTTTCTCCCTCTCCCCCCATACACACACACACACACACACACACATTTTCTGAACTGTTTGAGAGTAAGTTGCAGACATCGTGCTCTTTACTCCATAATACTTCAATGTGTGTTTTCTAAATTAAGGATATTCTTATACATACCCACAGGACAATTATCAAAATAAGATAACTGACATTGATACTGTATTATTTTCCAATAAACATTGATATCGTTGTTACGTGCCATCAAGTAGGCTCCAACTCCTGGCAACCCTATGAGTGACGTCCACAATGTCCTGTCCTCAACAGCCCTGCTCAGCACCTGTAGACTCAGGGCTATGGCTTCCTTTATAGAGTCAATCCATCTCAGATTTGGTCTTCCTCTTTTCGTGCTGCCTTCTACTTTTCCAGCATTATTGTGTTTTCCAAAGAATCCCGCCTTCTCACGATGTGCCCAAAGTAGGACAGGCTCGCTTTTATCCTTTTTGTCTCCAGTGATAGTTCAGGCTTAATTTGCTCCAGGACCCACCTGTCCATCTTTCTGGAAGTCCAGGGTATCTGTAGGGGTCTCTTCCAACACCATATTTCAAATGAATCCATTTTTCTCCTGGCAGTCTTCTTCATTGTCCAGCTTTCACATCTGTACATAGTAATTGGGAACATGAGGGTATGAATAATAGTGGCCTTAGTCTCTAATGACTAATATCCGCATCTTATTCAAATTTTTCTTTGCAGTATTTTTTAAATAAAACAATGTTGTATAAAACTTTTTATAATCATTTGTTTCTGGGAATTTTAAGATTTCGAGAAATGCTATTTTTATAGAAATCTTCCCCTCTCTCCACCCAGATAAAATTTATCTAGTCTGAAATGCTATTAAATGGATTTTGAATTGACAAGCTCATAATTCAGTTGAGCAAATATAGACAAAATTTAAGGTTCAGATATAAATAAAAAATAAAAAGCTTACATCACTGGTTCCAAATGGCAACCTGGATATCTGTAGGACCTCCCACTTGGAAATGCGGACGTGACCTACTAGGCAGATCACTCATTTCTGTCATGCATGGTAGATGCCAGGGATTTTGATGCACGTTTCTGGAAAAATGTGGACACTCATTCTACTCAGCTTTAACTTCATTAGCTATTATCATGGTTCAAAACTAGTAGTTAACGTTGGATTTTAGTAAGCTAAAAATGAGTAAAGTTTAGAGCAGGAGTTAACGAATATGCTTGTATTCCCTCCTGAATGTGTGGCCCATTTCTAGGAAGTTTGATTTGGTCTTATTTGCAAGACCAAGCCCCTTCCTCCTTATTCCAAAGACCAAATCTTTAGTCCAAGCAATTAAATACCAGCCTCATTTCCCTCTGGTGGGATTCTTTCCTGGATAACATGCCTGGTACCTCAGTCTCTTCGTGACTGCACGTTTCTGAACTTAAAACTCTCTCCCCAGGAAACAGTTTTTTCCTTGAACCCCAACCCTTGTATACTGAGTACCTAGCTCTTCCAATTATCATTATCGCCACCACCATCGTTGTTAACTAACTTTACCGATGATAGAACTGAGACACATTTTTTAAATAACTGGCCCAAGGTCTTAGACAATTAAAATTTAGAGAGTTCAGAACTTGATCCCAGGTGTGTGGCACAAAGCAGAGCCAAAGCTCTTCCATTACGGTCCTTGCCCTGCTCTGAGACTCCCATCGCAGTGTCTCCCACCCTCCTGTCAGGCTCTGCCAAATGCCTGTCCCGTCCCGCCTACCCCTTTGCTTGTCTAAGTACCCTGACGACAGTGTTCCCCCTGCCTCCTCAGACTCCTCATCACCTGAGGTTGATGTTGTACCCACTCACCCACCCCACAAACCTGCTGCATGACTCCTGTTGGAAACATCTGCCTAAGTCTCCACCATTAGCCTATTCACACATGGTACAGACTTTCGGGATAAAGAGAAGGAATCTAAGCATATCACTACAGAAAAACATCAAACCACAAAAAGGAGACAAAAAAAGAGAGAAGGGAACAAAGAAATTACAAAACAGCCAGAACACTGTTAGCAAATGGCAATAGTAAGCCCATGTCTATCAATAATTACTTTAAATGTAATGAACTAAATTCTCCAGTCAAAAGAGAGAGAGTGAATGTATGGGTTTAAAATAATAATAATAAAACAAGACTCAACTCTATGTTGCCTGCAACACACTCGTTTCACACCAAAAGCAAAGGCAACAAAAGTAAAAATAAACAAGTGGGACAACATCAAACTAAAAAGCTTCTGCACAGCAGAGGAAACATCAACAAAACGAAAAGGAAATATACCATATGTGGGAAAATATTTATAAATCATATATCTGATAAGAGATTAATATCCAAAATATTTTACAACTCATACAACTCTGTAGCAAAGAAACAAGAAATAATTTGATTAAAAAATGGGCAGAGGATCTGAATTGACGTTTTTCTAAGGAAGACACATAAAGGATCAACAGGTACATGAAGCAGTTCTCAACAGCACTAATCATCAGGGAAAGGAAAATCAATACCACAATGAGGTATCACTCCACATCTGTTAGAATGGCTATTCTCAAAAAGACAAGAGATAACAAGTGTTGGTGAGGATGTGGAAAAAAGAGAACCCTTGTGTGCTGTTGGTGGGAACGTAAATTGGTGCAGCAACTATGGAAAAAGTACAAAAGTTCCTCAAAAAATTAAAAATAGAATTACCGCATGATCCAGCAATTCCACTTCTGGGTGTATATATCCATAGGAAACAAAAATCACTATCCCAAAGAGATATCAGCACCCCATGTTCATTGCAGCATTATATAAAATAGCCAAGACATGGACACAATCTAAGTGTCTATGGACGGATGAATGGATAAAGAAAATGTGATATATATACATATATATGTGTGTGTGTATATATATGGTGATAATAATATATATATATATATTATTCAGCCATAAAAAATAAGGAAATCCTGCCAGTTATGATAGCATGGATGGACCTTGAAGGTATTATGCTAAGTGAAATGAGTCAGGCAGAGAAAGACAAATACTATATGATCTCACTTATACGTGGAATCTAAAAAAACTAAACTCATTGAAACCGAGAACAAATTGGCGGTTACCAGAGGCAGGGGATCAGCTGTGGGCAAAATGGGTGACGGTGGTCAAAAGGTACAAATTTCCAGTCATAAGATATGTAAGTTCTGGAGATATAATGCACAGCACGGTGCGTATGGTTCAATGCTATCACACATTTGAAAGTGGCTAAGACAGTAGATTTTAAAAGTTCTCATCATGGGAAAAAAAATTTTTGAAGTGATGGATATTAAGTAAATTTATTATGATGATGACTCTCAATATATATATAAATATATACATCAAATTAAACGAATTATATATATCTAATTATATAACTTATAATAATACAGTAATATGTAATATGTTATACAATATAATAGTGTAATGTGTACAATATATAATAAACTGTATATCAAATTAAACTAATACAATGTTATATGTCAAAAAATATAAATAATAAAAGGTTGGACCAGAGGCCGGAGTTGGGCAGACATTCTGCGTTTGGCCCCTTCTGCTGCTTTCTGATCTGTTCCCTGTTTCTGCCTGTCACGCTCTTTTTTTGCCCTTAAGACATGAATTTGTTTTGTATAAGCCCTGACTCCAAGTGAAGTCACAAAAACTGACTTAGAATCCTGGCGCGTCACTTATGAAAATTTATTGACCCTTCCCTTACCACGGCTTATTTTTGCTGGAAGTTAATTCTTTTGAAAAAGCACACCAAAAATAATTCTGTTATGATTTACTCTAGGATATTACTGCCAACATTACTTTCATATGTAATTGCCTTCAGAGTCGGAGGGAGAAACTTCCATATAAATAGAGCTTGTCATATTTGTTGCATGAAATCTTTGTTGCTAAATGGGGTTACCTATGACTAAGTTTTTCTTTCATTTTCTTTTCTTTTCTAAGAGGTTCTTGGAGTAACTACTTAGAATAACTATAATTTCTTCTTCACCCTGACTTGGTGGCTTGATTTACATAATTCATAATCCTGATTCATATATAAATCATTCTCTTTTTTCCCAAAAATCCAGAGAACTTCCAAACACAAAGATAGTGCCAGTGAGCATGCAATGCCAGCCCCTGCAAGCCGGTAGGAATAAATAATGCAGCCCCGCAAAGCATGTTAATTTACCGTTAGACCTGTGTTTGCCAGGCTGTGTGCCTGCCGACACGCCCTCTATTAATTTTTAATGAGATGGTGAGAAGCCTGGAAACTGTATCAGATTCTTTAGAACAGAAGTGCAAAAGGAAGGTGGGGTAGGATCAATTTAGAATATTCTGTATTCTCAGCAGGCCTGCCCTGAAGCACCGCAGGAAAGAAATGCAGGATTCGTGTTAAGGAAGAAAACTGTGTAGTAAATACGTTTCACAAGAGTGGATTCGAGTGAATTTTTTTAATAGAAAGCAAGTTATTTATAACATTGCGACTGTGCAGTCACTAGAGCTTAATGTTTTAAAATACAGATAATTGCAGAGTCTTGCACGAAGAGAAAACTGTTATTTTATTGTTCTTTAATAGTCTTTTAGGGGCTTTCTAAAAAAAACCTCAGTTTGAAGAGCTATTTAAGCAGAGCTTTAAAAATAACAAGCAATAAAATCAAACGTTCAAAAAGCTTTTACTGTATCTTGGAAAATCATCAGCATATTCTCCTCTGGGGGAAACCTTTTTATAAAAATATTTGTGTTTCCATTGATATTACTATAGAAATATATTTACCTAATTAAAAATGCATATAAAGTAAAATGCAAATTATATATATACGTACAATTTTATTTTACTATTACACCACACAGATACTATACAAAGAAGGAGTTGTAAGATAAGATCATATTTATGTTTTGCAATTGCACTGAATGCTTTTTATATTGATCTCTGAATCAGGTTACTAAATGATCCAAACCATGTTTTAAAGCAATTAAAATGATACATCTCAAATATTTTCTAGGTCTACTGTTATTAAAGGGACTAGAAGTAATTTTTTCAAGTCAGAATCTACATCTTCTCTTGCTACTCTCTCAATTCAGAGCACCCTTGACATCCAACAGTGTTTCCACTTCCTCTGAAGGAATCTCTATATCTGTACTCCTTTTGAACTCTTTAATGATCTATTAAGTACAAGAAATATTTTTGCCCTGATTTGAAGGATGGGAGGAAAACAGTAGTTATTGATTTTATGCTCCAAAGTTTGGATCAGGTGTTTCTGTGGCTCTCACACATCGTGGGTTATCTGCGGATTCACTCCCTGCAGGGCAGCAGCCAGGCCTGCCAACGCTGCCCCTCATCCTGGATCCTGCTGCAGCTTTGCTGACTCCTGGGTCCAGGTGTGCTTAGCACCGTGAAGGCTGAAAACTTCTCCTTTGGGACACCCAAGGCTTCCAGCCCATTCTTATGGTTCCCAGCCAGATGTGTCCAGGGGTTTCAGATCATGGTATGCATTTACGTTTTTCCTTGCTTTTCCCGTTTTACATGCATCTTTCCTTCTCAACTGTGAACCCCAAGCTTCAGCAACGCAAGCGAAGATGTTTTCATAGTGTTTAACCGACATCCAGATGGCTGAGCGGCTCTGGATGAGCCCTCACCAATCCTATCATAATCATCATCAGAAATAATTTGTAAAACAGGAAAATAACATTAAACAAAATTATTGAATCCAAAAACATAAAGAAAAATGAAAACAATAGACATAAAAACATTTTGAAATATTTTAAGTTTATAAAAATCTTTATTCCATGACATTCTTATCTAAAGTTTCCAGACAGCTTAAAAGTGCCAATAACTAAGCTATTGTTTCTTAGCTTCAAAAATGCCCTCCTTTGTGATGCTGGACCTGGGGCTCTAAACATTCTTCTCCCCTTTGTCAGCTGGAATCCTATTGGCTTCTACAAATTGCAAGCACTAAAGGGACACTGGATGGCAAGAGAAAGAGAAAGATTTGCTTTTTCCTGTTTGTTTGCTGTTCTGTCAGTGTCACTTGGCCATGGCTCCCTGCTCTGGCAGTAATTAGCCAGCTTATTCGTTAATTCCAGGGCCCATTTGCCAAAAGGCTTCCTAAAAGCCAGCCAGCCAACCCTGCCCCTCCACAGAAGTCTCGCCCTTCATTCTACCAGGCCCTTTCTCTTAGCTGCTGGACACTAAAATAGTGCCCTCAAGTCTCTCATTTCTTCTCTGAATCCTGGGGAGGGTAGCTACTTCTGTGTTAGCTCCATGTTTTATTTTTTCAGTATTCCAACACCTGTGTACCAGTTCTGTGTATTAAAATCATCTCTGTTGAAAACACTCAGAGTGCTTTTTGAATTCCTGACTAGAGCCTGAGAAACACAAGGCAAACACAAATTCGTTTCCACTGAAGTATTTTATATAGTAATCTCATTAACTACTTCCTGAAATACTTAATCACAAGCTAAAACTGATTATCTGGGGCCAGCCCCAGTGGCCAGCAGTTAAGTACGACAGCTCTGCAATGGCGGCCTGCGCTTGGTTCCCAGGCGTGGACTGACATTACTTGTCTGTCGGCGGCCATGCTGTGGCAGTGGCTAAAATACAAAAAAAAGAGGAAAATTGGCAACAGATGTTAACTCAGGACAAATCTGCAGAAAAAAAAAAAAAAGGAAACCGATTATCTGAATTTTATATGGAAATATGGAAAGAGAAAAATTGTGACCTTTAGTTAGTCGGTCAACAAAAAGACACAATATTGGATTGAAACACAGATTATTTTTGCCCGGTTGTCTCTGACCATAAAATATGCAGCTTATGATTGTAATACTGATTCTCCTTTCCCACATAATCCAAAAGAAGAATCTGGAGGAATTCCTACAGAGGACTCCATATAGGAGTGAACTTTTGGTTTAGCACATGATTCATTTTTTTGATCTCTTAGTTACCCTTTGCTCCATTAGCATTAATATATATGAATGTTTCCTTTTATTCCACAATAATTGAATAACTATTCAATTGGAAAGTTTTCTTGGAGCTTATTCTTATGCTTAAAGAAGTAAATTATCATTTAAAACATTTTAAGTATGAGTTAGAATAAAACCGTCAGCGTTTTTAAACAATTGTCTACTAAAAACACCATTCAAAGACCTAGATAATTTTCACTGCACTTTTAAACTTTACACTGGATGAATATTTACCTTGTTTGAGCCAATTGCTATGTTTGTACTTGATATTTCTAGCAGATTTTTTGTTCACATGAACAGACCATATTTTAACACTTTATCAAGGTGTTGTCTTACGGACAATTGCATCTGGACTTTGTATTAAACGATCTATTGGCATATCTAGGTGTGACATGCCATCTCTAGTATGTTTTGAAGCAGAGAGTGACCGAAATAACCTATTATATTCTGAATTTCATATATACGTGTGTGTGGGGGGGGGGGGGGTAATATCATTGGATATTGACTTTCCTGAAAAAGACTTGAGCCCCTTCAGGACATGTGTGTGCATGTGTGAGTGTGTGTGTAAAAAAGAATGAGGCAAGCGGGATGCAGAATACTACGGAAGTGAAATTGTGGCATTCAGAAGTGAAGGGAAAATGTCAATTTACCTCGGGCCCCAAAAAACAATCTTTTAAAAGTTCAGACAAGCCCATATTAAAAAGCAGTGATCTTTAAATGGTTAGGCTATTAGTCATGTATGTATGTGTAATTCCAGTTCTTTTTTTAAATTAAATTTTGGGTTTGGATTCCTAAATGGTACCAATCAAATACTTCCAGTTATGAATCTTGGTTCCTGGAATATAAACATGCCTAAAGAACAAAAACCAGTGTCACAAAAGAAGTCTAGAAATCTTGAAGATGAAAGGTCTATTTTTAGAGTAGCCTTTAAGATGAAAGGTAAGAGTTGTATTAAGCAAGTCAGAACATAAGTAGAAACCAGTTGTGCCTAGAGTTACTTGGTAGTTTAGAATGTTTAAAACTCCATTTGCCCCAGAACTTTTTTTTCCCCATTGAATCTGTCCCTCTCTCCTGTCATGTGCATGTGTGCGCAAGTACACATGGGAGTCAGAGAGACGGAGTTGCCTGGCAGCTCTAGCACTGAGTGGCCTTACCCTCTATAATTCCATATTAAGAGAGAGACTTTTATTCCCAACTTTCAAATATCAACTTTCATTGGGGGACTGTGATTGGCTCTGTTTGGATCAAGTGATCTCCCCTTGGACCAATCACTGTGAACTGGGGAAACTCTGATTGGCTGAGTCTGGACCATGTGTCTACCCTGAAGTCAAATTTCATGTGCCCTCTCTACCCACGTTAACTTTTCTGATAGTACAAGGATGCCTGCGATTTATATCTCCCTGAGATGGAACATGTAATACTTAACTTCATATTACTCTGAGATAATGAAAGAGAAAAATCATTAGAACTGGTTGTCTTTTCGGTTCATAAACAGAGAAGTCATTTATTCCATTTAACATGAATTGTCAAAGTTCAACTGTTTTTTTCTCCCAAGTGTTTAGCTCTCATATAACGAAATTACTAAACCTGTGGGTAAAGGTTAACTTTGTTTAATGCTGCTACTTTTACTAATTGAAATGATACTTTATAATTTTCAGTGAAATATATGAGCTGATAAACTATATGAGTTCCAATATCTGTCGTTCCATTTTGTGAAGTTATTGACAACTGCTGTGCCATGCCCTTAACAGAGCCCAGCTAACTTTACTATAACACATGCTTCAGACTTCAGAATCTTGATTGTCTCATTCATAAATCACTCATTTGGAAATATTTCACATGTCAAAAAGTTGAGCTCCTAAATGTCCTGTAAGAGGCAATTGAAATCCAGTCACTCCATAAAGATTTTTCAACGACTATAGTAAGAAAATATTGCTGCCTAACTATAAGTTCCTACAGCACATGTCATATGAACCATTGATTTCTTTCTTAACATTACTGATTTTATCATTCATTTTTATGGGACTATATTTAGTATCCTTATTTAGACTGTAAACTTTGTAAATGTGTATTTGTTTGTCAATCGCTGACCACAGTAGGGCCTAACACTTACTGGTCTGTTATTGATGATTTCTGTTGGCCCCACGTGAACTGCATGTGCTGTAGATGAGCCCATACATGACCCCATTTCAGCATCCCTGGTCTACTCCATGAGAAGATGTCACCTACCAGCCCCTGGAAATATTCAGGAAAGTTGTCATATTTGTTTCCATAAGACATGATTATAATTCAAAAGGAAATCAACAGCTTGTTTTAGTAATTTTTCATTAATAGAGAAGCATAGTTACCAAAACACCTATTTTTGATAAGATATCTCAAAGATGTTCACAGAGAATATAGACCTTGATGCTTCAGACAGGACACTTAGGGGTTTTCATCCTCAAGAGTATAGAAGATTCATTTCCCTACCTTAAGACTCACTTTTTCACTCAGACTCTTCTCTCTTCATGTGTAAGAATGAGCTTAACATCAAAGTCCTTAGGTACCAAGGGCTTTAGAGTTGGGTAAAATGTGGGAGAGAGACTCTGTATTTGCCCCGAGATGGTGCTGTATCTTTTAGAAACCTTTCAAGAATTTCATCTTCCCATTCTGAACTGCACAAGTAGTTTTAACCTTCTAAATTTCTCTTCTCCAAAATCTTAAATGCTGTATTTCATAGATTTGTTATAAAGTTTAATGATAATTGTCATTTGTGAAATTTGACTTTTTGATAGTTTTAATGGAATCTGTGTCACTCTCTGTTGCATTTTATGACTTTGTAGGGGAAATTGAACCTTTTCTTCAAAACAGGGCAAATTTTGTTTTGTCTTTATATTAGAATAAGAGGTTCTATATACACATTTAAAAACATACTTGTAAATTTCTTAACCTATGGTATTTTAATTCCATATACAAGGAACTCAGTGTATTCTCCAGCCTGATGATTTAAACAAAGACTGTTTCTATAAGGAATTTAAAATAATCCTATCCCCAATTGGTAATTTTACAAGTTTGCCCACTTTCAAGAAATTTTCCTATATAATTCAAATTCATTAAATGTAAGAAATAAACATAATAAATCACATTTAATCCGGTGCCCAAATAAACAGAACACAATCAGCTACTAGACAAGTGGTTGTGTTCCTTTCCGCCTTGCGAGGAAAACTGTCCCAAATTTGACCCTTGATTCCAGTGGCAGAGATTTCCTCCAAATCAGGACATAACAAAAGGATTCCTCTTTGCAAATGTTGAACCCCCACTCATTTCTTCTGAATCGGCCAGCCCCACAGCTTTTCCTCTCTCAACATCAATGGCGGGGTTGTGAAAGCAAACAGCTGTCCGTCCACTATTTTTTTTCATTACACGCTACAGACTGTCACTAGCTCTTATAAATTCAGATTGAACGGAACAGTCTGAAGAAGTTCAGTTCAGGGTCAAGCTCCCTGAAATAGCATGAAATTGTGCGTTGCTGGAAATAGAGGGTTTAATCTTGGTGCCAAGGGTCATAAAACAGGATCATCTGGACTTCCAACCCTTATTCTTCTGCCACAGTTAGTTCCTAGACTATTTGTAACTTTCGCTGATTGAAAAAAGAAACCGTCATTTGGGTAAAAGAATGGGGAAAAACGCTATCCCCTCCTACGACTTGGACTTGATTTACTGAAGTTCTGCTTCACTGACGTACTCGATAAATTGCAATTAGTCTGCACAGATTTAATATTCAAAAACCCATGGTTACTGGAGTGTGCTTTGTAAGATTCAGTCATGCGAACCAGGGCAATATATTGATGCACATGTGGTACATATTTTAGTGACATTATTTCTGTTTGATTTGATGTTCTCTCTGCACAGCAATATTTCAGCAATTCTAAAACTGTCTTCCTTTTTAGTTCACAACATAAAAATTCCTTTTTTCAACATCAAGTAGAAAGTAATAGATTTATGCTTAAAGATAACTACAAAGATACTATGAAGCTAAGTTATACTACAATAGCTTTTTAAAACCTTTTTTCGATGGTGTCATTTAAGTAATTATTTATTCATTCAACAAACATTTTAGATGGAGTGGTTATAACTTCCTGTATTCAATGGAAATCATGCCCCATTAATTTTATTTTTTGACATAACTAAGGGAAAATAAGGAAGTTACGTAATGCCCATAACATTACATAATGAAAATAAGACACAAAGAACTGGTTTAGGTGCTGATAACATTGTTTATTATACTCTATCATTTGACATTGTGCCTGAATTCCTCTTATGTTAAAAGAATATTATAGTGAGAGTCATACTGTATTTTCTAGCTTTTGTCTACTTTAGAGTATATCTGGTAGACAAATAATTATTTTAGGATTTTTCCTTAATTTTAATAATAGAGATTATATGTGCAGCACACACATGTGCGTGTGCACAAAGATTGATAAAGTATCACGTGGGCAGCTACTTGATGTTCTGTTTCCGATTTGAACTATACTTGTCTTTATTTTCTAAAAATCTACATAGAAGGAGTGTTTATGATGGTCTATGTGTCTGAGGCCATATGCTGAATTTCTTCTCTGCATCTTGTTTTCCTTCTTATATATAATTTTCCTTCTTATATATATTTGCTCAATATATAAAATAATTATTTTCTCAATTATACACAGAAAATAAAATTATTCAGGCATGATTTCCGTTGAATATACTTTTTTTTTTCTGCGTAAATCACTGGAACCGCCCCAGATTCTACCCTGTCTTCTCAAGTGTGACTTCCTAGTTGTCAAAGTTTTTACTAAAGATACAGCCACAGCAGTGCTGTTTGTTTGAAGTTGTTGCTAGGGTCTTAAGAAAACCAGGGGGGTTTAGATGGGCTTTGTAGTCTGTAATTTGCTTACGGGGGCATGGCATGGATCACTCTTTGGGAAAAGTTTTTTATTGAATAAGTAAAATAAAGTCAATTCTTTTTTTTTTTTTTCTTGAGGAAGATTAGCCCTGAGCTCACTACTGCTGGTCCTCCTCTTTTTGCTGAGGAAGACTGGCCCTGAGCTAACAACAGTGCCCATCTTCCTCTCCTTTATATGTGGGATGCCTGCCACAGCATGGTGTGCCAAGCGGTGCCATGTCCACACCCGGAATCCGAACGGGCGAACCCTGGGCCGCCAAAGCAGAACCTGCGAACTTAACTGTTGTGCCACCGGGCCAGGCCCTAAAGCCAATTCTTTAATAAATGTTCAGAAGCACTGTGATCTATGAGGTAAACTGACAGAAACTGATTAAGTGAGAAAAAAAGAATAAAACAGTCTATATATGTTAGAATTACATACTTGAAAATAAAAAATCTCATTCTAAAGTGAAAGTAAGTGGAGTGTATTTTACAGACTTATTTATTGTAAGATATTTGTTTTAATATTATTAAATTGAAAAAATTATCTTTATTTTTAATAAATATATTTTCTCTATGCATTCTTTGCCTTATGTGTACAATTTAGGATTGCAAATTCCTTGCATATCTAGATTAAACCTTAAGACTGAAGTCTTTAAATCTTTATATGTTTCATAATTACCACTGAAATACATATTTTCTTAATATACAAGTACCACTCAATCTGTGGAAATGTGTAAAACTCCAGAAAATTATGCATGTTTTCTCCACAATATTTGAATCATATAAATATCCCTTTGGTAAATTGCTCTTTTCCTTCTCAATATAGTATTTTTCTACTTTTGTTAAATAGAAACATTTAAAAGTATGTTTTTAATTTCAGAAATATAGTTGAATGAATTTACATGTCAAAATTGAATATGTAGTATTTGTTTCAAATTCATCATAGAAAGATTGAAAACTCTTTTGCTTATTCAGGTATTTCCAAATGTACAGATTGAATATTTTCATGAGGGATGAGTAACAATACAATGCATTTTAAAAGTGACCCCTATTATTCTACCTCACAGTTTTTATTATGAAAAGTAAAGAAAAAGGAAAGACAGTTTTTATATTCATAGAAACCTTCCGACAAACTTAGGCTGACACAAATTTTATGTATAGGAGCCCATTGACTTGACTGTTTAAATAGCAATGTTCAAATAATATTCACTGGCTTCATGAAACATTTTTGTGTCCTTTATGGTTCAAATATTTTCTATTTACCTCCTCCCTTTTCCTCAAGCTCTATGACTTTCTAGGGTCTCATTTTGGGAATTATGGTTTGGAATACTTCATGCGAGGCTGTTTGCCACAGATTGTAATCAGATTATTTTCTTTTATTCCTCTTTCCAACCCATTTCGATGGCAGTTGTAACACAGCTATGACACATTTTTCTAAAAGTAAAGAGTTTAACAGTGCTGGAGTGATTAGAGGTGCTGCTGTCTTATGCATTGAAAGCTGAGTTTTATTTTTTTTAGGTGACTCTAAACATTTCTGTATATTTACTTGGGTGGTGCGGACATTTACAAATGTTAATAGTCTCGTGGCGCTGTTGACTTTGTGAAAATTCAGAAAGCGTGTGCCTTTCACCAAGTGATAAAGTTGCCAGTGAATAGCGTTAAACCACCTCAATCAGGTTGTTCTACTTTCTGCCTGGTTATGACTTTATAAATCAAAACTGTACATGTTCAAAGAAGACTTTCTCTACTGTGTGGAAGTATGAGTGGTAAAAAAGTGTATGTTTACAGTGTTTTTCTGGTGTTTTAATTCTTTAGTACTCCCTTTGTTTAGTCTCCTGATTTTTAACTATGCTAGTTTTACTGTATCTTATTCTCATTCACTTCTTGTTAAGTTCACCGTTATGAAAGAATATTTCTATAAATGGGTTGCTAAAGAAAGAAGATAATTGAATTTAAAGGAATGCAGTTGAGGGATTTATAAAGCAGCCGCCCGTGTTTAGCCTAAGATATGTAATTGTATCGTGTATGCCTATAGGATGCTTATCAAAGCTGAAAAACTGTTGCAGCCTACCTCATACCTAGGCTCTATGGTACTAATCTTGCGGGACCACCATCGTATATATGGCCCATCCGTGACTGAAACGTTATACGTGCGTGACTGTACCACATTAGAAAATATGTTATCAAGTTACAGAAGTTAAAAACCTGATGTTTTCTAAATGTTGTTTCTTTTGATTTCTCCTTAAAATTAGTAGCATGTATAGAAGCACAAAAATGCAATAGTCTAAAGAGAAAATGTACCATTAGAAACTTATTTAAGATTAATATAATTGATGACTCCATTCTGTTTTACTGAGCACTTCCTCTGTATTAGGAGGTGTGATGGTGCAGCTGCCCTACAGAGGAATAATAATTCATCTGGCCCTCAAGATCTTTACTACTACCAACACAATTAAAGTAGACGAGTGCTCCTTTCATAAAACTAATTTTGATTACTCCTGATTCCCTGGGGACATTATTCCCCTGAAGAGATGACAGTCCATCAATTAAAACTTTGTTTCCTATTTACATGATTGCATGTAATCACAGAGTAATGACTTCGAAGTACACATTAGTCCACCATGACAATAAAAAGGGAATTTAACAATTTTAGTGAGAGGAATCTTCTGTGACAATTGAAGTCCTAATCAGTGAATTTTTCCTTTCTGTAATTTTCCCAGAATTGCTGACATTCATCCTGCACAGAGTATTAACAAACACAAACTTTCAACTAGTTTTAATTGGACAAAAACAAAAAATCTATTACAGGTTGCTTGCTTAGTATGAATGAATGTTTTTTCTTAGAATTCTACATGCAAGTATTTGCATAAATTTTGCTCTTATAATCTTAAACTTTCAGCAACTAGAATCCTTAGAACTAAGGTTTAAATATCTTCAAACTAAATAAGTTGAAGAGTTTAATGATTAAATTAGAAAATTTTAATCCCAGTTCTACAGACACTGTGTAAGTCATTTAACCGTTTCTTGACTGTTCTATGTGAATTCAAATGGAATAATGCTGTACGGTTTGGGAGCCCGGATCCACACAACCTGGCTGCTCTGGGTCTCAAGGTGCACGCCACTCCTCTGGGTTGCCGCCCTGATTCCTGGCTGCGGATTTGGATATACCTTGTAGACACTCCTCTAATGTCCTGTGCTGCTTCTTCTTAGCACTTAAACGATGCTTTTATTTTCTGCTTTGCAAAGACAAGCAATGCACATGTCTTATTCATAGTTGAATCTCTTGCACTTATTGAATAAAAAATTGATAATCAGTGTGGCGACTTTATGTTTTGGTTTCTTTTAGTTTATAAGCTATAAAAACTGTTTCGTTGAATTATGAGACTCTTCTGGTAATTGTTTTGATAAAAACAGCTTAATTTGAAAATGAACTTTTAAACTATTCTAATGTTATTTAAGTTGCACCTAATTATGTCTAATGAACTTTACGTAATACTAAGACTTGCATACTTTAAATACTACATAAAGATCCACAAAAAAGACAGGGATGAGGAAACTAAAGAATTATTCCAGAAATGTAGCATTATTTAGTTTTCATTCTTTTACGGATTATTTGTATTGAGAAACACAGACATTGATAGATACTGTGCTCTAGTACAATGAGCCCTAAAATGTCACCAGTGGCAAATGATTACTTACAGTGTACAAGCCAAAGACCAAATCCCATGTGGAAAACTAGTCAGAAAGATGAATATATAAGCCTCTATCAAATAAATCTGAACCTTCAATAAAATAAAACTCAGCAAAGAGATGTTAGGGATCTGAGATCTGACATTAAAGTTTTGCTGCAGCAAGGGAACAGGTTAACTGGCTCAAGACAAGATCGTCAAAGGTGGGATGAAGGACAGGTATGGTTACAATGTAATTTTAAGGATGAAAAACAATCATCCATCACACAACCTTTTGCCAGTAAGAGAGAAGCATATTGCACACATCAAGGAGACATCAAGCAAGTTGCCAGGCCATCATGACATCTTTAACAATTGGGATAACCACTGTGGAGTACTCTTATCACATTGATTGGTTTTTTAGATACATTTAAAATGTTTCATCAATGTATGTGGAGCCATTTTTGAAATATAATTGCCAAGATCTTTCTCTTCTAACTCCCCAGTCTCTCAAAGTCACTTTCTGCCTCCTACTATGGATCAGCAGCCAGAGTGCGTGGGTTTGACGCCATACTCGAAGGCTCTGTGACATTACACCCTCTATACCCAACTTCCTTCTCTGTAAGATAAAATTATATCAATATCATAGGTGTGTAGTGAGCATTAAGTGAATTTATTTAAGCGAAGCTCTTAGAGGAATGCCTGGCAGGAGAAAATGCAATGTGAGTGTTCTTTATTCCTTCCGCCCTGGCGGTGCCTCAGTTTCAACTGGTGGAATGTATAGACTGTTTCTGAGGGTTATACACACATGGCATGCATGTATACAGATGGTGAGCGGTCATGGTTTTGAATGTCTAAGATGGCATGTTTATCTGTCTTTTTACTAGCAATAATGGACTTTTGTAACTTCTTAATGGAGTAAATTCTTCTTCAAAGAAATAGTGGACAGTATGTTATCAAAATTTCTAAACTCAATTTGTTGAAACTTTCAACATGAATTTATACCCAGTTTGAGACACCAATCAGATTTTCTCGAATGCCTGAAGTTCGTTCACTAAGAGCAGCTTGCTTGCCAGCAGGAGAAGAGCAATATTTTCACGTTTGGATTGATCAATGCTTCAGTTACAAGACCACAAATGACAGCTTCCTGTTCTATGGAAACAAACAAACAAAAACGACCCTCTCCAAAAAATTGTACAGTAAAGTTGTGAATGAGACAATCACAATGCCAGACCCACATTCAGTTTCCTCAGGGCACTCAGGGGACCAAAAGCTTGGTGTTTCGTAACTCTGTAGTAATTGCAGGAAGACAGCAGTACAAGGGGAAATGACAGGCTGATGGAGTCACCTTGAGCTGGGGCCCACCTGCTGGGCACGTAGTTTTTTAATTGTAAGAAGTATCCTTTAGTTTAAAGATAATAACTCATCTCTTAAGTAACTTCTGCTTTCAGCAAACCATAAGAGAAAAGTCATCCAAGTGATCTGTAAGGGAGGGTGAGGAATATGTCTTAGTAAATCCTGGAGCTAATTCCTTAGCGTCCGGGCCAAATCAGAATACCACCAGCCCACGCCTGATCGCCAGGTTAGCCCTCTCTGTTCTCGACCACCTTTAACATATTATTTTACTTTTTCCTTCTTTTTCTGTAGCACATTTTAACTTCTGAAAAAATCCAAACATGTAGAAGATTTGTAAGACTAGTATAATATACATCTACATTCTCTTCACCTTGATTCACCAATTAATATTTACTGCATTCGTTTCTCTTTCTCCCTCCCTCCCTCCCTCCCTCCCTCTCGAATTATTTGGGATTTAGTTGCAGACTTAATGACAGTTCTCGCTCAATAGTCCATCATTTATTTTTAAGAACTAGGGCATTCTCTTACACAACCATGGTACGATTATGCTCGGAGAGTTTAACACAGAACACTATAATCTAGTATATGGTCCATATTCAAATTCCCCTGGTTGTCCCAATTTTTTAACAGCTGTCTTTTTTCCTTCTCCCTGGTTTAATCAAGGAAAAGTCTACATTTGATTTTTACTTTTGAAGTACATTTTCCATATGGCAGCCAGAGTAATCTTTTTAAAGCCCCCAATGCATTATGGGTCTCTTTGAATCTTTTCATTGCCCTTAAAATGAAATACAAACCTCTCCTTAGCTGTCCAGTGTCATCTCATTTATTATCCACTTTAAATTATTTGTTGAAGATCTTCAATTAACTTATTTTTCCAGAAATCACCATGCCTTCTGTAGGGTCTAGAGCTTTGTGTATAATGTTTCTTTTATCAAAGCATTTTCCTACCTTAATTCTTCTCTTCACTTACTTAACTCATCTGTGTTCTGTGGGTCACAACTAACACATCATTGCCGGTGAAAAGCCTTGTCTGCCGACATCAGACTGAATTTGGTGATCCACTGTGTGCTTGTGCAGCCCCCTACAGTCACAGCAGACTTTATCACATCACTTTGTATGCACCTGTTTGCTTACCAGAATCACCATCCAGGGGGTTGGGCTTCTTGAAGACAAGGACTCTGTATATCTCGTTCATCACTGTATTGCTCGAGTCTATCAGTGTTTCCCATAGTTGGTTCAACGAATGCTGAGTAATAGAGCACCTTAAATCTTAATTGATACTGTGAATCCTGGAGCTAAGTCTGGACGAAATTATAACTGAGTGATCTGCGTGGGTCCTAGGTTATTTCCAAGTTAGAGACAGGCAGAAAAGTTCAGGGGTTACTGTCATCTGAGCTCCGAAAATATTCTTACAGTTTAATTCATTTCCTCTTCTAACGAGCATTGACGTATTATACTCATTTAACACTGGACGATAAAAATAGTTTCAGGATTTGAGGCCTTTCCAAATCCCCACCTATTGGAAATCTGTATTCAGATCCAGCGATAGATTTTTATTGTTGTTGTTGGGTTTTTTTGTTTGTTTAGTTTTGAGGAGGATCAGCCCTGAGTTAACATCTGCTGCCAATCCTCCTTTTTTTTGCTAAGGAAGGCTGGCCCTGAGCTACCATCCGTGCCCATCTTCCTCCACTTTGTATGTGGGACACCTACCACAGTATGGCTTGCCACGCGGTGCCATGTCCACACCCAGGATCCCAACCAGCGAATCCCGGGCTGCCAAGAAGACGAACATGCAAGCTTAACCGCTGCACTACTGGGCGGGCCCCAGGTTTTTAGATTTAAAAATTGTCACCAAAGGTAAAAGATTCCCAGGAAAATATGGTTATCATTAATTAAAAAACGCACATGGGTAGATGAAAATAATGTCCTAAAGAGAGGCCAAATTAGGTACTGAAAGAGGTGAATTTTAACACACAACTTTGAGTTCAGTTTAACTAACACCCATTCTTTTAAAGGAATACTTTCAAGAATTTTTAAAAGTTTGAGGGCTAGTTCACATCTGGGTCTAGGCAATGGGACTATTCTACTCATTGAGTTTTAAAAGTAAGCAACCAGTTACTTCATGATTTCTGATTTTTCTGATTTTTCATCTTTGCTCGATATGCAACAGGAGAGTTATTAAAGAGTATTTGCCTAATGTATCATTTATGAAAAATCATTTTGAGGAACTGAACCGCCTTTAGAAAATCACTATAATTTCTTTAGGTAAATCTGCAAATAAACACTTAGCAAAAGTATAAAAAGTCTGCTGGTTTTTGAAAAATATTGTGTTGAAATATTTTCTTCTTAAATTTCCATAAAGCATCCAACCTCATATTTGGGTTGCCATCTTCTGAATTTTATTTAAAATTGAGTTAGAAGTTATAGTAATTATCTAATTAACTAATTAAAACAATCAGGTTAGATTAATAACCAAAGATTTCTTTTATTTTTTAAATATATTAGTAATAATGCACATGCTATATCTATTGCCCATGTAATTTAAAATTAATTTTATTTTATGATGATTCTGCTTATCATATTCACACCTAGGACACCAAATATTATACTATTTGAAAAATACACTAGTATTTAATTAACATACCTAAATATAATTAAGCATTCTACGAAACAGTGTTAATTTTCATCACTTTGTGTGTAAAAATAGATGGATTTATCAGTTTTGTGCCTGTGATAAATGTTTGCTAATTTACCCTATTTTGGTGGTTCAGTGATTGACCATCCCACTGGTTCCACTCTCAGATTGCAAAATTAAACAGACAGCCATTTTTTAACAGTCCCCCCTTGTTTCTTGGCTTCTTTTCTGCACTCTGTCTTATGCATAAGCACTGTTTGTCCACCACAATCCAAAAATGCAAACTTTGATGAATTGTTAAATGCTTCTAAAGCATAAATGAATGTCAAAATATGAACTCTAATCAATTCTGAATCTATTTACACGTCTACCTGAGGATTTTTTGAGAACCCAATGTTATTCCATAAATTATAGAAGACAGAGTTCTAGCCTAAAATATCTTTATGAATTAGTTTTCTCAGTCAATTCTGATCCCTAAAAACCTATGTTAGACCCTGGTAAACATCAGTTTGGTCTTTAACCCTCTTGAGTGACCAGCTGAGAAGGTTAATTTTAAAGTGCAGACCCAGAGTTGGAAGTAGGTGGAGAAGTGAAAGGATCCATCCTGGGCTGCTGACATCCAGCTGGGGTTCTTAGGCTGCGCTGAAGTTTGTTTTTCTTGCAATGAAGTTTCAAATTCTCAAGATAAAAGAGGAAATCAGAAAAATGTACATTATGGAAAAATGTAAACATGATAAAAAGAAAATAGCAAAAGAGTATGCAAGTTATGTTTAGCAGGAGGAAAGCTATACTCACAGAGAGCGAATGTGGCCCTTTGTCTGCGTCTGTCTTTATTTACCACAAACTGGGTTAGACCTTGTGGGCTGAAGGTTTTCCACCAGCAGGACGGCTTCATCCTGCTGTTCCTGTGGGACTCTGTTTTCTTTATGCCCTAAAGTAAATTAGCTCTTTTCCTGGAACTATACCACCGTCCATCTGGCCCAACGTTTCCCAGTCTCCTCAGAGAAACACTAGTGTTTCAAAAAATGTTACATTTCCCATGGGGGAAAAGAGATTTATTATCCATTTTTGGTAAGAAATATGAGAAGATAACAACATAAAGAGTTGGCGAAACTGCTCTGCTTAATAAATTAACACAATTCTCACTAGAGCAAAGCTCAGTGAGAATTCCTATATGAGGTTTGTTAGCACATTTAGGATAAGAAATGCTATTTAATTTGTAAACTATTATCTGTGTAGGGCAATAACATAACCCTCCTTGCCACCCAAACTATCATTGAAGCCCGTGGCTGCGTACTATATGAATGCTGTTTTGGGAGACTTCAAGTGAAATTGAAGGTTCATGGATACTAGGAAATCAGAATAAAAAGGATGATTGGAAGTCTTGGATGCTGAACTAGCATTTGAACTTTTAAGAGACTTTAAAGAACAAGGTGCCAAGTGTTTTCTCGGTTGCGTCAGGAACTAGTCTACCCTCTCCCTGTATAGTGATGTTGCCTTTGCCTGGGATGCCGCCACGTCGTGCATTTCCATCTTCTATCCATCTTCACCTCACGCCCCACTCCCACCTAATCCTCCTGGAAATGCTCTGTGTTACAGATGCTCAGATGCTGTTAGCCATGACAACCTCTGCAAAGTCTTCCCTGGGCCTCCACAGTCTAAGTTAACACCGTTATAGCTTCCGGTACATTTTGTTGCTACACTGTGAGATTTGTGAGGGTGAAGAATTTATCATATCGTTCTTTTGTACCTCTTTCTGTTCTTCCATTTCCTCATTTGCAAAACAGAGATAATAACAGAACTGATGTGCCGGGAGCCGTGTTCCCGACGCCTATACAGCCGTCTAACAGGGTCCGGGCTGAGAAGGGCCAGGGGCGCAGGGACGCCCCTCGGTGGAGAATGGCCGGCCGACACCCCTGATATTTTCTGAAATGGATACATGCTTTCTATCAAGGTTATGACTATACTTGTTTCTGCTTTCTATAGTTTAACTTAGCTTTTCAGCCTGATGCCTTGCTAGAAAAATGATATTTTCTCCAGGCAGTGTGCTCAAGGGACAATTAGCCCTACCCCCTGAAAGACAAAGGAGTGCTTTCACCTCCTAAGGGGCGCGGGAATGTAAAGAATTTTAACTACCCGCTGAGAACACATGTAGTCCTGGGGATAAGATACCCGGGAGTTGCCTTTTGTTCCCATTAACCATCCACACTAATGACGTAGATTGATGGAGGCAGGGGTAGCTCCCCCAGGACATGAACAGACGGAATGCTGTCCTGTCTGGAGGTCTGGACATTCTCTCTTTGATTTAACTTTACCATGAATTACAACAGATTTCAAGGTGCCTATCTCTTTTAGCTTAGAGACAATAAATAATAATCAATTGTGGAGAAGACGATCATTAACCTTATGCTCTATAGAATGGAATGCTAATAAACATTCTTGTGCTTGCTTTGTATCTCCTTATCTCTCTGAAAATAATTGTAGAGCGATCTCTGTACTAATCCTGAAAAATATAAAAAGGACACTTGTGCACAGTAAAGACAGACTTGATTGCACTGACTCAAGTCTCACGTCTCTTCCTTCACTGCACCAACTCCGTCCCTCCCTCAGGAACCTGGACTCGGCTGGAGCAGGACTCCGGCACTGATCTAAGGGGAGTTTTCTGTATTAAATTAAGAGGGACATATAAAAATATAAATTGTCTGAAAGAGTTCTGTGCACATGAAATAATTATATATATTTTAAATCTATTCGTCTAGTTATCTGTCAATATATTACTATCATTATTTGCCCTAGGACTGGAAACAGTGTCTGTCACCAAGGAGGTGCTAACTGAATGTTTGCTCATTGAGTTAATTTAAATTACTCTAATAAATAAATAAATATTTAATTCATGTCCGTATAAAAATCTTTGTGAGGGGCCGGCCCAGAGGCATAGTGCTTAAGTTGGTGCGCTCCGCTTCATTGGCCTGGGGTTCATCAGTTAGGATCCCAGGGGCAGACCTACACACTGCTTATCAAGCCATGCTGTGGCAGGCGTCCCACATATAAAGTAGAGGGAGATGGGCACGGATGTTAGCTCAGGGCCAGTCTTCCTCAGCAAAAACAGGAGGATTGGTGGTGGATGTTAGCTCAGGGCTAATCTTCCTCAAAGAAAAGAATCTTTGTGAGGTTGAAATTAAGAAATTCTAATGACATAGATGTCTGTTTGAGCTCCTTTTTCAGAATCTATAAGAAAGAAAACCATACAGCTCATGGAATTTAACTCTTCACATCAGAAAAGTGGTAGTTTCTGCCCAAGGATATGTGTAGGAAAAACCCAGTCTCCCTCCCTTGTTTCTCTTTTTCCCTCACACTACCACACTCACAACACTTCTGACACCAGATGCACGGAGGGTTTTCCTACACCAGGTAATTCTGTGACACCAGCTGAGTATCCCATGGTTTAACTCCATTCTGACACTGCATACCTGGAGTTAGCATCACATTCCACAGGTTAAGGGCTCAGTCCCACAAGACTGCCCCTCCCACCACTTCAGATGCCAATCACAAGTCTGGGTTGTTAACTGTGCTTCTGATCAATCTGTTACAAATCAGAGGTCCCAAGACCCCCTCCTTGGGTTTGATTAACTTGCTAGAGTGGCTCACAAAATTTGAGAAAACAGTTTACTCACTGTTTATCAGTTTATTACAAAAAGACGTGATAAAGGATACAGAGAATATCCAGATGAAAGAGATGCATAAGGCAAGTTGCCTGAACGGGGTGCTGCCCTTCCATCCCCTCTCCAGGCACACCACTCTCCCAGCACCTGCACGTGTTCACCAACCTGGAAGTGCTCGAGACCTTGTACTTTTGGGATTTTTATCACATAGACATGACTGATTATTAAGTCCATTTCCAGTTCCTCTCCTTCTCTGGGGAATGGTGGTGGGGGCTGAAAATTGCAAGCCTCTAATCCTGGCTTAGTCTATCTGGTGACAGCCCCCAACCAGAAGCTCGCCCAGAGTTGCATCATTAGAACAAAGACACAGCTATCATCTAGGAAACTCCAAGGGATTTATGAACTCTGTCAGGAACTGAGGTTCAAGACCAACTATTTAAAAAAACGTTGCTCCTAGTGCTCTTATAACTTAGGAAATTACAAGAGTTTTAAGAGCTCTGTGTCAGGAACCAAGGACAGATATATATATATATATATATATACACTATCTATTACCTTATAGGACAATTTTAGGAAGTGTCGAAGAAGATTGAAATTCAGCTGATCTGTGACCCAGCAGGCACTGTGGGCACAAAGCACTGTACCTCTTTTTGGGGCTCCACTCTAGGCAACTTAGGCTGCTCAATCTCATTCCATCTTTCCTATTAGAGAGGAAAGTATTTTTGCATTTTGATTATGCATATTAGAGTTCATTCAATGGAGGTGGTGACATCAGCAAGTTGGGAGAAAAGGAAGCTCCAGACATCATTCCTCCAAGAGACACCAACTTAATAACAATATACTGTCTAAAAAGCCTTTATAAGAACTCTAGACACCACTTAATTCATAGTACCCCGGCAAGAACAGCCACATTGAAACAATAAGAAAAGCTGTTGTATTTACCAGTGATTACCCTTCCCTCAAGCCTGCGAAGCTTGGCATGATGGGGAGAAAATTCCCAGCTCATGGCTACTCCCTTGGAGAGAAAGACAAAAGTGAAATGTATGTCCACTGCTCCAACTTTTCAGGGGCTGCCTGAGGGGCCGTTTCCTGTCTAGCAGAACTCAGAGCATTGATGGGGAACTGGCAGGCTTTGGATGTCTGGGGGGAACTGAGAACAAAGGAGAGATCTGCAGGCAAACACCAGAGACAGCAAGAGATTACAAGCTCCTAGGAAAACCCAGCAAACCTCTCCAATCGAGAAATTACATGGACAAATCCAGAGAAGACACATTCCCAGCAAAAGTTTGAGAAGTCCCTTGAATCTCTAGCCAGGCTGACTAATGAAGGTCTTCTCCTATACAAGCCAGTCTGTAAAGACAGGGAGAGGTGGCTGTTTGCAAATAACAAAATCTCAGCCAAAATAACAATGGATATGGAGAAAGAGGGAAACATAGCTCAATCAAAAAAACAAAATAAATCTCTAGAAACCAACTCCAAAGAAACAGAAGATATTAATTATCTACAAAGAATTCAAAATAACCATCTAAAACAGGCTCAATGACCAACCAGAGAACACAGATAGATAACTAAACAAAATCAGGAAAAAAATGAATGAATAATACAGCAAACAATACAGAAAACAATTGAAAAAATGGCAATAGTAAGTTCTTCCTCATCAGTAATTATTTTAAATGTAAATGGATTAAATTCACCAATCAAAAGACATAGTGTAGTTGAATGGATAAAAAACCAATATCCAATGATTTACTATCTACAAGACATTCATGTTAGATAGAAGGACACATATAGAATTAAACTGAAGGGATGAAGAAAGATATTCCATACAAATGGTAACCAAAAGAGAGCAAGAGTGACCATGCTTATAGTACACAAAACAAACTTTAAGTCAAAAATTGTCAAAAGAGACAAAGAAGGACATTAGGTAATGATAAAAATATCAATTCAACAGGAAGATATAATAATAAATATAAATATATAAATATATAACCAATTAACATCAGATAACTCAAATAAATGATAGAAACATTCAGAGAATTGAAGAGATGAATAGACAATAATGTGATAATAGTAGATTTCAATATCTTGCTTTCAATAGTGGATAAAACAACCAGTTATAAGATCAATTAGGAAACAGTTGACTTGAACAACAGTGGACCTAACACATATACAGAACATTCCACCATACAACAGCAGAACGTAATTCTTCTTAAGTGCCCACAGGACATTTTTCAGGATAGATCACATATTAGGTCACAAAACAAATCTAAGCAGACTGAAATCATACCATGTTCTCACCACAGTGGCATGAAACTGGAAAGCAACCCCAGAGGGAAAACTGGAAAATTCACAATTATGTGAAAATTAAAAAACACGCTGTTGAACAAAAAATAGATCAAAGAAGAAGTCACAATGGAAATTAGAAAATATCTTGAGACAAATGAAAATACAACACAACAAAACTTCTGGGATGCAGCAAAGCAGTATAAGAGGGAAGTTTATGGCAGTAAACGTCTACATTAAAAAAGAAGAAAGATCTCAAATGGACAACCTAACTTTAAACCTCAAGCAACTAGAAAAAAAAGTCATAAGAAGGAATAAAATAATGATTAGAGCAGAAATAAATAAAATAGAGAACAGAAAAACAGAGGAAAAAATCAACAAAATTAAGTTTTTTTTTTAAAAGATCAACAAAATTGACAAACCTTTAGCAAGACTGATTTTGAAAAAGAAGACACCAATAACAACCATCAAAAATAAAAGAGGAGACATTGCAACTGCTGCTACAGAAATAAAAAGGAGTACAAGAGACTACTATAAACAGTTATGCACCACCAAACTGGATAACTTAGAAGAAATGGATAAATTCCTAGAAACATACAACCTACCATGATTTAATCAACAAGTTATAAAAATCTTAGCAGATCTGTAACTAATAAGGAGATTAAATCTGTAATAAAAAAAAAAATCTACTAGCAAAGAAATTCCCAGGACCTGATGTCTTCACTGGAGAATTCTACCAAACATTTAAAGAAGAATTTAGTAGACGTGGTTAACATCTATAATCAGTTGATTTTAAGTAAAGGAGATTAACCTCAATAATGTGACTGGGCCTCATCTAATCAGCTGAAAGACCTTAAGAGCAAAAACTGAGGTTTCCTGAGGAAGAAAAACTTTTGCCTCAAGACTGCAGCATCCACACCTGCCTGAGTTTCCAGTCTGCTAACCTGCTTGATGGATTTCAAACTTTCCAAGCCCCCACCATCATATAAGTTGATTCCTTAAAATTTCGCTGTCTCTCTGTCTCTGCCTCTGTCTTTCTGTCTCTCTCTGTCTCTGTCTCTCTTTCTCTCTCTCTATATATACACATAAATACTGGTTCCATTTCTTTGGAGAACCCTAATACATAGGCATATTTTGTATTGTTCTTTCTAGTTTTTATTATTTATACGTTCATTCAATAAATACTTAACTAAGTGAAAAATTGTGCTTACTTTTTTGGGGGAATAGAACAATGAATAAGTTAAGGTTTCTTTTCTCAATGGAATTTAAACGTGGTGAGGTGGGTGAGGGGCAAACGTATAAATAGAAATAACATAAAGTGTACTATAGGGTGCTGTAAGCGTGACCACTTATGTAAACCGTGTTTTATGGTTCCAGAGGAGAAAAGAGTTCCTATTTGGGTGCTCTAAGAATGTAGCATTTAACTGGATCCTGGAGATGTACTAGGAATGGTAGAGACGAAGAAGACGAAAGAACTCCTCATAGAAGCATAAAAACATTCAAGGATATGGGATTTTGACAGAACTTCAACTAGCCTAAGGGGTAAATGTAAGCATGAGGCTTAGCAAGGAAGGGAAACACACCTGAAAAAGACTGAATCAATTTAGAGAAAAACCTTTTATGGCATGCTAAGAAGTTTTGCATTTTTCTGTAGTTATTGGGAAATCTTTTGGTTACATGATGACATTTGTGCTTTAAGAAGATAAATGTGGTGACAAAAATCTCATTTAAATAACTTTTATGTTAAAAATTAAACTTTTCAGTAAATATAAAACAAAATACAAAAATGTATTTTATTTTCATTGTTAATTATTTGCAGTTCAACAAAGTCAAGCGATTCCTCTTCAGTGTATTAAATTATACTGTTTTTAAAGATAATCTTTATGGACAATATAATGTAAAGTAAAAAATAAAACACTCACCAAAACTGCCACTGTTCTCATCCCCATATCCTGACACATATATAACAAAGCCTTTTGCCTGTTCCCAAACAGTCAGGCATTTTCAGTTCTGTTATTCAATGAACCGACCTGAAAAATGTTCTCATGAAATCACATGCTAATAATCACTGTAACAATACAGTAATACGTTTATATGACTTTTAAAATTTACAAACGATTTTCATATGTTATTTCATGTATTCATCGGGGATGTAATTAGGAAGATATACTAATCATGCTCTTCCATAAATGAGAAAGTTGAGGCTCAGAGGCATTTAGTAGCCCACCTAATGTCATGTAATTATTGCAAGAGAGAAACAATAGACGCATTTTTATTCCAAAGTCATCTTATTCTCACTTTACCATACTCCTTCATCCTGTAAATCTTTAACTTAGCTATTAATTTTACCATTGCTGTCAGGTAGAAGTGCCTTAAATCACTCCGTGATTACTGTAAATTTTAAATGCAATAGTGTTTTGGCAGGTGGGATATTGAATAAGACTTCAGTAAGAGACCTGCAAATCTTAGTAGATTTTTGATGCAACATGAGATTCATAAATTCAAAAAAATGAATTTTGACCTAGTTGAAAATAATTTTGCAATAGAAGGAGCTACTCTGGAAGACATTGGCGTAGTTTAAAAATTTAAAAAATAGAAATCTAAGTTTCTGAAACCTGCTAGTGGTTAAAGTTCAGCACTCACCACTTCAGCGGCCCGGGTTCATTTCCTGTTCACAGAACCGCACCATCCGCCTGTCAGTTGCCATGCTGTGGTGGCGGCTCACATAGAAGAACTAGAAGGACCTACAACTAGGATATACAACCACGCACTGGGGATCTGGGAGGGAAAGAAAGAAAAGAGGGAGATTGGCAACTGGTGTTAGCTCAGGGCAAACCTTTCCCTGAAAAAGAAAAATTACCTGGTTACCTGGTGACACTGGAGAGTGAACAAAAGCACACAGATTCTGGAGGGAAATAAGCACTTGGAAGTGTGAACAGCAAATAGTGAGATTCCAATGCCTGTGGCTTTTAGACTGGAGGGGGCTGCAGCTGACATTGCAGAGTTTGTCTCATATTCCAACAGGAGAAACGAAGAACAGAGTTCAGGGCAACTACAGTTGCTAGAAAGTAAAACAGTGGGGAACAGGAATTTGGGGTGATCACAAGCTTCTGGAACAAAAAAAACAGACCAAGGGGGAAGCCAAATATTGTGCATATAATCTGTGCTCAAATTTCTAGTTGACTCCTTAGCATGCATGTGCAGTAAAAATCTCTAAGCAAGCTAACTAAAAATAGAAGAATTGGACTGAAATTTTAACTGTTCCTCAAGAGACATAATTTATAGTTTGTGTACAATCAAGTTATTCACTTCCAAAAACATACATAAATAATAATACTCTCAGGGAAATACAACATAATCCAGAGTCTGCACAACATAACCTTCACAATGTCACAAGTGCAGTCCAAAATTTCTTGCATCAAAGTAACAAGGAAAATGTAACTTAAAGAATATCAACAAAGAAACCCTGACATGACCAAATTGTTGGAATTACTCAGAGAAGGATTTTAAAGCAGCTCTTCTAACTATGCACAATGATTATAAATGGAAATATCCTCATAATGAATAAACAGATAGAAAAGCTCCACTGATAAATGCGAACAGTGAAAATTTCACTGAACAGGTTAAATAGAAAAATGGAGACAACAAAGGAAATAGTCTATGAAGTTGAAGATAGATCAACAGAAATTAACTAATCTGAAGAATAGAGAGGTAAAAAAAGGATAAAATAAAAAGTCAATGGAGATTTACCACATGTTTAACTGGAGTCTTAGAAGAAGGGAAAAATACAAAGGGACAGAAAAAAATATTTGAAGAAAGTAGCGTTTTAAAATTCTCCAAATTTGTGAAAGTCACAAATTAACAGATTTGAGGAGTAAAGAAAATCTCAAGAAGATAACTACAAAGAAAATTATGCCTAGATCCATCAAAATCAAAGGTAAGAAGAAAATCTTGACTGCAGCCAGAGAAATACAGCACATTACAGAGAGGGGAATTAAGATCTGAAATAACAACTGCTTCTCATCAGAAACCATGGTGTCAAGAAGATTGTGAAACAAATACCTTAAAGGGTAAACTGGGGAAAAATAAAACAACATGAAAATAACCTGTCCAACCAAAATTTTCTATCTTGCAAAATATCCTTCAGAAATAAAAGTGAAATAAAGATATTTTCAGATTAAAAAAAGAAAAGCTAAGAGGATTTGTTACCAGAATTCTTACATTACAAAAACGTGAAAGGAAATTATTCAAGCCAAGGGAAAATGATACCAGTGAAAACCTAAATATTCTGGAAGGAGTGATTTGCTTCAGAAATAGTAAACGTACAGATACAAGTGAGTACAAAAGACTACTTTTTCTCTTAGTAACAGATGTTAACCCAGGTGTCAATCTTTAAAAAAAAAAAAAAGGAAAGAAAAGCAACAGTGGAAGTGAAAATGTTTATGAGGTTACTGCAGTGTTCAAAAACAAAAAATATCCTACCATACCAGTAACTACAAGAGTAACAGACTAAATTCCAATTAAAGGCAGAGATTATTAGAACAGATTGAAAAAAAGAAAGATTCAGCTTTGCTGTCTCCAAAATACACATTTCAAATACAAAGAAGTTGAAAGCAAATAGAAGGAAAATAATGTAGATCGGATCCTTATTATTCACAGATTCCATATTTGCAAGTCTGCCTCCTTGCTAAATTTTGTCTGCACCCCCAAATCAATCCTTGCATGGCTTTCACGTTTATATGCAGATACACATGGAGCAGTGGGAATTTTCGGTCTCAGCATGGACACTCCCAGCAGAGGTCAAAGTGGCACTCTGCCTTCCTGTTTCAGCTCTCCTACTATAAATAACTATGCTCTTGGCAGTCTATTTAGTGTCACATTTTTTATATTTTTGTGTGTTTTATTGGTGACTTTGCTTGTTACAGTGGCCCCCAAGCGTAGTGGAGATGTGTTGCTGTCAAGCGTTCTAAGCACAAGAAGGCCGCTCTGGGCATTACGGAGAAACTACTGTTTGTTAAATAGGCTTCTTTCTGGCATGAATTATAGTGCCACAGGCCTCAATGATACAGGAGTAGAAAGTCCGAAAGGCAACAGAATGAACAGAAAAATGGAAGATGTACATGCAATAATAACGTATCACGTGTTTGAATAGGCAGGAAAACTTTTGAATCATTAATAAGCAAAACTGACAATGTGGCAAATCAAGTCAGGGTTATAACAAGTGGCCTCATGAATGTGAGGGATAAATGGAAAGAATGAGGGAGAAAGTGACAAATACAGAGAACAGAACGTGAGAGCACAAGTGAAGAAATGAAGTAAAAGACGTTCGCAAGGAAGAAACCACAAAAATTAAATCAGGCAAAATAATTATTTTTTAAAAAATTGTTCCCATTCTGGAACAACGTCAGCTTAAAGAGCTTTATCATATTAACAGAAAGGACTATAAGAAGATCTGCGGTTAGAAAAATGGGTCAAAATATCCCAAAACATACCAACATCCAGGAGATAGAAAACAAGCTACTTTCAAATGCTTACGGAACCGTTGGATGTTATGAATGCCAAAAGAAAAGGTGCTGACCACATTTTATGTGGAAAAAGTTATGAGTAAAGATTTTTCTCCCCAGCCGCCTTACGTTTCTGTGGAATGCTCACGGAAGGCACTGGTCCTGGTCAGAGCCCTCACATACCCACTCCCACCTCCTTGAAGAAGTTAAAGCACTTGAAAGTGAGCTAAAATCAGGGCTGCTCCTTACATTTGAGGAGCCTAGTATGAGAGAAAACGATAGGCGTCTGCCCGCAAAAGGTCCAAATGTTTGAAAGTTATAAATAAAGCAACAAATAGATATGTAAGACATTTTCTACCGTTCTATCAAATTTACCTTCATAAAGACAAAATAAAAAAGTGTCTATAACTATGGTTTGTATATAACTGAAGTTCAGCAAGATGTCAAAGATAACTGACTTTAACCATTATCATGCATTTCTCCATGTCCCACTGATGGACTAGCAAAGCTTAGATAAATAATAAATATGTGAATAATTCATGTTATTATTTATTCCATTAAATGTATTTTTCTTGACTTTATTTTAGTGAAACCAATATTTCTATAGTTAAATTTTCAATATTTGTGGCCTATAGATAGTAATGAGATAAAGGATTAAAATTTAAACATAATTTATTTAAAGTATATGAAATTTGAGTATCTTCATTAAGGTATAAAGTAACGCAAATATTTTTTAAATTAAAATTATTTTGTATGTTGTCAAAAGTTATTTTTCTTCTAAAGCATTCAAAATTACCTATTAAAATAAAGAGCTAAAATAATTATAATTAACCAATTTTAAATTTGAAATAAAACATTTAAATAGAATTGAAATTTTTCATATTTTTAAACATTTAAAAAAATAAAGTATTTATAAGTCTAATATTTGAAGTCTGTGTAATTGCCAGGGAAATAAGATGTCTCAAGCAACATTTGTACAAATTCGAGTGATATATTTAATATTATAAAGTTTTGTTCATTCTCCAGGTGCAACTGTTGTGGTTGTACAATGATTCATGGGCAGCTCTACATGATACATAGGCAAACAAAAAACAGCAAGAAAACGAATGCTCATAACTACTGGGAGATAGTTCTTTGTGCAAGAATCAGCTCTGTTCAGCTCTCTGAAGTAGAAGATCTTAAAGCAGAATGAACTGGTTTGGCTCTCTCGTCTTTACGCCCTCTTTTGGGTGAAGTCTCCCTTGCCCTGAATGGGTGCGGTCTTGCTGCTGTAACAGCTTGCTCCGCCAACTCTTAGGCATTTGTGCAAGTTGTCTTTGTTCCATGGACAGAGGACAAGACACGAGGAGAAGAATTTCCCTGTGGCCTAAATGGTGTTAATCATGAGGGAAGATGATTAGGTTTAGACTTGTGTTGTGTCGGTACCGAGCATTGGATAAATGACAGAATTACCACGTATTCTTAGTAAAGTGAAAGATTTGCCTGCTTTTGTGATAAGCAGAGCCTGGGATCAGCTGGACCTGCAGAGCAGATGTTATCTTTCAGTGAGGGACATTGCTCTCCTGCTAGTCCGACTTTGTATTAGACATGTGAAAAAGCAGTCTTGTCATTGGGGAATATACAGGATGCTGGGCGCTAGACGCTCTGGATTTGGGGCACTAGAAGTTTCAGGAGTCGTCTGGAAAGTCAGCTGCCAAGAACCTGGGCATCAGGGGTCACGGGATTTCACAGTGACTCTGAAGCCCCAGTCCCGACAGAAGATGCCATTATATGAAGACAGGGTCTTCAGTCACAGTTTTCTTGTCGCTCAGGCAGCTAAGTGTGAATTCCCGGTTTCCTTTTTGGGTAATTCTGCTAATCGGACCACAGATTACTTCTCTGCAATAACTTTTCTAGTACTAGCAAAAGGTGTTTCTCCTCACCATCTGTCTTCCTGTTCAGATAGAATCCTTTATGGCATTGGAGGATAGTGCAGTTTTAAATGAACAAATAAAAAAAGTTTTTGAGGGGATACTTTACTCTTAGGATTAGAAAATATTTTTCATCTATTTCTATTAAAACATTGTAATTTAAAGAGAGAACAATAGTTTTCTGCATACTTTGTTGTTTTAATTGAAGAAGTCTAAAATACTGCCTAGGGACAGAAAAATTGCCTCTTCATATCATCTTTCTTGTCCGATCAGTGGGTGTTCCTGGGTTAAATATATTTTTAAAAATCAGTGAATGATCTTAGCAATTATTCAGTAATTCATAGAAAAAACAAAGCAGTAAAGGTATGCAACATATTAATCTTCCTTTTCTATAGAAAGTGGATCTGACTGACATAAAAATAGCATGAATAAAAATTTATTTTTCTAAAAGAAATGTATATAAAGCACAGGAAAGACATATAGCAAAATGTTAGCAGCAGTTACTTCCAGGTAGTGGAATTATAAGTATTATTTATACCCATTTCTGTATTTAAGCATGTGTTGTTTTAAAAATTAAGATATAAGTAGATGGGTGGTTATATGTGTGTGTTTAAACACACACACACATACTTTTTTTAATCTCAAGGACTTGATAATCTAGTGAGGGAGCTATAACATGTACATAAATATCCATGGAATATGTAGAAAAATAAAGGTGTTGAAAGTTTTATAGGTGAAGTAGCACAGGTGATTAACATTACAGATGAGATGTCAGCTTTCTTCCCTTGGCATCCGGGTTTCACAAGGAAAATATTTTCTTCTCTGCTGGACAGAACACATTGCTTTCTATTTTTTCCCTTAGATATGTCAGCAGTAATTTTTAGACATGACAATCTCTGATTACTCCTTCTAATTGTTATCATACAACTGTATTGTATAGGAGTTGAGTTTCAAAAATATAATTGGAAGTCCATAATAAATAATTTCAGTTAATGAATGGATAGGAACTCATTAAGATCACCATACAACACCAAATAATAGTTTGTGATACTATAGTTTCCATTCATTTTTCAACTTGTCTTGCCATTTTAGACACTGTTTTTACATTTCTTGTTGGGGAGAAACTATTAATACATTAACTCTGGTTTGCTGTGCTCTGTGTCCTGGTACAATTTTATTTTTTCAAAGAACACAACTACTTAATTTATTCGATATACCTCTTTCAATTTAATATTGTAGTTACTATTCAAAGTATTCAGATTCCTTGAGCTATGTTTTGAGACATGAATTCCATAGTTAAATAAGTTTAGGAAACACTTTATAATTTATCTCCATTTGTAAAACCAAAATATTATTTAAATGTACTTTATTTGATAAAAAATCAGGCTAATGTAATGTGTGAAACTTTACAAAAGTTTTTGTATTTTACAGATTCTCAAACTTTGCCTTATTAAGGTGCAAGTTTTTTACTTAAAAAAATGGCGGTTTCCATTAGTGGATAGAATTGCTGAAATTTGAGGGAAAAGAATCTCCATTTGGCTTACCCATAGTAGACAGAGAAATCCTTGAAAACGGCCTGTGGATGGCAGTGTTTTGGTATTCCAGAAGATAGCTATCTCAAGTTGTTTTCCTTTCCATGATTCATGTTTATATCTTGCCTCTGAATCATATATAAAAACAACCAGCTGAGCGTATCTCGTCAGCTGGTAAGCACTTTTTAATGAACCAGACCTCACTTTTGTTTGAACATGCATCAGTGTTTATGGGTTTATTTCAGAACATCACCAGAATAAGGATCATTTTGGCCAGGAGAAAATTAAATCAGTCAGTGATAAGAACTTATGAACAAGAACAGGCACCTCTAATGGTTCTGTAGCTTATTTTATCTGTTGCTCTATTTCTCCTCTGTATAGTGTGTTGTGAAGTGTATGATTTATTCATAGAAGGCACTGTCACCACCGAAGAATTGTACTCTGAGCCACCGAAAAGTCTTGGGAAAACCCATTACAGGAAGGGAATGATAATCAAAATATCACATATTTACAGACCATTTTTTATTTTTTCCCTGGAATAATTCCTACTGATCATTAAAGTTGAACCATATGAAAATGCCAATATGCAACCATTTTCAAACTGCAGGAACGGCAACTTTATTTGTTTCAAGCTAATTTATCAGATTTCAGTCTGGCCAATTCTGATGGTTCTTAGTATTTCATTTCAGTATGAGAAATTAGTAGTAACAGAAATGTCCTCTGAGTAGCAGTCACAAATTAACGTCACCGTAAGATAAATGAGAGGTTAGAGAAGTGAAATCGAGGTTTATTTAAGGGATCTTAACAGGACATCCATGACAAAGACATCCGTCACAAAGACAAGTGGGGGTAGTTGACTAACATGGCTAGTGTAAATTGTTCTTGCTGATTTACACAGTTTTAGATTCCACAAAATATGTGGAAGTAGTTGTATGAGTTCCCTGAGGTTGCCGTAACAAAATACCACACACTTTGTGGTTTAAAACAACACAAATTTATGCCTTCACCGCTCTGGAGTCTAGAAGCCCGCAATCCAGCTGGGTTGAATCTGTTCCTTGTCTCTTCCGCTTCCAGTGGTTGCCAGCTTCCTTGACTTAAAGTCAAACTCCAATCGCTGCCTCTGCTTCACATTGTCTTCTCCTCTGTGGCTGTTTTCTCTTCTGTGTGTCTTTTATAAGGACACTTGTCATTGGATCTAGGGTCCACCAGGATAACCTAGGATGATGTCCTCATCTCAAGGTCCTTGCCTTAACCACACCTGCAAAGACTTTCTCCCAAATAAGGTAACGTTCCAAGGTTACTTTAGGGGATTGGGATATGGATATATCTTTTTTGGGGTCACCATTTAATCCACTACAGAAGTACTGGATTTCTCTTGAAGGAACTGAGGTGATTGTTAGGGAAAAGAAAGATTATGATCCAGTTTTGTTTTAGTTTGCTTCTACTGATAATTCACCACCAAGTAATCTGAGGTCTAATGAAGCTCTTTATTCACTTTCACTCCAAGAATATGTAAGAAAACTTTCAGAAGCATACTCAGACTTGGAATAAGCAAAAGACCCTTGAAAAGCACTCTCCCCTCTGCCGCGTGGTCTGCTGGTCTGTGAAGAATTGGGTTCACAGTGGGACAAGGAGCTTCCACCAGAAGGGAAATCTTTATCAAGAAATTTTTGCTAGGAAGAAAATGTTAGCTGAATAAGAGAATATTCTTAGAGATATAAGAGATTTACGTTCTGGAATGAGCTCCCTACAACTTAGCAGACTTAATGGTTCACAGAGCAGAACTATGCATTGTTCTAGAGTGTTCTCTAATAAGGCTGCCTTGTAGTTTTCCAGTTCTCTGAGAGAATGTAACCTTGCCTGAGTAACAATGATAAAGGTCTAAATCTTGCACAGTCATTCAACTTTTGAGGTTAATTGTTAAAACCTCTACATTGTGATTTTTTGGACTTGTTGACAAAGTAACCTTTTGAAGCTTTTGGTTTTATTGTAGAAAGTTGACCAGTTTTATGTCTAACTTGACATTTTAAATTCAGCATTCTTTTTCCCCATTGGATTTGTCAATCCCTTATCCTCAACTCCTATGTGGGGGATCAGAATTGGCCACTCCAAAACGTGTCTCTTTGCCTTGATTATTTTTAAGAACAAGACTCTGAAAGAAACTTTGACCTCCCCTGATAACTGCCCAAAAGAGAATTAAGATAAAAGACCTGTCCCCAGGATGGGCCTTCACCATAGATAACTCCGTATCCGTAGACTGTGAAGGTCCTTGCTAAGCCCATTCTTATCCACCAAACATTTGCTTTTCCATCTCCATGTGAATTGCCTTCCCTCCCTTTTGAAGCCCCAAACCACTACCCCCAACATCCTCCTTTGTCTTTAGCTGAAGAAAGTATTTAAGGGAACAGCCTATGCCATTTCGGTGAGTTACTCAGCTTTCCTGGGTTTCTCCCCCGTATGCATGTTACAAAGCTTTGTCTGAT
The DNA here is from genome assembly GCF_021613505.1 of Equus quagga. Classification (NCBI taxonomy): domain Eukaryota; kingdom Metazoa; phylum Chordata; class Mammalia; order Perissodactyla; family Equidae; genus Equus; species Equus quagga. Next base: position 4,815,882 of record NC_060268.1, on the reverse strand, counting down.
GTTCTCCTCTTATTCTATCTCATGTCAATTTAATTCACAGCCCAGCCAGAAGGACCTAGAGTGGGAGAGGAATTCTCCTCCTCCCCTGAATCTATCTGTCTCTCTGTAGATTCTCAAATAATAAGTAAATAAAAATTTGACATGTGATCACTATTTCTACAAAAGAATCACTTTTAACAATTTGAGAATCATGCTTTTTCACTCCCATTAAGATGAGTCTGATAGTCTAAGATTATCTGGAAACATTTGGGTATAACTTCGCCCCTTCCAGTGACTAGAGGTCTTTCCAATATTTCTCAGGAGAGGATTAGGATTTCACACATCAGTATGAATTACTTCATTCCTTCATTCAAGCAGCATTTCTTGACATTGCAGACACTGAGCTCATTAGGCATATTTTACTTTTAAGAACTAACAGGCTGATAAAGGATATGAAGAAAGCCACACACGATTATAATAATAAAATTTGATGCAGATAATTGCAAATCCCGTGAGAGAACAAAGGAGAGATTTCTAATTCAAGGTGAAGGATCCAAGGTTTACCAGAGGCGTGTGTTTGAAAGGGCCGTTAGGAATTCATCAGCTGCTGAATTCTCTTTCACCACAATTTACCACTCTAAGGCAAAGGTAATTTTGGTTCCATAAAAAGAGGTAGCTTTGACACTTTAGTCCTTTCTACCTACATCTGGTATGGCCTTTGGAACAGACCCAGGGAAGCTTGATTACTTTCAGAAACTAAGGATCTGCAAGGGTGTAGGACAAGGTTTTTAAGGGTAAGTGGAAGGACACCTAGGCAAGGCATTACCCTTTTATAATATACTTTGGCACATGGAGGCCATTCCCATACTCATGGAAAAAATTCTTAAGTGATGCTTATGATCCAGTGCATTTTAGACTGAAGTAGGTAGCTTATAAACCAAGGGACTACAAAACTAACTGTAACTACTGGAGCTTCTTGCCTTATGTATCCGCCTCCAGGACACCGCCAAAGCTTTGTAAGGTGGTATTCTTCCTTACCAGGGTAAGTAGTAAAGTCAGCTTTGTCACATTAACAGATTGTATTGGTATATTGATTGTATTGGTGACATTTGGGGAGCAACCATTTGACAAGATTCAACGGTGAAGGAACGTTGACAATTATGATTTAGCAAATTTCTTAGCAGCATGGCTTGGGCCTTGATTTAAAGATAGGATGGACTCTTTGGGTTCTAAAGTCTGATTTTTTTGAGTCAGTAGAGTGGTGAGCTTCCCTCTGGAATAAATTTTGTGAAAGCGCAAAGCAAGATATGAAACTAGACTGAACAACGTTTTGTTGTTGATGTTGTTACTGGTATAGTGATTTACTGATTAAAAGAGGACTGTTGTTCAGGCAGCGGGATTAGCGACTCAGTATGTGGTTCGCTTATAAGCCTGTGAACGCTGAGAAATTTCTGCTCCTACTAGGTAAAGATTTCATCTTTTCCTAATCATTAAAGATGTGTTTGCATTAGCATATGGAGTGAAATACAAAGGCTCTATTTTAAATGAATGAAACAATTTGTCACTGCGTGTGACAAGACCTCCCCCCTGTGATAATGAATACTTGTAGAGGAGAGAAAAACTGCAAAGAACTGAGAATTGAAGTACAAAGAAGGGAGCTGAATCTCACCATACCAAAGACGGAATTTTGGCTTTTAAGTGTAAATCTACCATTTACTAGGTCCCCTGGTGGAATAAGGGTATTGTTCATTGTGTATTAACTATGACCTTGAAAATCACAAAGGAATGCACAGTGCAAAGAAGAAAAAATCAATTAGACTTAACAACAGAAGATTTCCTTTTGTTTAAATTATCTAAAGTAAAAGGAATTATTAAGACTATGTAAAGATGAACTTTGACTTCTTTTTTAATCATCAAGTAAAAATTTCCATAAATAATTATTTGTTTTACAAAGTTGTTTCCAAATCCATATTGCACTTGAAATAAAATTCATTAAATTACATAATTTTACTGCTGAATTATTTCTTAGATTTATGGACAGGAAATGTTTACAATTATTTTCATATATAAGTAATATAAAGTGGGACTAAACATATTCTGAAGAAATCTGGTAAAAGTGAAAATAGTAAAACAATTGCCTTATTGTTGCCTAAACAGTGCAGCATCTTATAAACCAACACCGTGTAAGACTCTGAAATGTTCATTATTGTTTATAAAACAATGATCAATAGGGCTTAAACAAGGAAAGAAATCTAACACAAGAATTACGGACTAGGGGTTAATTATGAGAATAAGACCTTGCATAATTAAGGGGGATACTAGAGGACAAGGGTCTGGAAGGGGGATTTGGGAGATGAGGGAAAAGTACTGACCAGCCCTACTAAAGAAGTGACATGCGCATAAAGTCAGGAATTGCAGGGGGTTCTGAGAAGCCAGTAATGGCCAGCTACTAAATGAAATGAAAATGCAAGAGAAGTTAAGGAAAAAGGCGGGGGTAAACTGTCCAAATTGCATCGCTCTTGGTTTTAAAGGTCTCCAGCCAAACATCTGATGGAGGGGTTCCAGTTGCTGTTGATCAGTGGGCTAGCAGTGCGAAGAGCTGGATGCAGAGTATAACAAGATGAAACCCACTGTTTCTGTCTGTCATGGCATCTAATCCAAAGACCTTCAAAGAGTAATGGCAGCTGCTTCCCTTCTGCCTTCCTATTTTCAAGCAATATCTTATTTTGGTCAACTCTAAGCTAGATCATATAGGGCATGAAATTCTGGGAAACGTGGTTCCAGCTTAAGTAAACTAAGAGAGTACAAGCTGACACACAGTAAATATAAATTATAAACACTTTCAAGAAATGGTTAAGAAAAATAAGAGAGATAATTAAGTGCATAGAAATTAACCTCGTAATGACCACATTATTTCTGCTTTTGCAGTTATAAAAAGTATAAATTTTTACATGATAGAAATGTGTACGATGTTAAATGAAAATTGCAAGGACTTTTGGATTAAATTTAATAGTGTCTGAAAAAAATTCTATTATAGGAAAAAGTGAAAAAAGTTACTTTGAGGACTAAAAGAACAAGCTCATTGATGATCTGAAACATCGATATGGCAAAGAATTACAGAGTTTGTAGAAAATACTTATTCAATATGTTCTAAGTTAGCAGCAAAATTATCAGAGAAATCACTCCAAAAACCATGTTAGACAAACTGAGCCACAAGGCCATTCTGCACGGCGACTAACTGAAAGTGACATGAAGATTACATCTACGCAAATCACATCTTCTTATACGTGGAGAGGTCCTCCTGTACATGGATTCACGAGAACCTCAAGAACGGGATAACTCTCGGATGGTTTTCTTGTTATGTGAGAACAGTGGGGGAAAAAAGAGTTAAACATAAGGCATTTGGTCTTTAGCTTATACACTATAAATAATCATTTGCCACTGTTGACATTTTAGGGCTCATTGTACTAGAGCACAGTATCTATCAATGTCTGTGTTTTTCAATACACGTAATCCATAAAAGATTGAAAACTGAATAATGCTACACTTCTGGAATAATTCTTTATTTTCCTCATCCCTGTCTTTTTTGTGGATCTTTATGCAGTATTTAAAGTATGCAAGTCTTAATATTATGTAAAGTTCATTAGACATAGTTAGATGCAACTTAAATAACAGAGTATTTTAAATATAAGTTCATTTTCAAATTAAGCTATTTTTATCAAAACAATTGCCAGAAGAGTCTCATAATTCTACATAACAGTTATTATAGCTTGTAAACTAAAGGAAACCAAAACATAATGTTGCCACACTGATTATCAGTTTTTTATTCAATAAGTGCAAGAGATTCATCCTTGTCTTTGCAAAGCTAAAAGGCCATGACCATGCCCAAAGTCATCCAGGTTTTCTCCGATGTTGCCTTCTAGGAGTTTCATATCTTTGCATTTTACATTTAGATCTGTGATCCATTCCAAGGTAAATTTTGTGAAGAGTGTAAGGTCTTGTTTAGGTTAACTTTTTTCATGTGGAGTTCCAGCTGTTTTAGCACCATTTGTTGAAAAGACTATTTTTGCTCCATTGTCTTGCCTTTCCTCCTTTGTGAAAAATCAGTTGACTAAATTTACGTGGTTTATTTCTGGGTTCTCTATTCTGTTCCAATGATCTGTTTATCTATCCTACTTTTTATTGGATTGCTTTTCTTTTTATTATTGATTTATAAGAACTCTTCATTTATTCATGAATCAAGTCTTTAATCAGATATATCTCACAAATATGTTCTCCCAATGTGTATCTTTTCTTTTTCTTATTTTATGTTTTAATTAGCTCAAGTTTAATTTTGATAAATTCTAACATTAATTTTATTTTATATTTAGTGAACGTTGTAAATGTTGTAGTGAATGTTAGTGAATTTTATAGTGAATGTGGTGATTAATGTCTAAATTCATTTTACTGTAGCCAGAAGCCACACACTATGAGATTTCAATTTTCAAAGTTGTTTAGAATTACTACGGTCTAGTACATGGTCTTCCTTGATTAACAAGCCATAAACACTTGAAAAAAATGTGTATTCTTATTTGAAGTGTTCTATAAATGTCTATGAGGCCAAGGTTAGTACGGTTCAAAATTTCTATATTTTTATTGGTTTTATTTCCTTTCTATTCTACCAGTTACTGAACAGGAGTGTTCAGATGGCCGGTTCCGAATGCGGACTTGTCATTTCTCTCTTTAGTTCTGTTGGTGCTTTTTGGTGTGTTTAAAACTTTGCTTTGGAGGTACGCACATTGATGATTGCTGTGTCTTCTGTCTGTCTCCTTTTTTCACCTTTATCTCTATGAAGTGCTTTTCCCTATTTCAGGTTATTTTCCCTTTTCCAAAATCCTCTTTGTTTTTCTTAAAATAGGCACTCAGCTTCCTTATTCTTACTGCTTGCATTGTATACCTGTGATTCCTCAGGTTACTGGCAACCTAAGACTTTATCCTCAAAGTGCAAATCTTGTAGGCACCATGTAATGTCTGGCTCTTTTTGAAAAAATGCCCAGTGTGAAAATCCCACCCATGTAGTTGGACTGTGTAGACAACTTCTGTTCAATTTCAGTGTTGATGTGATGTGGCTGAGTTTAGGTCTACCATTTTATTATGTGTTTACTATTTATTTTCCCTGATTTGTGTTCCTCCATTTCTCTTTTTATGCTTTACTTTAGGGAAGTGGAATGTCTCTTTAGAATTCTGTTTTAGTCTTTGTATTTTATTTTGTGTTTTTAGAGTTTCCTCTAGAGCTGCAGTGTACAATGCAGTAGCCACGAACCCAAACGTGCCGATTTAAATTTCAAACTTAATTAAGTTTAATATAACAATCAGTCTCTCAGTCTCACTAGAGATGGAAATAACATAATCAGATCTGCATTTTAGAACAAGCTCACATCAAGACTGTGCAGAAGATGGATGCAAGAGCAGGTGCACAGAAAGGACCAGAAAATGAAGGCAGGGACCTCAGTCATGGGGCTTTATTACTGTTATTATATAATCTGATGTAATGAGATGCTGAACCAGAGAAACGACAATGAGATTATAACAGGGATTTTAGAGATATTTGAGGAATAGGAGCAATGGGATTTACTGGAAGGTGTAAGTAGAAAGCTCATAAAAGTAATGGAAGAAGTCAAAGATGATATGAGGAATTCGGCTGACTGCTCTGAGGTTAATGTTTTGACAAACATCAGGGAAACAGGAGGAGAAGATAACTTTAAAGTGGGGAGAAGGAAAATGAGGTCAATTTTGAACTTAAAATTGTGTTCCTATGATATTTGGATGTGGCCAATCAGAAACATCAAAAGCAATGTATTTTAATTTTATGCAGCTATTAAAATAATTCAAAAATCTCCAAAATTATAATTCTTAGCACAGAAATATCCAAGATAGAAGTGAATTGACAATCTAAAGGAATATAAGAATAATGAAATGTTATCGCTGATATGTCCTCTGGTCATTCTTTTCTTTTGGAGATAAATACTTCCAAGCTGCCTAAGGCTGACGCCGCTATTTTTTTCCTTAAACTTGGAGTCTTGTTTTCTGTCTCAGGCAGCCCTTCTGCTCACCCCACTCCCTGGTGCATTCAGTGAACAGGGCTCTCAAGTTAACCTGTCAAATTCAATTAACTGCTGCAAGCTGTCCATGGTGACTCTTGCTGTAATTAATTGAGAAAACCAGCATAAAGGCACCCTTCAGAGGACTTTGTAATTGAGTGTGAAGTCTCATGAGATCTCTTGCTCAATTCCAAGTTCATGGAGCTTTGAGGTGGGGATGTGGGTTGTGCTGTGGAAACCATTTATGAACTTGTTATAGGCTGTGTCCAAAAATCCAAACATGACCAGATTTGTACTCAAGAGACATGGTTTGAGAACAGTGGTAGTTTTCTGTGTAGATAGGTAGTTTCAACTTCTTTCTCTCCTCATTTATCCCAATAGATATTTCAGAATTTTCCTTCCTCTTTACTCTCAACTGTCCATAAAAGAGCATTATTTCCACCTTCTGAAATATAATGACCAGTGAATTGAACATAGTTTTAGTCTAGATAATAATGACATAAAGATTTAATAAAAATAATAATTTTTCAAAGCTGACATTTGTAAATTACTTTCCTCTGTGCCCACAATATTAGATATCTTACATTTTCATAGCGCTCAGGTCCATTAACACAAGCTCTCTAAACAGGGCATATTTGAATATGCAGAAGTCGGCTACAACATCATTAATTTAGGATTCCATGCAATTTTCAAATCAATTATTCAGCAATCTGATTTTCGTCCCTCTAGCAGAATTGCCTAGCCTTCCCTCCTGGGTGCCAGAATAACAACTCGGAGGTAACTGAGTAGAGTTTAAATTAATCTCCACTAGATGGTAGCCTTGTCAGAGATCATTGAGCCATACAGACAATTCCATGAGTTGTTGCGATGAGACAAAAAGATAATATATATGTCATAATTACCACAAATCCAGGCGCAGAACAAGCACTCAGTAAATACCAGTCACTAATTTTGTTTTTAAACTAACATTTATTAAATATTTACTGTGTATTGGTCATGGTATCAGATAATCTAAAAACTGGTTAAATAATCAGCTATTTAAAATTGTTCAATTTTGTATGTTTACTGAACTTCGATTATTTATGTGTTTTAGTGAATTATATAGGAGCACATTTAATTTTATATGTTTTAGTAAAACTATTTTTAACAATTATTTGATATTTAATTATAAGTAGAGACCCTATTAATGCATATTAAATATTGTGTTTAAAATATACATTTTTTATTTTTTTACTTTAACCATTTCCCACCATTTCCTGATTATCACATCTCAACATAAAGCTTTTTTCCATAGTTGCTGAAAACATCCATTTCACACTCTCGTGATATCAACGATCATATTCTCCTGAATTGTACTGTTTCATGCAAAGCGTATCAAAAACAAAACCAAAGCACAAACTCATAGAATAAGAACTTCTGACCAAACTTTGTAGAGGATACAAAAATGGATGATCTTCTCCTTAAATATCTAAATAAAATTTTAAATGTTTCCCTTGCATTTTGATAATCTGACTTTAAAAATTCAAAATGTATAAATGTAGATGAACACCTATAGAAACATTGAAAATTCATGGTATCAATTAAGATGAACATAAGATAAATAAAAATGGAATCCAAAGTATTCTGATTCTAATATTTTGACATTAATACTTTATGTTTTTAATTAAAATTATGTCTGTATCTTGTAAAAATATCAAACACCAAATATTTTACACAATAAAATAAAAAAATGCCGACATACCATTCTTTGTTTCCCATACTAATGTATACCCCAGAGGTAGCCACTCTTCAGTTCTTGTTCTCTCTCTGTTTTCCCTCTCTTTCTCTTTCTTTTTCTTTTTTTTTTTTCTGAGGAAGATTAGCCCTGAGCTAACTACTGCCGATCTTCCTCCTTTTGCTGAAGAAGACTGGCCCTGAGCTAACATCCGTGCCCATCTTCCTCTACTTTATACGTGGGATGCCTGCCACAGCATGGCTTTTGCCAAGCGATGCCATGTCTGCACCCGGGATCTGAACTGGCAAACCCCAGGCCACCACCGAGAAGCAGAGCATGCGAACTTAACCACTCTGCTACTAGGCCGGCCCCTCTCTTTCCTATTTTTCGATCTCTCTCTCACACACTCACACACAAGTACACAGGTAAGCATATGTATCTTGGAAATCTTTTGATGTGGCTACACCTCATTCTTTCAACAACATCATAATACATATGTGCTACAATTTATTTTTTATATTTCCTTACAACAGACATAGGCATTGTTTCTAGTTTTTGACTACAGAACATAAATATTTAATATGTGCATGTGTATATAAGTGGGTATGGATATATGTATATATTTGTGCACACATTCAAGTATTTGTGAAAGAGTACTTTTTTCGAAGTAGATTTTGCTAGTGCATTTTGCTTAATTCTTTGGAGAGCTATTTGTTCTTTTTTTATTCATTGGCACGGGCTCTTTATATATTGTGGATATGCATTATTTTTATAATTGCCCATTGCAAATTTTTATTCCAGTTCTCCACTAGCTTTTTTAATTCCTTCCTAGGTCCTTTCTTAAATAAAGATGTTCTACATTTTAGGCTATAAAATCTCATAACTTAAAAAATATACATACGTTTAGCGTCTTTTTTAGGAACACTTTCCACTTCCAAAAATTAAAAAATAAAACAAAACCTCTTTTTTCTTCTACATATTTATGCTCCATTATGTGTACACCTTGAATCCATCTGAAACTTACTGTTATGCAAAGTTCCGAATACAGATTTCGCTTTTGGTTTTTTCCTGATGCATGATCAGATGTCCAAACTCAACTTATTATTAGATATTCCATCTTTCTCCTGCTAAACTTAAAAGCCAAATTTACCTAAAATTAAATTCATTTATATACCTATGCATGCCTTTCTGACTTAAATTCTCTTCCATTTTTATGCCTTTATTCTTGAACCAATCTATACTGCTCTTTTTAATGTTTGTCTAAAAAGTTTAAAAGTCGCTATTTTACAGACTAGTTTTTTGGATAAAACTGAAATCAGGTGATCAATTTTCTTAGAGTTACTAATCCCTATGATAGCATAACAATTAAAATACTACATATTAGAATCTAATATTTAGGTATAAAGTCAATGATCACAGGAAAATTTATAGCCTTAAACACTAATCACTAAACAGATTTATAATACATTAACTCTCTAGATGAAAAAAGTAGAATAAAAACAAAATAAATAAAAGAAAATATACTGAAATAAATTATAAAGCTAAAATCAGAGATTAATGAAGGAGAGAAGAGAAAAAGAGTAGACCAAATCAATCAACATCATTTTTAAAAAATCTATAAATTAAACAAATGTTCAGCTAAGTTAATCAATAAAGGAGATAAAGCATAAGTATACAAAATGTATAATGTTTGCTGCAGTTTTTCAGTAGAAAAGAAATCTCATCTGTGCCTTATTTGCAAAGTTTTTTTTAATCAAGAAGAATTGTTGGCTTTTGCAGAATGATTTTTCTGTTCACTGTGGGAATTACACTGATAGGTTTACATGATGATGAATTATTCTTATATTCAAAGAATTAGTACCACTTTGTCCTGATAGATTATTTTTGTTATTCTGCTTGATTTTGTCAGAAAATATTTTATTTACATGTTTTTACTTTAAATTTATAAGTGAAAACGTTTACAAATTTTCTGCATACTTTTCCAATTTGGGTATAAAAGTGAAACCATTCTTTGAAAACCAGTTGGTTCTTTCCCACTTTGTCTATATGTGAAATATTTTGTAAAAATTATAAATTAACTGCTCCTTGAAAATATGGTAAAAAATACCAATAAGAAGTCTTCCTGCTATCCTTTATGAAATCTTTGACTACAAGTTTAATTTCTTTACTGGTTGTGTTTTAAGTTTGCTATAACTTCAAGAGTCAAATTTGGTAATATGCATTTTCCTAGCAAACTATCAATTACATTTAGTTTTTTAAATTTATTTGCATAAAATTTGTTCTGATTATTATTTTACATATATTTCAATTTCTGTTGCATCACACTTTTGTTCTCTTTTTCATTGCTAATTTTATTTATCTGTGCTCTCTTCTATTTATTACCTATCATTGCTAGACATTTTTGTAACTTATTACTTTTCAAAGAGCATGTATCAAAAATGAAGCTCTTTGGTTTTGCATCCGTTTTATTAATATAAGCTTTTATCAACATTATTTGCTTATTTGAATTTTCTGTGTATTTTCAAAATTCTTTTGTGATATATTTGTTACAGTATATTTAGCTATAATTCCCATGAATTTGACGAGGTTTTTCCCTAAATATTAGTTTAATTGATATTAATGTTCCTATACTTGCTAAATTTTGATTTATATTTTCCTGACATTGTTTCTTTTCGGGCTTTCTGGCCTATTTTTCTTTATAAGACAGTCTCCCACAAGTAAATGTTAACAACTTTGTCAATTAAAGTACAATCAATAGAGTTAGTAAGGTAGAAGATGATTAGTCAAAATTGAGTGATAACTGGGGAGGGGGTAACGTTGCTGTCTTGTGGGGCAACCTGAGATATTTTTGAGATACTTTAAAAAGTTAATGCAGGGCTGGCCCCAATGACCTAGTGGTTAAAGTTCTGCGCACCCCACTTGGGCAGCCCACGTTCAGTTCCTGGGCATGGAACTACCACTCATCTGTCAGTGCCCACGCTGTGGTGGCTGCTCACATAAAAAAAGAACAAGAGGAAGATTGGCAACAGATGTTAGCGTGGCCCAATCTCCCTCAGCAAAAGAAAAAAAAGATTGGTGCACGCAAAACTGTATTTAGATTTCAACCTTAACTTAAAAAATAAAGACTTCAACAACAAAAAAGAATGCAAAGTCTTAGATGTTCCTGAGATTCCTTCTACACTCACAGTTTTCTATGACTCTTTAAATTTTAGTAATTACAGAGTTGAAAGGGCTACGGAGTCATAAGTTACCAGGCTGCCATCTTACCATTCTCCTAATTTTTATGCAAAGTGTTAATTAAGTCAGAAAGCAGACCATTGTGAAACAAATCCAGTGGGAAAAACAAATCTGATAAGTATCACTATTTCAAAAGAACAATACAGGTAGAAAATGCAAAATTTGAAAGAAAAAATGTGATTGAACTAAGCGTCTTATTCATTGCCCACATGTTTACATACAGGCTCTGTAAATAGTGGACTAATGTGGTGCTTAATAACATTCACCAAACAAAGAATTTAAGCATATATCATAGAAATACGTGACCAAATATTCCAGATTCAGAAAGAAAGGAGAGATGAGTTTCATCTGCAGAAGAAAATATTTATTAAATTATATAAAATATCCTCACTTTGAACATTTTAAGTTGTTAGAATGAATTACAGGAAGAATTCATAGTAGAAAATTTGAGAAAAATATAAATTATAGTTTAATGTGAAACATCAGTGCTTGCAAATATCTGCAGGATATAATTCAAAATGCAATGAATATAGAAATATTCTTTTTTTTAAACCTTATGAAAGAATTTTAAATACTCAATATAAGCCCTTTTGTAAGGATGAATAAAATATGAGCATTTTATGACAATGCATGTGGAACCTCTTCTTTTTATGCTACTGAAAATCAAGAATCTCCCTGTACAATAGGTTTTAGGTGATAGACATAGATTTTCTACCTTTGAATTCCTGTGATATGTGCATCTATTTCACGAGATTTTTTTCATAGCAGTGTTTCCTGTGAGACCCATAGAGAAGCAGCACAGTTGGTTGACTGGGATTATGAGTATCTGCAGCCAAGATAGTAGATGAAATGATCCCAGACTTGAATAAACCACTTTAGTCTTCAGTTAAGAAAAGGAGAATTTAAGGGTGAACTCTGCAGCATTATAATTCACAGGATGCTCAGATGTCTTTCTGATTTGTTTTCACCATGGTGCTGAACGTTATAGTAACATTGTTGTTGAATGTGTTTCCATTACATGTAGGGTCATTGTATTTAAACAAGTGGATCAGTCATTCATACATTGTCTTTGCGTCAATCTTATTTATTAGCTTAGTCAACAGTCTGCTATCCATTGTTCCAAGCTCAATGCTAGGTGTGTGATCGTTCTTAACATTCCATTTCTCTATCTCAATAATGCATGTGCTCTCCAATTTTATCACGTTCTGTACTTTGTCTTGTTTCTCATCAGGTGCTTTGCTGGAGAATTGAAGAAGGCTTGGATAAAGTGTTCAGGCGTCAGATCAAGGAGAGAATGGAAGCCATATTTTTGTTAAAATGTAAACATGATTAGATGGCAGTGTGTTTGGAACTTTCAATCAATTACTTTAATGTTTCAGTGTCAAAATTAAATGAGGTTGCAGCTGTGAGTTAACAAAATTCCATTTGTTTGATCTAAATCAAGTATTTTCTTTGGCTTTCAATTAATAATTCCGTCAGAAATAACCTCGATTGTCTCATAATTACTTTTCTGTAATCATTCTTTATATGGTCTTTATTTTTTACATCAATAATACTATAATTGGTGGTAAGCTAGTGTGATGATTTCCCTAACTATACCTCAGAAAATACAAAGAATATTAGGAAATTGACTATTTTTTTGAAGTACAAAATAATTTCATTGATATATTCATAGTAAAAGAGCCAGTCAGTGAAAATACATTGTTCATGGCCAAGTGTTAGTATTAAATAGTGAAAGAGAGAATTAAAATACATGCGATACTTCTGCAATGCTTCCTACATTAAAGCATAAAATGGAAATGAAAATCATTGCTATAGGTCTCCTGCTTCAACTTCCAGGTAGCTTTTCATATAACTTTGGACTGCATTGTTTAATCAGCTATATAAAAGTCCAGTGCAAAGCCTTTATTTATTTATATTATTTACTTGAATTCTACCCTATGACATAGTGATCAGCAGCTTGGATTTTAAAGAAACTGAAACCGTTTTAGAAACAGTAATCATAAGATAGATACTTGTTGGGTGAAGAGGAACATTTAGACCTCCCGATGTTGGAGAGTGTAAACTGCTCACAGCATTTTCCCTTTCACGTATGCTTTCGCCAGCTTGACATTTTGTACAAAAACAGAATTGTTCTGGACAAGGTCAATTGTGTCTGCATTAAGAAAAAAGGAACATTTTAAAATGAGACGAGATCAACATAAAATACCGTAATAAGGATTATAAAATAGAAGGGAAAGTAAGGTTTGAAATCAGCTTGACTTACAAAGCACTCACAACGCATACTTATGAAGCCAGAATGATTGTAATTATTTGGAAGGAAAGAATAACCTCTATTTCTGGAGGTGAAAATCATTATGTACTTACGTATTACTTTAGTTTGACCTCTAAGAATCTCCTTTTACATAGCTGGCTTTGGGAATTCACTCAGGTTCGTGTAGTCTTCATTCACAATTATACTTAAACTTAAGGTAATTAGAGCTCCAGGGTCAATTCAGGGTCAGATGAAGATCATGCTAATGAAAACGATTGCTGCAGCAAAGCTCAGTTCATAAGCTGTTTATTCTCTTCTGAATCAGGAGTCACTCTGAGTTCCAGTCAGCAAAATTTGGGCTCTGTAAGGACAGAACTTCCCCTTGTATCTTACTACACGTTCCAAACTTTGCCTGAAAACGAGCCAAGCGATTTTCTTAGAAGGCAATTTCTATTTGCAAGAAGGCGATATGAATTCGAACTTCAGTCTTTGATTGATTATGTCCACTTTGCTTAGAAGAAATCTTTTTAGAGGCTGTGTTTCCATATGTACTGGCATAGTATAATATATTGATTATATTGACTATTATTTGTAAATTAATCATCATTTATGTCATCACATAGTCACAGTTAGAAAAGAAAATGAAAGCAGAAGAACTGAAATAATTAGTTCAACAGTCTCAAAGTTTTATTTATTCAAACTCAGATCCTAATCCAAGCCAAGCGTATGATTATTCTTCATGGTAAATGGAATGACCAGCACTTCATCTCTATGATTCCTGCTCTACAAAATCCAACAGCCATTGAACACAGATATGTGACAATGCCAATTTTTTTTGAAGAAGAAGAAGATTAGCCCTGAGCTAACATCTGTGCCGATCTTCCTCTACTTTCTATGTGGGATGCCTACCACAGCATGACGTGCCAAGTGGTGCCATGTCCACACCCGGCATCCAAACCAGCAAACCTTGGGCAGCCAAAGCAGAACATGCACACTTATCTGCTGCACCACTGGGCCGGCCCCCCAAAAATATTTTTGCATTGATTATTTAGTTCAACCACTTTGTTTTGTAGAGGAAGTGTGACAACCTAAAGGCCTAATTTTCCTATTGTCAGGCAAGTCCTCCAGCTGGGGAAATGTGATTAGAACCTACTGCTCTTCATTCCAGGTTAGCATGCATTCCTCTACATCGCATTGTAGCTTGCTACTATTTTAAGTTCTTAGTTCTTTTTTGTAGATGATTTAACACGTGGATTTTTCTGGAGTAATGCAAAGAGGTAATTCTTTAAAAAAAGAAATAAAAGATAAGAAAAAAAGTGAATTCCTAGTCTTTGGGCTACGTAAGTCTATGCCAGACAACTGATAGTAGAAAACGTTCGTGGGGGCAATGCTGCTGGTGACAGAGCACTTGGCTGAAGGACCACTTGGTTGTGTGCTGTGATTTCACATGAGAGTTAAAAAACGTAGTTTGAAAATAATACATGAACTACAAAAATATGCATTGAGTATAATACACCCAAGTTTTACATTTTGTTATGCATATACAAACCCTCTCACTCACATTCCTAGACACTTCAAAAGCAAAATGGCAAATAAATGTATAGAAGTTCCCTCTGTGCTGGAAAATTTAAAAATATATATTGACCATATATTCAAAAGCTGGCCCAGTAACAGCGTTATTCAATTTTCTTTTCAAATTAGAAGCATGGCAGCACCAATAAAGAACTAAAACACAAGCAAGCCAGCAGCTGTCATTTTCCCACTAGTTCTGTGATATCCCAGAAATACTTCTCCACATCTTGCTGGGATGTTTTTCTGTATTTTCATACGATTGTTATTTGTAGCTAAAATAAGGGAGCAACAGGGGAGACAATACTACTCTATTACCCATCAAATATGCATTGCCATACTAGTCACATCAGACTAGAAAGAGATGTGAAAATAGAAAGTGGGAGGCAAATTATCTAGAAGAATTCCTAACATATGAATATATTTCTTTGTGAATATACAAAAGGAGGAATTGCAGACAAAAAGTGCAATGAAATCTGAAACCTTCCATGGCTCAGGGATAAAAAAGCTAATATCAATAAATTGTTGGTTTTTTTCTTATTATTTTCTTTGGAAAAGATCGATATCTCTACCGTGGTCTGAATGTTTATGTCCCCCCAAATGCCTATGTTAACCTCTTGCCCAATGTGATGACCTTTGGAAGGTTGGCCTTTGGGAGGTGATTAAGACATCTGCACAGAGCCCTCATAAATGAGGTTAGTGCCCTTATAAAAGAGGCTCCAGAAAGATCCCTAGCCACTTCCGACTCATGAGAATATATGGAGAAGTCTACAACCTGGAAGGGGGACATCTCCTGCCAATGTTGACATCCTAACTGCAGACTTCCAGGACTGTGAGAAATAAATGTCTTTTGCTTATAAGCCACCCAGTCTGTGCTATTTTTTTGTAGCAACCTGAACAGACTAAGACAGTCTCTTTAAAGTAGCAACTTCCCACAGGGAAACAGTGTCAACCCTGTTTAGTTAAATGCCAGTATTCTTCAGGCCCTAGATGTGGAAAATTTTATTTTTCCTATCTATCAAGTCCATCGGGTTCACAGCTCATGGTTTCCCAGGGTTTGTGTTACTTCGTTATACTGAACATTTTCAACAGCCTAGCTACGAAGTGCTCAATCATTGCTTGAAACTTGCTGAAGGTAGAAAGGATGGTTATTCTTCTATTCTATTCCCCTTGGATATCTGTGATCCTTGGAGGATCTATCCATATTCACAGATAGATTATTTGCCTTGGGATTCGAAGATATCAAAGATATCTGAACTGAGATATCTGAAAGGTTATCTGTGATGTCTACAGTCAAGCCTTTTTGGAAAGATAATTCTTTAAAATAACATGGCATCTGTTGGAAATGAAAAAGTGCAACACTTTATGAATCAAATGAGATAGAGCAGTTGCATACATTAGCTCGAAAAAAACGCAGCCACGCACACAGCTACAGCTGGAGGTGAGCGGAGTGATCTGAGGCAAATCCACGAAGCGTCACATCGTAATGTGCCGGATCTCTGGGCTGCATATTTGTTCTTCCTCTTTTCAGCATCATCTCTCTCAGCCACTTTTCCTCTTTTTATCCTTTCCCATTCTCTGGAACAATTCCCTTCATGCACTGGCTATAAGCTCTTTATCTGTTTCTTCAGAGTTTCACGTTGTGCCTGGTACATGGTCATAAATATTTGCACAATGAATACAAGTATCTAGATGAAAATGGATCTAGTGGGCAGAAATGAGTAAAATATAATAAGACCTTCAACGAATGTCTGGATATAAGACTATTTCAAATGGATATTTTTGATAAGTAACTTTTCTGGATACCAGCAGTACTAAGTTACAACGAAAGAGTCTCCATCCATAATCTCTACATAAAATGTAAAATAGTAGAACAATAGACCCTGAAAGAAGAAAAATAAGATTTTGCTAAAATATAAACATAAAATTAATGAAGAGACAAATTGTGTTTGTGAATGAGAAGGCCTGGAAGTCAAAAGATATCAGTTCTTCCGATATTTATTTACTTAATTTAATTTCAATAATACTCTCAAAATGTCATTTTTTTCTTATTCAAAACTCAGGTGGTTCTAAAATTGTTCTTAGATAAGAAAGAGGAAAAAATAGCTACAAATAGTCTGAAATAGAAGAGTAAAAATGAAATTTCCCTACCTGATATTAAAACAGATTTAACCACGACCATAGTTAAAAGAGAGTTGAACTGGCATAAGAATAAACAGCAGATTAGAACAAACGAAAAAGGTAGGAAGAAACAGCATTATTATCAGCATTTGGTGTTAGAGTGAATCATACTTCTAAGAATTTGGAAATTAGCTTACTCTCAGAGAGGTGAATTGTGAAATCAGCACGTAACCGTGCAAATAAAATCACCATAAAGAAGCCATACAAATGTGTACGTTTTAAAGCATCAGTAACCTAAGGACAAAGAAACAGACAGTTCTTCAGATTAACTCAGGAAGCCTTATCTTGCCTCAGGCATTTCCCATTGTTATTCTGAGCCATGTGCCCACCTGCCTTACAGAAATAGGATGTTCTGATCCTGGAGACACGAGTGTGTGGTCACCATGACAGTGACACCTCTCACTGTAAATACAGTCATTGACGTCTGGCCTTGTGTATCAGTCTTGTGTGAGTTTGGTTTAAATATATCATTCCTAAGAGAAAAATCTATTTTTGACATGTTGACAAATTAGGGTTTTGACTATGTCGGGCGGAAAGCCAGACCCTGAGATACAGGAAATTCATCGTGCAACTGCCTGAGTACAGTCTTTGGAGGCAGCCTGATGGCTTCTCTTGATGTCTAACTTGACTGCTGCGTGCACATGACTTTCTCTTGTGATTTCTCTTTTGATATTTAATCAAATTAATAAATATCATAATTGGCGAAATTTTGCCTTATTCAAGAAAATATATTGACAAATTAGAGTATTTAGAATAAATTAATGCTATAGGTCCCCCCTTATCTGTGGGGTGTACCTTCCAAGACCCCCAGTGGATGCCTGAAACTGTGGATGGCATCGAACCCTAGATAGACTGCTTTTCTGTACATTCATACCTATGATAAAGTTTAATTTGTAAATTAGGCAGAGTAAGATGTTAACAACAACTACTAATAAAATAGAACAATTTTAACAATATGCTATAATAAAAGTTACCATAAATCTTAGTAACTTCAGCATGCTATTTTTTTTTTTTCATTACTAAGTCAAGAGCTTTCACCTTTTCACTTAAAGGAAGCACTTTGTGGCTTCTCTTCGGCATCTCTGAATTGCCAGCATCCCTACTCTTGCACTTCGGGGCCATTATTAAGTAAAATAAAGGAGACTTGAATGCAAGCGCTGCAATACCGCAACAGTCGATCTAATAATGGAGTGACTACTAAGTGACTAAGGGGCAGGGAGCTTGTACAGTGTGGATACACTAGGAACAGGGGATGATTCATGTCCTGGGAGGGACAGAGTGGGACGGCAGGAGCTTTCATCACACTACAGAACAGCGCAAAATTTAAAACTTATGAATTATTTCTGGAATTTTCCATTTAGCATTTTCAGACGACGGTTGACCGCAAGTCACTGAAACCATGGAAAGTGAAATGGCAGACAAGGGCAGGCTACTGTATAGGCTCTTTCCTCCCACATTCATAAAAATTAATTAGAGCAGTCCTTCAAGTAGATTCAAAAATTAAAGAGCAATTCTAAACATGTAAATCTGTACTGCTTATATTGCAGTGGTATTGGGGCCTCGGAAATTATTTCCAAGCTACTTTCAGAAGAGGGCTGAGGATAAATCTAATCCCTTTCTCTCTCTCTTTTTAGTGGTGGCGGTGGTGGTAGGGAACCAGGGAGATAAGAAACTAGTCCTCTCAGGTGGAACACACACACACACAAACACACACACACACACACACACTGCAGTGTGGATTCTTTTGGGAGCAACTGGGGGCTAATTCCCAGCGTCTAGGTTCCTGAGTGTGCTCTACAAAGTAATTCATTTTCATAATGACCTCTCATTCTTACTCTGTGGGTTTGCTTTTCCTTCCTTCTCTTCTGATGTTTCATTATAGGAAGTGGCACGTTGTCATAGATAAATGTCAGCCATGATTTTAAGGAAGAGAAATGATTTTTAAATATTTGTAATCTTAACATACAGTATTATAATTCCTCGGAGACTCTTTTGCAAGTGCTGGAGTTACGGTGTTTGCCGAGGGCACGCCTGTGGGGAGTGCGAAAGAAGGAAGCAGATTTGACTTTAGGCAAATGGTT
Organism: Equus quagga; assembly: GCF_021613505.1. Classification (NCBI taxonomy): domain Eukaryota; kingdom Metazoa; phylum Chordata; class Mammalia; order Perissodactyla; family Equidae; genus Equus; species Equus quagga. Next base: position 4,796,787 of record NC_060268.1, on the reverse strand, counting down.
AGCTTTTATGCCCCATGAAACATTTTCATGGTTAAAACAAGCTCTCTCATATCTAGCGTGATATCCGCGCCTCTGTGGGGGCTCCAGGGTGCAGGAAGAATGTGGAGCCTGCAGGAGACATTCCTGTCGGAGCACAACATGCGGATTCCTCATTCCTTGGGGACTTCAGGGTCTCCCAAAAGATGAAATATTGTACTTATTTAAGAATTTAGATGTCTTTATTGTATTCTTTTGTATTGGATCCTTTTGAATCTACATGCTACCACCTAAGTCTGTGAGCTTGTGCAAATTAGTTAATGTTTCTTTCACGTGTTTCTCATCTGTAAAATGATGGTAACATTCCATTGGGTTGTAATGACAGTTGAGTGTGATGATGTATTATGATGTCTAATGTAGATGGTAACCACCTGCTAAATAGTAGATGCCATTATCCTTATTACTAGCATTGTTATTATCATCATTACTATCTGTTTATGAAGGAACAGTGGGAGGTTTGAAGATGGTGGCTGAGGCCTCCCATACAGTAGCTTATGATCACTGGGGCCCTGATGTAACAAGGAGCACACACAGGTTGTGGTGACATATAGTTAAGCACAGACTAAGTGATGAACTAACCAGCCTCAAGTTTCCTAATGGTAACATTTTAAGTAAAATCATTTCCAACTGTAGGATTCCTCTAGAAGAAGGCACCATTTTGTGTCCAAAGGGCTCTTTCAGTTTGGATTAGACTTAAGGGTGGATTTTACTACTGGGCAATATATAAGATCTTTCAATATGCTTAATGTTTCTAAGTAAAGATCCAGTCTGTGAGTAATTATAAAATTATATTAGCCCTTTTGGATGGATATAGGTTTTTTCTGCTTATAAAATCAATACAGATTTCTTGTAAACAGTTTTGAAAACACCCAATAATTTCTGTTAAAAAGAATAAGAAAGGCAATAAAATGTAATCCCAGCTCTATGTTCCAGATATAATCATTGTTAATATATGATATGCTTTCTTCCAAAATTTTTCGTTAGACGCATATCACAAAAGTTTATACAATTGCAGCCATAAATATAAATATTAGTGTCTACTTTATAATATATTGTTAAAATTTACTGAAGTGCACAGAGATATGTTCTGGATAGAGATGGATATAAAATAAAACTCATATAATATTATACTCATGTATATTCCTTGGCAGTGATGAAATTGTAAACATACAATACATAGTTCTAAGGGATAGAAGTGAGTAGTAGAAAATATGTTTACACTGAGTTGGAGCAGATGTGTCGGTCAGGGGCTAATCAGAAAAAGAGAATTCACACCGGATAATTCCAAAGATGGAGAGCAAGTTACAAGGTGAAGGAATTCCAGAAAGGGCAAATAGAGGACCGTGATCCAGCCCAGAGGTGAGTCCTGGACCGGGCCAACTGCTGCCCCAGGACTGCAGGGAAAACGGGTCAGCAAAGCCTAGAAACTGGGATTGCCAGCGAACCAGCTGTTGCGAGCCATGTACAACAATGAAAAATATTGTTTATTTGATATTTAGTTCTATTTAACATTTAATTAATAGTTATATCTTTGAGCCTGTAATATGTGTCAGTCTATTCCAAGAATTCAACGTGTTTTGACTTATTTTATTCTCAAAACAACACAAAGATAAAGCTAAATTTGTCATCTCCATTTTAAAGCTAAGAAAACCGAGTGACAGAGTTTTACTTGCTCAAGTTTACACAGACCTTAAGTGGCAGAGCTGGGATTCGAGTCTAAGCTATTGTGTTTAATGCATTGATTACTGACCTCATTACAATGAAGTTATGGGCATTTACCCAACTGCAGTTAATTTCGCATTTGTTTTTAAGCAAGACATTTAGTAAAATTTAAACTGTTACCTATTTGATTGTACGAACAACTCGTAAATCACCATTTTAAAACCTGTATAAATTCACAAAGATAATCTAATACCCTTTGGTTGCTTTATTCTGAACAGTTTCTATAAGGCACAGAGTTACCAGTGCAGAGCCTGCTTCCATGTGTACTTGGCCCAGAATGTAGGACAAGTCTGGGGGCCAAGCTGCTTAGAGGGCATTTCTGGAAATTCTTCCTCGGTGAGCTGTCCTAGTGCACGGTGGAGCTGTGACCTGAAAAAGAAGAGTAAGTGTGGTTACCAAGCCTGGATAAACTTTCCCCTGGGTGAGGGACACAAAGCTGGGCCTTCTTTCCCAGCGGACCTTGAAACCAGTGAACTAGATAAGAAGGGAAAAGCCGCTACTCACCCCCTCCCCACCCCGTGCCCACATCCAGCACTTCATCTCTAAAGGAAGGTAATTGTAGTAGTTCTTAAAAGCCTTTCCAGTTAGGAAAATGTATGCAACTAAGTTGCTATGAATAGTCTCTGACTGAATTTCTAACTTTCCTAGTCAGAGACTTCAAAGACAATCCCTTTGCACTTGAAGATTATTGCATTCAATAAAATACTTACCATGAATTCTGAAGATGTTCCCAGCATACCATTCACTTATTTTCAGATTTTTCTCTTGACTTGAATAGAAAATACTTCACTTCTGACTCATGATCCTTTGTCTCTTGCTAGCAGAAAAAAAAAAGAAAGAAAAGTTAATGGGAATGAAGGAAGAGAGTGATAGAGACGTGAGGCCTTACAGAACAAAGCTAAACGCTAACTATGACAGAGCAAGATTGATCCGGATTCCATTTCCCATCCAGGTTAGGAGTTTCATTTACTCAAAATGTTTTTGAAGCAATCAGATATTTAGACTGCCCAAATAAAGGAAATGTACATCTTCCTCAAAGAATGAATTAGGTTCTGATTAATGGATAGCAAAGAGCTAGATATTTTTTATACCTAATTTCATGACATTGAACACTCTTGATAGAAAAATCAATCATGTGAAATACCTCCTGTCTTCAGGAATAAAATGATTAAAAGTGCTTCTGAAGAGAAAAACATTAGATTTTAAATAATTGAAAACAATTTTTTCAGACAATTTATCTTCCTTTACAATTGTTTATTGAATAAAGGCTTAGAATAAAAATGGCATTGATACCAGAATTATCTTTCCAGAAAAGGATCTTTTTAGGAAAGAATCCAGGGGAGGGTCCCTAGGGGGGATATATGAGGGATTTGAAATGGCATTGTGGTGACAAATAGGACAGTCATTTGATAGGGAGAAACATGTAGTTATTGATACTGGGTTTGGTTTTTTCCCCTAATTTTGTTCTTGGGAAATATAGGGAGGTAGATACTTTTGAAAGTGATTGTAATACAACTGTAAGATAATTTGCTAACTGGAAGGAGAAAGCTAAGGCAGTGCGAGGGATGGGCTGATCCAAACATAAGATCAGTCACCGTCCCAGAAGAGGACAGAGCAGAGCGGGGCAGGTTAAAAGGACAGGCAGGAAAGCAACTCTAGTGGTTTCCAGATCAATTTAAAAAAATACATCCGTAGCTTCAAGAGGGAAAAAAGGGAGATGGCTTCAGAAATCTTTCCATAATTGTCCCTGCTGAGGCTGCTGTTAAGCAATCATATCTTCCCAGCTTCCTGCCTAATAGTGGGGGTCGGGGCGGCGCCTGAGTCGGACGCTCAACTGTGAACCTCACAACTTCAGCAGCCAGGTAATTAAGTATCGTTGTGTCGTCGTCTAACGATGGCCGTTACAAATTATTAGTGAGCAAGACCAAATGTCAATAAGAAAGCTTAAATTATGTTTATAATATTATTTGAATTTGTTGATTTTAGAATATTTTACCCTGTGAAATAATTTTACATACATAATTGATTTTAGAAAACAGTTTTACACAATTTCTAAATTCTAACAGAGATGCAGATAAGGCAGTATAACAAATTTTAGCATTTTAAGAACTTAGCTACATCTTCATGAAATTTTGATTGTGCTGGATATCTATTCTGAAAGCATTTTCTATGGAAAAAAACTTTTTAGTTCTCAAAAAGCATTGGTTTAAATTTATAGAAAACTAGACAAGATTATTCAAGTAAAATGAAATGTTTTTTATTCTTAATATAGAGCAGGAATATAAATAAAAGACTTATCTATAAAGTGACTCTAACAATCTTATTTCTTGAAGCTGTAAAGACCACAAATAAAGTATCATATATGAGGTACCTAGTGTGGTACTTAGCACAGAGTAATTATTTAATGATTGACTGATGAATATATTGATTAATATTAGTGTGAGCATATCTTTGTCTATCAACCCACACACAAAATTTACTTATATAACGTGTATAAAGCTTGTATACTATATACATATAGGTATATGTATACCCACACATACACATCATTTTAATTTAAACCTATGAAAAGGCACTGAATATTTGTATTGTATATATATGTTCTACGTAGAAAAATATTTAGGTTCTAAATATCAGGGGCTGCACCTATGCAACACTTGCTCTCTCTAACTCTAGGGCCTGGCATACAGTACACGCTCCATCAATATTTACGGAGGAAGTTTTAAAGATGGGTCAGTGTTTGAATAGGCATCTATTCCTTTAGGCATCTCAACATCCTCCATAGACACTTAATGCTGGGGTAGCTCATTTTCTTTGCCTCTGTCTCTTCCCTGACCCCATCAATGTATGTCCCATCCATTAAAATCCCACCCACCATTTTCTGCAGATGTGGCCTCTGTTTGTGAAGTTGTGGTAAGCCTCTTTCTGCACAGTGTCTTCTTTTTCAGTAAACGTATGACATCTATCAGCTGCCACACTCTTGTCGTCTCTTACATTGCATTAGTTCCCTTTTATATAATTATTGAATATCTGGTGTAATTATCTCTAATTTAGGAACAGGATTGGAAGTTCTTTGAGAGCAAATATTAGAACCTGCATTTCTTTGCAAGTCTATTTGAATCCCTCCAATAGGTGCTCAACAAATATTTAATGTCTTAGGAAATTTCCCCGAACAGGAAGTTATTTATCAATAATGTCCAATGGTGTGGTGAAATTGTCGCTCTCACATACTGCTTGTGAGAGGTGAATTTAAAGAATATCCACATTTTAGTTTAGTTAAACAAGTATGGTTGACAAGCAGGTCTCTCTGAAAGCTCTGCCCCTCTCCATCCAGCCCCGTGCTGGGCCTCCAGGTGTTCCTGCGGCAAAGGATGCACACACCTAGCGCTTCGCCATATCCCCGCTGCTCAGACACCTCTGTGAGGGGGAGGACAGAAATTTTCTTGTTCAGCCCAACCCTTATAGTGCAATCCCTGTTCAACAGATCATAAAAATTACACAATTTTGCTACTTGAACTTATTTTCTTTTATTACATTAAAAATAAGAAATATTTTAAGATCATACAGCATTATTCATGGAGATGCTCAAAATAATTATTTTTTGACAAGTGGACTTTTTGGTAATCTCCTTATTCCTTATTTCATGGAGTAGACATCATCTGTATGTATATACGTATTTTGGTTTTGGGGGCATATCTTACTCTAAACTCAGCTTGTTAGACTTTGATTAATACATGGAAGGTAATGGCATTTTTCTCTCAAACAGTGGAAAGGACTTCATGCCAATGTAAAAATAGCGCCCGTCAGGAGGAGACAAAGTGATTTCCCGCACGTAGCAGTGCTGTCTCCCAGCAGAAAGTGCAATTTCAACCTGTCAGCATGTTTGTCTAAAGACAGTACCTATGCAATTACATTAGTTGAGCATTTTATTGCATTTTTTCCTTTAATAAAAATGAGTAACACTAGTGACAAGTAGTATATCTCATAATCTGAATGCAGATGAAACAAAAATAGAAACATCATGCTTTTCCAAATCTTTAGCCCCAATCAGATAGTGCTTGGGATTAAATATATGTGCTCATTTGTGAAGGAAAAGAAACTGATTATAGAATATTTGTGAAATACCTAAGAACTATTATCAATAATTTTGTCTAAAATTAGGTTTAATTAGGGAGTTTGTAATATTCTCAAGCTGTCCAAACAAATTCTCTTTATAGCTTCCAGATCTGTTCTTCAATGCTAACTAATCTTTCAAGAAAATTTTCAAGAATCCATTATTATTGAAACTGGCTATAAAAATTCATTCTCTCTTTGTCTAGCTTAGAGTTGGGCCTTAATAAATATTTGTGGAGTAAACAACAGAATAAATGTTTACTATGTAAATTAATGAGAAAATAAAAATAATAAATGAAAGTCTAGCTTTTTCTGCAAATGTGAGCCGTGTCATTGAAAAGGTCTGAGATGTAGAGTCAGTATATAACCTCTTCTATGAAGCTGTCCTCAATTCTCCTAGAAAATGTTGAGTTTGCTCTTCCTTCTTCATATACAGTAACTTACATGCACCCCCAGTGTAGCGTGTGTTAGCCTGAATTACAATTGTTCATGTTTTTTTCCTTCATAAGACTTTGTGAGATATTTTGTGAGAAGAGCCAACTCTGTGTTTCTCCATGTATCTTTATTACCTAAAATAGTAGCACACATTTAATAGAAGTAAAAAAAAAATGTTTAATAAAATAAAGAGAGAGAAAGAGAGGAGGCAAGAGTAAAGGACACAAAGAAGGAAAGATTCGAGAAGCTCATAGTTCATAACATTTTCACGAATTTGCTGTGAAGTATAAGACAAAGGGTAGAGAAGAAACATAGCTCATGTTATATAGCAAGTGCATGTCTTGTAAGTGTTGCTACTGTTTCCTCCACCTCTGTATCAATGCTGGCCTTATAAGTAGTTCGACAGGGTGCAAGAGGAGCTGTGTGGTTTGCAGGAGGAAAAAAATGTTAGAGAATTTGTAGCCTTGACTGGATGAATGATGCGTTGTAATCTTGGTAAGTGATTATTGCAAAATAACCGTGAGGCTATAGTGTGCTAAAGTATTTGCTTGTAACTAATTGTTGTGAACCTTTTATCTGGACCGGATAAGCTTTCTATGAATTATTAAAAGGCTAAGTGGGGGAAATTGTTTAGTTAGCAAACTAATCTATAATGCATAAAATGCAAGCTGTTGAGAAGCACAACCTTTCTGCTAAAGATTTTAGGTCACCACATTCCGTATTTTGATCTCCATGACATTCAGATAACTGGTTGAAATGTTAAAAATTCAGTCAATGCTGAAGTTATTTATACCTGTCTCATGCCAAACATCTAGTTTGACATTTTGGACTGAATTGTCTGAATTGATCACTTGTCTTGACGTCAGGTAGAGGTACTGACACTGCCTCACACACACACTCACACACTCACACACTCACACACGCATACGTACACCAGGATGCATTTAAAAAGTGGCAGTTTTTCTGCTTTATAATGATTTTTATTCATTGTAGGAAATTACGAAACCCCATAATTGTGACTATAACTGGTTTATGGATGAGGTGGTCTCCTTAGGTTGCGGGCAAAAAACAATTTTTTTAACTTTCTGTTAATATCAGTTTCTGGACATAGAATGATATACCAGGCAGATTCCTGCTTTTTCTCATTATTTTTAGAAATTACAAGCTCCTCTGGTCGCTGTTAGTTGTGGAGACAGCTTCTTCTTGGTAATTAAGTTCCACCCAGTGCATGTGCGAAAATTCCCAATTGACATCTTCTGTGCAGTGCCCCTTTCCCGTAGTGCCGCCTGCCCGGAGCCCAGAGCCTCTCCTCACCAGGGGGCAGGACTGCCTTCTGTCTTCCTCCAACTTCTCTCCCTCCAGCTTGTCACGGTTTCTGATGCTTCCAGAGTTGGGCCGGGATAACAGGTGGAAAGATCAAGCTCTTCATGAGCTGAATCGATCCCATCTGGGATCTGGTTTTCCCTGGAGCAGATGTAAAGTTCCTAGCTCTTTGTTTCATCTGTGCTCTTGAGGGCTCCTCAGAGATTGTCTCCAGGGGGCTGCTGTCCTATCTCTAACGGAGGCTGCTCCTCTCTGTGTGGCGGCGTAGCCCTCTCCTCAGCCCTCTGGGAGTGCTTATACCGGTATGCTCCTTTAGCACCCAGTAGTCCCGTTGGTGGTGTCTCTTCTGAGGCAAAAGGGTCCACATTGGGGTGGGGGGAAGCGTTGGTGTTGGCCTAGTCCTTAGTGGAGGGGCAGCCCTCATGGAGGGCGCACTATGCTTTTGTTCCTACCAGGCATGAGAAGCTCCATCCACATAACCTTGCCTCTTGACTTCTAAAGTGTGTGTCAGATGGCAGTCCCTGTGTCTCCCAAATTCTAGGGCCTCTCATCTGGTGATCCTTGGAAGCTCCTCTCACTTGAAGTGAGAAGCCATCTCACACTGGGTTCACACTGTATAGAAAGTTATACATCACTCATTGTTACTTAAGAGATCATGAGCATCTCTCCATGTTACCAAATATTTATCCAAAGTGGAAATGTTTAAGTAATTGAATAGTATTGTTGGATTGGGTGTCTGAGGGGACAGATCACTTGTTTCTCTAGTTCATAGATTGCTGGGCCACATGGAGCCGTGTCTTGACCAGTTAAAGAGGAATGTCTACAATCTGAAACTCCTGGACTCTGGGCTCATCCGGTGACTGAAGGTGTCTCTGCATTGGCTCACCTAGACAGGGAATGAGTGTTATTTAAGTGGAGATGCGATAATGCAGTGGAAGTGTGGACTAGTTCCCTTTTCTTCTGACAAAGAGCAAAAGTACATTTTCTAACCCCTTTTGCAGGTGGGCATAGCCAGACTAAGGGGAGGATAACAGATTGTGAGCAGTCTGTCTCCGAAGTGATTTCTACTCTCTTGCCTCTTCCATTTGGTCTAAAAGTCCATGCCCAGAGCCATGTTGGAAGCCTTGTGTTGAAGATGGAGAGAAGCCCTTAGCTTAGGAGTCCACATCAGGTCCCTGTCCTGGCCCCTCTCCTGGGCTTACAACTGATTACAGGTATGTGTGGGAGGAATATACTTCCATTGTGCTAAGTGAGATTTGGGGGCATTTCCATCCTATTTCTATTTCTGTAGTTGATTTTTGTGATATCACTTCTGTCTTACCGAATAGTGACTTTTTAGAGTTGGAAATAATCCAACCCTGAATCAACAAAGACCCCAAAGAATGCAATACTTTACTGTCGACACTGTTCTGCACTGCTTCTTAGTAACAATTGCTTCCTTCAATTTGTATAAACAAGCAGAAATATATTGTGATATTTTGACATTATAGGTTACCAATAATTGCAGTTAAAAGCTTATTGTAAAAATATGATGCTAAAAAAACCAGCCAGGCAAAAAAAAAGAAAAATGTAGTTTTTTACCAAAGTAACATAAATAGACAGTGTAAGAGATTTATCTATGGCAAAAACCAAAGATTGTGTAAAATGTAATTTTGGAATAATGGTCTTTAAAATTTGCAGGAGACACAATATGTATGTTTGAAGACCTCAAACCAATCTCTACTTATTTTAACCAATCTATTTTGAAAGTAAGTTAGTTTTTAAAAGTATAACATTCACAAAAGAAAAAAAGAGAAACTTTTCTCTGTGTCAGAACTATTAGGATTTTTATTTGAATCAAAATTCAGTCCAGTAGATTGTCACTCAATTAATTGAACAAATACTCCTCCTCTGAGTGGTGGGAGAGCTGAATGAATTAAATGATCTGTCTTGGTAGGGGGTTGATTTCTTTCACAGATGAAATACCGAAGGGTAGAGTATCTTGTGCAAATCCCCATGACAACTAAGTGGAGAAGAAGCTGTGTGCATGAGGATAAGTGCACATGATTATTTGCAAAAATGAGAAAATACTCTACAAGTTGTTCTGCAAATTCCAATTTTTATCAATAATGTTATGTGGGTATCCTTCTGTGTGAGTACACACATTTCTTCCTCAATCTTGTTAACTGCTGAATAGCATTCCGTGTCCTTGAGGCACCAGCATTTATTTAACCATTTCTCTATTGATGGCATATCTCTGATTTTCAGTCTTCCATTTTTGAAAATGTAACAGGATGTTGAGTGGGACTTTTCTTATCACCTAGATACAACTCTGAAGACGAGGAAAAGCTAAGTCACACTCTATAGCAAACTACAAAACCCTGGGGCCAGCCTCCCTCAAGATAATTTAGAGTTGGCCCAAACCTTCTTGAGAATGGGCACTAGAAAGGAGGAGAAAGAATCATTGAATTGTGTGCCATCTGCCTACAAGGGGTACTGTAGCTTTTCCTTCTCTGCATATTCCCATGCTGAATGAAAAAAAGTCCAAAAGAATGACTCCTTGAATTTTAAGATCTCTGCTGAAGGGCAAGTCAGCATTCTGTTCCCAGCTGTCATGTTCAGATCCTCAACTGTCTCTCCACTGGCATCTGCCCCCTTGTTAACCACGGCGGTGAGAACAGTTGGCCCTGATTAACTTATATATGCCAGTGGTGCCTAGATGTAGAGGATGTCAATGGCTGTCCAGGATAAGAAAGTAACAGACAAGGAGTGGTGATTAAATACTCATTAAAATAAAAGTAGTTTTGTCCACTTTTCTCCTTCCTCAATGTTCCATTCTGCGCTATTACCGGAAGACAAAGATGTAAGGGGATGTAAAGAACCACTCCTGCCCCCTGCACCCTCTGAGCTCCTCAGGCCATCCTTCCCTGCTGTGAGAGAGACGAGGAGATGAACTTAGAATTGGATGTGAGACACTGGTGTTCAATTTGATGGTATAACTTTAATTTAGACCAACCCTCCCGCTGATAACAACTATAAACTCTGGACAAAACAAAACAAAAACAACTACCAGTATTCAAATAATGTTATTCGGTCACGTCCAAACTCAAGGAAGTGACAGGAATAGGCTAAGTGTCCCATTTTCTTGCAGTTTCTCCCTGCAAGCAGACCACAGAACCACACATCCCAGTCTGGTAAAACTGCTGGAAACACCATTTACTTGGGCTATAGCAAAAGGAAAAGCATCCTGGATGACAAGGAAGTGCTGGAAAGTGAGCGGGATTCTCACAGGAGAGAAAAAGGGGGAATGATATCACAGGAGTCCGTGTATGAACATGATCTCGGATTTATCTGTGATGTATCTCTGGACCACACGTGTGAAATGGACTCCAAGCTCCGTAGCAAAGGCTTCAGTAATAATAGAACAGAGATTTGAACCACCGCCCACAGAGGAGGAGACTGCGCCAACAGTCAGCTCTACAGAGAGGAATTACCAGCTAAAACAAAAACATCAACATAGAGGAATGTAAAAGATCTCAGAGTGAACACAACACAAAATTCACAATACCATGATCCAAAATTATTGACATTTAAAAAAGTAAATTATGACCCATTCTAAATGGAAAAGAAATGAAAACATATGTCATGACAAACATTCGGAAAAAGTGTTCATAGACACTTTATTTGTAATAGCAAAAAATTGGAAATGACCCAAATATCAATAAATGAATGTAAAAACAAAAAGTTTTCCATAGAATGGAATTCTTGAAAAGTCTGAATATGCCAAGTGTGAGTAAGGATGCAAAGCAATGGAAATCTCGTATACCACTGACAGTAATGTAAGATGTACAGCCACTTTCGAAAACAGTTTGGCAATTTCATAAAGATGTTTTAAAAAATGCTTATACAACTCAGCGATTCCACTCCTAGGAATTTATCCAAGAGGAATGAAAACATACATCTCCGCAAATATTTGTCAACAAATATTCACAGCCGCATCATTTGTAAAAGCTCCAAAGTGGAAATAACTTACACATACAGGTACAAATAAATGTGTTAACAAAACACTTTCCACAAGGTGAAATGCCACTCAGCAATGAAAAAAAAATGACTTACCAACACAGGGAACGAGATGCATGAATCACAAAATAATGATCTTAAATGAAATAAGCCAGATGAGAAAAGAGTACGTATTATTTGATTCCATTGACATAGAATCCTAGAGAACGCAGACATCTATAGTGATAGGAAGTAGACCAGCAGTCCGCTGGGGCTGCGAATGGTGGGCAGACCAGCTCTCAGATGAGAACAAGGCAAGTTTGGGGAGTGAAAGAATTGTTAAGTATCTTGATTGTGGTAATTTCACAAGTATATTACATATTCCACAATTTACCAAAGTGTACATTTAAACATATAGTTTACTAAAACACAGCTCGATAAAGTAATACGAAAATTGAAATTTGAGATCAAGTGTAAACTGAAAGTGACTGGGAAGCTCTGCACATGGACCAGTTGTAATGAAGAGAACCGCTGGTCAGCTGGGCACGGAAATTCAGAGCAGCATGGTTGGAAGCAGTAGATGGAGAACATTAGCACTGCTCCATGTTTATAGCCCCCAAAGTTCAGACTCCTCCGTGCTCTAATGACCAAACACTGCACTGAAGACTTCGCTCATTTTGTGTCTTGATAAATACTGCCAAATAGTCCACCCAAACAGTTGAACTGATTTTACAATCCAGTGAAAAGTGGATCAGAGCGCTCATTTTCCCCTTTATGTCATCATCGACATTAAATAGTTGCAATCTTTATGCAGTGAGACAACCAAGAAAAATCTTAAAATAAGTTGAGAGACAGGGACCAAAAGGAGGAATCCAAAATTTAAAGGTCATGAAAGCAAAAAAAAAGAAAAAATTTTCCAAAGATGCAGTGTAAACAGTGTAAAATGCTGCAAAAAAGTCCAAGTGTCTATTTTATTTAACAATAAAGTAGGTTGTTAATGGCTTAAGTGAGAACAATTTCAGTTTGTCACGATGAGCACAGAAAGTGGATCTTCATGGCTGAGGGGAAAGTGAAGGAAGAATGAAGAGAGAGAGAAGGAATGGTTTGTGGTGTTCCCCCCCCCCACCCCGAGAATCTTGCTGTAAAGAGAGAAGAAAATGATAGTATAAATGTTATTTTTTTGTTTAAGTGTTTTGAAGTTATTTTACTTAGCAGAGAGTTTCTTTACGGAAGCCTCTTTAAAGATACCATCGCATTTATTTAGTATGTTTGAGTCAACCCTAAGAAATAGAAAACATTACATATAAATGTGATGGCAAATTTACTTCATCTTCTACTCAGAGATGCTCAGAAAACAGGCTTTCTTTTCTGTGATGGAAGTAAACATCCCCTTTAAATACTCCATGTTAGTTACTGGGGAAATTAAGGGAAACACATTTCAACTTGCCAGTTAACCTTATCAGAGTCTTTTGAATGCAAATAATCTATTTCATTGGCGGCTTATTTCAGATAATTCCTAGTTATGCTCTCTCACATCATCACCCCTCATCTCTTCTCCACCTCCTCACTCCTTTCCAAGAAGTTGTCTGGGCATATACATGACTTCCACGGCAGTTACTACAGGTATGGTTCAGGCGCCAAACTGATAACAGCTGGGGTGTGAGCAGATTCAACTGGTGTTTTGGATCCTTATGCTGGCACCCACCACTGAAGTGTTTGATGTCTTCTTCTGTTGAAGAATCTCTACATACTGCTGAAACCAGGTTTCTGTTATTTCATCCTCTCTTCTCAGCACTCAGAGGCACTCAAGAAGTTTTGGATACACCATAGATAACACAACTTAAGAGGAATCTCTCTGTCTTGAGTTAACCTAACCAGGACATTGCCTCTGACATCCTTCTCCCTCAGTGATGAGTGAGACACCCATGTGAATGCAGCTTCCTCCTGGAGTCCCACAGCCTCCCTCAGGCAAGGCCAGAGGAAGCAGGCCATCCTGCTGCTCTCGGGATCCTCCATACCTGTTTTGACGTTTCTAGTTCTTCTTGACACCAGGGCAGGACAGTAGGTACAATAGGTAGGGGTGGTTGAGGTCCTCAAATGAATTGATTAATACAATCCAAAATAGTATTTCCTTACTTCCATAGTCTATAAATTTAATCTAACCGTAAATGTTGCATAATAAAATGTAAAGATTGCATGGAATTCTACAACAATGAACTTGTAGTTCTTCAGTAAGAAGCAGGGGAAAATATTTAGTCCTGTAAAGATATTTAGAAACCAGCATCTTGGGGCCGGCCCGGTGGCACAGCGGCCCGGAGTTTGCCACTTCAGATCCTGGGTTCGGATGTGGCGCCACCTGGCAAGACATGCTGTGGTAGGCGTCCCACATATAAAGTGGAGGAAGATGGGCATGGATGTTAGCTCAGGGCCAGTCTTCCTCAGCAAAAAGAGGAAAATTGGCAGCAGATGTTAACTCAGGGCTAAACTTCCTAAAAAAAAATAAATAAATAAAACGTAAATAGATAAAAAGAAACCAGCATCTTTTATGGCTCGCTCTGGATTCCTCTTCTTCCACCTTCTGTTATTTCTATCGTCTCACAGTTTTTGGCCCAGTGCTTGAATTTACCATCATATCTTTATTCCCAACCTGTACTTTTTTTTTTAAATTTATTATTTATTTTTACTATTTTCTTTCTCTCTTTGAACATTTTATTTACTTATTTATTTTTTAAATTTTTTTCCTTTTCTCCCCAAAGCCTCCCCGGTACATAGTTGTATATTCTTCGTTGTGGGTCCTTCTAGTTGTGGCGTGTGGGACGCTGCCTCAGTGTGGTTTGATGAGCAGTACCATGTCCGCGCCCAGGATTCGAACCAATGAAACACTGGGCCGCCTGCAGCAGAGCGTGCGAACTTAACCACTCAGCCACGGGGCCAGCCCCCCTAACCTGTACTTTTAATCAGAAGCAGTGTCTCGATAATGAAGTTGTCCCATCTAGCATAGTATTCAAAATGTTGTCTGCTTTAATTGTAAGCACAAGAATGGTTGCATAATATTTCAGTTCCTCTCTCTTATCTTTCTCTCTAATTTGAGAACTCCATCTCCATATTTGAATACATCTTCTTCAAATACAAATATACTGTATTCTATGGTGATTATAAACAACTCTAGCTGGAGATAGTTCTTGATTGGGTCCAAACCCAAAGTAAATTTTCCCATTAGTTGAATACTGGTTGAGGTGACATTTGTTGCACATTACCTTTAAACCATGATAAGAGCAGTTCAGGGCATGTTCCCCTGTGACCATGTCGTGCTGTCATGGACATTTGTCATCACATTTGCCTGCTCAGCATCCACCCCTGCTTCCCATTTGTGTGAATCTTCGTATAAGACATGGCTCCAAGTTACCACTGGGGGGGCCCCTTACTCTGTGCTCCCACCACTTGACAGCTAGAGCCAGTTCTTGTGACCTGGGGCCCTGAAAAGGCCCTGAGTTAAGGAAAGAATAATAAAGAGCAGAAATGCACCCACAGTGGCTGGCCCACGTAGTGTTGTGTCCTGCAGTGGCGCTCAGTTGTGGCAGCTGCGGATTACAGCCAAATCCTGGCTTTTAGTTTTAGATTCTCTCTAATCTTACTCTGGAAAAAGAACATTAAGTTCTCTTGTGCAAAATCCTTTCCACATATACATAATTTCTTTGGTACGATATATGGCGTACATCTTTAGTTAAATGAATAATTACTGTTTACATTGCGTTATTGCTCTAGGTTGGACCGAGTGGGGTATCAGCCATTTGTGTGGAAGGTCCTGTAATGTCAGTATCTGCAGGTCTTTTAGATGAGGGGCCAATGCAGTTTCTTTGTGTCTGCACGTTATAAGGCTGTGTGATAGCATTCTGGAAACAGAGCTAGGTGGGGGTCAGGGATCCAGACTTTTTCAATATGGCGTGTTCTCCCTGCCCTCACCTTTCTTAGTGTTCAAGAGTTCAATCTCTAATCAACTCTCTCTAGATATTAAGCCTTCAGTATTACTCTCTTCACATGTTAAACTTTGAGTTCTTTTCTGGTGTAGCCGGTCAACATATCAGTAGGGTGCATGTGACACCTTATAAAACCTGCCTGTTAATCCTCCTGTTTTCAGCACTACCCTGTTTGCCCCTGGTGCTTCCAGCTGTGTAGACCAATGTTTCTCCATCTTTGATATGTATCAGAATCGCCTGCAGGACTTGTTAAAATGCAGATTGCTGGGTCTCCTCCTCCAAGAGTCTGATTCTGTAGGTCTGGAGTGGTGCCCAAGAAGTTGCTTTTTACTATGTTCCCTGGTGAAGACCATGCTGCTGGGCTGGGGACCCCACTTTCGGCATCCTCCAAACTGCTTAGTTACCCGCTCCACTTCCCCTTTCCAGGTTCTAAAGTTTCTGCTCTTTTTCTCCCCTGATCTCTTCATCCTCTGAACTTAATCTTTGAAGGCTTTGTTGCCATGTTAAGTGTGGTTTGCGGACATCAGGATTCAAATACATCCAATCAGCTGTCTTGAACTTGCTGTCTGATGGATTTCATGGGCAATTCCTGTTCCCTAATTTTTATGCCCTGTCACTAAAAACGTAAGACTGACAACAACCAGTATCATTAATGAATATTTACTGCAAGTTATAAAATAGTAGCAAAGTCCTAGAAAAGTGCTAAAAAGGATAACCTCTAAGACAATGGGGAAAAACTTACAATTTTATTCTGAAATTCACTTTTTCCCTTTCATTGTAACAGTATTAAGCATTTAAAAGCCAAAATCCACTGTTTTGTTTTCACTATGTTTCTTACAAATGCATATATTTATTAAAAAACTGGGAAATCTTGATTCGTTTCTTTAAAAATAAAGTTCAGAAAGCCACAGATTGAATATTGTGGGAGATACATATTGTCTAAGGGTGATGGTTGTTTCGAGCTATTTAGGGGAATGAATAATATCTATACTAATATAGTCATAAAATTTAGAGATTTAACTCGGTATTGCCCTTTAGAATTATCCTAGAAAAATATAATTCCAACATTTAAAGTGTATAATTCAATGGGTCTCAGTATATTCAGAGTCATGCAACCATCATCACGATAAATTTTAGAACATTTTCATTGCTGGTAAAAGAAATCTTGTACCCATTAGCAGACACCCCTCTTTTCCCCCAACACCTCCAGCAGTAGGCAACTGCTAATCCACTTTCTGTCTCATTCTGTTTCTGTATTATGACCCTTTCGTGTATGTCTATCATGTTTGAGAGTGCCCTTAAGCTTGAACTGTCCCTGTTCTAAATAAAGTCAATTCCTTTGAGGTGAGTTCAGTGCGTTCATTCTGTTCCTATGGCATCTTTCCCCTTGACAAAATTTCTGATTCACTGCCCCAAACCTAAGGGCAGGACAGTGGCCAGCTTCTCTTAGACTGACATCTGTTCTTCATTAGCAGGGTGCTGACGGGGAGCAGTATCCTCTGGTCTTCCCAGCTTGCCTGACCTCTGTGTCACCTCCCGATTATGAGAAGTTTGGGTGAGGGCTATTGGGGCCCCAGTTTTCTTGACCTTTGGTGACTGGGGTAGAGTCTGCCCTATGAGTGGGCACTAGATAGACGAATGGAGCCTGAGACATCTTGGCCAAATTCACCTGGAATTTAGCCTCTGGGAAACAGAGCACAGGGAGATGAAATGCTAGCGACCAGCTTTTCCTGTTGAGATACAGTAGCCATTGACAGGGAGCTGAGAGAAGAATGGTCTGTCTTCTTTTCCACATCTCCTGAAGTGGAGATCCTGTCACGCTGAGCTGGGGGAGCAGAGCGAGAAGGTCACAGCTCAAGTCTGACAGACCATCTGTTCTTACTGAGATTTAGTAGATTTTCACGATTAAACGTTTTCTTCATTTGCTCTATTCCCTTGTGACAATTTTCAGGGACTTTGAATGGTTGCTTCTATTGTTTTGTTTTTAAGCAATTTTCACCAGTTAATGATTTTTTCGCTGGGGAGCAGGTCTGCAGATCCACACATTCTGCCATTCTGAAGTAAATCATCCAAGGAATATTTTTTTGAGGGTTCAAACTAGAAAATACTTTATTTCATGTGATTTGGCTCACCTCAGATCATTAGAAAGACGCTATCCTTCATTTACATTTCTGCCTTATATGTTTGGAAATATAGTAAATTTGATGCCCAAACATAAAAATATTTCCTTTTCTCATGGTATATTTAATGTGATTAAATTATCCTTTTATGATTTAGATTTACTTTCTATTTCTGGTTTGACAGTGTTATATTGGAAGTCTTTCTTTTAGGCATGTATCCAGTGTAGCATCTGTGGAGGGCCAGTTTGTATGAAAGAAAATATTCTCTGGTATTAATTCAAAAACAAAATACACTTCTTTCTATGATTTAGATTTTCTTTTATGTCTTAGTTGAACAGCGCTATTGTGTGAAAGCTTTTTAGAGGCATACTAAATTATTTTTTAGGTATCATATCATCCTAATTCTGAGGAAGGAAACCTACATTTTCTGACAGTAAATTCCCACAAGAATATAACTCAGGAATTTCTAGAATAAATGTTCATTGCTCCATTTCTTTTTCTATAAAATGAAGACAATTGTTCAGTGTCATTTTGAGGACCAAATTAATATGTGCAAAATACTTAAAAAGAGTTCCTGGCACACAGTATACACTCAGTAAATGTTGTCAGTTGTTCCTGTGATTCTTGTCATCATTCTTACTCCTGTGAACTAAGATAGCTTGGCAATGAAACATAGTTTTCCAGTAAAACATTTTTGTCAGTATGAATTGTGATTTTAAAACATGAGAAGAGCTTCATTTTCTTATCACTCCAAACATTAGTAAGTTTCCCGAGAGAGTAGAGATAATTAGCATCGGTTCATATTCATTCCTTCACAAAGAACAGTTTTTGATACACTCATGCTCTGATTTAAAAGCTCACTTACTTTCAAAGGAATGGCGTCACTTATTTGATTCCAGTTCACATCACAGAGCCATCTTTTAAGATCTGCCGGTGCTTAGCTTTGGTGCTGAATAGAACTTCTTTTTGAATGCCATTTCATCCATGTTTCTAATCTGTTTTCTATACTGATCTCTTTGAGATTAAACAATTTTAAATCAAAAGCCTTATTTGTTTGAGCTTATAGAATAGCCTGAAATTATTTAAGAACCTCAGGCTTCTTAGCATCTGGGACAAATTTTCAGGAGAAGAACTCGTGAGTGCAAAGGGACAACACAAACATCAAGTATGATAATGAATGTTGCTTATACTCAACTTGGGTACGGAATTCCCAACAGTTTAATTTGTACAGAGTCTAATATTGGTATTTTTGTTTCTGAAGACTTTACTTGATAGGAAATCAAGACAACTGTTTCAAATTGTGAGCACCACAACATTAAAATTATTATTTTCATAGGTGACATTAATTGAAATCATTATAATTTTTTTCAGGGAGTTTAATGGGATGTTAGAAATCTTCTGCTATAATAGAATATAAAAATAATCATCCAATTAAATCATTCTGATTTATTTTTATTGCTTCACAATGCACCGTAAAGATTCTCTCTGGGCCTAACATTTAGTTCTTCACTCTTTTCTACTTCTGCTGCCCACTCTCTCCTCCCATTCTGCTTTGAGTACAGAAATGTTTGAGTGCAAAATAATGCCTTCAATCCTGTTCTTTGTTTTATTTTCCATCTCTTTTTGTTTCATTTTCTGTGGAATCAGATCAGTTTTTCCTTATCCTTTTAAGCATATGTCATTTTTAAAAATTCTTTTGCAAAACCTAGCTCTTTGCTAAGTCCTCTCTGTTCCTTGTGGAAGAGCGCAGACGACTGGTGCTAGTGGGCTGCCGTCCCACCGCTTCAACACTCGATTTCAGTTATCCCGTTATCTTCAGGGATCAATTAGTCCATATATTATTGTGTCCTTATTACTTTTTTCCAAAAAGGGAGTATATATTGACTAAATTTCTTTTCTAAAAGAAAACCTGTCTATATTATAGGTTTCAATACTTCAGAGGAATTACCTTTAATTTAATTTTTATTATCTTTTTTTTAATTTTACCTTTTGACTCCCTTCACCCATCTCCTCCACCCCTCACCCTCTGCCTCTGGTAATCACCAATCTGTTCTCTGTATCTATGAACGTGCTTTTTGTTTGTTTGTTTATATTCCACATATAAGAGAGATCATAACTGTATTTGTGTTTTTCTTGCGTAGTCTTTGTCTTTTGTAAAAATATTCTAAATAGTAGGCCTGTTCACTGCTTCATGAACTGGCTGTTACTGTTCTGAGAGGTAAGGAGTTACAGCAAATGTACATTCCTTCTTTCTCTAAGGTACTGATGGGAAAGAGCTGTTTTCTATGAGAGGTGCAGTATGTTTATTTCCATTCTGGAATATGCTGTCTCTCTCCTCACGACTAGGAACACTCTGAAGATCGGCACTGTTCTCTACACTCCATTTTGAGCAGCACTGTGATAGAGAATTTTTAATATTCTCTTTAAACCCATGTAATGGGAGAAAACTTTATATTGGCAGTATCTATAGAAAGAAACAATAAATTGACTCATTTTCACCTAAGGATGAAGAATGCTTCCTTATGGGAAGTTAGAGACATCCAGGTTTCACATGCATGCATCAAAGATTGCTTTATTAATTCTGTTACTTCCTTGGGCATATTTTGGCATTCTTAAAATGATAAAATATGTTGATTCCGTCAGCTATAAATGTTTTGGCTATAAACTGTGCTTTTCTTTCACAGAAGTAAACATGGCTTTATGGTTTAGAAATTATATCAGTCAGAGTACAGCCAGGAAAATAGAAATATGCTACCTGTTTCAAACAAAGTGCATCTGAAACAGAGACTTGGTTACAGATTGTTAGAAGGACTGGTGCAGCAAAAAGGGAGAGGCACTGGCCAAACAGAAAGGAATCAGGATGCTACCCTGAGTTCAGAAGGCTACTAATGCCACTGGTCTAGAATCCATGAGCCAGCACCTACGGCTGGCTGCTGGAGGACAGCTGGAAAAAGGTTGAATCTGCCAAAGAGATCCCAGAGCTGGAAGCAAGCACCCAAGAAGTTCAACTACTGATGGCACTGATGGGATTCTGAGTCACCTTGTTTCATCTGTGCTGCAGCGACATCAGCAACTACCAGCATCTACCACTGTGGTCTGAGCTAAAAGCTTCTCAGTTCATCCAGCCCTCAGATTGCCTGCCAGCGCCTGACATTGACAGAACATGACGGAAAGCAAGCTGAAGGGAGTCTGGGAAATGCAGCTTGCAGACTCCCAGCTGTAACAGTTCAGAGTCAAGGATAAAACGACGGGTGTCGAACAGAGGCACAACAGATATATAACCAACTCAGTCCACCTCTTTCTCTACTTCATCCACGCATATACCTCCATGCAATTTAAACCTATATAATGTATATCCACTCCTATATTTAAACTTTATATATAAGACAAGAATAAAAATGTCACCCTCTACCTCATAGGTTACAGACTATTCTTGGTAAAAACAAACATTCTCTCACCTTTCCAAAAGGGAGGAAAACTAAGATAATTAATTGTATCCATCTCTTGGAAATGTTTTTCCCTCTTATAGTTAGGTCATCATTTCACTGGGATATTCATTAAGATAAATAAATAAAAATACTATAACGTAAATAACTATTATATTGGGTAGGGAAATTAACCACCACCCTAACTCTTTACGTGAAATAAAATGAAAGAAAAGGAAAAATAGTTATATGACACATAACAACGAAGAAATCAGATATGCAGAACTGTTAAAACCCTTATGTCTGTAACTGGTCAAGAGATCTCCTCACTAGTTATATAGAATTCTCTCTGCCACCACTGGTCCAGCTTTTCTTGGTCTGCTTGGTCTACCTTTCTGGACATGGAAGTAAAGAGTTACCGAATGAGTCTCCTGACTTCCCTACACCCCTTTGCCATTCCATTCTCCCTGTACAGTGTTTGCTAGTACCCCAGTCGGTATAGTGTCCCCATACTTCGCCTATTATTTTCAGTGTCAAAAGATTCTCAACTGTCCAGATGGCATCTCAACTTATAGTTCAGAGGAAACGTTGATTTGTCCCCTGATGGAAGGATTACTCTCTTTGGAACTAAAACATTAAAGCAATAGATCTCAGTATTGGAAAATGGAAATTCTGTAGGATGAAAAGGGAAAATTCTACAAATGGGTTATTATTGTAATAGTGAGAGGCATGACTATAAGTTCCCCTCTTGATTCTTGGGTATGTATACTCTGGCTATTGGAGGAAAAGCATTATATTTTGCCTGACAATTCAAAGCAAATATCGCATCTTGTAAGACTGCATCCCAACTTCACAGGGCCTTGCCTCCCAATTGCACTTTAACTAAGGCTTCAATAGGTCATTGCATCATTTTATCAAGTCAGCTGCCTGAGTGATGGGATGCACAGTAAGACCAGTAAATTCAATGAGTGTGAGTTCCTTAAATGAAAGAAATGTTGAGTGGAACAGCGATGTTAAATAGGGCATCCTTATATCATGGAGAGTGACATTAATAAAAGTTTTGTGAGGAAAAAAGACAAATCCACATGCAAAATACATTTCTGTTACTCCCTTCATAATGAAAGGGACAATGTGACCAAGCAGCCATTGAGTGACTGGCTCGTCTGCCCAGGAAATGGTGCTGTATCAGAGTCTCATCATTGGCATTTGATGTTGGCAAGTTGACACTCAATGACTGTAGTTTCAGACCAGTATTGGTTAGGGGAAGTAAAGCGCTCTCCTTTCACTAAGCATTGAAAAATGCATTGTTGAGGAGTAGCAGTATCCCTGAGAAGCTCTAAGGTGGCTATCTTCTTAGGCAGGGAGAGAAAATAGGAGATGCTGCCATTGAAATTATGGATCCTGGAGTGGTAGAACCTGAGGTGTAAGGTGGAGGTAGATTTTGATAGGAATGAGCACCATCTTTCAAATCAGCTGCCTAGGATGTGGTTCATCATTATAATAATGGTCCCAGTGAAGCATGCCAACTTGCATCCATCATCCCTGGCAATATGGTGTTGCTTATCCTCCCATCAGGATTCACAATATTATTTCTTCATTTCATCAAAGTTGGACTGGCATCGTGTCTCTTTTTGAGAAATATAATGCAGCAAAATTGGTCTTATGTTACTTCCACATCCTTGGCCTTAAGAAGTCTTTTGGTTTCTGCTCTCCCTTTCCTGGGATAGCGAGACAACCATGCTAACCCCATCTAGGATGAGAGAACATGTGGAGAGGAGCCTTATTTCCCTAAGTGGCAGCCAGTGTCAATTTCCAGACAGTGTCAATTTCCTCATTCCAGCGTGAATGAGGCCGTTTGGACCCTCCAGCTTCAAGTGAGTTAACAAATCCTTACAGCTGCCTGAGTGATTCCTGTCAAGACCAGCAAGAGGACTACCCAGACTGTCATCACACTAAATCATGAGAAATAATGTCATAGTAATTTTAAATTACTAATTTTGGAGATTGTTTGTTATGTATCTTCAGTCAAGGAAAGTCTATTCTCCTCAGGAAAGGGAAGAGAGCCTGCTTTTGCTGGCAAGAGAGTCATAGGAAAGATTTAGCATTCCAAGATGCTCAGTTACTAGACATCATGCAAATACTTAGATTCCTTCTCCCAGAGTTCCCCTATTTTCCAGGCAATACACTAATTTTCACCGAAGACACTGAGCAAGAATGTGCAGTACACAAATGTTTTAATTCCGAAACCTTCAAAGTTAAGTTTGGCGTCTCATTTTCCAGCTATATTAGCCCAATGTCTATAGAAGATAAGAGATTAGAAGCTATCGGTTTTCTGACTGTGTCTTGAGCTGAATGTTAAAGCCCTGAGGTTGGTACTTCTTTGCCTAAGCTTACAATTGAAGGGAAAAATGGCCAGCTGACCCCATTGTGTTAATGTCATTATTATTTGTTTGATGGTCATGTTCAGCAGACACGTGGTCTCCCAAAGCCTTGCATCTGGTGACATCCAGATATCAGATATCTACTAAGACCTCTAGGTTAGGATGCAGGAACCCAAACAAGCTGTGTCACAGTGGGAGCCGCTGCCATGGAAGTGCCAGAACTGCTAAAGGCCTGCAGCCACTGAGGTGAGCTCAGCCTTACTGCTTTGGTGTGTCCACACTGCAAGGAACAAGAAGCAGGCTGTGTCTTCCTTTCCCCAGCTGTCTTCACCCGAAAGTCCTTCCCATTGGTGTTTGCTAATGAGAAGCTACTTCACAAGTGAGTCTGGGAAACGTAGTTCATAGGCTTCCAGGCTCACGAGTATAAGAGCGGAAAATAGAAGAAGTGGTCTGAGAGGCAACAAATACCAGAAGGGAAATATTTTCCACTGAAGACACAGCTTTGAGTTTCGTCAAAATGATTCTTCCTTCACTATCAATGTCATCCTGGGCAAAGCTAACTCCTCACGAATTAGGTTTTACCATCTCTTAATAAAAGAGTTGCACTAGAATGATATTTAGCTTCCTGTTATCCTCTAAAAAGAATGGCCTCTGGCAAATATTGCTACCCTGGCTTAACTTTCTCAGTCTACTTTGTACTATCAACAGCAGGAGAATGCAAGGGGCAAATGCAGCCCACATTTGTGATTTAAAGTTTTCTAGTAGTCACATTAAAAAAGTGAAACAAACAGATAAAAATAATGTTAATTATCTATTTTATTTAATTCAATTATCTAAAATGTTATCATTTCAATACATAATCCATATAAATATGATTAATGATATTGTTAATATACCTTTACATTCTAAGGCTTCACCATCCAGATATATGGTAGACTTATGTGGAATGTCATTTTGGACTAGCTGCGTTTCAAATGCTAAATAGTTACTGTAGATAGTGGCTACCATATTGAACAGTGCAGATCTAGATAAGAAGACTTTTTTTCTAGGCTAACGGAGTAATATAGTTAGCCCTGACTGTCTAGTGGTTAAGATCCAGCACTCTATCTGCCGTGGCCTGGGTCCATTTCTGATCAAGGAACCACATCACCCACTTATTGGTTGTCATACTGTGGCAGCTGCATGTTGCTGTGATGCTGAAAACTGTGCCATGGATTTCAAACATCAGCAGGGTCACCCATGGTGGACAGGTTTCAGTAGAGCTTCCAGATTCAGACATACCAGGAAGAAGGATCCGCCTGCCCACTTCTGGAGAAATTGGCCATCAAAACCCTCTGAATAGCAGCAGAGCATTGTCTGATATGGTGCCAGAAGAAGAAAGGACGGTGCAAAAAGACCGGGCAGAGTTCTGCTCTGCTGTCCACAGGGCCGCTAGGAGACTCGATAACACTGACAACAAAATGGAGTAATATACTTTCTGACTTTTTTTCCATTTCCTCATTTCTTGTATTATCCTTTATTGCTAATGACTACAAAGTACTTGTGATTTGTAAAAATAAAAACAATAAAGTAATAATAATAGCCATTAAGTAACCCATAAAGTAATACAAGTACCAAACTAAAATTATATTAGGAAGCATAATTAAAAATATCAACTTGTTAAAAGCATAATAAGGATTTTTAATATAGTCAAAACGTGAAATAGAAATCAAAGCTTTCTAAAACAAAGTTAAAATTATGTATAGCAAGAATAGCAAACGCAAGTGCAAGCTTTGAAATCACGTTTAAATCTTCATTTCAACAATTCTTGCTCTGCTACCTTTGAAAAGCTAACTTTTCTTCCTCTCAGATTCCTCGTCTCTACTATGAAAATAAAAGTGTCAATTTTGACAAGGTTGTTATGAGGATTGACTGAGCTATTGAACGTAAATCATGCAATCAATCTTCACAGAAAGAGTTCGTATTAAAACCTTTTGTGAAAGTTTTGAGCTTTGAATTAATAACAGAGAGTAATTATACTTGAAAAGACTAAAAACTCATTTTGGCATACTTGCTAGAGGGATGGACTAGAAAAAATCGTATGATATAGCATGTCATAGAGCTAAAATATGGCCTGGTATGAAAATTACTGCCACAAACCATTATTTATATATATTTTCATGTTATTTAATGTATATATATAATATATAAATGGATGCTTATAGAAACAATTTATACACATATGCACACATATATACATGTATATTTCATGTAGACGTGTGCATGCACTACATGCATATGTACACACACACACATACCTGTCAATATGTGGCTACCTCATTGGATGGTGCAAGTATAAACAGTTGGATTTGGGATCTTGACTTTGTGCACTTTACTTGCACTGTGTCCCAGGACAAGTTATCTAACAAATGGACCTTAGTTTGGTCATCAGTAAAAAAAGGAAGAAAATAGTACCTACTCCATACAGTTGTCACGAGAACTAAATGAATTACGATATTGAAGGAGCTTAGAACAGTGCCTGGCATATGTTAAACACTGTATAAGAGTTTGACATTATTAATGAATGGTTTTCAGCAGGGAAGTGATACATTCTTGTGTTTAAGAGGATCCCCTTTCCTATTTTGTGGAGAAAACTCAGAAGAATGTTGCAGTGTTCGGGGTGATGTGTCGTGGCATGAAATATGATGGAGGCCAAAGGGATGGAGATAAATGGATGCATTGGAAGACTCTTTTATGAGGTGGAGTTGACAGGACTTGGTGATTATATATAGGTGATGAGGGAGAGATGAGACAAGAGTGATACCCAGGTTTTTCACTTGAGCAAAAAGTGAAGAGGAGGAGGGGCAGGATGGATGAAAATATAATTAGTTTCATTTTAAGCAAATGTTTGAGATTTCTGTGGATTTTTAAGTGGAGATGTCTTGAGAGATATATTTTAAATTCTCTGGCATATCATAGATGATTGAAGCCTTGAGAGTAAATGAAATGACACTGGAAGGGTAAATAGGAACTTAGAAGAACCAGGACTCCATAAAATAATAGGATAACATTATCTCTATACCGTATAGTTTACGAAGCATCTTCATGTACTTGATCTCACTGAACTCTTACAGCCATCTTGTAAGCAAAGCACACTTCTTCTCATTGTTCAAATGAGATAAATGGGACTCAGAGGTTAAGCTTCTTGCCAGTGGCAGCTCCAGAATTTCTGCAGAGGAGCGAATTAGGAGCGGCACTCTGGTTAGAAGATGTGGATGGCAGCTGGAGTTAAAGGGTATGATGAAGAAAATGTCAAAGACTGGGAGGTGATAGACACTGTACGTGATGTAATAAGATATCCCCACCTCCATCTCCCTTAGCACAGCTGCTGGCTATTTTGCAAGACCTTAATACAGATAAGTTATAAACTGAGGGGGTGTTTGTTAAAAAACAATATGATTTCCACAAGACAACTTATTTAAATAAGCATTGGCACTCATGCTCCAAGCAGTGTATTAATTTTCAAGAAGATCAGAATAGTGGTGTAATGAATCACTCTTTATAGTTATAGGGAGACAATCTGAGATATATTTCATAATCCAATTATGAATTATGAGGAATGATCCATATATGTACTCGTTTTATAAAAAATAAAATGAAGGCTGAACAGAACATACAAAACTTGTTAAAGTTATGTTTGCCCTGTCAGTTGCTTCTCCTCTCCATATTTCATCCCAAGAGGCATTCATCTTATCCTCAACTACATCTGCAATTTGTGTTACCTGGTACCTTTTGCACTTACTGCAGAAGCAGATTTCATGCCCCGTGTTGGGACAATTCATCATAACCCAAGCAGTACAAGAGGCCGTTAGCTTCTCTGAGTCCAGTATGGTTAGACTGCCTGCAGATGGCCAGCCCTCACTTGAAGTATGGCTGAAATCCAGCAGCGACAGCAGATAAGGCAACAGGGACCATAACCAGCAGATCTCCAAGAAGCTGCCAAGGCCCAGGGAGCAGAAGCATTGGACAATCCTGGAGTGGCTCAACTGGATCTGACATACGAAACTAAACAGAAACTAACTTATGTGATTACATATGTAGCAACTTCACAGACATCTTGCTCACTCGTTATGTGTCACATATAATGTTGGATTCTACTAAAATCAAAGATAAATAAGACCAGGTCTTGACCTCAAGAAGTTTGTAGTCTTTTGAAAACAATAGGCATCTGGACAATCTAGTACCAAGCAATTCAGAAACCCTTAAAGGAAAGGCTGTCTGGTTACAGTGGTGTCCAAAAGAGTAGACTGTCTAGTTCCCAATGAGGAGAAAATGCCTAATATAACTCAAAACAATGATTATAAACTTGCCAGGTTGAAAAGTAGGACTTGTATATCAGGGTATCTGGGTTCTAGTCTAAATTTTGTTACATTTTAGTTCTAGGGCCTCAAGCAGTGATTTATTCTCTCGAGGATTTGTTGCTTTTATCTATAAAATAAGAGGATTTGGATTGGAGGTTGTCTGAAGTCAATCTAGCTCCTGAATTCTAAATTTCATTGTGTTTTAGAAATACCTCTGTAGTCTACTGCACTTTACCTACCATTTATATTTTCCCCCACTTACTTTACCTTTGAAAATATAGTAACTTTTAAAAAGAAATGTTCTCTCTTTCTTTCTTCTTTTTTGTAAATGCTGCAACTCACCACTTTTTACCGTCACCATCCCTTGACATGCCTTCACTGCTAAATCAGCTCTTCCGCCTTGGGGCAGGTGATTTAGCATCTGTTTACCTGGCTTTTGGTCAGTGTCTCCAGGAGCTCCTAATACTCCTCAAATAAACTACTTTCTTTTGTTGCCTTGTTAGGTTTTCTTTTACTCTTTTATTTTCTTTATCTTTCAAATTCTATTTTCAGATATTGCCCAGCTCTGCAGAAAAGAGGATTTCTTTTCTCTGTGAGAAGTTGCTGCCTGGGCGGTGATTGAGTTGTCCATTAGGTTAGTGGTTGTTACAAATGACGTTAAGATAAGATGGCTTCTCTATAGGGTGAGATAACTTGGAGTGGTTTCCCCAACAACGTGATTTTTTTGTCTCTCAAAGTTGAAAGACCTTGTTTTCAAATAGAGCTCTGTTTGACACCCATGATGGGAAGCCACCACAAAACTGCCACATATGGTGTTTAGTTACAAGTCTTTCGTATTTAACGGGAGAGGCATGTGTGTTTCCACAGCATCAGGCAATGTTGGGCATCCGTGATCAATAAATGAATTGCCTCAGCAGATCACAAAGTCAGGCAATGTTGGGCATCCGTGATCAATAAATGAATTGCCTCATCAGATCACAAAGTCACCCTAGGAATGAAGTGTTTGACAAGTGAAGTATGAGAACTTTTTTTATATCCTATTTGGTGAATTATTTCATAAAACTCACTTAGTGATTGATTGAATTCTTCTTGGCAGGAGAAAAACGAATACAGAATTACAAAGTGCTGGTTCCCTGAGTTTATTCTCTCAGAAGCTATTTGCTTCCATATGGCATTAAAATATGAAAATTATGAGCAGAGATCTGGAATTTAGACAAAAATTCCTGATGCTATTTTCCACAATGTATCCAAACCAAGAACAATATGATTATATACCTCATCATATTAGATATCTAGTTTCTGGAGTTAGTAATTGCCAGATACAACGTGTAGCCTAGTATATAATAGGTTTTAACAAATGTTGACAAAATTTTGGTACAACCATTATGTAAAATACTATCGAGGTTCCTCAAAAAATTAAAAATAGGGGCTTTCCCTGTGGCGTAGTGGTTAATTTCGCTTACTGTGCTTCAGCAGCCCGGGGTTTGCAGGTCTGGATCCTGGGCACAGACCTACACACCGCTCATCAGGCCAATGTGTGTGGCAGCCCACATACAAAATAGAAGACCGACACAAATGTTAGCTCAGGGTCAATCTTCCTCACCATATATATATATATGTATATATATATATATATATACACACATATATACATTTTTTATATATATATTAAAAATAGAGCTACCATATGATTCAGCAATCTCACTTCTGGGTGTATATCTGAAGAAAATGAAATCAGTATCTCAAAGAGAGATCTTCATTCCCATATTTATCGCAGTATAATTCACAATAGCCATGATGTAGAAACAACCTAAGTGTCCTTCAATGAATGGATAAAGAAAATGTGGTGCGCATATATATATATACACACACACACACACAATGGAATATTATCCAGCCATAAAAAGAAGGAAATTCTACAATATGCAGTGACGTGGGTGAACCTTGAATGCACTATGCTGAGTGAAATAAGCCAGTCACAGAAAGACAAATACTGCATGATTCCACTTATATGAGATATTTAAAATAGTCGAATCCATAGAATCAAAGAGTGACTCTTTATGTGACACAATATCCAGTTATCCAGGAGATTGCCCTGAAGGTGCCCTGACTTTCAGACTTCCTTCACATCACCTCCACCTGCTGTGAGCACTGCTTACAGATGGTTTTGTCACCACCACCTGGACGTAGTAAGCAGCGTGAAGAAGTGCTCAAAGAAGCAACTGGATTACGGTATCCACCACCCCTTTCGCTGCAAACCCACTCCTCTGAACTATTTTGCAGCATCTCCCTCCCCTATGAAAAACAAAAACCAATACAAGATTTGAGAACTCCAGACTTCTCTTTTTGTTTTCCTGTCTACTCTTCCTCCCCAAGCGTGAATGGCCTGTAAGGGCCCTGCTACTTGCAGACTTAAGTGCCCAGCAGAAACTCTACAGTGTGGTAGAGACCCGCCCAGGTGTGCAAACATCTTCCTGTTGGGCGATATCTTCTCTTTCCTTATTTCCTCCCCATCTCCACTTATGGTCTAACGCCAGCAGATGCCTCGTCAGGGCTCCTGTTGCCCTTCCCACCCTCCCAGTGACAGGACAGATGCTGGCATTTCCATTGTTTTCCCTCAGCAGTTGAGGCAGGCTAGTGTTTTCAAAAAAAAAAAAAAAACGTAGGATCCTGATTGAGCTTATTCTCTTTCAGATTTGGAACCACTGACATGTGCATGGAACACCTCGCAAACAGAGATCCCAAAATGGAGTCTGGGTCATCGATTCTAATATCATTCAGATCACATAGGCATTTTCTTGTTACATAACCATCCTCAATGGCAAAGCCCTCTCAGATTCTAACCAAGACCAAGAGCAAATCATCAATGTCACTGTTACAAATAAACAATGCTGACAAGCTAGTACAAAGCACCCCCAAATGCACTTTGGACACATGATTACAGAGAAACGTTACTAATCAGTATGTTTCATGCCCTGACCAGGGGTTGGTGCCATTTAAGTAAGTACATTTATTACTTTAATAAAACAGCTCAAGCCAACTCAGACTTGCTAGAATTAACCTTCATAACCTAAGGACATTATGCCATCTGTAGGGATGCAGCGGCAGCAATGCTCAGAGGGAAATTCATTACTCTAAAAATACACATTGAAAAAAGGTAAAAATCAAATGTCTAAATTTCAAAATTTAGAAGATAGTAAAATAAGAAGTAAATTTACACCAAAGAAGGTGGAAAGAAGGAAACAATAAAGGTAAAACAAAAATTGAAACCAAATATAAAGATAAAACCAAATTTGAGTTTATAACTAAGAGAATCAACAGAGATAAAAGTTGGTTCTTTTATCGGATTAATAAAAAAGAAAAGCCTTTTCCAAGTTATTAAGACAAAAGAGAGGATATACATTATCAATATGTTAAAAAAAAAACCCTACAGCTGACATCGTACTTAATGGTAAGAAACTCAAAGCTTTCTCACTAAGATTAGATACAAGGCAAGGATGTTCCCTCTCATTGCTCATTTTCAACATTATACTGGAAGCTCTAGCTAATGCAATAAGATAAGAAAAGGAAATATATGATATGCAGATTGGAAAGGGAAAAATAAAACTCTTTCTTCACAGATGACATGATCATCTATGTAGGAAATCTTAAAGAATTGACAAAAGAAACCCTCCTGGAACTAATAAGCAATTATAGCAAGATTGCAAGATGCAAAGTAGTATCCAAAAGTCAATCACTTTCCTATATCCCAGCAACGAACAAGTGAAATTTAGAATTAGAAATACAATACCATTTACATTAGTACCTCAAAATGAAATTCCTAAGTATCAATCTAACAAAATATGCACAAGATTCATATGAGGAAAACTAAGAAACTCTGATGAACAAAATCAAATAACTAAATAAATGGAGAGAAATTCCATGTTCATGGATTAGAAGAATCAATATTTTCAAGGTGACGATCTGACATTGACAAACTGATTCTAAAGTTTATATGGAGACAGATAAGACCCAGAATCGCCAAAACAATATTGGAGGAAACGAACAGAGTTGGAGAGCTGGCACCACCTTACTTTAAGACTAACTATAGAGGCACAGTAATCAAGATAGTGTGATATTGGCAAAAGAGTAGACAACTAGATCAATGGGACATAATGGAAAGCCCAGAAATAGATGCATATAAACATAGTTACCTGGTCTTTGACAAGGAGCAAAGGCAATGTAAGAGAGTAAAGGGAGTCTTTCCAAAGTGGTGCTGGAACAATAGGACATTCCCACGCAAAAAATGAAGCTAGACACAGACCTTAGACCTTTTGTAAAAGCTAACTTGTAATGAATTACAGGCCTAAATGTAGAAGACAGAACCATAAAACGCTTAGAAGATGACACAGGAGAAAACCTAGATGATCTTGGGTATGAGGATTACTTTTTAGATACAATACCAAAGACATGATCCATAAAATAAATAATTCATGAGTTAGACTTCATTAAAATTAAAAACTTTTGTTCTGTGAAAGACAATGTTAAGAGAATGAGAAGACAAGCCACAGACTGGGAGAAATTATTTGCAAAAGACACATCTGATAAGGGACTGTTATACAAAATATACACAGAACTCTTAAAACTCAACAGTAAGAAAACATCAGATTAAATAAGAGGTCAAATATCTTAACAGATACTTCGCTAGAGAAGATATATAGATGGCAAACAGCATGTGAAAATATGCTCCGTATCGTGTCACTAGGGAAAGGCAAATTAAAACAACATTGAGATACCACTACATACCTATTAAAATGGCCGAACTCTGGAACACTGACAACAACAAGTGCTGGTGAAGACGTGGAACAGTAGGAACTCTGGTCCATTGTGGATGGGGATGCAAAATGGTTCAGCCACTGTAGAAGACAGTTTGGCAGTTTCTAACAAAGCTAAACATGCTCTTAACATAAAATCCAGCCATCGAGCTCCTTGGTATTTACCCAAAGGAGCTGAAAACTTATGTCCACACAAAAACCTGTACACAGATGTTCACAGCAGCTTTATTCATAATTGCCAAAACTGGAAGCAACTAAGACGTTCCTCAGTAGGTGAACAGATAAATAAACTGTGGTACATCCAGACAATGGAATATTATTCAGCACTAAAAAGAAATGAGCTATAAAGCCATGAAAAGACATGGAGTAAACTTAAGTGCATATACTAAGTAAAGAAGTCAAACTGAAGAGGATGTGTACTGTTCATATGGTATACATATGGCATTTTGGAAAAGGCAAAACTAAGGAGACGGTAAAAAGATCAGTGGTTGCCCGGGGTTGAGGAGTGGGAGAGATGACTAAGCTGAGCATGGAGAATTTTTAGGGCAATGAAAATACTCTGTATGATATTATAATGATGGATACATTGCCATTATACATTTGTCCAAACCCATATAATGTACACACCAAGAGTGAACCAAAAGGTAAACTATGGACTTCAGGTCATCACGATGTGTCCATGTAGGTTCATCAAATGTACCATTCCAGTGGAGTATGTGATAATGGGAAAGGCTATGCTTGTGTGGGGCAGGGGATATAGGAAATCTCTATAATTTTGCCTCAATTTTCTGTGTACCTAAAACTACTCTTAAAAAAGTGTCTTAGAAATAAATAAAATGTCATGTATGTATATATAGTATCAATGCTGGCTATAAAAATTGGGACACCACTATGATAATATGTCTCAAATGTAAAAACCTTTATGACAGTAGATTTGACAGTTTGAAGAAAATGGACAAAATTCTTTGAAAAACACAAGTTACCATAACTGACAGAAGAAAAAAAAATCTGCTGTATTTCTCTCTTAAAGAAATACAGAACATACAGGCCCAGATGATTATATTGGTTGAGAAGAAATACAGATTATATTGGTGCATTCTTCTGAATATTAAAGAGGAAATGGGGGCCGGCCTGGTGGTGCAGTGGTTAAGTGCACATGTTCCACTTCGGCGGCCCGGGGTTGACTGTTCAGATCCCAGTGCAGATACGGCACTGCTTGGCAGGCCATGCTGTGGCAGGCATCCCACATATAAAGTAGAGGAAGATGGGCACAGATGTTAGCTCAGGGCCAGTCTTCCTCAGCAAAAAGAGGAGGATTGGCAGCAGATGTTAGCTCAGGGCTAATCTTCCTCAAAAAAAAAAAAAGAGGAGATGACATGAATCTTTCATACACTCTTACATAGAACAAAAAAAGAGAGGATGTATTTCTAACTCATTTATGACGCTGTGTAATTTTTAATAAAACCTAATAAAGACATTAATAAGAAAGGGAAACTACTAGCCAATGTTTCTCATGAACATAGGCACAAAAATTCTAAACAAGATATTTGGAAATCGAATTCATAGAGACGTAAAAATGAACACCTCCTCATGATCAAATGGGGTTTATTCTAGTAAAGCAAGTTTCAGTTAACATGAGAAATTAATCAGTATAATTCATCACATTAACAGATTAATAGAATAAGCTATATAATCATCTCAATAGATGCAGAAAAGCATTTAACAAAAGTCAACACCCCATTCATGATGAAAAAAACTTCCAGCAAACTAAAAATAGATGGGAAATTCCATAATCTGATAAAGGATATTCTATCTGTCAAGTTTCAACCGCAAAAACAGAACCAGTAAGAGAGAGATATTTAGAGATTTATTGCAAGAAATTGGCTTATGAGATTGTGGGGCCTGGCTAGGCAAGTCTGAGATCCATGGGCAGGTTATCAGGAAGGACAGGCTAGAATTAAGGGGCCCGAGCCAAAGCTGCTGTCCACAAAGGGCTTGTATCCATGATACAGTGGATCCATCCATGATAGACCCATGTATAAAGTACTCTTTCAAATAATTAAGAAAAAGGTGTAAAACCTAATATAGACATTTCACAAAAGAAGATATACGAATAGCAAAAAAGATCTGACAACATGCTCAACTCAACTGGTCATCAAGGAATTGAAAAATAAAACCACAATGGAATACACAACCACCAGAACGGCTAAAAACAAAACAATACAAAACAATTTGTACAATACAATACAAAGCAATACACAACATTGATAAATAGCCAGGATTGGGGAGGATACGGAAGCAGAAATCTCGTACTCTGCTTGGTACCGACACCTTGGAAAAGGGTCAGCATCTACTACAGGTGATCTCGCACAGAGCCCCTGTAACTCCCTACGGCTCCTCTACTTGACACGGGGCAGAAATACGTACACGTCGATACCAAAAAGCACGTAAAGGATGTGCAGACAGCACTATTTGCAATCACCCCAAACTGAAAGCAATGCAAATATTTGTCAACAGGAGAATGGATACAACATGTGTTACAGTGCATGTAAAATACTAAGAATCGGAAAGTATACAAACAAATTTAGATATTGTTATTATAGAATATGCTGATAGTGAAATATGTATATATTCATATTTTTGATGACTGTTATACACATATAAAATCTTCATGGCAGTTTCTCCTGTTTTGTTCATTCTAATAACTCCCAATCTTATCTTTCAGTACTTTGTTTCCCTCTTGCAGTTATGTACATAAAAATTGGGTACTAAAGTGTAGTTTATGACAGTGCTATGAGGAAATGACATTGCAATAGCACCCTTTATTTCCTTTCTCAGGCATAACACTAAATTCTGTGCAACAGCCTAAAGGATAATGTTGTGTCATTTTTAATTCATATAACTGGAGGATTAAGCCTTATCATTATTGTAAAATCCATCTTTACTACTTGTAAACAATTGATTGGCTCGTTATCCCAAGGCAAAACCAAAGGCTGTTAGCATATTATATATTATTTATGACAATTGTGGAGATTGGATCATTGGCATTAAATTAGAAGAAAATAAAACACCAGTGTCAAGCCTTAGAACAATAAATTGGTCCTGGGAGTTGAAGAGCATGGAGAGCAAAAACAGGAAAGTGTCATGATGGTTTTTCTCCAGAATTCTGGAGACTACGTGAAGGGCAGGAATTCAAGGTAATTTTACACAGAGTGACCATTTGACATTTTTGACTAAGCCAAGGTATTCTTGATGATAAGTGAGGTGTTATTAATAATTTTGCTGGGGTATCAGGAGTTGGCTAGGATTCCTTCAGGCAAAC
The DNA here is from genome assembly GCF_021613505.1 of Equus quagga. Taxonomy (NCBI): domain Eukaryota; kingdom Metazoa; phylum Chordata; class Mammalia; order Perissodactyla; family Equidae; genus Equus; species Equus quagga. The sequence goes on along the minus strand of NC_060268.1, from coordinate 4,760,801 downwards.
TGGAAGTAGGGTCATCTTAGTTACAAGGTTTCCTCTGAAGGGAAATTTGGTCCTTAAGTGGTGTGTGAGCTGGGCAGGGGTGAGTTGGGTTGTGCAACGTCTACACTTTAAATGGAGTCGAAATCCAAGGGGCCCCAGATAAGGCAGCGTCCATGTTGCTACAGTTGCTGCCTCTCTCAGTTCCTACATAGCCCAGCTGCAAGGGCCATCTCACTCCACACAGCATTGCAATGAGTCCGTGAATCTCCTTGCTTTAGAAAGATAAAATGGAAAACATAATTGAAGCAACAGGCTCCCATACTCATGGTTAAGCACATATTACTATGACGCGGACAAATTAAGGTCAGAAATTGTGGTATTGACACGCAATGCTCCTACCGATTATCTATGAATGTAACTCCCAAAGCCCCGGCTCCTCTCCAAAGAAACTCCTCTCCAAAGCAGCTTTCCCACACCCCAGGCCCGATGGAGACGCTTCTCTGTACCCCCAGAGCACTCTGCACACTTCTCTCACAACAGTTTTAAAAAATCTCTCAACTGTTGATTTACTTGTATGTTTCTCTGTGTCGTCTTCAAGGCTTTTGACGGTCCAGATCATGTCGTATTTATCGCTGTAATCAAACACTGTCCAGTGCCCAGTGGTGGCGGCCACTGGAGCTTTATTAAATACATAAGTAACATTCGAATCAAGCTTTGTATTTTACACAGGACTTTTACACCCATTTATTACATTTAGGAATTCCTCAGAGTAGATGCCTAGTAAATATATTTGAGTCGACTTTTTGTTTCTGTTCAGAATAAAGCAAAAGCTTTGCTAAGTTTATGTTTCAATAAGTCTCTACCATGTATCAAAGGGACATTTTGAAAGTTGGTTTGTTTCTGGCTGTAATTCTGTTTTCCTGGAATAGTTAGAGGAAGCAGTCATTCCAGCTTCCACATGTCTGGCAGAATGGCATCTCAGGAGCAATGATTAATAGATTTGTTGAGCATATTCAAGGAACGTTGCAATTTAACAGTGAAAGAACACCAAATTCTAGTATACTGCACTGTTGATCCTAATGTTTTATACATGATTTCTCAGCTCATTCCAGACACATCAAAGTTTATTGCTGACCACTGATAAACACATTTATCCTTGTCTGAGAGCTTTAAAGGGCTTCTTTAACTTTATTGTCTTATTTAATGTACTCTAGCCAACATCATCCCAGCAGAAACTGTAGTCTTAATGCTGCCAGTCTTTGGAATGTTCATTTCCATGTGTGTACTCGTTTGAAACTGCCCTTTCAAAATTTTAGATTTATCCCTACACATATTGTTCCAGTTAACTATCCAGGTGGACGATTAGATGTACATATTTTAACTTATTTACCCTAATACATGCTCATTTGGTTCTGAAATTTCATTTTCTACTTAATTTCTAGGTTTTTTAATTTTTAATTCATGTGGGAAAGTCCTACAAGCTTTAACAGAGAAGTGATTTATCCACACAAAGTTTTAAGCTTGTCTTCCATATACGTTGTTTGATACTGAGCTTTTCATTCATGATGTTAATTATTTATGCCTCTGTTATAAGCCAAATAAAAACTGATATTTATGATAGATAATATTCAAATAGATGCATTTGATTCTGCTTATTCTATGCCTAAAAGTAGTGGGTGGGTCAGAAACATTAAATTCTATAATTTATGTGTCAATATAAGAAAATATTGTCAAAGCCAGGTTCCCAAATATAAAACTTAGAAATTAAAGCACAGCGTCATTTAGTTATGGCTTTACTAAATATTGAAGATCACCTTTAAAAAATTGTTCATTGACCCTTGCAATAGAATTAGGAAAAGAGCCAGAGTTAATGGATTATCTAAGTATTCTTTGACAGGACACTGGTTTGCATTCTTTCTTTCGTTGTCACAATTCTATAACATTGTCCACCACCACTTCAATTTTCCATCTTACTCTTCCAAATAAGAGACGTCTCTTCTGTAGCTGCTCATGTATTATTATCTGAAATACCTTTGTGATTGACTCCTTCCCTTTGTGCCATAATTTTGGTTGATCAATTCAGAGAAATGGAAGCTGTTAAAGGATCCCACAGAAATGATGACTGTCGATGGCCTGGATGTACTCTGGCTTCCTTTTCTGTACTGAAAGCTAATGGTTTCTGAATCTGCCAGACGCAGTTGTCAAACAATCGAGCTTTATGCTTTCTATTTTGGCTCTGGTGTTGTGAGTTTCAGACTAACATGGAGACCTCTTTGACTCTCCTTCCATTGACTGGACCATTATATGAACCTGAACGTGTTCAAAAATACAGCAGCTGGAGAAAGTAGAAAGCGTTTCCTTGCAGACTAGCATTGAGTCTGACTATGTATCTAGATTGTTTATAACTTTTAATATAAAATACACTAACATAGTCAAAGCGTATGTTATGTATATATAATATATTGAAATTATTTCCTCACTTTGGTTACTAGAAGGCTAGTCTTGCAAATAAGAATATATCTTATTTTGTTTTTAAATTAAGTATTTACAAAAGTGTAGTTAAGCATGTGGAGTCATGCCAGCTGTACCAAACATTTTTAAAACTCACAAGTTAATCTGTTTCATTTTACCACAACAAGTTGCAAAAGACACAGTGGTTCATGGAACTTGCCCTGACTGAAATGATACCCAGGGAACCCTTGAACAGGAATGAGCTAGAGAAACAACGTTCGTTACTGAGCTGCTGAATTTGCACTCTAAGGCCTCGAAGGCAGGGTTTACGTTCACAGAATTAAGGTTAAACCAAACAAACAAACGTACGCAGAACTGTGTGAAGAGAATTAGCTGAGGCGCATGTAATTCCCATGGATAGTCTTACATCTAAATGAGATTATTCCAGTTTTAACCTCAAATCTAAGAGGAAATTACCTTAATAATTTTTCCTGACATTCCAAAAGACTGTGCATTTAACTTTCTATTTCAATTTCAAGGTCACCCAAAACCTCTTATCTTTGTAATATTTTCTTAATTTTCAGTTTCAAGATCTACGCTTTTTTTATTTTTATGTTTGCTCATGATTAATAAATGTTTTTCAATGATAGATTACTTTAGGTAAGCCTTTCTTAAGCATTTTTACTTTACTATGAAACATTTCCTTAATATGAAAAAAAACCTGAGGAAGAAAACCTTAAACAAAAATATCCTGTGCTGTGAAGGAAGCTACTTAGGATGGTTGTTTCTTACTAAACCTGTAGAGCTAGCGGAGAATGAGGCTAATAATCTATGTCTTGCGCACATACATGTATGGGCATAAAGAGAAGTGGAAAACAATTAAGTATTTAAGCTGGTAAGTAGAGAAAAAAAAGTTTTGTTTTTCTTTTTGAGGAAGATTTGCCCTAAGTGAATCTCTGTTGCCAATCTTCCTCTTTTTACTTGAAGAAGACTGTCACTAAGCTAACATCTGTGCCAATCTTCCTCTATTTTGTGTGGGATGCCGCCACAGCATGGCTTGACAAGTGGTGAGGTTGATGACCAGAATCCAAACCTATGAACCCCAGGCCACTGAAGCAGAACCTGCAAACTTAACCACTATGTCATGGGACTGGCCTCTTTTTTCTTTTTTTTAATTGAGGTATAACTGGCATACAACGTTATATTAGTTTCAGGTATGTAACATAATGTTTCAATATTTGTATATATTGCAAAATGATCACCACAATGTCTAGTTAACATCCATCACTACACATAGTTACAGAATTCTTTTTTTCTCATGATGAGAACATTTAAGATTTACCCTCTTAGCCACTTTTGATTGTACAGTACAGTATTACTAACTATAGTCCCTGTGCTATGCATTACATCCTCATGACATTTATTTTACAACTGGAAGTTTGTAGCTTTTGATCCCCTTCATTCATTTCTCCCACCCTCCACTCCCACTTCTGGCAACCCATAGTCTGTTCTCTGTTCCTGTGAGGTGGTGGTGGCTGTTTTTTAGGTTCTACATATAAGTAAGATCATACAATATTTGTCTTTCTCTGTGTGACTTATGTCACTTAGCATAATTCCATCAAGATCTATCCATGTTGTTGTAAATGGCGAGATTTCCTTCTCTTTGTGGCTGAATAATATTTCACTGTATGTATACACCACAGTTTCTTTATCCAGCTATCTGTCAGTGGACACTTAGCTATCGTGAATAATGCTGGAATGACCGTGGGGGTGCACATATCTTTTCTAGTTAGTGTTTTTGTTTTCTTTGGATAAATACTCAGAGATGGAATTGCTGAATAATATAGTAGTCCTATTTTTAATTTTTTATGAAACCTCAATACTGTTTTCCATGGTGGCTGAACCAATGTACATTCTCACCCACAGTGGACAGGGTTCCCTTCTCTCCACATCCTCGCTAACATTTATTTCCTGACTTTTTGATAATAGCCATTCTGACAGGTGTGATGTGATATCTCATTGTGACTTTGATTTGCATTTCCCTGATTATTAATGATGTTGAGCATCTTTTCATGTGCCTGTTGGTCATCTGTGTGTCTTCTTTGGACAAATGTCTATTCATATTCTCTTCCCACTTTTTGATTGGATTGTATGGTTTTTATTATTGCATTTTATGAGTTCTTTATATGTTTTGGATATTAACCCTTTATCACATCTATGATTGGCAGGTATTTTCTTCCATTCATTGGTTGCCTTTTTATTTTGTTGATTGTTTCTTTTGCTGTGCAGAAGCTTTTTAGTTTGATGTAGTCCCACTTGTTTATTTTTGCTTTATTTGCCTTTGCTTTTGGTATTAAATCCAAAACATCATTGTCAAGTTGGATGTCAAGGAGGTTACCACCAATGTTTTCTTCTAGGAGTTTTATGGTTTCAGGCCTTACACTCAAGTCTTTAACCCATTTTGAATCAAATTTTGTGTATGGTGTATGATAGTGGTCTACTTTTATTCTTTTGCATGTGGCTGTCCAGTTTTCCCAAGACAATTTATTGAAGAGACTGTCCTTCCCCCACTGTATATTCTTGGCTCCTCTGTCATAAATTAATTGGCCATATATGTGTGGGTTTATTTCTGGGCTGTCTATTCTGTTCCATTGATCTATGCAACTGTTTTTATGTCAATACCACACTGTCTTGATCACTATAGCTTTGTAACATAGTTTGAAATCACGGAGTGTGAGGTCTCCAGCTTTGTTCTTCCTTCTCAGGATTGTTTTGACTATTTGGGGTCCTTTGTGGTTCCACACAAATTTTAGAATTGTGAAAAATGCAACTGAAATTTTGACAGAGATTGTAGTAGATTTTTTATGTCATCGAAAGACATGCATGTAAACTGTGCATTCCAAGACTGCTCAACCAATTCCCACCTATCAAGAATAATAGGATGCATGCAATCTAAAAAATCAAAAAGGACCCCTTCTAAAAGATTTCTAGAAAACTGTTTAATTGAATAACTAAATGATATAATGATGTTAAAAATGATGGTCCAGGGGCCAGGCTGCTGGTGCAGCGGTTAAGTTCGCATGTTCCGCTTTGGCAGTCTGGGGTTTGTCACCACGGATCCCGGGTGCAGATCCACGCACTGCTTGTCAAGCCATGCTGTGGCAGGCATCCCACATATAAAGTAGAGGAAGATGGGCACGGATGTTAGCTCAGGGCCAGTCTTCCTCAGCAAAAGGAGGAGGATTGGCAGCAGATGTTAGCTCAGGGCTAATCGTCCTCAAAAACAAACAAACAAAAAGAAATTAAAAAAATTTTTTTAAAAAAAATGCTGGTCCACTCTTCATTGGGGTTTAGACTCCAAGCTTGCATGGTGCATAAGTTGTGTTTAAATTAATGTTTAAATAAGCATTTAGGCAAACTCTCCTCTATAATTATCAGGATGTATTAAGTTTATGCTACTTCTAAGCATCTTTTTTTCCCTCTGAACACTAGAGTCTTAATGAGTTATCCAAGGTAGATACAAAGTGATACTATAAATAAGATAGCTTACAATAATTTTTTTTTTTTTTTTTTTTTTTTGCTGAGGAAGACTTGTCCTGAGCTAACATCTGTTGCCAACCTTCCTCTTTTTTTTTCTTGAGGAAGATTAGCCCTGAGCTAACATCTATGCCAATCTTCCTCTATTTCACATGTGGGAAACCACTACAGCATGGCTAATGAGTGGTGTATGTCCAAGCCCAGGATCTGAACCCATGAACCCAGGCTTCCAGCAGAGTGCCCAGAACTTTAACCACTCAGTCCCGGAGCTGGGCCAAATTTTCTATATTTATAATGATGTAGTCACAGGTTGCAGCTCTTTTTCCATGTTTCTTAATATTTAGCACTATGGTGATGAGTCAAGAGCTACCTGAGAAAAGATAATAAATACTTTACTATATGATTAATGGCCAGTTCCGGTGGTCTAGTGGTTAAGATTTGGTGCTCTCTCCACCACAGCCTGGATTTCTTTCCCACTAAGGGAACCACAGCACCCATCTGACAGTTGTCATTCTGTGGTGACGGTGTGCTCCTGTGACGCTGAAAGCTATGCCGCCAGGATTTCAAATACCAGCAGGGTCACTCACGGTGGGCAAATTTCAGTGTAGCTTCTAGACTAGACAGACTAGGAAAAAGGACCTGATCATCTGTTTCTGAAAAACTGGCCAGGAAAACCCTGTGAACAGCAGTGGAACACTGTCTGACAGAGCGCTGGAAGGGGAGAGGATGGTGCAAAAAAACCAGGCAGGGTTCGGCTCCGCTGTCCACAGGGTTTCTAGGAGTCAGAATCCACTCCACAGCACTAATAACAAACAAGCTTAACATTTTTGAAATTATACATATATTTTTAAAATTATTATTACTATGAATGTTTTCTGAGAACACTTTTAGTATTTTAGTAATCCATTTCCCCTCATTCTCCAACAGTACTTTTTACCTATCAGTTTTATTTTATTTTGTTCTAAACCAGCTTCATCCTGAGAAGTTAGTTGAACTTCTGAGATTTGGAAGAACAAACAGTGCAAGAATTGGTTTCCTTCCCATTACTGCGCCGCCCAATCAATCCATAGACACATTCCAATACGCAAACATCAAAGAAAGGTGAGTGGGCGAAAGAATGTGGAGGAGGCACATTGACCTCTGAGAAGCCTTGGTCTTGAATGTACACACGCATTTGAGTCGTATTCTGTTAGCGAGGACAAGTTCCATAGCCACACACAACTGCGAGCGAGACTGGGAAACAGGTGACCGTCTGCCCCTCCGGTCACCACTGAGCTTTACAGCCTCTCCCTCGCAGAAGAGGCCCTCACCCCGCTCCTCAAGTAAACAATCCACAGTCAAACTCTGGGATCTCAGGGTGGTGCAGACTCTCATCTGCCAGGTTCACACGTGGTTCCTTAGGTGCTAGTGACCAAAAGCCACGTTATTGCTGCCCCTGAACACCTATGTCTGTGCCTTGGCCTGGAAATGCTAGGTATAATTTTACTTACACTTCATCAGAGGATATCAAATAACTCATCTGACACTGAAAAATTTAAGGAGTTATTTATTTGGCTGCTTTTCATAACATCTGGTTTTATACTTATTTCTGTTGTTGTCTGACAAAACATCAAAATAATTTGGCAATGGTTTTTCTGTTACAGTCATTCACCATAGAAGCATGTTGCAGTCAAAGACGGACTGCGTACACAATGGTGGTCCCATAAGGTTAGTAGCATAGAGCCTAAGAGTGTTGTAGGCTATACCATCCAGGTTTGTGTAAGTGCACTCTATAGTGTTCCCACAATGATGAAATCACCTGACTCTGCATTTCTCAGAATGTGTCCCTGTTGCTAAGTGACACCTGACCGTATTTTAGGCTTTCATAATCATATAATTGTAATTGACAGGGTATACCCAGCACTTTGTCCAACAACCTCTCTAATACTTGGATGTACATATACGTACACTCACATCCTTTTAAAAAAACTTTCAGTTCATCTAATTGGATTAAGTAAAATAATTGCTTCATGTGTCTATATCTAGTGGCTCAAAGGTATTACAGTTTTAAAATGCTGAAAGCAGAGGTGAGCCGTTTAAATTAGTAAGGCTGTGTGTTTGCCGGAGGTCAACAGAAGTGGTCAAAGGTTGATTGTGTGCTGTATAAATTTTTAAAAATTTTCCAGTGGCTTGGAAGTTTTATTTTATCTTAATGTTTTATATAATTACAAAGTGATTAAAATAATAAAAAATTATTATAATCCAATTTTTTGTAGCTCACCAAATTTCCCTATGTTTATTGTTTGGGTTTTTTTCCTCTTAGGAGGAAACTTTGTATTACTGTTTGTGATGGTTACAAAACAACTATTAAATTAGCTTCACAAATCTTAGAGTGGAAATAAATTTAAGAAGCATTAGTACTTTACTAGACACTTATCTTCACAAAGAACCCATTTCAACTCCCAAGGAGAGAAAAATAGTTAAAAAAAAAATGCTCAGTGCATCTTTCCTTCCCCCCTCCTTAAGAGGACACCAGCACAAAGCACAGTAGCTCAGTGCGTTCCCTCTCCAGACAAGGCACTGCTTAAATTCTGACCAGGACCCCTCATCCCTCATAGGGTAGTGGGAAAGTGGATCCTAACCTTCCCACCACAATGTCAAAATCTACATCTACCAAAGCTTTGTACATCATTTGTCGTGGAGTCAAAGTTTCTAATATGTATACATTGTGAATATATTCTAATATATTTATATAAAATATATATATATGTACACACACAATGGAATATTATTCAGCCATGAGAAAGAAAGAAGGAAAAATCCTGCTGTTTGTGACCACTTGGATAAAACTTGAGGACATTATGCTAAGTGAAATAAGTCAGACAGAGAAAGACAAATACTGTATGAAATAACTTACACGTGGAATCTGAAAAGAACAACTGTAGAGAAACAGAGAGTAGAGTAGTGGTTACCAGGGTATAGAGGCAGAGAAATGGAGAGCTGTTGGTCAAAGGGTACAATCTTCCAGTTATAAGATTCACAGATTTGGGTATCTAATTGTACAGCAAGATGATTACAGCTAATAATACTAGTAAGTATCATATACTTGAATGTTGCTAAGAGAGGTCTTAAATGTTCTTAACACAAAAAGAAATGGTAACTATGTGACGGGAGGAGGCGGGAGCTAATGCTGGTGGTAATCAGTTTATAACACACAGATGTATCAGATCAACGCATCTTAAACTTACACAACATTATGTGTCAATTATATCTCAAGAAAGCTGGGGAAAAAAAACTCAGCCCCAATAAGCTCATGCTTTCTCTCTCCTTTTGTTCTGTCTTTTACATTGTTGCACTGATAATCCCTGTTAAGAACTACCTCAGAACACTGCTATTATTTTTCAAAGAAATTCTTCAAATTGGCATTAGAAAGCCAAGAGTATATACTTAATCCATTAGGTTAAATGCTTCAACAATTTAGTTGAGGACAATAAGATATTAACTTTTTATTGTTATTCTAACGCCAATGAGTATTCAGAGTCTTCTTCATTATTCTAGCATATTCTCTTGCCTTTTAAATGACATTCGGTTTATGCCATCCATAACATACAATGTCTAGTTAAAATCAGATTTATGAGCATTTAAGCATTATAGATACACCACAGTTTGAATAATCTTCAGGAGTAGAGAAATATCTATAGTAAGACATCTGGTTGCAAATAGAGTTGTCTGAGCAATTTCTCCAGGTGAGTATAGCAGATTTGGACCGCATACAGGTTAACATCGACCTACATAGCAACAGTCTAGGCCAGCTAGGAGGACCTTAGGTCTACTGACATTTTGGGGGGGATAATTCTTTACTAGGCGTGGAGGGGGTCTGTCCTGTGCATGGGGGATATTTAGCATCCTTGACTTCTACCCACTAGAGGCCTGTAGCTGTCTCCCTCCCCCCTCCAGCAGTGACAACCAAAAATGTCTCCAGATGTTGGGAAATGTCCTCTGGGAGCAAAATTGTCCCCAGCTGAAAGCCAGGGAAGAGAGGGGAACACTAGCTTCTACAACAGAGATTCCCAAACTCATAAGGTTTAGACACGGTAGAAGCTCATTTCCCTCCTAATGTTCCTAGGCAGGTAAACAGGTTGGCGAATCGTCTCTCCTTCACAGTCTTTCAGGGACCCAGGTGAAGGAGACTCAGCCATCTTGGATAAGGCTCCCAATTTAGTCTTGTATTTTCCATCTCAGCCAGTCAAAGGATAAAAGAACATCAAAGGGACACTTCAGTGTCTTAAAAGCTTTGTCCTTGAAATAGTGCTCATCACTTCAATTTACTTTCCATTCATGAGAATAAATTGCATGGCCACGTCTAACTGCAAGGGAGGCTGGAAGGTTATCACAGCTGTGTGTCCAGGAGGAGGTAGAAACACTTTTTGGTGAACTGTTAGCCATATGCCTTCCTACTCGCCAATTTTCCACTTGCATCCTTCATCCAGCACCCTGACATCCTTTTACAGAGGAGGCAACCCGAAGTCCTCTCTATTTACTACGTTCAGTCCAAACTCCACGAACTCAAGGTCACATAGAGTTTCTCCACTGAGTCTAGCAGCTGTTCATGATTCCATGACCTATGGACTAAAAGAGAACTTATCTGCCTCACCTACAACCTACAAATTCCTAATGTACAAATATCCCTCACTTCTCAGAAGCCATGGCCTGCACATCATTTCACTCACATTCTACCTGCAAGAGCTAGTCATGAGACCGCATCAGATGACAAGAGTCATGGGAACATGTGGCCTCGCACAAAAAGAGAAGGAACCTTATTTCAATAAACAGGTAGCAAAGTGGTCAGTGTCTGGCACATCATCTAATCTGAGGAATGAGATACAACAGTGAAAAATTAGGGCCCAGGTAATACTGAGCATGAGGCATGCTTAGAATATTTTGGTTCTAAATGATCAGTCAGTAGTAATAGTTTTCCAAAGGGAGGCTGGAGGTCATTTTCCCCATGATAGGGGGCTGATGGGACATAGGCTTTTGAAGGCTGGATATCATTTCTGAGTGAAGCACACAACTAAAAAAGCAAAGGAAATGCCCCTTGTTAAAAAAAAGAAATCAGTGGGTTGGAGTAGAAGGCGGAAGCTTTAGGGGCACTTGGATTCCCAAGGATCATTCTGAATAGTCTGGAGATTTTGCTTAAGATAACTCTAATTAGATCTCAGTGCTCACAGGGTGACACATTGCTTAGAAACAGGTCAGAACTGATCTGATACGATTGGGTGTCCTCAGCTTAAGCTACAACCAAAGGGCTGGCCAAAGGTAGGGACAACACTTGTCCTCTCCAATGCTGCTTCAATTTTACCTTCTCCATTACATTTCTGTCTGTTTTCCTTATGTGTGCAAATTTGTTTATAGATTTTTTGATATGTAGTTCCTAGAACTTTTGCCAAAGAAAAATTGTACCAGACCAGTTAAACTGGGAAGGAAGGCTTGATTCAATACTGTTGTAATAGGAGAGAGAGCTTGAACTCAGCCCTGCTGAAATAAAAGGCAGGAAAGTGTTTGAGCACTGAGGTGAGCCAGTTGAGAGGCCCTGGAGGACACGAGGCAGGTTGGTCAATGTCATTAGGCCATCTGTGTCTGCTAATTGGCGCATATGGAAGTCAGGCTCTTCTTCTCCCATGGAGACTGGGAGATGGGGCATTATCTTTCTTGATGATTACATTTCAAAGTGATGGCTCCCAGGTCCTTGAAAAGACATTCTTGAGTTATGAAACTGGCAAGAGGCTATGAGAAGATTTCCATCTCAAAGGGAAAGAATTTACAACTGAAAGTTTTCTAAAGTAAATGTTCTAAGAAAAGAGGTCAGGGCACTATAGTCAGGAAGAAAGAAGCCTGCCTAATGCTTAGTCAATCTGAGGGGAACATTAAGGCTGTCTATTGGGTACCAACATATAAAAGTGGTATATTCAATGTAGAGTGGAGGTGATCACCAACACGTCTTTAGATGTAGTCTTCTAATTGTGCAGTCCAAAAATCCATTAGCTATTGTGGTGACTCATATAAATCTATCAATTAAGTGACTCGTATAAATCTCTCATCTAAAATGACTACAGCTATTGGCTTTTAGGACTCATAGGTAAGACATTTCCTTTGGCTGTGCACCTGCTCCCTTTAGATATTTTTTGATACTTCTATCTTTGAGCAGTCTTAATTTTTAATAATTATATATTTGATATAGTCATCCAAAACTTTGAAAGAATGTTCAAATGGATATGGCTAAAGTGACAGTGTATCAGTTATCTATTTCTATTTGAACCCTTAGGTGCCAGTTGAGTAACAACTATTTACATGATTATATTAGCATTCAGGCCCTTGGTCTCCACTTGTTAATAAGTATTTGATAAATACTTTGCCAAAATCCGCATGTACAATGTCCGCACTGCCTCCCAAATCCTAACAAGGAAGGGAATCAGTTAGTGTCATGGGACTATTTTCAGAGGGGTTTACTCTTCTTATCAATTATTCGTCCAGTGTTTCTTTAGTTATCTTTGTGCATTAAACTTAATCTTTAAAATTTTCTTATATGTTCTCACCATATTGTGAGTTTCATCTATTTTCTTCATGGTAATGTTTCCCTTATGTTGTGCTTTATTTATTTTTTATTTCATGATTATCCATTTTTCTCTCATTTTTTCAATAAGTTTGTATAAACATTTTTTTGGTCAGAATGTGGAGGGTTTTTTTTCTAAAAGTGATGTTCTAAGGTAAGGCACTTTTCCTGTTAATTCTTTTATTATCCCAAGATTAAATCCTCCCAAATCCTGGGTGCACACATATGTCTCATATTTCTCCTTTATCATAGAGTAGTCCTAACCCTCAATTACCTGTAAAATAATTGATTCCTGATATGATTACTTTGCAACATTAATCTCTCTCATGAATACTTTGGAAGAATTTTTTAGCTCTTTGGCAATTCTAATGCCTTTGTTAGCAGGTGCCTTTGTCAGTCCTCAGTGGGCCCGTTTCTCTTCTTGTAGAAGACAGTCAGAATATTCTGTTGAGATAACTACCTTACGTTTCAACTTTTAATAAAAAAAGAAGTAAATTTTTACCATGGAATTAATTTAATGATCACTAAGCCCCAAGAATTTTTAAGAAGTTTTCACTTATTTGAAAAAAAAGGTGTAAGTATGGAGATTATGTCTGGAGATGTCTTTAATTACTATTTAAATTGATTTTTATTTCTAATCTATGAAATAAATTGAAATGAAATAAAATTTAACTATTATGCTTTCTCTAATGGTCATGAATCTAAAGTAACTATGGAGTAAATGATGATCATGATCTGACCCTTCTTAAAAACATTGAAAGACTTATCTGAAAGAGAAAACTTCATCGTAAATTTTGGTAGTTTGTTAGTAAAAAGAATAAAGTATCCTGTCATTAAGCATATGAGTAATGATCATGATTATGATAAATAACTGATTTAGTTTTCATAGAGTTAATAAAATTCCATTGGTGGTATAGTAATTAATTATATAGTATAATTGAGAATTTTCAGAACTAAAGCTACATTGAAAATCAAAGATTTAGTTCTTTGTAATCAGGGAAGTCACACAGATTCTTGAATTATAATAAGGTTATAATTCTATGGAAAATAATAAGTATGTATTTAACATCTGTGCTACAGAATAGTCGTTATTAAATTCAAGTTCTAAGATGTGTGGTAAGTTTCATCATATTGTGGAGGCGTGAATTTGGATTTAATTCCTTTGAGCCTAACATATTGGAGCACATCCTTCCGACAGTGAATGAGCCTCGTTTCCCCTTCAGTATTCGCACCGCAATGTGGTTGTGCTGCTGTCTGTTGAGTATACAATACTTGTGTGAAATGAAAGAAGCAACCACCTGCAGGAGTTTCCTAGGGCTGCTGTAACAAATGACCACACACCAGAGGACTGAGAACAACAGAAACTTATTCTCTCACAATTCTAGAAGCTGAAAGTTTGAACCTGAGGTTTCCGCAGGGCCTGAAGACTCTGGGTCAGAGTCCTTCATTGGTTTTCCCAGCTTCTGGGTGATTGCGAACAATCCTTGGGGTTCCTCGGCTTGTAGCTGCAGCACTCCAGTCTCTGCCTCCATCCTCACGTGGCTACCTTCCCTCTGTGTGTGTATGAGTCTTCACATGGCTTTCTCATAAGGACACTTGTTATTGGATTTAGGGCCCAGCCTAACTCAGTAAGACCTCACCTTAACTTGATTACATCTGCAAAGACCCTACTTCCAAGAAAGGTCTCATTCATAGGGCCTGGGATTTAGAACTTCAACACATCTTTTGCGGGGACATAATTCAAGTCACAACAGCACTAGGCTTTGTTTTGTTTTGGTTTGGTTTGGTTCCTGTGAAACTTAACCACCTAAGTAATTCGACTATTAAGATGCAGCCTAAGAAAGTGATGATTCTTAACTATAGAATGGAGGTTTTGAATAAAGTAAAATGCGCAACATGAATCCCTCTTTCACCAGAGGAAAGAATAGAGACTTTGTTGTCCAGGGTACACAGCCTATAGCGTCCCCTTCCTGGGCACGGGCCTAAGTTGCTCTCCAGTCAGACTTTGGTTGCAGCTTTATATCCTTGGTATGTGATTGCAAGCGTGCATTTATGTTTACCTGAATTATCTGTACTGCTTTTCTAGCTAATCTCAAATTAATCAGACCATTCTGAAGTTGTCTTGTGCTGGCTGTCATACCTGTAAACCTTCTGTTACTCTAGAAATCACTTTTATATTTTGAGAATGACTAGTGGTTGTAGTCACTGCATATTAGTGATATGCTAAGAATTATGCACAATCATTGCCATATTTGTCACAATATCTGTTTTCTTGTAGTCTCTGTGGGAAAGTTTGGAGCACTCCTGGAAGGTGTGCACTCATTGAGGCTCTTTGTATAGCAATGAGATCTAAATAGCTAAACTTTTATCGCTCAGAAGTGTTCTTCCACTGAATGAAAGTGAGAAAAAGTGAAATTTAATAATCACAAGCATTTTCTTTTTGAGAGAATGTCAATGAACTAAAATAAATCACAGTGACTAAGGAAGGAGATTAAATATAGATGTCGGCCACATTGTTGAATGCTTTAATGTGTCATTTCCAAGAACTTGTAAAGATCAAATTATAGTCAGATATTTCTATTCCAATATTTTAAATAAAATGCTTGTTTTATAGAAGTATGCATCTTTGAAAGTTAGTGAAGATAGTAATTCTCCTACTTACTAATTTTAATTATGTTTTTAAACAGCACGCAGCCATGCTTAAATGAAAGATTCGATCAATTACTTTTACAGTCTTAAGAATCAAGAAGGATGGATTTTTTTGAGTCTCCTATATTTCTTCATACTTTGACCAAAATTTTCCATTCTATCACTTTGAGCATCGGGATGAAACAAACACTTTCAGTATCACCTTTCTGGTTTGTTCAGAATTTACCACAGTGCTAGACATATACTAGGAGCACAATAGATACCTATCATATATTTTCATGAAAGAACAAAATATAGATTTTCTTGTTGTGATTTATGAATAAAAATTTAGAAGGAAAATCGATTGCATTTTTAAAAAATCTTATAATAGCATGTTTGAGTGTATGTTTTTCTTGATACTTCCTATGGGATCTAAAAGAGGAGATATGCTTAACAGAAAAACTTACATTTCACAAATAAACTACTATTTTATTAATAAGTTTATTGGAAAATTCTATATATAAACTTTATAACCCCTAGATCAGTGTTACTCAAACTGCGTTCCTCAGAACATCTCCACTGGAGTTATTTAGAGTACTTATTAAAAATGCAGATTAATAGACCACATCCCAGTCCTATATAATAAGAATCTTGAGGAAATGTCCAAAAATTTGCATTTTTAATAAAATCCACTGATGTGTTTTACATGGTCTTATGGTTTAAAATAACTATTTTAATATAATTTATGCATGTGTAGGAAGATGACATCAAATTTCTGAATCATTGATTTTTGTATGCACAGGTAACAGAGAAAGCCAGCGCTAATATATATGGGTTAGAGGAATCTAACCTACCAAGAAACTAGTTCCTTGAAGATACCAAACAGTTCAATGTAGCGTTGTTCAACATACACACTGTTCTACAGCACAGTAGATTGAGGTATAATTCAGCAAAATGCCTATCGTTTTCTGTCGGGAAGTCTAATCTTCAAAGTCAGACATGGTAGGGGCAGCTTCAATAAAAGGTGGTGAAATTCTGAGTCACCCGAGCTTAGAAATCAAGGGAGGAAGATTGATCTACTTATGACAGAAATCACACAGTCGTCAGAGGATGTGAGGAGCAGGATCAGGCCCTTCCAGGTTAAGGAGTTTTGAAGAAGGAAGTGGGATCTTGGGACTTCAGGTTCCTTTCTTACTGGGGCTTGTACGCCATGTACAGAGACCACAACAGAAGTCCTGTTACTCAAAGTCGTGTGGAAGTTTGAGACTCAGACATGTAATTCTCTGTCTATTAGAAACAAGGCATGAGATAGCGAGATTGAGAAACCTCATAAAGGTCCTGCTTTGTCAGAGCTCACTCAGGAATCTTGGCAAGTCTGGTATTTGTTTGTGTTCATTGTATACTTCACTCCAGATTTTAAAAAGAGAGAGGGAGAGAGGGAGCAGGGGCTGGACCATTTCCTAAAATATCTGAAGTACAATTCTTTCCAGCAAGCCTTCATTGTGGAAGCTAATCTCTTCCTCAGAAATTTTAACTGAGAGATTTTGAGTTCACTTTCATGCTCTGGAAGACTAAGTGTGAACAGCCCTGAATTCCTACGGCCTCACACATAGGTCTATGGGGAAAATCTTTCTTTCCCAGTGTTCACAAATTTTTCATACATTTCCATTATGACATTTTTCAAAGTCTTTTAAATCCAAAGTAGGAGACCCTTTTGACCAGTGATATAGAAGGGAAAACTTATGTGATGTGTTTGGGGAAAGGTAGGCAGAACAAAGTCGCTGGATGTATTTGACTATTTCAGGTCTTCTTTGGAGAAAATGAGGGATGAGAGATGGAGGGCAAGAGATCTGCAAATTGAAAACCTTGTTTATTCCTCAAGTCTACATTATTATCTAGGCTACTTCAAAGAAGTCACTGAAACTTTTATTTTCCCTGTCATAATTTCCTTATCCAAGTAGGAGTAAGTTAACCTTACAGGATTGTTGTGAGGATCAAAAATAGGATGCCCTTTGTAATGATAAAGTCCTGGAGAAATCTTTGGAGTCTTTTCAGCCTGTGATGGGAGGATAGAAGTGTGCACCTCTCCCCAGGAGCATGGCCACTGCCCGAGAGCAGAATTAATCAAGCAGAAATACCTAGGGGACAACTGGCCATATTGGACGAGAGTACAGAATTAGATAGAGTTCAGGAAACATCTGCAAGAAAGAGGCTCTCACTTGGCAATGTAATTATAAAATAACAATTTTAAATTAGTGTTCATATTATGCAAGTATAAAACATGCATCAAATCACATGCAACTTTTAAAATATTTGTTACATTTTTTGAAAAGCATCTCATGGAGAAAAGTTGATATTTGATAAGGAATCAAAGGCAGTGTCTCTGGTCTGTATTTTAACCTGACATACTAATCTGCTTAGAAAAACACACACACATACAGGCACAGAATACGGGCATTTTAATTCATAAAATGGCAGGGCTGCCATAGTTTGTAGATTGCATTTGAGGTGAGAGTCCTGATCATCCGTGCATGTCGGGGTGGTGGGGTGTTTTGGTACAAGCTATCTGGGAAAAGAAAAGATGGAAAGAAACAGACAGAACCTGAGGGCAGGGTGGACTGAGCCATATGGCTGCTCCCCCAA
Source organism: Equus quagga (assembly GCF_021613505.1). NCBI lineage: Eukaryota > Metazoa > Chordata > Mammalia > Perissodactyla > Equidae > Equus > Equus quagga. The sequence goes on along the minus strand of NC_060268.1, from coordinate 4,742,974 downwards.
GGGTGACAGTGATGAAAAAATGAATCCACATAGATTATCCTTACTCGAATGGGCAGGACTTCATTCATTCATTTACTCACTCATTCAGTTCACCTACTGAGCGATTACCAAGTATAAGGAATTATTTGCGATGCCAAAGATACAAGGGAATAGAGAATAGCACCTATCTTCAACCTGCTTAAAATCTAGTAGAAAAATAATTTTTAAATTTGTATTAATTTGTTAACAACAGCTGATATTTGTTGAACATTTACCAGGCTAAAGGCTTTACATGAATCATTCAAAAACTCTGGGCTGAAAGAGAGAAAGCACTACCATAATTAGTGTCTGCAGTTGCTAGGGGCTATGAGGGCAGGAACTGAAAATTAATATTTAATTTTATGTAATTTTAGTGTGTAATGAGGAAATCATTACTCTGAATCATAATATCATAAGAGTTGAAGGAGAAAAATGGGAATAGCTGACTTAGAATCGGAAGTTTTAAAGATCCTCATTTACAGACGGGGAAATTGAAGCTGAGAGTCAGCAAATAAAGACTTTAGGTTCCACTCTAGTATTTGGGAATAGATTTGGTGATATAGCCTTGAAACTGGGTTCTGTGACTGTGGTTATTGTCTTCGTCCACATTTGGTGGTCAGGGTGATCTTCATACAGACAAACAAGCAAACGTTCAAAGTTCTTGTGTTTAAAAACATCAGGTAGATCTCTATGGCTCTTAAAAGAATAATCAAAACCCTTAGTTGGGGCACACCGCCTGCAAGGCCTGTTCCCTTCTAACCACTGGCTTCCTGCATCTCAGCCACACTGGCTGCTTCTTATTCTCCCAGAGTGCACTGCTGCCTCTCTCCTCAGGTCTCCACACACGCTATTCCCTCCACCTGGCTTTCCCCTCCACTTGCCTTGTTAACCTCTATGCCTTCTTCAAACCTCAGCTCAAGCATCCTTTCCTCAGAGATCCCTTCCACGTGTTTTAGGCTTGGTGAATACTGCTACAATATGGTCACAAAGCTTTCCAGAATATTCTTTATAATTGTACATTTATTTGGCAGATTATTCAGTTTCCCCCCTGTCTTGCCCTGGGTTCCCCCAAAGCAGAACTGAGAGAAGGCTTTGTGTGCAAGTAGTTTAAGTGGGAACGGATCCCAGGGAGTACAGGTGAGAGACCAGACCGAGGGAAGGAAGGAAGGAAGGCCGCTGAAGCCTGCGGGCGCTCTGTCCCACTGCAGCTTATGAGGAACTGTATGAACTCCATCTCACAAGTGTCTGCCCTGCGGATGAAAGAGAAACTCACGTATTCGTTGCCTGCATCCTCACTGGTCCAGGGTAACCCATGGCATTTGTCTGACTTCTGGTTTGCAAATAAAGAAATGCTGAGTGGATCCCCATTTGGTGCATACAAAGTGGTAGTTCCATCTGGTTAGGGGTTTTGTAGTGTCAAAGTTTTCTCTGGCTCAGAGGGGAAAATGCAATGCTGCAACCTTCGTTCATAAATCTTCAGGATTGGGTATAGATATCTCGATAGCCTTCCGCCTCAGGCAAGTGACTCCTCACCTTACCAAGGTGGTTGGCAGTGGTTGAGATAGGTAATAAAGGATTATATCAGACGACAACCACGCACGCATATCAGGGCACGGGACATATTTAAATCAGATATTAAAAGAAGTAAATAATGTGAGAGAGGAAAAGGAAAACAACGGACATATAGAACAGCTATCAGCACAGGAATCCTAGCCCAACTCTCCAAATATTGACACGGTGCCTGCATCCACCCCATTCAGCTTTATGCTCAAACGTTACCTCATCATAGAGATTTCTTGGCTCTGCTTTTTTAAGTCAGCAAGCTGTTCCTTTTCAAACTCTATCACCTTATTCTGCTGTATTTTGCTTCACGGTGCCTAACCTCACCCCAAATACTGTATATTTAGTTGTCAATTTAGTACCGTTAATTACTGCATACTAAGTTATTATTCTATTTATTATTGTATTGTCACCAGACTCTGAGCTTCATGGAACAGGGCATTTGCTCTCTCTGGTGCTTTAACTTCAATGTCTAGAGCAGTTACTGGCATAAAATAGTTGCTCAATAAATATGTAGGAAGTGACTGACCAATCAAAAGAACATATGCATCAGTCTAGAGTAGGAATAGGAAAACTACAGCCTGCCTCCTGTTTCTGCAAATTAAATTTTATCGGAACACACCCACACTCATTCATCTACATACTGTCTATGGCCACTTTCTCTCTACAACAGATTGACTATATGGCCAACAAAGCTGAAAATATTTACTATCTGACCCTTTACAGAAAAAGTGGGCTAACTCCGGTTTTAGAGTCCTAGGACACTGAAAGCAGGATTCATAAGTTTAATTCTCATTCCCTAAGAATCTTATTATAGGTACAGACTTTTCACTTCTTCTACTTTTCAGCGTATAGTAGGGACTCCTTATCTGCGGTTTGGCTTTCCAGGGTTTCAGTTACCCACAGTCAACCGTGGTCTGAAAGCATTAAATGAAAAGTTCCAGAAATAAATGATTCATAAGTTTTAAACAGCATGCTGTTCTGAGTAGCATGCTGAAATCTCTTGCCAGCCCACTCCATCTCACCTGGGACGCGAATCACCCCTTTGTCCAGTGGATCCACGCTCTCTCAGCCACCCGCCCGTTAGACATGTACTAGTTGACTATTGACTGTGGCGGTGTCGCAGTACTCATGTTCAGGTCACCCTCATTTTACTTAACAATGGCCCCAAAGCACAAGAGTAGTGATGCTGGCAAGTCGGATATGCCAAAGAGAAACAATAAAGTGCTTCCTTTAAGTGAAAGGGGGAAAGTTCTCAACTTAAGAAGGAAAGAAAAAGAATTGTGTGCTGAGGTTGCTATAATCTATGGTAACTTTTATGACAGTATATTGTTATAATCGTTCTATTTTATTCTTACTCACCTAATTTATAAATTAAACTTTATTGTAGGTATGTATCATAGGAAAAAACATAGTGTAAATAGGGATTCAGTACTATCTTTAGTTTCAGGCATCCACTGGGGGTCTTAGAATGTATTGCCTGCAAATAAATGGGGACTACTGTATATGTGTGTGTATGTATATGTGTATATATCTTGCTGACATTTTCCTGTGACAGAAGGCCACATAAATGATATCAAGACTTCTGTTCTTCTCTGATAAAAAATTTTTTTCCATAGTTACAACTCTTCCTAAGGGCGATTGCTGCAAGAAGAGTAGACGGAAGAATCATGTATATTTTCCTAGAAATACTTCTCTGAATTTAGATATAGAAGATACTGGATTCTCGTCAAAACACTGGCATGAACTAATGTGTGATCCTACATCACATGACCACATAGAAAGACATATTTTTTTCACCTGAAAAATGGGGTAAATTAATTCTCAAGTTGTTTCTACTCTAAACTTCTGATATCAATGATTATCTAGGTAAACATCCAGGATATAAATTTTGAGGGGAAAAAAGAATCCAGTTCAAGGTATATCAGGTGTTTATTTCTCAAGGCATTTGTTCTCAGAAAATTTCAAAACTGAAGGGAAAAAAAGGCACATTGTGTCTTAATATTCTTTCCATATCAAGCTGACAGAAAGAACAAGACAATGATAGCACTGTGATCATTACTATCTGAACCGGACTGATGGAGTACTGACATTGTACAAATTAGGATTGAATAGCTCAGATCTGGGAATTGTACTGTGGAATACTGTGATTGATTTTTCTTGAGCTGTGAGAATCAGATTATCTCATTTTTGAGAGTGTGTTAAGCAGGTTTGTGTTTCTTGTTTTTCTAAAAGAAATAGACATTTCCATCTTCAGTTATTTGGAGGCAGGAAATGGGATAGCACTTCAACTGAGTGAAGAAAGAAATTCCTCCTCTTTTTGACCGTGGAGAATTTAGGATGAAACTCGGCAGTTCTTGTTCATGAGAATTGACTTTCGCCGGACTTGTGAAGGCTTGCCAGGAGCAAGGCAGGTAACCTGAGGACAGATAGAAGCAACGGTCACTCTTCAGAGAAATCATTATCTATTTTCTCCATTATACATCAACTTTCCCCAAGTTTTCCTCAACTTCTCATTAACTGTCATAAATTTATATAGCTTGCTTCTGTCAGAAGATTCTGGTTTCCCTCAGGGTGCTGAACACTTTCCCCGAGACCAGAGAGAATCCACGGCATTTCCCTGGAGCAGAAAACTTGGCCTAAGAGGTTCGCTGTCTTGAAAAAGCTGTCACTCCTTTTCATTACACTGTTAGAGCCAGTCGAGCATGGGTAATGAAGGAAGATCCAGCCCAGGGCAACTCCTGGCTCCATCATTATGGTAATATGGCCAGATTAGTTAATATGGCTTCAGTTTCCTCATTTGTAAAATTTGTTGAGGATTAGATATCTTCTATGAAAATTACATAACCTACCTACTAAACAAAGTAAGTGATTGATAAATGTAAGGGAGTACATGTCAAGCTAAGTGTTTTTCCAACTATGGCATTTTATATGGATAAAGTGATGGTGAGTTAGGCCACAATACTCAATAAATGTGGAGGAAAGACTATAGGAATGTCACGGGTAGGAGAAGCTACTAAAGCAAGAGTTTCAAAGTCACACAGTTCAGAGGACCAACAATTTGGACCCGGCAAGAGGAAACTAGGAAAATACTCTTAAATATGCAGAAGTTGAGGGAAATTAGCAGTCTCTGCTTTGGAAGGTCACAGGGGAGCCATACATTTTAGTAATGATGGATGTGTTTGAGTTCAGATAATGATGTAAAAGGAGTGTTTAAGGAGGAGATTGAAAATACAGTAGAGTTTGAAAAATTGGTGTTTCAGGAGGATTAAGGAAGCAGTGGTTAATATTTGGCAGTGCAGCCGACGCTAGCTGTGCCAGTTTGCAAATGTGAAACTTTGGATCAGTTACTAACTTCTCTAAGTCACAATTTCCTCATCTATAAAATGGAAATAAGATAATAATACATATAATAAGTTTGTTGGGAAGGATAATAAGTTTATTAGAAATAATAAATGAGAATTGTTCAGGCTGAATTAGTATTCAATAAATAGTAACTTCCATGATAATAATCATAATGTCAATAATTTTTATATACTATAATATCATTATAAATTGTTATCTTCCCTATATAAGTTTAAGAAAGATGGAATTGGTAGGTGATTATGTAAGGAGTATGACATTCATAACCATAAAATTACAGAAATGATAGATGATCTAAGGGTTTTATAAGATTGTGTAAATGACGGGGAAGTAAAATATGATTTGAATATTAACTTGGACTTTCAAATGAAACTTTGGTATTACTAAAAGATTAGCCAAAAATGGATCATAAATATAAATGTAAACCCTAAAACTATAAAACTTCTAAAAGAAAATGTAGTAGAAATCTTTGCAACTTGGGGTGGACAGAAGTTTCTTAGAATAAAGAATCATGAAACACAAAATTTGAAAATTCATAAATTAGATTTTATCAAAATTAAGAATTATCTATTTGAAATAAAGTACTAAGAAAATGAAAAGACAAGCTCCCATATTGGGAGCAAATATCCCACATATACCAAACAAAGAACATTTATTTATAATATATAAAAGACTCTTACAGCTCAATAATGAAACAGACTACAAAACATAGGCAAAAGATTTGAAGAGTTAGTTGTTGTGGTCTTCCCTCTAGGTGCTATTATGTGCAATCTTCAGCTTCTGAATTTAATTTTTAGAAAACACTGTTAGTTTTATAAGAATCAGAAAAAATATATTGCCTTCCAGATATAGAAGTTTCCAGTTGCTGCCCCTCTCAGAAAATGTCTTCTACCTTCTCAACCACCTAGAAGAAAAATACACTTTATTTATACTGAAAGGAACAAAACTGAAGTATTCAAAAGGGAATCCTTTCCCAAAAAGGCCTCGCTCATCTTAGAAAATTCCCTGATTTTGCTTTTTCCAGCAGAAAATGATTGGAAAAGTATGATTTATAGTTTTTTAAATAATAATCTGGTATGCTCTTCATAACTTTGTGATCAATATCACAAAATTTTTTTAATGTTTTCCTAAATTTTCTATTAAATTGGAGATAGTATCTGCTTACACATTGGTAGGTGGAAAATTACCTTAAGCAGAAGCTCACATGGCACTGCAATGAGAAGAGTGAGTGAGTTTCCATAGACCTGGAAAGCAATAGCATTAAGGAACATATTTGTGAGCAGCCAGGGAACCAATTAAAGAACAGTTCAAATAAGTTATAGCTACTGAGAATATTAAATCCCATGTAAAGAAATAAAAAGGATATTTTAGCCAAAAATAGACTCCATCCACCAGCGTTTGCTGGCCTTTTCTTAGATGAACACTGTGAAGTATTAGTCACTATCTTCACTTGGATTCTTATCGTCAGTCTAGATTTTTAGTGAGAATAGAATATAAGCTTTTTATCTCTTTTTTTCAATTTTAATCATAGATGACAGTCTTTCTGCATCATAAAATGGCATCCTTTCAGTGCTTAAAAATTTTTTAAATATCCATAGATCTTATTTGACACACACACATGTTTTAGCCTCAGGAAGAAATTTTTAATAAAACATTTTTGGGGTAATATGGTTTTTAAACATATTGGGTCTTATACATGAATTGACCACAAATTATGAACCACATAATTTCAGGAAAAAAAAGCTCAGTTAACAAAAACTCACCTTATGAAATGATTCTATAATACTTTTAACTTGGAACTAAATTATCTAAAGCTTGATAATGGCAGTTTTTCTTTTTTTAGATTTCATCAACAACCAGGGTTCTTATGACTAGTCCTAAAAAACAAAATGGGTTTTCTACCTGTCATTTACGTATGTATGTGAGTATGTGTTTATCTAAGAGATGACCAAAACCCCTTGTCTATATGTGATTAGTCCCACAGGACTGGATGTTGTGCATACAGCCCAGCTAAATTCAGGATAACTCACAACCACAAAAGGACTTCATGCTCACAAAACCATTTTATTTTAAATTGTCTAGAAAGGGTTTTTGTGATAAATAAGCGATGTGTTCTATTCATTGATATCATTAGAACTGTGTAGAGTCCTGTATGTGGACATGTGTATCAGTCAGGGAAGCAGAAACAACTTGAAGTCCTAGAAATAGAGTTTTAATGAAGGTAAATGGTTACACTGGAGATGGAAAAGCCGAGGGGCCAAACAGCCCAAAAATTACAGACAGTAGGAACTTCTACACTTGCTGTTGCTGCAGGGACAGAGCAGATGAAGTTTCTAGAGTCCAAATGGCTGAGCTATTTGACAGAAGTGAGGGTAAAGGAAGAAATGCTAGATCTGCCCCAGACGTGCTGGGACACCTCAGTCTCTCCCCTTCTCCTGTCCTCCCAATTTCCACCAGAACCTCCTACTTGTGAAGCTACTCAGAACCCAGAAGTCTCCTGTGAACAGTGTAGGGCATCGGTGAACAAATCTGAAAGCAAACAGGTCATCAATTTGAGCAACATGCACATGAAAATGAAACTGATGCATGTAAGAAAGAGGAAAAAAGTAATAAAGGTCGTAGCATCTGGTTTGTGTAAATGACGCAGGGCATGAATGATGGTAGGTGTTGTAGAGGCATCATGAGCATCGAAAGGGATCAGTGAAGCACAGGTTCCATCACAAGGTGCTGCTATCCTCTGTCATGGTGCCGACATTGGAAAGTAAGGACCACAGTCTCTGGGGAAGGGTACCAAATATTCACCATCAGCCTGAAAAAGCATGAAATTTCTCAAATGATGATAAATCATTATTAGGACTAATTCTGATCTACTCTGAGAGGACCTGGCCTTATTTTCTTGAGAGCTACTTAACCAGAGCAGGAAGATGTGGCTGCTGTACTAGCCTAACAAACAAACATGCTTCAGCGTAGTAGGTACTTAGTTAGTCCAAAACACATTACTGAGTGTCCACTATGTACTAGAAGCTGTGTTGGGATTCAGTACAGAGATAGGAATCAGAAACAGTTGCTTCCCTCTAGAAGTTCACTATCTCATTAGGGAGATGAATATTAAAAGTTAGTTTCACTACAATAAAATAAGTATTATAATAGAGGTAAGAGGTATATAAATATAAAACATCCGTTCACAAGGTAAAAACTGACTACGCTTCTTTGTTAAGGGCTTTTTGCAACACTTATGAGCAACTGACAGTGTGAATTCTATCAGCAGCTAAGTCTGAATTCCATTTCCACCTCTAAACCTCCATGCAATTACATGCTGCCAGTTTTACCACACCGAAAAAGAAGATAACACTTTTGACAATTAATGGAACAAAATTCAGCTTTTTTCACAGACTCTAACAGTTTCTGTAGGTATGTAAAGGCTTTTACTTAATCATTCATGATGTTTTGTTTGTTTTTTGCTGGGAAAGATTCACCCTGAGCTAACATCTGTTGCCAATCTTCCTCTTTTTGCCCCTCCCCAAAGCCCCAGCGCATAACAATGTGTACTCTAGTTGTACATCCTTCTGGTTGTTCTATGTGAGCCGCTGCCACAGCATGGCTACTGACAGACAAGTGGTGTGGTTCCATGACTGGGAACTGAACCTGGGCCACTGAAGTAGTGAGAGTGCTGAACTTTACCCACAAAGCCATCAGGGCTGGCTCATTCCTTCAGTTTTAATGGTGCTTTCTCAGGCTTCCTCAACTGACAGTGAACATATATGTGATGGCAGTGGGTATGACCAGCACAGTGTTGATCAACGGATGGGAGATAAGATCCAAGACACTCTTTCTTAGTTCTGCTTTCTTAGTTCTTAGTATTGCTAGCCTTACTCGCCAAGCTGAAAGCATAGGCTGGGATTAAAGAGACAAATTAATGTCCCAATGTAAATATCTATGAAATTCTTTAATATTTTGTATTTCTTGAGCTGAAAATAAACACGGCTTATTTTTATTATGCATTTTTTCCTGTTGTCTTAAGTATATTCTTGAAAAAGTGAATATTCTTGCTCAAAATATAGGTATATTTGAAGTCTATCTCAATAACTTAGAAAAGTAATTTTATTCTTGACTGAGATTTATAAAATGCTTTGAAATAAAACTACAACTTGCAGGCATGGTCATTTGGGCTAATTCAGGGTTCACAAAAATTATTCCTATTATCCTCTATTAGCTACCTATTGAAAAGCAGCATTTTCACTATGGAAAAAGTGAAATGACACACTATTCACCTAGCAATTGTAGGGAACATTTTAATGTATCCAGAAAGTCCTTTAAAAATGTCTACCATGCACCGTGCTCATAGACTCATTTTATCTTCTCTATCTATGTACATGTAAGAACAGCAGTACTCAAGTCTGAAAGATTTGCCAGAAATCATCTAACTTATCATTAAAGATGAGTTTTAATTCAGTTGTAATGATGCTGATTAAGTCTAAAAGAACTCTTGGGAGCAGACCAGGACCTGATTGATCTGTAAATTATTGTGTGGCATCATTGTCATTTTGCAATATGACTTACTCAGTAGTGGGAAATGATGGCCCATTGACTGAAAACTGTTCTGGCCTCACCTAAAAAATCTTAAAAGCAAGAGCCAAAACAAAAAACTGTTTCTAAGTAATTGCATCACAGACCAAAGCTCAAGAATATTTATAGGAATGCAAAAATATCTAGAACCCAAAAAGCTAAAATTTTGTATGTCTGACATCCAATAAAAATTTGACAGGCATGGAAAGAAGCAGGCACATATGACCCATAAATATGAGGTAAAACAATCAAAGAAAACTGATCAAGAACTGACAGATGTTAAAATTAGCAGGAAAGCATATTAAATCAGTTATTCTGTTATCAACCTGTTCAAAAATTAAATAGAGGCATAGAAGATATAAAAAGACCCAAACTAAACTTCTAGAAATGGAAACTGTAATGTCTGAGCTAAAATAAAATACACGAGATGAGATTAACAGTAGATTAGACATTGCAAAGGAAAATATTATTGAACTTAAAGGCATAGCCATAGAAACTATCTAAAATGAAAGACAGAGAGAAAAGAATATTTTAGAAAATGAACAGAGCATCCGTGGGCTGTGGAATAACTTCTAAGGGCCTAATACTCATGTAATTAGAATCCCTGAAGGATAGGAGAGAGAAGGAGGAAGAGGGGGATTGAGAAATGTTTGAAGAAATAATAGCCGGCAATTTTCCAAGTTTGATAAAGAATATACTAAATTCACAGATACAAGGAGCTTAAAGAACCAGAATCACAATAAACGTGAAGAAAACTACAGTAAATCACTAATCAAAACCAGAGATAATGAGAAAATCTCAAAAGCAGCTAGCGATTAATGGTATGTTACATTCAACAACAGTGATTAAGAAATGACAATTATTGTTAGAACATATGGAATCAAGAACACAATGGAGCAGCTTCTTTTAAGCACTGAAAGAAAAAACTGTCAACCTAGAATTCTATACCTGGTGCTGTGGACTGAATTGTGTGCCCCCAAATTCATGTGTTGGAGCCCTAACCCCTAATATGATGGCATTTGGAGATGGGGCCTTTAGTAGGTAATTAGATTTAAATGAGGTCATGAGGGTGGGACCGTCATAATGAGCTTAGCGCCCTTATGAGAAGCAATCCCAGAGAGCTTGCTCTCTCTCTCTCTCTGCCTTGTAAGGATACAGCAAAAATGTAGCAACACAAAGGGAGAGTCTTCAGCAGAAACCAACCATGCCAGCACCTTGATCTTGGGCTTCCAGTCTCCAGAACTGTGAGAAAATGCATTTCTACTGTCTAAGCCACCAGTCTATAATATTTTACTGTGGCAGCCCATGACGACTAAGACTTCTAGTGAAATTATCTTTAAATAAATGAATGCAATATAAAATGTTTAGATATAAAAAGTAAACAGAATCCATCACCATCAGATTCACAATGCAAGAAACATTCAAGGAAATCCTTCAGAGAGATTGAGTAAAAAGCAAGACCAAAGTATAAGAGCCTTTTGGGAAATGCACTTCAAATATATTAAAAAAAAAAAAAAGATTAAAAGTCAAGGGCAGACAAAGTATACATTATTCAAATACTAAACAAAATAAAGCTGGAGTGGCTACAGCAATTTCAAGCAGGATAGTTTTAAGAACAAAGAACCCTACCAGGAATAAAGAGTTTCATTTCATGATGATAAAAGGGTCACTTCAAGGGGATATGACAATCCTAAACAATGATGCACCTCAAAATGCATCAAGCAAAACCCAAGAGATCTGAAAGTAGAAATAGCCAAATCCATAAATTTTAGGTGGGGATTTCAACATGTCTTTCTCAACAACTGACAAAACAAGTAGACAAAAAATCAGTTAAGTAAACAAACTTGATCTAATTGACATTTATAGAACACTGTGCCCCAGGACAGCAAAATACACATTCCTATAGTGCACAGCGCACATGGAATACTTACCAAGATAGACAATACCTGCGCCATACAAAAAAACCCTCAACTGCAGTTACAAAGGGGCACAAGGAAACATTTGGGGGTGATGGATATATTCATTTTCTTGATTGTGCGAGTGTACACGTAGGTCAACATTTATCAAATTATTTACCTTAGGTATGGGTTGTCAATTTATATGTCGATTGTATCTCAATAAAGCTGTTTTAAAAAGATGACTTTTACATCAGTTTGTAATGATGTAAAAAAAATTTCTCAAGATAAATCCTAGCCCCTAGTGTGATGATATTGGCGGGGGGGGGGGGGGGCTTTGGGGAGTAATTAGTCCATAGGTGTACACCTTCGGGAATGGGATTAATGCCTTTATTAAAGAAACCCTCCAGAGCTCTCTCACACTCTCTGCCATGTGAGAAGACAGCAAGATGTTGGCAATCTGAAAGCCCGAAGAGCGTCCTTACCAGACATCAAATCAGCTGGCACACTGATCTTAGACTTCCAGCCTCCAGAACTGTGAGAAATAAATTTCTGCTATTTACAAACCACTCAGCCTTTGGTACTTTGTTTTATCAGCCTGAACGGACTAAGACAGTGATGAATCAAAAAATGTGGTACCTCCAAATTTTGACCATGTTGCCTTTTCTTTCATTATCTATTTTACGTAGAAATATCTCATAGATTTTGTAATCAGGTGTCTGGCTTTGAGTTCTGGCCCTACCCTTACAAGATGCATGATGTTGCTTAGATGTAACCTAACTTCTCTTATCTCTGTTTCCAGTTTATGCCTTCAAATAGATCCAATAGAAATACAAGAAAAAATAAGATCTTAAGATGTAGTTAGCTGCAACATTGAGTCTAAAGCTTCTTAAAGTATTTCTTTTTTTTTTAAAGATTGGCACCTGGGCTAACAATTGTTGCCAATCTTCCTTTTTTTTTTTTTTTTTTTAAAGATTGGCACCTGGGCTAACAACTGTTGCCAATCTTTTTTTTCTTTCTGCTTTATCTCCCCAAACCCCCCCTGTACACAGTTGCATATTTTAGTTGGATGTCCCTCCAGTTGTGGGATGTGGGACGCCTCCTCAACGTGGCCTGACCAAGTGGTGCCATGTCCGCTCCCAGGATCCGAACCCTGGGCCGCCACAGCAAGCACGTGAACTTAACCACTCGGCCACAGAGCTGGCCCGAGAGTATTTCTTAATGTATATATGATTAGGAGTATCCAAACCACAGAAGCTCATGACTTCATGCCAGCATTCAACTATAAAGTTTAAACATTATACATTTTGAAGAACAGTTTCTGTCTAAGTAGTGGATCAGTTGATCACAGTATTTTCCAGAGGCAGTGGGTCATCTCAGAGAGGTACATAATGTATTCTTTTTAAAGTTGCTGATATTGTCCAGAGAATAGCTCAACCCTCCAGAAAAATACCCGTAGCAAACAACTCACTCACTCAATCTGCCATACAAAGAATTGCAGCTGTGTGCACTACATCTATGTTTGGAATCTGAGAGAAAACTCTGGCATTAGATAGCATCCTCAAAGCCCCAATTTTATCATTAGAAGGATTTCCACGTGGAAGGGAGCAGCTGATCAAAGAGTTCCTCATTCATGAGTTTCTCCTTTCTTTTGAAATGTTTACCGTGCACGTCAAGAATATTGAATGTTCTTCTTTCAAATTTCTGACCCGTGTTTGAGAACAAACTGTCTTCTCTTAGGATAATTAAAAACTGAAAAAATTATATTGTTTTTAAAAATTGAGAATAAAATAAAAACACTAAAATCCTAAAGAGAAAGAGCAAAAAGCTGTAACAATGGCCCTTAAAGACATGAAGATGTTCAAAATTCAATTGTAATAAATTGTAATAAAAGCAATTAAAATTAAAACCACTTTAGGATACCATTTTTCACATATCAGAATACCAAGACTTCAAAAGCTAGAAAGCATCTCTGTTGCTTAAATTGTGGGGTAACACACTCTTTTACTGCTGGACTCCCAGCCTCAATTTCCCCTGTGCACATGTTTACCTGATATAGCAATACTGTGTATTGTACAGACTTGGAATGACAAACTAGAAACACTGTGCTCCTGCGCCACCGTTGCCTCTTAGCAGAGAAGTGTGTGTGGGGTGAGCCTGTTCTCCAGATGTATCCTAGATATGAGACTAGAAGTTCTGTAGTGAAGAACTCTGATTTTTTGTGGGTTTATCTAGGACCATCTAATTTGCATATGTTTCGTGAAGGCATCTAAAATGCTTGTTACTCCTTCTCATGAGACTTTATCAAAATAATGCTTTCAGTGTAGTGGGCCAGCACAATGTTGTATGGAATAACAAAACTATCGAGATCACTGTTCTCTGTATTTCTTTTCTAGCCATCAGCTAAAAAGTATTGGCCATCCTTACCCCTTTTTTGCATATCACTTTGGAATCTTGAATTTCTTTTTTCTTCAATTACCATCATTATTCTTTCTTGGTCCTGGAGTGGCATTTGCTTCATACAGTCACTAGTTCCATGATATCTTAGTGTTTTGTTATGTTTATTTGCCTTTTCAGTTACCTGGTTAGCATCTTCATATGGTTAATTATTCTTTATATTAAATTCTCTCTGCTAAAATATCTGACACGTTTCCTGACTCCTGTGTAGACATGGACTGACATAGTGATGAATTATAGCACATTAAATTCTTTTTTAAAAAAATCAGTCCGTAAAGCCAAAGTGCTACTAATAAAAGGGAGGAGTAGTAGAAAAGCAATTATTTTCTGATTATGCTAACTAATACATGTAGAATAAGGATACATTATGAAAATTACCAGTTGCAACCACCATGGTAATAACTGATGTAGAGAAATATCATTAATGAATACTAAAACCACTAAGTACAAAGTTATTGGGACAGAGGATATTTGTCATTTCCCAAATTGTTATTTTATAGATTGTGTATTAAAGTTACCTTTTCTGTGAATAGATTTGGCCTGTATCACCACAATGAGACTAAGTGATACAATGTCTCCTGATGTGTCTCGTCCTTTCAATGAAAAGTCCATCACATACTTATTTAGTATTCTTGTCACCCTAAATTTAACCATAGGAAGATAATCAGGCATTTCTAGACTAAGGGATATTTTATTTTTAAAACTGTAGAATATTCAAATAAAAAGAAGGGGTACTTTTCTTTATGCTAAAGACACACTACCTTCAAATGCAGGACATTATCTATGTTCTGTTACATCCTGCATGTAAAAAATATATAAAAAGTTTTGGAGCTATTTGAAACATTTGAAAATAGACTATATATATATAATGGAATATAATTGTATCACTGTTAGATTTCTTGGGTGTGATGATAATATTATGCTTACGTAGGAGAATGTTCTTGTTCTTAATTGATGCATGCCAAAATATTTAGAGATGAATTAGAAAGACGGCTGCAACTTACTTTAAAATGTTTCATATACATATGTATTCTAATCTAATATATATGTCAGAGTAGAATATGGTGAGAGAGAAGATAATGTTGCAAAAAGTTAATTGGCAAACCTAGGCTAATTTTATGCACATTGTATGTTTCTTTTAATTTTTCTATAGATTATGTTGACACAAAATGACCAATAACCATCCTACAGATAAGAGAGGTAAGGTGAGTTTAACTTCAGCCAAGGTGAGGATTATAACCTGGACAGGCAGTTTCCACAAAGGAAGAACGTGTTCTGGGGAAGCATGGTTTTTAGTACAGTCTTATACCATTTTAGAATGAAGAAGCGTACATTAAACATGCCCAGGATACGTATTCATCAAAGTTTCAAAGAGGTATTCAGTTGCAGAGTAGCAGGTCAACATGACCCTGATGTCTCGGAAAGGGAGCTGATCTTTGGGGGTACAAATACGGGTGTTAAGGGTACCAAGGTGTCTAGAAGGGGAAGTATGTGCTCTTGTCTTAAGAGCGCGCATTCTTTTACTTTGAGATAATGTTTAGTGCACTTTTTACCTTAGTAGTTAAAGCATATGTACAATGCATGTTTGAGAGGCATAAGTCAGGCTTTTTAGTTCAAGCTGAATCCATTTGGAACCAGAATAGCTACCCCGTATGCCCAGATATGTGAAAATCTCTTGTTGATTACAATAATTTTGTATAAAAAGTTGATGTGGGAGAAAAGGAACAATATGATCTCCTTTATGATTTAAAAGATGGGACTAGCTACAGTGTTACAATAATATTTAAGGGGACAGAGTTTGAAAGAGGGAGGCTAATTAGGTGTCCATTTCAATAATTCCAATGAGATGAACAAGCGGCGTGGACCAGGGTGCTAGAAGTTAAGACTGTGAGAAGTTGTACATTCTGGATCTGTTTGGAAGATAAATTGTTGGGAAAATAAAATTTAAAATGAAATCTTCTCCCAGCCCAAAAATCTTCTCCACAAAGGTGGTAGTAAAAGGAAACAGTTTTATTATTGAATAAACATCAAAGTGGAATGTGATACACATCATAAGCAATCTGCTAAGAGATTGTAGTCAGAAAGAAATCCCATCCTTTTCCATAGCAAAGCTGGCACAAACTATTACATACACGTTCTTAAGATAAACAATAACTAGTCCCCAAGTAAGAGGACTTGACAGCACCATTTGTCACACAGAGTTCATCCTAAATTTACCTGGCAATTGAGGTGACCACCTGTGTTAGCTAATTGGCTTTATCCAGAGGAGAAACAAGATTCTTGTGTCTTTATGGCAGGAGGTAATTTTACAACTGGAGCAAGGAATCCACTGAAGCGAGGCTCCTACCTTCCCACAGAAATGTTCACATTTCAGAAAGATGGCTCCCATGTCCTTAGGAAAGACATTCCTGGGTCATAAAACTGACAATAGGCCCACCCATCTAATTTTCAAAATGCATGTATGCATTTCAAAGAAAGTATTTAAAATTACAGCTTTTTTAAAGTAAATGCTCTAAGGAAAAGGTGGTGGGGTGGGGTAGGTGGGGAGAGGTTTCTTCCCTCGCTTTCAATAGGGAGAATCAAAGCTCTGCCTTTTAGTTGTTATTTGTCCTTACAGCTGACAGACTTTGCCAACAGATTAGATGTAGGAAGTGAGAGGAGGACGGCAGTAAAGTTTTAAGCCTGAACAACTGAAAGAAAAGGTTTAATTAGATGGAGAAACCTTGAGGAGAAACAAAACAGCATGGTGAAGGAAATGATTGGGGGATGAGGAGGAATCAGGAAAGGAAATCGTGAAGAAGCGGTCCTATGATGTAAAATGAGAAAACCACATGCAAGTGGTGTTCTGTTTAGGAAGCAAAGGGAACATTTCAGGGAGCAGATTGATGATCTGTGTCAAATGCTACTGAGGTCAAGCTGTCACCACACAAATGGGGTTCTCCTACCCAATGTACATAAAAATAGCCAATTATTACAGGGTCAGCTTTTGGGAAAACAAAACAGTTTTATTGTGAGATGGATCTGCAAGAAGACAGGGGCATATGCTCTCAGATCTGTCCCTCCATCCAGGGCTTTGGGCAAAATTTATGGGATGAAGGGCAGGAGGGTCTGAAGCATGGAGATAGATGATTGGAGGTGAAGAGAAATGAGGTAATTGAAGACCAGCGCAAGCGTAGTCAAGGTTCACGGCTCTTCAGAGGATGCATGTTCACAAAATGGTGGTGTTAGCATCATCTAAAGGTGGCGTTTTCAGCCCTCTGATGTCAAAAAGGTCACTTGTTGGGTATTTGCACAGACCCACTTGATGCTTGGGTGGTCTCAACCAACCTGAACTGGACAAGGAAGGACTCTCAGTTCCTGAAAGAAGACTCTTAATTACTCTGTTGATAAGATGGGGTCAGTTGAACTGGTCCTGATAGGTCGGTGGTTGCAAAGCCAGATGAAGACTGGGAAATAATCATTGGATTTATCAATGTGGAAGATACTGGTGACATCCAAAATGGCATTTTCTGTAGAGCTGTGAGGATGAAAGCCAGGCTAGTATAAGTTGAAGAGAGAAGGGACAGGAAAACTTAAGAGAGTGAATGCAGACCACTTTTTCAAAGGGAACTTGTGTAAATAGGAACATAGAGGTGGAACTGTAATTAAATGGACAATAGAGTAAAATAGATATTTTTTTAAGATAGAAGAAATTACAGGTTATGTGTATGCTGATGGAACTGACCCAGTGAAGAAGAGAAGCAACCAATAATACACGAGAGGAAAAAATTGCTGAACAATGTCCTTGAGTAGATAAGAGGGCACACGTGGAGGAGTTGGTCTTAGATGAGGACAATGATAGTTCATCCTTGGTAAAGGAAGGAAAGGGCACAGATGCTAGTTACTTAGTAACTGTGATGTTGGGAATTTAGAATATTCTCTTCTGATTACCCTATATTCTCAGAGAAGTTGGAAGATTATCAGAATGCAGCGGGGCAAGTGTGAGTAGTTTAAGGAAAGAGCAGAAGCTGTGTAGTTGTCTATGAGAATGGGAGAGCATTGGACGAGTGCAATAGAGTGTGTTTGCTGGGCAGCCTTAAGAGCCTCTTAGAGGCTATTGCCCTTGACTTTAAAGTAAAAGCAATCAGCATGGCTGTGTGTACGTGTGTGTTTTCAGCTTAGAGGTTGTAGGTAAAAACCAAGGCTTGAGTTTTGCCAAGCAAATGCGGCAAAGTGAGAGCAACACACGAGAGTTGAGAGTATATGTAAGGGAGCTCTTATAGTCATTGACCATGGAATTTAAAGCTGGCTTAGGAGGGAAGTGAAAAAGAGATAAAATCAGTGGGTTGAAGTTATTGCTGACTACGCCATCAGAGGGTGAAGACAACTATAGACACTTGAGATCACATCAATAAGGAATACAGAACAAACCACGTAACTAAAATATGCAGCAGACACACTGAGCACCATAGAGGGTCAAGAAATTATTCAGTGTTGGAGCAGTTAACAGTTCAATTTTTCTAAATTTCAAAAAAAATCACAAAATATAAACTTCTATACTTATTACAGTTTAGCAATTTATCCTTCATTGTTTGTAATTGAATAATGCATTCTGTACCCATTAACAGTTCAATCTAATATAATGGAAAAACATGTACAAGTCCATTGAGTCTTAGCCTGAACAATATTTTATTATTTAAAATTTTCACATGAATAATTCAGAAAGCTTTTTAATGATAGTCTGATCTGCATTTATTTCAATATTGTTTTTTGAATCAACAAGGAGCAAAGGCCTTGAAACTTTATGACCAAAGTTACATTCATGAATTTTTAAATCTGTCTTTAAGAAGGAGTATTTGCCAAATTTGCTATAGTAACAATCTGTCAGTAAGAAGATTCCCTTCACTCATGTCAAATAAAAGTAGAAGGAAAAGTTCCTTTTTGGAACTGTTAAAAATAAAATTTGACCCAGTAAATTTGAAGATCTAATTAGCTTTATTAAACGATTCCTGAATTGGGCAGCATTGCATCTAGCAACTTAGAAGGGCTCTTGGAGGGGCTGTGCAAAATGGAAGCTTCTATAGGAAGAGGGGTGGGGCCAGGGAGCTATTAGCAAAAGAAAAGAAAGGATGATTTTTAGGCCAGGCCACCACCTCTTAGGGGAGGGACCAGCGGGGTCTCTACCATGCAAATGGCCTCTTCTTCCTCTCGGGGATGGAGAACACCCCTATGACAGATTACTTTACTGTGCTTGACCAGAAAATTCCAGACTGGCAGATTAAGATTACATTTCCAGGAAAGGTTGAAACTGCAATTTGTTCAGGTATTAAATCTAGGTTTGGTGTCATGGGCTTTATCACCAGTGACGCCATATTGGGCCTGTGGTTTTCTTTTCAACAGAACTAAAGTTCTGGCATGTCTAAGCACGGAAAAGAAGCATATTGGAAGTCTCCTGTTATTTAGAATACATGTTTTGGTTTGCAGATTTGAAATGAAAAGGATGACTCAAAACAGTGGAGATAAACTACCTTAAAATTCTTCATAATTCATGGCATATTCCTATAACCATCAGGCAAAGCTTTCTCAGGGAAGTGCTGGTGTTCCTGCTTAAACAAATGGTAATCTTACTGTACTAAAGATTGTGTAGGCTTTGACTTGTCTTGGATATTGACTCTTTTGTTACAAAAGGAAAATAAATCTTTTTCTGAAAATAGTTAGAGTTGAATACCTAAATGTATCATTGTTTTCTGTGGAATAGGATTAATATATAGACCTGCAGCAATGTAGAACTATACCCAGAAACTAATCTGATGTCTACAGTTTTCAATAACAATAGTAACAAAAAAAAAGAAAGACTTGAAATATGGTGCCTGACTGCTGAGTGATGTCAGAGGGAGATATGGAACTGATTTGTGTTGGTGTCTGGGTGCTGGCCAAATAAAGAACTGAAGGAACTCTCGGGAAGCCAGATTGGGAGATGTCCTTCAAAACCATGAAGGGGATTACAGATGAGGCCATCCAAGCGCTCTGCTCTCGGGAATAGAGTTACTGAGTGGAAAGCAGGAAGCTGCCATAACTGCAATGGTACCACCTGAGTGTGTCTTTCAAACATACATAGAAGGTAAAATTAAAGTTCCCCAGAACTTGTTTATTTTATTGTAATAAAATAAAATATCCTTGAGCATTTAGATGAATGTCAGAAAAATAATTTATAGGGAGTTATTTTTGTTTATTGTGTGATGGTAGAGTAAGATATTTTTAAAGTGTCATAAGTAGGCTTAAAAACGTCTTCTCTACAAAAATAAAATTCCTTTTCTCCTAAAGCAAACATTTTTGTCAGTCCAATATGTTTAAGGCAATATACTAGAATCCAATAATGAAATTCTCAAATCTGGCCTCTAAACTTCATCAAAAGTATACATGTGCGCTTATGTATTAGATAGGACTTGCTTAACCCTAGGAAAAACAAACAAACAAAAGGAAAGTGTTAAACACTAGCATAGTGTTTACAGGAACAGGTGTCTATTCCCATGACTTTAGGTGGTGATGGCTCCCAAATTTGTGTCCACAGGCCAGACATTGCCACTGAAATGGAGACAGTCTACTTGACATTTCCCCTTGAATGTCTAATTGAGATCAAACTCCATGAGTCCCAAGTAAACTGTGATTTCATGCACCTGGATGTGTCGCTCCTCCCCGCCTTTCTCTTTCAGTAAACG
This sequence comes from Equus quagga, assembly GCF_021613505.1. NCBI lineage: Eukaryota > Metazoa > Chordata > Mammalia > Perissodactyla > Equidae > Equus > Equus quagga. Next base: position 4,722,417 of record NC_060268.1, on the reverse strand, counting down.
GTGTCAGGCGCTTGTGTCCTCTCTTCCCTCCCCTTCTACAACCAGCACAGACCAGGACCTCCTCTCACGTTCATCCCATGTATTTCCCTGCCTACCACTTCCATATGATCAAACCATCATCTTTTCTTGCACTATTACAGAATTGTCTTAACTAATCTCTTATTTTCCACTTTTGCCTCCATCTCTCAAACTTTCAACCTCCACAGAGCAGCCAGACTGATTTTACCAAAATGTAAATCTAATCGTGCCATTCCTTGCTGAATCCCTTGGTGATATCCAATTACACGTTGAGTAAAACCCAAACATTTCATTGTGGCTGCGAGTTTCTGGATGCCCTGGTCTCTGCCCATTTCTCTAACTTCACCTTATTTTACTCTCCTGCAAAGCACTGATATCCACACTACTTATTACTAGGGAGTAGTCCTGGATTATGCCTCCACTTTCACAGCCTCTGAGCTTTCGCTCTTGCTTCCTCTAACTTCCTCTCTCAGCGCATATGCCCTTCAAAGCCTTCCTCCCTTATTTGTTAAAGAATTTACGTCAATCTGTAATTATCTACTTCCTTATTTCTTTATTTGTTTCCTGTATGTCTCCCTATTAGATTTTTGGATCTGAGAAGGCAGGAACCTGGCTGTCTTGTGCATTACCACTACCAGCAGTTGGAAAATATGAATGTTTTTTGATTAGAATACTACAGTATTCTAGATATTCCCATGACTTCTGATTCCTTTTCAGTCTTTATCGATTTAACAGCAAACATATATTTATACTGGCTACATAATTGCAATCAATAAAAATATTGTAAGCAGTATGTAGAACTTTTTTATTTAACATAATATCTTATATAGACGTTTCCAGGATCTTAGCTCAGTTCCATTTAACAAATGTGTGTTTATACCCACTATGTCTCAGGCTTTGTGGTAGGCCCTGGTAACACAGAAATCAATACAAAATGCTCCATTGAAATGTCATTACTGCTTATATTTTTGGAGGGATCATAAATCATTTTTATTTTGTTCAGCTTTTCCACATTTATTCTTCATAAGTTATAAATTCTTTTCATTTAGCTATTTCTTTTTATGATAAAAATATTTTCATGTTTCTGATGTCAACAAAAATATCTGGACTACAAGGATTAGTTAGGAAACCTTTCTTGCCCAGACAGTTTGCAAACCAGGGAGACATGGCTTTTAGCAGGAGACCTGAAGTATGCTCTGTCAGAACAAGAAATGGAGCTGCCCTTATAGAAAAAGCTCCCCCCAGGTTCTCACTCAGGTCCGCTTATACAGGTGAGGGATGCAACCCTGATTGGTTGGCACAGGTCACAGTTTTGTTGGTTAGGTCCAGCTGGCTGTTACGGGGTTTTGAAAACTCAGTAACTTTGGTAGAGTCAAAGCTTAACAGTGCATTCTGCAGTTTTTTTGAGAACAGGGTACGTGGCTGCATCCCAGTCCTGTCATGGCTGCTCAACTCCTTTTTGTTTTTTAGGTCTCAATTAGCTACATAGAGTCCATCTTGTTCTCAGGGGTCAGTTGACTTCATTTTATTCCACCTTGATTATAAAAAAAAATAGTATATGCTTATCATGAAAATTAAAACAATCAGATGTGTATGTAAAAGAAGACTGAAATTCTTTCCACATATTCTATGTCAATCAGAAATATTATTTTAATTTTATACCTTCAAATCCAATCATATTATGCCTACTGCTCTATACTCAGTTTTAAACTCAACAACACATCATGGATATGTTTCCATGTCTGTAGGTGTAGTTATAACCTGACCTTAATAACAGCTGTGTAGTATTCTATTATTAATTAATTACTTCATTTATTTATTAATCTATCCACTATTGATAGAATTTTGCAAAAATAAAACGTAAAAGCAAGTTTGAACACATCAAATTATTTGTGTCGGATTAATTCATATCTTTTATTGTCTCTTTTTTAAATCCTTTTGTATGTTTCTCTCTTTATGCAATATGAGTCACTTTTTAAAAAATGTGTATTTAACCTGTGCACATTTGTTGTAATTACACATGCCTGGTATAATTTTTTCTATCACTTCCAATCTTTTGTATTTATTTTGCTTTCTTACTTTATGTTTTCTCTTTTCCTCATTTTCTTTTCTCAACTGGCAAGTTTTCCGGTAGTTTTTTTCTCTCTCTTTCAATCTTTCCTCTATTGCACTGATTTTCAACTATACTACCAGAATTTTCTACCCTGTTTTTGTTCAAAAACATACTCCCAGAGTTTATTTTTCACAATAGTCTATCCTGGATTACTTAACTTAATGACGTCTTGAACCACAGAAGAATACATGTTAAACTTTTAGCTTCCGCTTTCTGAATTAACTCTCTTTCCCTGGGGACCACAATCTCTGTACTGTCTAAGTTTGATTTTTCTCTTTTGAATCTCCATTTTTTTATGGGTCTGCCAATTTCTGCTTATGTTCACAAATGATAATTTATATCAGTAGTTTTCAAAATACGTTGTGCTTCATGATCACATCCTGAGACTTTTTTTCTTACACATGCAGGTACCTGGTCACAGCTGGTATATCCTGAAAAAGAATCAGAAATCCCAGAGAGGGCTGTGGTCCCGTATATTTGGAGAACGGTCCTCAGGGGATTATTATGCATACCTCTGATTAAGGAAAACTAGGTCATATTGACGTATTGTTAGCTTCCTTGGACTCCCTCAGGGATTATATAGGTCACTGTTTCATTGATTTTCCTTTGCGGGCTTCAAGACCATCTCATCAGTCTTCGGGGGTGGCAATAAGGTTTGTTTAGTATTACAGCTCCACTAATTCAATGTCCTCTCCGTAACAAGTAAAATTGGCAATAAAATGCTGCAGCCAGGCCCTCGGGTGGCCAGGTTCTCAGGAATTTCCTAGAGTCATCTAGTTTGCCCTCTGCTGATGACACCCCCACCTGCTCCCACCTGTAGCCCCTGCTGTGGTTTCTTAGTGATTGTATTCAGCAACTGCTGTAGTTACCAGGGAAATAGTTTATGCTAAAACCTAATCAGCTTAGCGGCTTTGTCTCCTGAGTGTTTTAAAAAGATGAACTTAGTTAGATAGTCCAACTCCTCTCATTTTCATAGTATCAATATCAATGCCTGTAATATCTAGTTGCTCACTTTACTTTTGAGTGATTCAGTGAAATCTGAGGATGAGTAGCCCCTGACGAGCATTTGCTGAGGTCAGCCAATGTCCTTGAGTTTGTCCCTTCTCAATCTTTGCACACTTCCAGCAAAAAGCCCTCACTCTGAACAATGCTGTCCTCAGCTTGGGATATATGGGGGGAAATTATTTACACACTTCTCTCGGAGTCATTCCTTTTCTGGGATGACATGATAAGTGTTTCAGCATTAGTGATCTTTTCCTTAAACTTGACGCCTTCTGCTTCATATGTTACAGAAATTTTACAAAAATTTCTGAAAGTCCTTTGCCCAGATTTTGGCAGCAGAATTGAATTTTTTCAAATCATTTTTTTTTTTGTCATTTCGTGAGACAAGGGGAGTGAAGAGGGTACAGATTTCCATTTTGAATACTAAAAAAGGGACACGTTATTTATATGTTTCAGTTCTGGAATCTGTACTTGGCTGTGTTATACAGTTTCCATATCTCTGCTATTTCCTATCCTGTCATTCTTTGCGAGCATCTCTTCTCTTGTGTCCTCAAGCATGGTTATAAGAACTGCTTTAAAATCTTTGTCTGTTAATCCCAACATGTGAGTCATTTTGCATGTGGCTCCATTGATTGTTTCTCTTCAGAGTGGATCTTGTTTTCTAGATCCTTTGTAATTCAAGTAATATTGGATATTATCTTGAACCTTGAAGGGTATCATGTGTTTGTGTGTTTTCTCTTTTAAGCAAGCAGTTAACTTGGCTGAACACAACTTAAAAAACTCAGTCTCTTCTGTGGTAGGCACAAGCTCGAATTCCAGTGCATTTCTTTCAGTCTTAGCTAGGAGCGTGGAGCTGTACCGTGCATGTGTGGTGTGGTAGGCGGAATAATGGCCTCCCAAAGATATCCGTGCCCAAATCCGTGGAAGCTGTGGATATGATTCCTTACATAAGAAAAGCAACATGGCAGATGTGGTTAAATTAGGGATCTTGGGATAATGGTATCCTGGGTGTTCAGGGTGTGCCCAATGTGGCCTTGAAAGCAGAAAATCTTTCCAAGCTGAGGTCAGAGTCACAGGCAGACACGACTATGGAAAAATGGGCAGAGAGATGCAATATTGCTGGCTTTGATGATGGAGAAAGAGGGCCAAAAGCCAAGGGATGTGGACAGCCTCTAGAAGCTAGAAAAGGTAAGCAAGTAGATTCTCCTTTAAAACCCTGCCAACACCTTGATTCTAGCCCAGTAAGACACTTTTCAAGCTTACGGCATCCATAACTATAGGATACTAAGTTTGTGTTGTTTTAAGCCACTCCCTGAGTGGTGACTTGTACAGTAGCGCTTGGAAGCTGGTAATTATGTTCAAGGATCAGCCAGGCATCAGGGTAGAGTATATACACAGAATATGGTGCTCTCCATCTGACTGTCTCCTGTGTTTTCTCCCTTACACTCCAGTGGTTACACTTTTCAATATCCTGTCCTCTGATTCTGTAAGTCGATAAGACCACAGGGTTTTCACTGGAGCTTTCGATATCTCACATGGCACAGACTGGGAACTGCTCTTGCCATAGAAGTCATAAAAATAGGATATTCAATCCTTGTCATTTCCTTCATCCCAGAGTAAATTCTTCTCAGTATCTATTTGTTTCTGTTTATTCTCTAATGCCTGCAAGTAGTTGCTTTTTATAATTTGTGCAGGGTTTATGGCTGTTATCTGTGGAAAAATTGATCTACGAGAAGCTTACTAGGACACAGTGGAAGTGGGACTATCTTGTATTACCCATACAACTGAAAAAAAGAACACAGTTAATTGTTGAAAAGAAGAAAAATAAATAAAATAAAAATATAGTTTTCTCTCTTGAGGGACTTTCATCATTCACATAGTTATCATTTCATATTATGCAGAATATAGAGAATTTACTTAGATTTTGTTATTGGCCATTTGAATGTTTTTTTAAAAAGCATTCACAATGATAATCATCACTTCTAGGAATGTTTCAATAAATAAGAGACAGGAATTAGGGAAATTTCCTTGGAGGACATTTCCCAAGTGGCCTTTTATTGGTGAAATACACGAGTGATTTTATAGCTCATATTACATGTAACGAATTTGCTCTCCTTGAGGACTGAGGCAAGGTGCTATCAAGATATAAGCACGTCTATTCTCTTGCATCACAACACTAAATTCTATATACTTTACTTTGATTATTTTCATAGGTGAGTAATGGCATCTGTACATTATTGCCTTGAGCGTCCAGTAGCCCTCTCCTTGTTCAACAGTAGTCAGATATTTTGCAGAATCTGCCTTCCACTCTAAGTCCACGTGGTTTGAGTGGGCAGACCTACCCCTGGCTCCTCCCTAAACGTTAAACAGTGACTTAAAGACTAAACATGACTTCAGTTGGTTCTTCCCGAGGGATGCACACTCCAGTGAGACTGTGGTTATTTTGGACATCTACTCTCTGCCTCTCCTGAGCCTGCGTCAGCAGGTTTTCCTTTGAATATACAAATACTTCTTTGAATATACAAACAATAATCCTTTATTTATTTAAATTTGCCAGAGTAACTTTCCACCACTGTTTGAAAGAAAATTACCTAAACTTATACAGTGATTATATATATATAAGTAGATATGTATGTAAGTTTTCATTTTGAATTGCTAATGAAAAGGTGAATTTACTATCATTTTATTTACTCAATTCAACTAGTCTATTTGGGGTACCTAGAATCATGGGACATTCTATTAATTGTTTTGGGATAAAAATGCTAATATTATATAAATTCTGACTCAGAAAACTTACAAAATATTTGTATATTCAAGCATGCAAATATCTAACAATTATCAGTGCATTCCAACTAAACACTTCTTTTTCTCCTTTTCAAATATATTTGTCCGTTACACTACCATATTTGGATACATATTTTTACATTTGGATAATGACTATTCTCTCTTATGTTTGTAACATATTTTCCTCATTTCCTTGCTTTCCTTTTAATATTTGTTTTCAATATGTTTTATTATATGTACTTTTTACTAGAATTTCATAAAGCATAACCATCTTTCTTCTGATTTATTAAAAATGTTTTCTGTAGCTTCATTCAGCTGCTATAAAAATAATGTTTCTTGATAAACTATTTTAACATGTAAATCATTTAGTCATTCAATATATATTAAGAAGTGGTATAAGATCTATTTCCCATAGTCTTCATTCTTACATTTAATTATACTGATAATGGCTTAATGAAACTCATTTTATCATTGTTGATTTACTTTTAGTTCTTCATTTAATCTTAGTATAAAAGTTTGAATTAATTTTTGGAAACTAGATTTTGTAGACATAGATTATTGTCTTTTGTATTTAAATACAATGCCACACATGTTAGATAAGTTAAATTTATAATACATTCCAAAGTTTTGAAGGGCAAGTCTACCATCAATATCTTAAAAAAACTTTTGCTTACCTTTCCAGAAGGAGCTGAGTTTCCTTGATGAAAGTTTTTGGAAATACCCCACAGGCATGCTAATTAGAACAGACTTGTCTATAGATTAAGAGTGGTGTCACCTTTGCCATGTTCAGTCTTCCCAGCAAGAATCAAAACTTCAACATTTATTCCTGTCTCTATCTTCTTTCACTGGTGTTTTAGAATTGTCTTTGAATAAATAGGCTAGCTCAAGTTAAATTAGTCACAGACTATTTTTATCACCATTGTAAATAAATCTTGTTTTTTTCATTTTATTTTCTTGTTGCATGTTACTTGCATACAATAATATAAACGACTTTTAATGATTAATGTCACACATTCCAAGCTTGCTTGGTTAATGTAGTACCTTAATTCATTTTTACTTCTTTTCCTTTTATTCTTATACTTGTTTTTATGCCAACTGCACAAAGTTATATTTTTAATTTATCAATATAATTTATTAAAAATGACATCGAATCAGGAGTATTTCCTGTTTCTGAGAATTACATTTCTAGCAGACTGCTTGAAAGTTTGATATATTCAAGCATTAACATCCTCAATGCAACATTTCCCAAAGTGAAATGATTATTTCATTCTGAAAGAGGAGGTGAAATTTCACCTTTCCATAACATTTTTTTATACCTGCATTTTCTCGAGTCTCTCATCACCATTTTCTTTGTCACGCAGATTAAAATTCTTAGAAATTACTTGTTTGGTTGTCAGTCTACATTCTAAGTATCCAATTATGTGCTAAATCTTAGGAATTCTTCCTTTACAATATTCTCTCATATGCACCTATTTTTACTTTTGCTGTCAACTTTCCCATTTAGAGTCTACTACAGCTGTTTCTGAACTAAGTTCCATTCCCCTTCAATCTCCTTGCTCCTTTTCATCCTATTTTTATAAAGATTAATCTTATTTTAATTTCACAACCCTTATGCTCAAAAGTATTTAGTGTCTCCTCATTAATTTCTAGTTTTTACTTAAACTCCTCTGCCAGGGCACTCTCGGACATGTCCCCGTACACATTTTAGGATTATTTTTTTCTATTTCTGTGAGAAATGCCATTGGTATTCTGATAGGCTTGCATTGAATCTATAGATGGCTTTGGGTAGTATGGCCATTTTAACAAAATTAGTTCTTCCAATCCACAAACATAAGATGTGTTTACATTTGTTTGTGTCTTCAATTTCTTTCACTGAAGTCTTTTAATTTTCATTGTATACATCTTTTACTTCCTTGCTTACATTTATTCTTAAGTATTTTATCATTTTTGATGCTATTGTGAATGGGATCGCTTTCTCTATTTCTTTTTCAGATATTTCATTGTTACTGTATAGAAACACAACTGATTTCTGTATGTTGATTTTAACGTTACTGAATTCATTGGTTATTTTCAACAGTTTTCTGGTTGAGTCTTTAGGATTTTCTATATATAAGATCTTATTATCTGCAAATAGAAACAATTTTCTTTCTTTCTTTCAAATTTGGATGTCTTTTATTTCTGTGTCTTGCCCAACTGCTCTTACTAGGTCCCCCAGCACTGTGTTAAATAAGCGTGGTGAGAGTGGATATCCTAGTCTTATTCCTGATTTAGAGAAAAAGCTTTCAGATTTTCACCATGGAGTATGATGTTAGCTGTGGGCTTGCCATATATGACCTTTTATTATGTTGAAGTATGTTTCCTCTATATCCAGTTTGTTGAGGATTTTTATCATAAGTGGATGTTGTATTTTGTCATGTGCTTTTTCTAAATCTATTGAGATGACCATGTGATATTTTTATTCTATTGATGTAGTGAATCACATTTATTGATTTGTGTATGCTGAATCATCCTTGCATCCCAGGGATAAATCCCATTTGGTCATGATGTATGATCCTTTCAATGTGTTCTTGAATTCAGTTTGCTAATATCTTGTTGGCAATTTTTACATCTATATTCATCAGGGATTTTGGTCTATAGTTTTCTTTTCTTGTATTTTCCTTATCTGGCTTTGGTATTGGCATAATGCAGGCTTGTAAAATGAGTTTGTCAGTGTTCCCTCCTCTTTAACTTTTTGGAAGCGTTTGAAAAGAATTGGTATTAATTCTTCTTTGAATGTTTGGTCAAATTCACCAGGGAAGCCAAATGGGCTTTTTTGTATTGGATGTATTAGATTACTGATTCAATTTCCTTACTCATTATTGGTCTGCTTTGATTTTCTATTTCTTCCTGATTCAGTCTTTGTTAGTTATGTATTTCTAGGAATTTATCCATTTCTTCTAGGTTATCCAATTTGTTGGTGTATAATTGTTCATAATGGTCTCTTATGACCCTTTGTATTTCTGTAGTATCAATGGTAATGTTTCCTCTTTCATTTCTGATGTTACTTGAATCTTTTCTCTCTTTTTCTTAGTCTACCTGAAGATTTGTCAACCTTGTTTATCTTTGGAAAAACCAGCTTTTAATTTCATTGATCTTTTCTGTTATTTTTCTGGTCTCTATTTCATTTATTTCTGCTCTGATCCTTGTTATTTCCTTCCTTCTGCTAACTTTAGGCTTAGTTTGTTCTTTTTAGTTCCTTGAGGTGTGTGGTTAGCTTGTTTATTTGAGATCTTTCTATTTTCTTAATATATGCATTTATCACTATAAACTTCCCTCTCAGAACTGCTTTTGTAGCATCCCATAGGTTTTGGTGTGTAGTTTCCATTTCCATTTGTTTTGAGATTTTTTTAATTTCCTTTTTGATTTCTTCTTTGACATATTGGTTGTTCTGGGGTGTGTTGTATAGTTTCCATATGCTTATAAATTTTCCAATTTTCCTCTTCTTATTGATTTCTAATTTTATACCACTGTGATTGAAAAAGATACTTGGTATGATTTTAATCTTCTTAAATTTGTTGACTTGTTTTGTGGTCTATCGTATAATCTAAATCTTAAAATTTGTATGGAACCACAAAAGATCCTGAGTAGCCAAAGAAATCCTGAGAAAGAACAAAGCTAGAGGCATAACACTTCATGATTTCATGCTATACTATAAAGCTATAGTCATTAAAACAGTATGGTACTGGCATAAAAATAGACACATAGACCAATGGAACAGAATAGAGAGCCCAGAAATAAATCCTGGCATGTATGGTCAAATAATATTTGACAAGGGAGCCAAAAATACTCAATGGTGAAAGGATAGTCTCTTCAACAAGTGGTGTTGGGAAAACTGGATAACCACATGCAGAACTATGAAATAGACTCCTATCTTACACCACTCACAAAAATTTACTCAAAACAGATTAGAGACTTAAACATAAAACCTGATACTGTAAAACTCCTGGAAGAAAACGGGGAAGAAGCTCCTTGACATTGGTCTTGACAATGATTTTTGGATATAAATGGAGAACCCAAGCAACAAAGACAGAAAAAAATAAATGGGAAATGTCAAACCAAAAAGCTTCTTTGCAGCAAAAGAAACCACCAACAAAATGAAAATTCAATCTATAGAATGGAAGAAAATATTTGCAAAATATATATCAAATAAAGACTTAATAACCAAAATATATAAAGAGCTCATATGACTCAATAACAAAAAAATCCAATTAAAAAATGGGCATAGGAACTGAATAGAGCTTTTTTGAAAGAAGGCATCCAAATGGACGACAGGTATATGAAAAGACACCCAATGTCTAATCCTCAGGGAAAAGCAAATCAAAACCACAATGAAATATCACCTCACACCTATTAGGATGGCTATCATCAAGAAGACAAAAAATAGCAAGTGTTGGTGAGAATGTGCAGATGTGGGTACTCTTACACACTGTGCATGAGAATATAAATTAGTTCAGTTACTATGGAAAACAATATATAATTTCCTCAAAAAGTTAAAAATACAGCTACCACATGATCTAACAATCTCCCTTCTGGGTATATATCCAAAGGAAATGAAAACAGGATATTGAAAAGATAATGTGGATTCTCTTGTTTATTGCAGCATTGTTCACAATATCCCAGATATGGAAACAACCTAAGTGTTCAACTCTTGATGAATGGATAAAGATGATGTGGCATACCTATCCAATGGAAAATTATTCAGTCATGAGAAAGAAGGAAATCTTGCCATTTACAACAACACGGCTGGATCTTGAGGGCATTTTGCTTAGTGAGATAAACCAGACAGAGAAAGACAAATATTGTATGGTATCGCTTATATGCGGAATCTAAAAGACCTGAACTGATAGAAGCAGAGTAGAATGATGGATACCAGGGGCTTGGGGGTGGAGAAATTGGGGAGATGTTAAAGGGTACACTTTGCAACTAGGAGATGAATAAGTTCTAGAGATCTAATGCATAGCATAGTGATTACAAGCAATGATACTCTATTATATACTTCAAAATTGCTAAGAGACTAGATCTTAAATGTTCTTACCACAAAAAAGAAAAGATATGGGCCAGCCCCATGGCCGAGTGGTTAAGTTCATGTGCTCTGCTTCGGCAGTGCAGTGTTTCACCAGTTCAAATCCTGGGTGTGGACATGGCACTGCTCATCAAGCCATGCTGAAGCAGCATCCCACATGCTGCAGCTAAAAATACACAACCATGTACTGGGGGGCTTTGGAAGAAAAATGAAAAATAAAATCTTTAAAAAAAAAAGGAAATGATAATTATGTGATGTGATAGAGGTGTTAGCTTATGCTACAGTGAAAATCATATTGCCATAAATAAATGTATCAAATCAATGTGTTAAACTTACACAGTGTTACATGTGAATTACATCTCATTAAATACCAGAAAACAACACATCCCCAAATCATGATTCCAGCATTATTCTCCCAGTGTTACTGTTGCACATATTCTGAGCTACAGTCAAATTTAACCAAACACTGCCCTTTTATCTTCCAAGGAATTTGGGCAAACATAGTCTTGAAGTTCCCAGAACTGCTGATACTTTTTCAACCAGCATGCAGATACTCCTTAAATATTTTTGTGGGTTGTCTTGCAGAGTTTCCTGTAATAATCAATCAATCAATGTTAAAGACATCTTTGAAAGGCTGGGAAACTGCTCCTTTTTACGTTACTTTAAAAAGTCGCCCCATCATCCCTGGATTCTGCTCATATTGAGAACAATGCCATAGAAATGACCTAGCATATGGAAAACAAAATAGCAGTGGAAATATTTCCTCCCTGAGCGGGAGACTGAGGCACTTTTCAAGTAGATAAATCCCAGCCTAAAGCAGCATTTCACTGCACTCACATCTAGAAGAGCCCAGATTCTCCTTAAAAATAAGAGATGTTTTATAAAAGATTCGCCTAAGCAGAAATAGAGGGAGTTATATTGGCTATGCTATACTTACAACAAGTCTAATCTTCAGTCCGTAAATTCTAGAGAAATGGTATAATTCGATCCCCCCAGAATGCTAGACTATAAGTCAAGACACAGCTTCCCTTTCTTGGGTGCACTTCAATACAGCAAGAAATAGAGGGAAAGAATTCTAAAGCACTCATCAGAAACCCCCAGGCACAGGTGGGATGTGTGCAGACTGTGGCAAAGGTATGAGCCACTTCATTTAAACCCTCTTTCCATGCCATGTGTCAGCTGTGGTATAGGAGCTGGATGACAGGTTCACTGAGTACAACTCTGTGGTTTTTTTCTCTGATCTAGGTTCTAAATAGTGCAAGTGAAGTCTGGAAATGGGCCAACTTTATTCTCACCAGAAAAGTGGGTAACAAAGGAGATAAATGGGAACTTGAAAGAACAATCTCATGGAACAGAGTGGTTCCAATACACGAGGAAAACATACAGATAGAGAGATTTAAAAGCAGCAAAAAATAACTCAATTGAAAGAACAGATTAAACTCATTTTAGACATACCAATGCTCAAAAAGGTTTACCACACATGCATCCTTTCTGAATAAGCTACTAGAAGATATGCAGCATAATAAGGGAGTAAATCAAGGAGAGAAAAGGGCAGGATTCAGGAAATAGTGAATCCTTGCCAAAAGTCTAGTGAGTAAAAGTCCCAGAGTCCAGGGTGATAAAGAATAATAAAATGTTCTTGATTACCCTTATCATGAATAATCATCATTAGTACATAACAGTGAACATTTATTGTCCACTTACTATATTCAAGACACTGTGTTACAGATGTTAACTCATTAAATACACACACATTCCTATAAAGTGAATACTGTTGATGGTAAGGTGTTTGCCCTAAGAACACAGCTAAGAAGTGGAGAACAAGGCATTGGCACAGTCCAATGCCAGGAACTGCACTCTTAGTTACCAGCTGTGTTCCAGGGCCTCTATATCAATACCATCCAGTAGCTGACGTATCATTCAAATTCATCAAAAGCCACCTGTATAAAAAAAGTGACCCAAGGGGGTGGTGTCAGCATCATGGTAGAGTGAGCTCTCCCAGTGAACTCTCCTTTCCATAACACAACAAAAAAGACATTCATATTCCAACAGAGAATATCCACGCAACACAAAAGACATCTCAGAAACCCACACAGCCATACACTGGAAGGTGGAGTTGCTGGAGCCCCCCTCAGAGGAGGTCAAATTGGGTAAGAGAAAGCTTTGCTCCCTCCCCAAAAGACTACGGCCTGGGGATTTCACTAGGCCTCCAAGAGGGAAGGAAGGGGGAAGGGAGTGTCCCTTCACAAGAACATCAAAGATCCCCAAGGTCCCTCACAGCCTAAGGGAAAGCCCCCTGCCAGAGTGAAAGCTGTCATGGGGAGTGACTTCATCAAACCGACACCCCAGGAAAGCAAATAGAGAGCACAGAGCATGCAGGAGAAAGAAAGTGCCCTTCTCCCCACCTGCCCAGCACCAGCCCCACTGCCTGACATCCCAGTGGAATGCACAGGGCTCAGAACACGTGGCTCTTGAACCCCACCCAGTGGTAATGGGTGGTAGCTATGACCAAATAATACCACAATGTGCAAAAACAGAGCCACACCCTACAGCAGTATCAAAAATTAGATTAAATCTCCAGACTAGAAGGAAAATGAAAAGTACTCAAAAATCAGTCCTGAGGACACAGAAATATGTAATCTAAATGACAGATAATTCAAAATAGCTATCATCAAAAAACTCAACGAGTTAAAAGAGAATATAAAGAAACAATTCAATGAGTTCAGGAGCTATTTCACAAAAGAGACTGAAACTATAGAGAAGAACCAATAAGAAATATTGGAGATGAAAGACACAATGGATGAGATAAAACCAAATATGGATTCCCTGAACAGTGGAGTGGATATCATCGAGGTGGTACTAAATCAGCATAATTGAAGATAGACATATTGAAATGCTCCAGATAGAGCAGAAGAGAGAACTAAGACTAAAACTAAATGGAGAAAGTCTCTGAGAAATATCCTACTCCATTAGGAAATGCAACATAAGAATTATAGGTATTCAAGAAGGAGAAGAGAAGGAAAATGGAGCAGAAAGCTTGTTCAAAGAAATAATAGCAGAGAACATCCCAAACCTAGGGAAGGAGATGAAAATCCATGTGGAAGAGGCTATCAGATCCCCTAAGTACGTCAATGTAAAAAGACCGACTGAAAGGCATATAGTAGTGAAGCTGGAGAAAGTGAATGACAAAGAAAGAATACTAAGGACAGCAAAGCAGAAGAAAAGTTAACCCACATAGGAACCCCTATCAGGCTTTCAGTGGATTTCTCTGCAGAAACCTTATGTGCTAGGAGAGACTGGAATGACATATTCAAATCTTTAAAGGACCAAATCTTTCAGTCAAGAATCCTCTATCCAGCAAAAATATCCTTCAGATATGAGGGAGAAATAAAAACTTTCCCAGATAAATAAAAGCTAAGGGAGTTAATAGCCACAAGACACCCCCACCCCCCCCAAACACACACACACACACACACAAGAAATCCTCAAAAAAGCCTGGAGTAAGACAATAAATAGGTAGACAAAATCAGAAAATTGTAGCTATACATTAGAGCAGATTAGCAAATACTCAAATATAACATTAAAGATAAAGGGAAGGAAAACACCAAAAACAAAGATAATCTTGTCATTTTAACCACCAACTCACAACACAAGATGGAATAAGATGTGACAAAAACCACATCGGAGGGGAAGAGAAAGGGGACAGAATTGGTTTGATCTAAGGAAATAAGAGGCCATCAGAACATGGACCATCTTATCTATAAGATTTTGCATCCAAATCTCAGGGCAACCACTAAACAAAAAAGCAGGACACAGACACAAATAATAAATAAGGAGAAAACAAAGAAATCCAACATAAAAAACTACATAACTCGGTTGTAAGACAGAAACACATGGGACGAGAAACAAAGGAAATGCAGGAGAACCAGAAAATGAGTGATATGATGACAGCTTTAGACCCTCACACATCAATAATCACCCTAAATGTAAACGGATTGAATTCTCCAATAAAAAGACACAGAGTGGTGAGATGGATTAAAAAACAGGATACAACAATATGCTGCCTCTAGAAAATACGTCTCAGCTCCAATGACAAACAATCCTCAGAGCCCAGAGTGAAGGGGTGGAAGACAATACTCCAAGCTAGTGGCAAACAAAAGAAAGCAGGTGTTGCAATACTTATAGCAGACAAAGTGCACTTCAAGATAAGACAGGTAAAGAGAGACAAAAAGGGGCAGTGTATAAAGATCAAAGGGACACTCCAGCAAGAAGACATGACACTTATAAATATCTATGCACCCAACACAGGAGCACCAAGGTACATAAAGCACCTATTAATAAACCTAAAAGGAGATATTAATAATAACACAACAGTAGTAGGGGACCTCAGCACTCCACTCACATTAATGGATAGAACATCCAGGCAGAAAATCAACAAGGAAACAGTGGAATTAAATGAAAAACTAGACCATTTGCATCTAATAGACATATGTAGAACACTCCATCCAAAACCAGCAGAATACACATTCTTCTCAAGTGCAGATGGGACATTCTCAGGCTAGACCATATGTTGGCAAACAAGCCAAGCCTCAATAAAATTAAGAAGATCGAAATAATAACAAGCATCTTTTCCAATCACAATGCTATGAAGCTAGAAATTAATTTCAAGAAAAAAGCTGAGAAAGGGACAAAGATGTGGAGACTAAACAACATGCTATAGAACAACCAATGGATCATTGAAGAAATTAAAGGAGAAATCAAAAAATATCTGGAGACAAATGAAAATGAAAACATACCATGCCAACTCATATGGGGTGCAGCAAAAGTGGTACTAAGAGGGAAATTCATTGCAATACAGGCTCACCTTAACAAACAAGAAAAATCCCCAATAGGCAATCTCAAACTACACCTAAGTGAATTAGAAAAAGAGCAAACAAAGCCCAAAGTCAGCGGAAGGAGAGAAATAATAAAAATCAAAACAGAAATAAATGCAATTGAAACAAAAAAGGCAGTAGAAAGGATCAATGAAACAAAGAGCTGGTTCTTTGAGGAGATAAACGAAATTGGCAAACCTGTAGCCAGACTTACAAAGAAAAAAAGAGAGAGAGCTCAGATAAATAAAATTAGAAATGAAAGAGGAAAAATTACGATGGCTACCACAGAAATACAAAGGATTATAAGAGAATACTACAAAAAGCTATATGCCAACAAAATGGACAATCTAGAAGAAATGGATAAATTCTTAAACTCCTACAACCTCCCAAAGCTGAATCAAGAAGAAATAGATAATCTGAATAGATAAATCACAAGTGAAGAGATTGAAACAGTAATCAAAAGCATCCTCCAAAATAAAAGCCCAAGACCAGATGGCTTCCCTGGAGAATTCCACCAAACTTTCAAAGAGTATTTAATACCTATCCTTCTCAAGCTATTCCTAAACATTAGGGAAGATGGAACACTTCCTAACACATTCTACAAGGCCAACATCACTCTGATGCCAAAGCCTGACAAGGACAACACAAGAAAGGAAAACTACAGGCCAATATCACTGATGAACATAGATGCCAAAATCCTCAACAAAATGTTGGCAACCTGAATACATAAATACATCAAAAAGATCATACATCATGACAAAGTAGTATTTATACCAGGGACACAGGGATGGTTCAACATCTGCACATCAATCAATGTGATACGCCACATTAACAAAATGAGGAATAAAAACCACATGATCATTTCAATAGATGCAGAGAAAGCTTTTGACAAGATCCAGTAGGCATTTATGATAAAAAACTCTTAACGAAATGGTGACAGAAAGAAATTACCTCAACATAATAAAGGCTACATATGATAAACCCACAGCCAACATCATAACCAATGGGCAAAAACTGAATGCCATCCATCTGAGAACAGAAACAAGACAAGGGTGCCCACTATAACCACTCTTCTTTAACATAGTACTGGAAGTCTTGGCCAGAGCAATTAGGCAAGAGAAGGAATAAAAGAAATCCAAATAGAAAATGAAGAAGTGAAACTCTTGCTCTTTCCAGGCAACATGATCTTATATACAGAAAACCCTAAAGAATCCATTGGAAAAGTATTAGGAATAATCAACAACTACATTAAAGCTGCAGGGTACAAAATCAACTTAGAAAAATCAGTTGCATTTCTATACTCCAATGATGAACTTACAGAAAGAGAACTCAAGAATACAATTCCATTTACAATTGCAACAGAGTAAAATATCTGGGAATAAATTTAACCAAGTAGGTGGTGGACTTATACAACCAAAACTATAAGACATTATTGAAAGAAATAGTTGATGACATAAAGAAGTGGAAAGAGATTCCACATTGGAAGAATAAATATAGTTTAAAAGTCCATACCACCCAAAGAAATCTACAGATTCAATGCAATCCCAATCAGAATCCCAATGACATCCTTCACAGAAATAGAAGGAAGAATCCTAAAATTCACCTAAGACCCCGAATTGCTACAGCAATCTCGAGAAAAAACAACAAAGCTGGAGGCATCATAATCTTTGACTTCAAAATGTGCTACAAAGCCATAGCAATCAAAACACCATGGTACTGGTACAAAAACAGGCACACAGACCAATGCAACAGAACTGAAAGCCCAGAAATAAAACCTCACATCTATGGACAGCTAATCTTTGACAAAGGTGCCAAGAACATACAGTGGAGAAAAGACAGTCTCTTCAATAAATGGTGTTGGGCTATCGGGACAGCCACACGCAAAAGAATGAAGGTAGACCATTACCTCACACTGCACACAAAAATAAACTCAAAATGGATCAAAGGCTTGAAGATAAGTGCTGAAACCATAAAACTTCTGGAATATGATATAGGTAGTACACTCTGTGACATCGAACTTAAAAGCATCTTTTCAAATACCATGTCTTCTCAGACAAGGGAAACGAAAAAATGAGCAAGTGGGACTTCATAAGACTAAAGAGCTTCTGCAAGGCAAAAGAAACTAGGGTCAAAACAAAAAGACAAACCGCCAATTGGTAAAAAATATTTACAAATCATAGATCAGACAAGTACTCCAAGAAAAAGAAAAAGTAATAGTAGATAAAATTAACTTATCTGAATGTAAAATTAAAACTATACATCATGTAATTCTGGTTTGGCTAACTAGAAAAAAAAATGGTCATTACCTTGAAATAATTTGCTTATCCAGTTACACAAATAAGTTATCCAAGGGAAAAATATTTTTCTCATTGCAGGATCAAGTCTCTTAGTCCATACTTGGTTCTCCGATACTCGAAGATTCAACATTATTCAGTTTTCAGGTCTAATCTGTGGGACTGTGTTATGAGTTTTCTTTTTACTCCCCAACCGCTAAATAAACTCACTTGTGTGCATTCAAATAGAGATCTACCTTATACTCTACATAATGATAAATTTTTGTACTATCTGTAATGGAACACCACCTATAAGTGGAACAATTATTTGTTTCTTTCATTGCTTCAATATAAAGCTATAGTTAATACAACATGCGAGTTTTACATTGTGTTACTTTATCTTAATTTAAAGTTATTATCATGAACAAAAGTTGATTTTGTACAATTTATTCATAACAATTAATTTTGCAAATAAATTAAAATGGCTTATGCAAATTCTTGAAATATATCATTAATACTAAGTAAGAATGAGTAGGCAAGGAAATGGGGATAAAGATAAAAATGAAAGTAGAAAAAATGTTAACCGTACTGCATCACAGAAGCGTTTGTATAAGTCAGGACTCTCTTAGGTGTGGATCACAGAAATGCAGCAGAAGCGAAGTTAATCATAAATGAGAGTTGTTATGAGTACACTAGAGTTGGTCAGAGACTAAAGAGAACCAGCACCATGAAGCATGAGAATAAGGGCAGCTCTGAAATCCTCAGCTATACATCATGGGACAGAAACACTTTAAGGACTATCTCGACGCTCATATTTGTTTCTTTCTCATTGATACTTTTTCTATTGCGATAGTATTTCTCATATGTTAAGAGAATGGCATCAGGTTGTCAAGGGTTTACATCCTTACAAATCCACAACTAGAAGCAGAGGAGGTTTCCCTACAGGCAAAATCAAAATGAAATTAGAGAAAGACTGGCTCAAGTTGGGTCACGTACTAAATCGTAAATCCATCACTGTGGCTGTGGGCTGTTGGCTGCTTTGGATCAGATGCTTTGTCAATTTCTTTTGGCCACATATCCTATCCCCTTGTCGAATTCCCCTGGCCACTTCTGGTTTCATCTGCAGGAGTGATAGACAGTTCTGTGCAAGTTTAGACTTATTCTGGAACTATCCTGCATCATGTAAAATCCATATTGTGTTTCTGCTTTCATTCTCAGGGCCTTCCATGAAGCCATAGGAGCCCATACAGATGTGCAGCCTAAGAAGATAGAGGAGTGTCACAGGAAACTGTCAATAGACAATGAGAACTCATGAATAAATGCTCTAGACATCACCAGTTCTTAGAAGCCCCAGTTTCCCAGAGTGGTAAGTGGAGTAATAATGCCCCCTTATGTTGATATTTTCCTGGATCATTCTTGCTGGTTTCATGATCACCCCCCGAATAAACTACGTTTACCTAATCCTTATCACAGGCTCTGCTTTCAAGGGAATGCAAACTAAGATGCCCATCACCTCATCAATTATTTTATCCAAGAAATTAGTTTTCTTTTGGTTTTTCTCCTACTCACTGACCACAACCAAAAAAATAAATGAAGAAAGTACTGGGTTCTCCCCTTTGTTCATCAGCTGTAAACTTTGATGTGGTTTTCATGTCTTCTCTATCTGTACTGACTGTCTCGATGATTTCACATACTAGTCTCCTGTCTTTAAAAAGCGTCTGTACTCTAGTGACTAAAAATTTATATTTCTATTTGGGACGTTTCCTGTACTCCAAACTTTTTACCCAAATCCCTCTTTGAAATCACTTGGCAGTCTAGTAGGCATCTCAAATTTAGCATGTCCAAAGAAAAACTCAGTTTCCTTCCCCAATTTGCTCTTTCCAGACTCCCTCTTGTCAATACATGACACCATTATTCTAGTTGTTTGGCTGAAAGCTGGTGTGATCCTTGAGACATCTTTATTTCTTTCTTTCACATCCCATGTTTAACCAATCAACAAAGTTTGAAAACATACCCAAGATTCAACCATATCTTACTACCTTCATTTCTAGATCCTTGAAACATGGATCAAATGTAACACTACAGCTCAATACCTTCCTACAGCTTACTACATCACTCAGAAGAAAAGCCAAAGGCCTCATAATGGCCTATAAAAACATACATAATCTGATTCTTTTTCTTCTATTACCCACTCCTTCATTCTAGCCACACTGACCTCCTCGATTTTCTTGAATAAGCCAAGCATATTCCCCCAGATATCCACATAGTTCAAACCTTCACTTCTTATATGTGTTCCCCCAAGGCATATTATCAGAGAAGCCTATCCTGAATACCATGTGTAACAACTCCCATATTCCTTTATCCTCTTTCGTAAATGTCACTGCACTTATTACCACTTGACATATATATTTATTTGCTTATTGTCTTCCTTCTCTAAGATGTAAACTGTGTAAGGGGAAGGGATATTCTGCTTTGTTTACTTTCATAGCTGCAAGGTACAAGAGGGCTTGACATGTAGGAGGCTCCCAGCTTATCTTTGTTGAATGAATGAAAGGAGATGGAAGAAGGAAGATGACAGTTCCAGTTCGGTCCACATCATTGAATTAGTGAGCTACTAGGAAGGAGAGGAGATTCTTCTAAATGGAATTTGGAAACTGAGTGATTTGGGTAATCAATGGAAAACAGGGTGAGCAGAGCAATGCCCCACCCCTCAATGATGTATATTATAGCCCTTTATTGTCTAGAATTGAGTTATAAATGTGACTACTTTTCAGGGACGTGTGCACACACACACACAATACACAGTGTTGATCAGGTGAAAGAAATGAGAGCTCTATGAAGAGCACAATTAATTTTGGCTTGAAAATGGAGAAAATGTATTTCTCTGGGACCAAATACAGAGAATACTGTGTAGGATAATGAAAAACAACCTCTAAAATATAATTACTGTAGACATAGCACTATTTTATTTATTTATTTATGATTATATATATATCAAGTGTAATATTTCCAAGTGATTTCATTTTTGAGAGTTTTTTGATGAATTTTTTTACAAATGTGCCCCTTATGATTCATATGAGTTAAAAATCGATCACTGATATAAAGATATTAAGGAGAAAACCCAATGGCTAATGACAATTGAATGTACTGAAGAAACTATTATAACTTTCAAAAATTGTAATTTAAAAATAAATCTTCTTTTATAATCTCTCTACATTCCCTACATCAAAATGCTACTATCAACCCATTGAATCATTTTGAAAACCGGATTAAAATCCATTCATCTTTTTTATTACAATTCAGCAATATTTCTCAAATCAAGAAAATTTAATAAATCTTTATGGGACTTAATAAAAGAATAGAAGATTTATATATCTAATAAAAATTCATTCAGTTCCAAAGGTTTTAATTTTCTTCATATGTCTTCTTATCACCTATTAGATATCATTTTGTTTCTCAAAATATAAAGAATAGAAATCACTCCTAAAATAATTTTTATGGAAAAATTATATAGATTTCTCAAGTATTCCATATGTCTGTCCTTTTAAAACGTGGTGGATTCGGGAGGACCTTGCACAGTCAGAGAGCGTCAGGAGAAGAAGGGCTTCTGGCTGCTGAACTTGAATCAGTTTTGCGATTTTCAGTCTTCATAACTCACACAGGGTTTTCTCTAAAGGGTTGCAGAGAATGAAGGAAATTCTTTTGAGTATTTATAGCTCATCAATAAAGAATTAAGACCAATTTAAAAAGAAACTGATAGGTCACCCATTTGCCGGTCATCGGAAGGCGCCAGCTCTGAAGACAGCATCTGAAGACTTGAATCCTGAGGATGGTCTGTGTCACGAAGATAATATCAGGTGACGGTGGCAACGTGAATTTCTCCCTACGCAGTATGCTCTTCCTTCAAGGACCAGGAAAGAGGTTTTAAAAGAGATATGGGTCACAAAATAAATGAGAAATCAGTACTGGTATAAGCTTTCTTAGTCCCATGGGTATGTACTCCAGCCCTGATCAGCAGCTCTGTACAATTGAAACCGCGGGCCCTCTGGGACTGGTTCAGCTGATCCCATCTCTTACCAAGAGAGTGATTAAGAATTGCCTTTCAGAAAATCTGCAAAGTCATGTAGCCAGGGCACACGCAAAAGAAGAAATATTGACCTGAAATGACTGTGGAACCGAAGAACCTCCTCCCCATGTAACCCAAGCACCAAGACACAACAGGAACTTGAAAGTCGGACTCTTGTCAGAAATGGGGGGTCCCTCATTCAGGAAGACCTGGTGTTCAAATTCCTTCCCTACCTCATCATAAATGTGTAGAACCCTGTCATAAATGTTTAAAACCTTGCTATAAATGTTTGAAGACCACCAACCAAAACCTGTCCCACCAGTGTTTCCATGTGCCAGCCTGTTCCTCGTAACCTCTTCAATTTTGCCCCAAATTCTGAACCAGGGAGACAGACCTGAGGGCTCATGCCCCCCGTTCTCCCTGAAGATGGATCTCGCAGGATAAAGTTGATCTCTTTTCCAAAAGGCTGATGCCATGATCAATAGGTTTGTTTATGTGCATCAGGCAGAGAACCCCAATTATGTGTGTTAACACGATAACTACCCCAGCATCATACTGGAAAACCTTTATTCTAGTCCCCTTTCCCATGTAACTAGTTAAGTGACCCTGAGCAAACCATTTAACCTTTGTGGGCCTCATGTTTCTTTCTTGTAAGATACTAAGAATTTTCACCAAGAAGCTTTGTTTGGGTTTCATATTGTCATTTATTTCAAAAGTGTAATGTGCATGAGGTATTCCTACAGTAATTAATCTCTAAAAATCATATTAAACATACAGTATTGTTAATATGAATGCTTTTCACATATTCTAAGCTCAAATTGTCATGGGACAGTTGGCACTTGTCAAAATCCGTATTTGCAATAAACTCTTATAACTCAAGTAAAAAAATTAGAATGTAATACTTTAACAAATTATTGAGTATTTTCACTCTATTTTTTAATATGTACATATTATGATAATATCAAGATGACAAAAGAAAATCTAAGCAAATCTAAATACCAGGATTACAAAAGAAAATCTAAAATAGTTGGGTCACATGGTATCTTATTCCCTGATAATAACTGACTTTCCTTTGAATTGGCTGTGTAGCTTACTTGATTTAGATCTATCTTTTTTTCACTAGCTAATAAAATAATCTTTTGAGGGGATGAATAATTTCCCTAATATTTATATCTGGCATTTTGTAAAGACAAATTTAAGTCAGCATTTAGATATCAACTTCACAATAACCACTTCCTTTCTCATAACACTGTGTTCACTACCACCCGTAAATAGGGCCCAAGTGTGGGGTAAGACTGCAGTGTTTAGGTTTGCCTATATCAGTTGCAGTAATAACATCTCCTAGCACGTATAAAAGCATTTCCATTGCTACATTACTGTGCTTGGATGATCAGTGGTTGTAGAAAGTATAAGGAATAAATAAGATATACAGCAAAAGAAAAATTGCACATCTTTAATTTAATTTAATTACACATCTTTTAATGAGTTACATTAAACTCATTTTGAGTTCCCGGTGTTATGAGAAATAAACGCAAGTCAGAGAACTAGGTAGACAAACAGATTAAAAAGAATTCCAAGGAAAACATGCCTACTAGTGTCCATTAGCGTTTACCCATGTCTAGTCTTCAACCATTACAATTTAACCTACCTTTATCCTGTGCAACATTAGTCTTTCCACTTAATGTTTTACTGTGACCAAATCCTTTCTTTGCTTTAAGTGTTGTACCATATTAAAATGGACAAATTATATCATTACCTTAGTCGCATCCAGCAGAAGGAATTTTCACCAGGAATTTTTTTTTAAACAGAGGTGAACAAAATGGAATCCTGGGGGCCAGCCCCGTGGCCGAGTGGTTAAGTTTGCGCGCTCCCCTGTGGCAGCCCAGGGTTTTGCCGGTTCGGATCCTGGGTGCGGACATGACACTGCTCCTTAGGCCACGTTGAAGCAGTGTCCCACATACCACAACTAGTAGGACCCACAACTAAAATGTACAACTATGTACCTGGGGGCTTTGGGGAGAAAAAATGGGAACAACAAAAAAAGAAGATTGGCAACAGTTGTTTGCTCAGGTGCTAATCTTTAAAAAAAAAAAAACAATGGAATCCTGCCCTACAGAATGGACATTCGACGTGGGGAAAATAGTACAAACCTGACCAAGAAGTCTTCACATTTCCTTTGTCTTGACTAAGTTTCGACAGGCTTCCTTCTGCCTTGAGGCCGCTGACCTCCTTCTCGCTCAGGCCCCTGCAGAATCCACATGGCCTAACCACCCAGGTCCCTCTCCTGCTTTTTCTTAGAGTGTTTACTTTAGAACACTCATTGTAAATTCCTTCTCTTCCCCTTCAAGATGTAGATCTTTTAAAAAGCCCCTTGCCAGGTTTATAACCAGGGACTACTTTTCTCAAGGACTGGGAACCATCCCATTGAAATGTAATCATCAAGGAAGATAATGTCCCTAGCTCCCGGTGTCCTGAGAGTGTAGGAGCCTAAATTCAGAGGGTACCTTGCTCCAAGTAGCACCTCATTCCATCACTGGATCAACCAAGACACCCTCACACATCTTCACGATGCCCCCGTTGTGACCATTCATGTAGATGAGCACAATAGAGGTCTTTTGTCCATAAATTAAGGGAGAAATTCAGCTAGTCATATAAAGCATTGCCAGTTGTGTCTTGAATATCCATTACTTTGACAAAGCATAGAAAAGAAAACATCTAGTTGACTATTCCTTTTCTTTAACTAAGCTTGTCAAAAATATTTTTCATTTTCAACTGGGAATCCTAAGAATATACAGATTTTTTATTTGTATGAAGTACAGAATATATGCAATGGAATATCTTCATTACTAGTAATGCTTCTGGACCACAGTAGCATTCATGCAAGCATAGTGAAGGTGATAGTCTTCAATCAGAGGACAAAGAATATAAGGTTAATGTTAGTTAACATTTACAGATCATTTGCTTTATCAGTGTATCTACAGATCATAATAGTAAACGAAGGCAAAGGGAAATTGTGATACCTATCCATTGTTTCCCCAGCTGATAAGTACATGCTGAAATTTTGATACCTAGCATCATATGTTGGGATGGAAACACCAAAGTAATGTTAAAGTGCATACAATTTTTGGTTCATGATAGAAAAATAATTTGGTCTAGTTAGATGATTCCTCCAAACCCTAGGCTTCATACATGCTACATCTTGGTTATAATTGCTTTAAATATTTTAATCTGGATAATAACCTGATTTAAACAGCTGATCATGCATTTGGCATATATCATATTAATGTGGAATAATATAGAAACTGATACATATTAAAAGTCAATTCAAAGGTCTGCACCTGAGTTGATAACATTGTACCAAGTCAATTTCCTAGTAATGACAATGTACACTGGCTATATAAGCTGTTACGTGGGGGAAGCTGATCGAAACAAACAGGGGAACTCTGTACTATTTTCGGAATTTCTTGTAAGTCAAACTATTTTAAAATAAAAGGTTATTTTTAAGAGGTCAACTCAAAATCCCAAACAGTGGTTAAGCATGGATTCTAAAGCTGCTATGTCATAGTATGAGATTACAATAAAATATGTATGTACAAATGAAATTTTGTAATGTTAAAATTATTAAATTACAAGGTTAAAATATAACAGTAGCCACCCTTAAACATTTAATATTCAAAACCCAGTACTAAGTTTTTACCAAAATTTATAAATCTTATAACAATCCTGACAGTTATTGTACCCCATTTCATTGATAAGGAAACTAAGGCTGTAACTTTTTTCTGGCTCAGAGGGTACAGCTGGAAAATATTAAAGCAAAGCACAGGCCATTCCCATTGCAAACCATGGGCTCTCATAGAATTTTAATGTTTTCATTGAAGAGGTCATTGTGTCTAGGTCGCCACCCAGCGACATTGTCAAAGTGACTCTGTGCTATTTCACCCTGCTCATCTGAGAAACAAGTTAAATATTTCACAATATTCACTCTGTTCCTTGGAATGACTTTATATGTTACACTTGACTTGCAGATTAATAGCTGGAATGAACCAAAAATGAACAGTTGCTTAAAAGCCACGGATCTCAGGAGTCCTTGGAGCAGGCATTGTAGATTCCCCTCTCTCATAAGTAGAAATAAATAAGACCTCTAGGAGAAATGTACACCTTATGCTCAGTACTGTAATTTCTATGCTTAAGTATTTGTCCAAAACTTCTCATAAAGAATAACACTTTAATTGACCTGAATTAATAATGTTATTAAACTGCTCATCTGACAAACTAACTATCTCTAGCATCATGCATATGTGTGTTTAACAAAGATCTTGGATCATCTCTTGCGTTATTTGTATAGAGATACAGACTTATTTATAGGTTATCTAAAAAGCTGAGTAATAATTTCATGTCAAAGCAAATTATTGAGATGCTAACAGTGAATTTAGGGCTTTGATCAATTTTTCAGGGAATTTTTTTCAATGACTAAAATGTTCATTTATCAAAAAAACCCCCATCAAATTCCATATAAATCAATTACCACTGATAATTGGCTTTCAAAAAGCAAAGTAAATTCCATCTGGAAATTTATAGTTAGTTTCCTCTACTTGTTATGTTTCATTTCAGAATTACAAGAAAGGAGGAGAATTCTCTAAGGTTCTGTTATCACTCAATTTGAAAATATTGCACTAGGTAATACCTCGCGGTAGTAGGCTCAGAAACGGGTTCCATCCTCATTCCTCCTACCCACTGCCTCAATGAAGTTGGATTACATGTGCATGTTTGATAATGTGATAACTGTTAACATCTGTAGTGGGTTGCAGTTTGAAGGAGTGACTGACACAAGGTGGTATGGAGACTCAATGTCCCTTCGGAGAATCATAATTTGTACTTGCGCAGCAATTCATAGTTAGAGACGAGGAAACCAAAACTTAGGAAAGACAAACAGTAAGCATTAAGCTAGAGAAAATAAACATTATGGGATAGAATGTGTGTGCGTGTGTGTGTGTGTGTGCGTGTGTGTGTGTGTGTGTGTATTTAAATATGAGAAATACTTAGGCTTGTTCATATGCTAAAGATGAGCTGGGATAGAGAGTTCGAAGACACAGAGAGGAGGAGAGGATAAGAAATTAGACAGACCTGCATATGACTTCATACTTATTTAACTTACTTAATCTTCCCAAGCTTTAGTTTCCTTGTCTCTAAAGTGAGGATATCAATTTTACCTTCCACATGTGATTATTTTGAATATTAGTTGAGATACTTTATGTAAAGTGCTTAGCAAAGTATGTGTTCAATAAACTACTATTTTATACATTTCTTTCTTTACTAGCCTGGAGGTGAAGAACAGAGACTCTGGATTCAGACTGCCTCAATAAAATTCCTGGTCCTTCCTTACTAGGCTTATGACATGTGGGCAAATTGCTTAAATTTTCTATGCCTTAATTTCCGCAAGGGTAAATGAACCACATTTCTGAGGATTAAATAAGTGAATGCATGTAAATTACCTTAAAGAGTTTGTTATATGTTAAGGGATGTAGTAAGATCTGTCCTCTCTTCTTTCTTCATCTTATCCTACCACAACCATCATCATCCTCAGAATCAAGTTTGCAGAAAGAGTAGTCATACTTACCATCTCATCTCCTCAGCAGACTCCTCTCCAGCCTTAGCATCCCTCCCTTCCCAAACTTTCCTGCCAGGGGTGTTAGGATTATTTTTCATCCTCTATTTGTAAAACCCAATGGCCCCCTTTCAGCTAAATTCTGTGAAATCACTGTCCTCATCAATGCTTCCTTCCTTTTTATAATTCCACTCCTGGTTTTCTTTATATCTCTGGTTGTTCCTCCTACATTATAAGAACTCTTAGTTCTGCACTCACTTTCGCTTCAACATATGATATTAGTATTAGTCAAAGACTCTGTTATTAGCCCTTTCGTTTCCTTCATTATGAACATTAATACTGGGTAGTCTCATCAATGCTTGGGGCCTCATCATCTAACACACAAATGAACATTACTAGTTCAAACCTCTCTCCTTCTGGTCCCACTATAGATGTCAGAGCCTCAGAGACGCCTTTTCACATTTCCCAGATGAAGTGGGGCTCACAATTCTGTAAGAAATTTTAAAGTTTATAATTATTTTACAAAACTGAATTACTTTTCTCAAATTACGTGTTCATTATCCTGTCTTTACCACTAGCCTATAAGCTATATAGGGTTCTAGGTCTACCCAGTTCCCCTGTGTATCGCAGTGTCTTTCAGTATGCCAGGCACGTTCCTGACATTCTGTTTGTTAACTCACCATTGAATTGAATCCCGAATTCTATAACTGCATATCTATAACCGTTTGCAAATATCAGCCTGACCATCCCAAAGGCCTGAAAAGCACAAATGCAGAAAGCAAATATTATGTACCTTTTTTGATCTCCATATGCTCCCATGGACTCATTGCTTGTGCAATTATTTGAGTGCAATAAATTTCCTTTGTATCTTCTCTAAGAAATTCTCTTGAAGGTATAACCTAAATAATAATAATAAATAATAATTTTAGAGTAAACCTAATTTCCCATTGGGCATTGAATGAATGATTGCTAGTGCTGATCTTACTCCATATGCAGCTTGGTGCATTGAAATATTTTCCCTTTCCCACAGCGGTGCTGTGAATAATCCCTTTATAAGCATTAATGTATTACTCATAGATGGCAGGGACAGCATATATGTAGCACATTTTTGAATTTGTACCAAGGAACTATACAAAAGAAGGCATATTTATTTTTGACAAACATGAAAATAACAAAAATGAACCTTCTATTTGGAGCAGCATCATGAGTTCTTATATGTCCCAGCTTCTGAGGGCACTCTGTTAAAGTCATGGCTCATTTCCCTGTCATCTATAAGGATCAGCTCCAAGTTGACTGTCAACAGAACTGAGACTTCAGCTTCTGAAACATCAGCCATGGGCTGAACTGACCCCCACCTTTCTTTATAACCTTGAAATATGCCCCAAGGGGAGACTGAAGAAAAGAGATCCCATATTCTCACTCAGAATGTCTCCATACAGTCTCTGTCCTTTGGTGTAGAACTTGCTTTATCACAACTCTCACGGACATTTATAAATTTACTTACTGTAACTACGTAAATTTTATTAAAGACATATCCATTTCTAAGAGCCTGTATGGTTCTTCCAAAGAGAAATTTCATTTTTATTATCATTGTCGTCTTTGTCAAAAGGTAAAAGAGCTTCTTTAAATGTCTCCCTGTTATGCATTCAAAAATATGTAAAATATATACTTTGCCTGTCATCTAAGAGTAATGTGTCATTTTTAATAGAGGGATTATTCCTAGTATAGCAAAAGCATAGAATTTCAATGCAGCAAGCTACATATAAGGCAAAAATCAGCGATATCAATCATTCATTCAATACCCCAATGGGAAATTAGCTTCATTGTAGAAATCTATTTTTTATATTATAATTACGAGATATTTTCTTGCACTCATATAATTGAACAAGCCAACATCAAAGTGAGGGAAAAGTGTTCAATCACAATGACAGTTACTTTTAGGAACATAAAACCTAAGAAGCATAAAATAAATAAAGTCTATTAATTTTTGGAATATAAGTTTTTCTCAGAGTCACAAAATCCAAGCAGCAGCTTCTCAACAGAGCGGAGTGAATCTGGAAATTAGACTGTCAATGTCATAGTAGCAAATGTCCTTGCAGGATTTCCATGATTTCACAATTAGCCGTGGCTGCGTTGATTTAAAAATATATACATATTGATTTGGACGACCGTATTTCCTTTATTTCTCCATTATACCCTGCATACTTGGTATTTGTTTTTATATCACTTCAACTGGTTTTAGTCTGAAATGGATTTTGCTCCAGGTTAAAGAGAAATTCAAGTTAATTCATTTAGTAAGCATTCTTTCAAATGGTGGAATTAGGAAGAGAGGAGGTTTAAAGTTTTCATATTTACACTGATTGCTTTTAAATTTTCTCGTAAAAACCCAGAGCCGTGTTCTTTCCCTCAGCCTGGTCTCTCTCAGGACGCTCCTCCCTGCCAAGATCAGCATGTTTTCTGGATGCTGTTAGCTTGCAAAGCTAGGGCATTTGGGATTTACCGGAAAATAAAAATAGGTTTGAACTTGTTCATATTCACCTGCTGTTCTCAAGATGAAAACACCCAGGAAAGCAATTTGGCACTGCATAAGACTTTATTTTGAACTTAAGGAAATTACCACACTTAGTGAAAGTATGTCAGCTCGATTTTGCACCAGAGAGAGAACCACTAAGCTTTAAACAATTATGTCCTGGTAGAAGCCTAAAACCTTTGGTTTTTTCTATTTTCTACCCACCAATCATGTATAAGCTTAATTTAAGAATAAAGTAACAATGTGAACACTATGTCATTTTAATTTTTCTCTATCCTGAGACTTGACCAAATTTTGGTGGATGGTTTCTAAAGAGTATACCCATTTCCAGTTCTTCTGTGACCACAAATCTCCCTACGTGATATGGTGTGCGAGGCAGGGAGATGCACCTGGAGACAGCATGACGGGGGGAAACTCCAGCCCCAAGTGTACCTGCAAACAGCCACCCACCCTGCCTGAACCACCTCCTGTTAGAATCATCCTTGTTTTTGCTTGGGTTTTATTTTTGATTGACACTGGGAGTCTGTGTAAAACAGAAACCTCCTATTCAGCAAGTTCCGGGCTCACCTCGGGCTTCTGCTTCTTATGAACTGTGTGGCACCGGGCAAGAGATTCTCTGACATTCGACGTCTTAATCTGTAAAATGGAGACGATAACACATCTCATAGAATATTGTGAAGATTCGAGGAGATAACCGAGTTGAGAAATATCTAGCCTAGAGTTGGTGCAGAATAAATGTTCTTTCTGTTCCTTTTCTTACCGATGTTTGGATATGCATTCAACAAATACTTTTTGGGAAAAAGGCCTGTGATCTCCTCTTATTTGTATCTTAATAGTAAGAGTTTTATCCATCTCAGAAAACTTTAGCAGAAAATTGGGTCTCGAGGGCAGCTCTGAGGTACCAGAGTGATAGGATTAAAGTGATTCCGGCAGAGACCACATCTACTCGGCATTTCCCTCTGCAGTTGTCAATATGCCCCTTCTGAAACCCTCTGGCGTCAGCGCTTCAAACACATGGCGGCAGCTCATGACTCCTAGGTTTCCTCTCTTCCCCCTACACTGAAGATCAAGCTGTGAGAGTAGCTTGGCCTAACACACGAAGGGGAAAACAGGGAACACATTGTGAGCTTTTGTGCTATCTAAAAGTTTTACGCTTTATATTTACAAATCTGTCTTAAATTATTAGTCACTGTTCATGGGACCAAATATTTTTCTGGCTTTACCTACCCCGGTACTCTGCCACATGTCTGCAGAAATACTCTTTTGGGAAGAAGGAAAACAAAATAGGCAAAGGAAAAACTGTAATTTTTGTTAAAGACTGTGGCCTTAAACTCCACCTGTTCCCTGTGTCCCTCTGTCTCTCTGTCCTTCTCTCCCCCCTTCCCCTCTGCACCCTCCTTCCCTGCCCATGAGTGTCTACACCTGTGTGTGTGTGTGTGCATGCGTGTATGTGTGTGTGTGTGTCCCTGTGAAACGGTAATTGACAAAAAGGAGCTGCAAAGTGTCCACAGAGTAAAAACTGACAAGATTCAGCTGCTTGCCTTTGAACAAAGAAACAAAAATCGAGTGTCTTAAGTTTATTTTTATGATTCTGAATATCATTTTCTACTTTCTGGGGAAAGAAAGCTCTGCAAGTTAATAACAACTTTTGTCTTCTTTCGTACAAAGTTGTAAACATTTTAGAAGTACACTTGCATACGCAGCGCAAGGATGTGAGGAATGACTCTCCCCCTGTGTCTCCTCAATTTGCCTCTCCTAAGATTCATGGTCCCAGTTGTGTAAGATGTAAAGAGGTTAGAAAATATTACCTGTTTACGTTTTAATGTTTTGAATAGGTTTCCGGGCATTATGCTGTCTACACGAGTGCTCTCAAAGAAAGAAAAAAACAAACCTAGCCTCTGAAGCCTTTCTTCAAACAAAATCTTTAGAGAAACCAAACACATAAAAGACATTAGCTAGAGTTTCTCTGGTTGAAGGAGGAGAGGGTTTGGGGGTTTCCACCCTGTGCCCGTGTGCCTGCACCGCCCCGGGCATTCTCCCCCTCAGACAACCTCTTGGACTTCAGAGCACAGGCCGAGATAAAGCAAACTCACTTCTCTTAGAGGTGGCCTGCTTATCTTTATGGTTTTCCACACACGAGAGAGATTGTGTCTTAGTCCTTCTTATAGCGTTGTCCATATGCCGAGGCCTGGCCTGGCCTTTAGCTTCTAGGTTGTAACAGGGCTAATGACGGCACTTCAGTAAGAGTGTCTTTCGCCTGCTCTCAAGCTCAGCTGATCTGCTGCAGCTTCCAAGATCTTGCATTTCAGCCGTGCATGTGACATGGCCGTAGGAGAGCTGCTTTTGCTGCCCGGTGTGTTGTTCACTGGCTCTCTAGTAATCAATATCCATCTGTTGAGAGTTATTCTGTTCAAGGCATTTTCCTCTTTTGTTCTCCCTTTCATGGCTGGATCTTAATGAGATATATATTTTTCAAATAGTACTATATTGCTTAACCACAAGAAAGTATTTTGCTTCATGTGGAGGCCTGCATAAAAGACATGAAATAAAAATGTGAGAAAATTCAACCCAAAAACTATTGCAAATGTTTCTTCTCAACCACATACATTCCAAGCAAATATATATGAAATCTTTAATTGAGTATTTCAGTTTGCCACACCACTTGGTATGTACAGTTGGGTTGAGAAGTACTCAAAGGTCTTTCAGATTTTCTTCTGATCTTTAAGAGAAAATAGTTTTATGTCTCATGTCTTTTCATAATTTGAAGGGAGTCCCAATGCATCTGTGATTTTCTAAGTAAATCTCTGTTAAAGTTTAAAATACGTCCATCTTCTTTCAAGAAAAGAAAATTTCTTATACTTACTATATTGCATAAAGTCTGAGTAAAGTGTAGACAAATTATATTAAAATACTATGCAGGGTATTCTCCCATAGGAATTAAAAAATACATTATTACTGGGAACCACATGGCTATATTGATACAAATGTAAATAAAACATTCAATGGAAGCAATTAATGTCTAAGATTGAGAACTATATCTTTCAGCCATTCACGTTTGGACACATTAAGTCACTTTCTCTTACTCTCTCTCTCTGTATACATTCAATTCTCAATCAATTCTTTAAGAGTCAATCCTTTCCACTTTAAGTGATATTGTTCTTATTATCTCTTGCTTGAACTATTGTATCAACTTATCATTCATCTCCTTCCACATACAATTTATCATCCTCTCTATAGCTAACAATTTCTTAAGGCGTAACTATGATCACAGTCACACTCTGAGTCAAAAAGTTTTCTTAGTTTTTTATGGCAAACAGAATAAAATACAATACGTAGCAGATAATAACCTATTCCCAATCACTTCCTCCTGTCACATTTGCACAATTGCCACAAACTCTTGGTAACATTTATGCAGGTGAGCACTGTACTTTATCCTCTTGGGTCCTGACCACTTATGTCTTTAACCTGGAATACTCTTCCTTTCATCTCCAGCACCAAAGTGTAACCCATCCTTGAAGTCACTTGCAACTTCACGCTTTAAGCTTTCCCCCTGCCTCTCAGCAGAAGAGAAAAAGCACAGCTATTCTCTGTGCTTTATTTGAAATACAGAATTTGTCAAATTAGGTCCTGCGTTCACCATCTGCATATAGGGCTTGTCTCCCCATAGTAAGCTATAAACTTCTCAAGCGCAGGAAACAGGCTTCATTTCCCTTCGTCCTTGCCCAGCGTGATTCTCAACGGGCACTTGTGGAATGTTTGAATCCAATTATTCAATGGCATATGAAATACCCAAACTAGCACAGTGCCTGTAATCGTTTGTTCTAACGGGTGTTAACTCCACTTAATTCAAGGTGACTTAGCTCCCTCACACACCTTAGGGGATCTTTCTGGGCTCTCCGCACTGAACTCATTCACTCTAACGGACATCCGCTTCCCATCCTCTGCTTCAGGTACCCCCACCCCCGCCTAAAATCTCTTTGAAATTGTTGCTTTCTATTTTTCTTTCATTCCCAAAATTTCCATGAGAGCTTTATCCTTCATTCAAAAAGCTCTCTTGGTTCATCTTTGCTATCCCTTTCTCATGCTTTCACACACACACACACACACTGCTATGGGACTTGGAAGTTAAGGTTAGCCCATTTTATTACTTTTGGTATTGTGGTTCCTGTAAAGCCAAAACTCTGGTTCTTTCTTTCCTGTGTAGGAAAAATCCAATTCTTCCTCCTGTGTTTCTTTATCCTGTGCATCTCCTCTATGCTCACAGAAAACATTTCACTTCTGACACTTCTGGTCACCAACTGTGTGGAGATTTCCCCCATACAAGCCATTCTCCAACAGCAGCTGGGTGTCCTACAATTTAACCCAATTGTGACACGATCTCCCCAGAGATAATGTCAGATCCCACAGATTAAGGGCTCACCCCCATAACACTAAGACTACCTCCCTCCCCACACACATACACACTTCAGATGCCAGTTGCAAACGCAGGTTGCCACGTGTGCTTCTGACCAACTGACTACAAATCAGAGGTTCCCTCGATGCCCTCCTCAGGTTCAATTAATTTGCTAGAGCTGCTCACAGAACTCAGGGAAACACTTACTTGCAGTGACCATTTCATTAAAGGATATGGTAAAGGATACAGATGAGCAGCCAGATGAAGAGATGCACAAGGTGAGGTCTGGGAGGGTCCTGAGTGCAAGAGCTTCTGTCCCTGTGGGACGCTCTCTGAACCCAGTACTATTGGGGTTTTATGGAGCCTTCCTCACACAGGCATGATCAATTATTAACTCTGTTTTCAGCCCCTCCCCCCTCTCTCAAAGATGAGGGGCGAGGCTGAAAATACCAAGCTTCTAATCATGGCTTGGTCTTTCTGGTGACCAGCTCCTATCCAGGAGCCCGCCCAGAGTCACCTCATCAGAACAATGTTCCTAGTGTTATTATCACTTAGGGATTTACAGGGGTTTAGAAGCCCTGCGTCAGGGATGGGTCAAAGGCCAAATATTAGCACAAGAGATGTTCCCAGTGTTCTTTTCATTTAGAAGTTTATAACAGTTTTAGGAGCCCTGTGCCAGGAACTGGGGCAGAAGCCAACATATGTATTCTCTGTTATCTCACAGGTACTGACTGTCCTATTTCCCTGGGTGGATATTTTAGATATAAAATGTAGTTTTCTTAATGACTAGCAATAAGATTCAGGAGAAATATGCACTGATTCTTAATTTTACTTAGAAGTAAAGCAAGAAATAAAAATGAATTCCAAGAAAACAAACAAGTTTGAGTAGGAGAGAGGTAATCAAGAGAAAGTATTTTTCCATATCCAATCACCATACATTACATTTTTCTCCAATTTTTTTCATGTCAAAATCTTTATCTTTTTTTTTTTTTTTTTTTGCTGAGGAAGATTCACCCTGAGCTAATATCCGTTGCCAATCTTCCTCACTTTTCTGCTTGAGGAAGATTAGCCCTGAGCTAACATCTGTGTCAGTCTTCCTCTATTTTATATGTGGGTTGCTGCCACAGCATGGCTGACAAGTGGTGTAGGTGTGAGCCTGGGAACCAAACCCAGGCCACTGAAGTGGATTACACTGACCCTAACAACTACGCCATGGGGTCAGCCCCAGAATCCTTGTCTATTTTGTTCACATTTTACCTTTGTGATTTTTAATGTTTCCATGCTTGTTTTAAAATATACTTCATTTGTTCTCTTTCTTTTCAGAATGTAAATATTTCTCAAAAAAAGAAGGGCACTTAGCCTTGTTCAAGTGAAGTTTTGAAGGAGGTCAGCTCTGCATAAACTGATGCTTTGCATCCTTCATATTCCAGTTCATTCCTAGGAAAAAGAGGAAGAAGTAGAGGAAGTTGAGGGAGATTATAAATCGAATGTGCAAGGAAGAAATCAGTTAATTTAAGAGCAAATCCCCAAGGTTATGTATAAAGTCAGTTTCTGAACATTGATAAAGCAATCTTCAAAAGTAATTTTGATAATCTCCAAGCCAAAGAGGACATTTGGCATTACATGTCATTTTCAGCATTCTTATCTCTACTCCTAGAGTTGACCAGGTTATTAGATGGATGTCTTTATATATCTGAAGAGGACATGGGCGTATGGTTCCACTGAGCCATGTATGTAACTAGAGGACGTGTTCAGTAGTAACTATACCTTAAATCGAATATTTGTGCACTAAACACAAAAGGTAGGATGTGAACAAAAGAGGCATAAAAACTCAGGATAAAATTCAGTGATTTGTGGAGTCTGATGTAGGTGAGTTAATGAAAAGCCAGAGAAATCAGAAGACGTGACTGGTGGGAGAGAAGTAAAAATGGTTAAGGGGTTGAAGCAAATCATAACCGACCAAGAAATATTCAGATAAGAGAAGAAATAGGGGTAGAGGGAGAGAAAGAGAGAGAGAGAAATCAGGGCTTAATTAGGACAAATTTGAAGCCATGTCCAAAAAAGAGGGTAAGTAAGGTGGAATGGAGAAAAATACCAAACAAAAGACTAAAACAAAGCCAGAAAGCATTCAATTAAAGCAAAATTTGATTTTATAGTTGAAGTGTGGAGGCGAGGAAATGAGAAAAGAAGATCAAAGCACAAAGGTGGAGTGGAGAAACAGTATCCAATGGAAAAGGGAAGAAAATACAAATGACAGATTACTTCCACTTGCAGTAAGAGGATGGAGAAAATGAGTAATTGTGGATTAGTACATAGCTCTCCAGATTAAGTGAGGACTACCATTTCCGTTACTCACTTTTTGACCTTCAGTAAAATCTGAGAAGGCAAGGTTAAAAGCAATAGGTGAGTATTAAAACATTAAAGAAACAGAAAGAAAATAAATGTAACTCTTGGTTAGCTTTTATTATATAGTAATAAGAGAAACGAAATTTAAACAATTCCATTAAGTAAGAGAGGGAGAAAAATATAACGGAAGACAGGGAGTTGATCAAACTCTGAAACCTCCGGGCTGGAAACAAATGTTTGGGAAACTCTTGATTTTCAGGAAATACTTTATACAAATATGTCCTTCATGAGTTTTTAACAAATATCACCACAGAGAAGCAAATCAAAAGGCAACAACATCAGTATAGGAAAGGAGGGTTGTGACCATGAGGATGGATACAGAGGGAGAAGTCCACTGGAATAGTAAATATTCAATCTGGAATATGTACAGCTGCAGAGGAGAGGAAAGGAGTTAAATTAGCAAACAACTGAAAGAAATAGGAAGAAAAAGGAATGTAACAGGACACAAATGCATGATGTAGGGTTTGTGAAGTCCGCAGACAAGGTACATTATAAGGTGTATATAATTCGGTTACATCTGATTTGCAATGTTCCATCTCAATAACTCCGTGAGCAGCAGCAACCTGAAAATTCTATTCCTTTGGGATGTTTTACTGAGGCACAGTAAAGTAAAAAGACTGAGGTTGCAATCATATCTGATTTGTCCCTGCCACATAGACTTGAGCTGAGGGTGGATGGCACAGCAAGCAGAATGGAAAGAAACACAAGAGGATGTGGCAAAGAAAATAGTAATTAGGCACATGCAGGCTTAGAGAGAAAGAGAGAAGATAAACACTTCAATAGTCGGCAGTTTTGTATCTCAGCCACTAAGTGTTGGCTAAAATCTTCCCTTGAAATTTTGCCCTGCACCACTTTCTTCATTGCAAGCAAAGCCATTCATCAGTTCTTTCACACTGGTTCAATTAAACCCTAAGTGCTCCGAGCAACGGAGCAGAGGCTCTGGCGAAGAATTTCAATTCCGTCAACAGGCCTGTAAATGTGCTACTGTGGATAAATTGGCCATCAGGGTGACAGAGAGGAGCAAAGGAAAATGTGTGATTACAGCTGGTTTTAGTGTGCCAGAAAGCTGCTGAGCCATTACTGTGAGCAAGAACAACCTTTTCTCCCCCTCTGCTTATCTAGCGGTTTTGCTCTTTCCATATTAGCCATCTCCAGGCAAATACTCTTTGTCTGATTCATATTTCTCACTCAGTTACTTTCACAATAACTCTGACCTAGATTTTTTTTAGAAGTAAAATTTAATTTACCCCTCGAACCCGCTTTCCTCTGAATAGCCTTCTCATCATCCTTCAGCCTTCTAGGCTCCCATCTTAGGGTTGCAAGAATTTATAGGCTGCTTTTCTGCTTTTGTTTTAACCCTCAGATGAACTGCAAAATGAAAGACTCTCACTATCTTCACCTGGGCTTTTTCTACTTTCACTCCCTTGTTTTTATGTAATACTTGCACAACCAACCTTACACTGGAAAGGGAAAAAAAGGATTTAAAGTTTTAGCTAAAACACATACACAGAAGTAACACTTGCCTTCAAAGCAAATGTCTTTTTAAAAATAGTAAAATTGTTTTAAAAGAAAAAAGTTTCATTTATTCTATCAGAAACTCTTTCCTCTGCTATATTAGCAGTCTCAAAAACTCGCAGAGGTAAGAACTTTGGTATCTACAGAGGGAAAAAAACTTGTGCACAGAAATTTCTAGTACTTATTTATATTTATCAAACACAACGGAATTTGTTCTGCCCAAAGAAACAGATGCAGGCTTTTCTATGTTCAATAAAATAAATAAGATGCTACAGCTTTTGGGTTTAAGAGTTTGCAAATAGAAAACTCCATTAAAGGCAACTACGTAATTGTTTTGACATCGCTAATCATAATATACTGAACTTTAGATTTTCTCTTTCACGGAATTTTCTTTGCTAATGCAAAGTTCATGTGAAAGTGCATTTTGTGTTGCCTGTTGTAGGTAAAATCTGTAAACCAGAAGATTTCTATGAACTCCCGCAGCCAGTGAGCAGCCTCTCTGGTTGCTGCTTTATCTCATACCAGGAATCACGATCCTGCCCACCTAAGAAATCTTTATGTCTACGCTGCATTCTTCTTTCACTGCTATCCCCAGAGATGAGCAGTGAAGAATCGACTCCACTGACAACACTTTGCTTAAAAGTAAATATATTGGACAGAGTTGAGTTAATGTTGTCCTTTAATTAAAATCAGCCTTTATAACTGCAAGTTTCACTTTTGGAAAGAAGTATGAAAAAAGTGTATTTGGGTCACGGATTGATTTCTCAGAGGCGGTTAAACACTTAGTTGAGAAAGACATGAATGTGTTCCTTTTTGACAAAAGAGGTACGCAGGGAAATGCTTTAAAGCAGAATAGATCTTGAAATAGATGGAGAAGTGATTTTGAGGGTACTAAATGGTAATGTAAGCTGAGATACGCTCACTTTTTTTCTGACAGTTAATCAGCATGTAGGATTTTAATATATTCTTAGACCCACATGTCTTTTATACAGCATGGAAGTAACCGTGTTTTCATCCTTTATGCAGAATGGAAGTAACTATATCCTAATTAGGTCCATTTAAAAATACGCCTGAGTCAAATGTGAGGTTTTCACAAGCCCAGGATTAGTGATTTTAAAAAGAGGTCTTAATAGATTTTTATCAGAACCAACACAACCATGCCCATTTGTTTTCACATTGCCCATGCCTGCTTTCCCACTGCAAGGACAGTGTTGAGTAGTTGTGACAGAAACCATTTGGCCCATAAAGCTTAGAATATTTATTCTCTGGCCCTTTATAGAAAAAAATTGCCAACACTGGTCTATATCATGATAACATTTGGATTTTTTTTAAGCCCAGTAATTTTGTGGGAATCTCTGAGTTTTCCTAAAGGTTTGTTGTTGGAAGATATTCTTGTCTCCAAGGATGTCAATGAGCCAAAATATAATATGCCCAAAACAGAAATCTTGGTATTTTTCCCTCCATCCAGTATTTTCTCTCTCAGATTATGGCACCAAGTTTCCTAAAGAAAATTTTGGTTTATGTTTTTTTCTATCGAATCCACCATCATGTTTTATAGAACCCAGCTCCAAAATATCTCCCCATACTCTTCACTGCTCTTGACGCCCCTGCCTCACTCTACTCAGAGCCATCTGTATTCGTTTTCTATTGTTATTATAATGAATGAGGACACATTTTGTGGCTCAAACCACATGGGTTTATATCTTATCGTTCTGGAGGTCATACATACAAGCTGGGTCTCGCCAGGCTAAACTCATCATGTTGGCAGCTGGGGTTCTTTCTGGAGGCTCTAGGAGATTATCCATTTTCTTGACCTTTCCAGCTTCTAGAGGCCCCCTTATTTCTTCAAAGCCAGCAATACCCAGTTAAATCGCTCTCATGGAAGAGCCAGCTCTCTGGTTCTGACTCTCCTGCCTCCCTCTTCCTCACTTCCGGATCAGGTAGGGATCCTGGATAATCCTGGATAAACTCTTAATCCTAAATTCAAATATTAGCACTCATGTTTTATCTGCAATCTTATTCCATCTTTCCCTGCCCATTCAATGTAAAAACATGTGTTGTATACTTAAAAACTTGATAGGAAGATAGGTCTTATGTTAAGTGGTCTTATTACAAAAAATAAGAAGAAATAAAAGGGTGGGGGGAAACCTTTTGGAGGTGATGGAGAGCCTTATGGCATGGACTGTGATGACAGTTTCATGGGTATATAATTAATCAAGTTGTGTATGTTAGTTATATAGTTTTATATGTCAAAAAACTTTTAATAAAATATAAAAGCTTGTACATAGAGTTATCATATGACCCAGCAATGTTACTCCTAGGTGTATATCTAAGAGAAATGAAAATATATATCAACACAAAAACTTGTACACACATATTCATTACAGCATTAGTCATAACAGCCAGAAACTGAGACAACTCAACTGTCTATCAACTAATAAATTAGTAAACAAAACTTGGCCTATTCTTACCATGAAATAATATTCAGCAATAAAGAAAGAGAGGAAGTAGCGTGCATGCTACAACATGCATAAACCTTGAAAACAGCCAAGTGAAAGAACCCGGACTAAAGGCCAGAGATTGTCTGATTTCATTTATATGAAATGTCTAAAATTGGCAAATCTATACATAGAGAGAAAAAGTAGATTAGTGGTTGCTCATGGCTGGGTGGTTGGGGAAAAATGGAGTGACTGCTAGTGAGTATGCCGTTTCTGTTTGGGGTGATGAAAACGTTGTAGAGTTGATTGTAGTAATCGCAGCACAGCTCTGAGTCTACTGAAAGCCACCGAATTGTCCTTCGAATGTATGAATTGGATGGTATATGAATTATATCTCAAGTTATTTTTTAAAAGATTAAATTACAAATAAAATTTGTTTTTTTACTCTGGGAAAAAAATTATCCATTTAGAGACATAAAAAGAGAATAATGAATATGTTGAATTGTATATAGTGAATTCTCAGTAAGTACCAGCTATTAGTATATTACATTACTATTACTTTCTCCATTAGTACTAGCTCTCTAATTTTGTTCTCAAAGATATAGAAGGGCCCAAGAGCAGAGGGGAGGGGCGATCAGGGGTTGTGATATTTGTTTCCGTGTGTCGTGTAGCTATTACTTATGATCACTGTATGAAGCACTTCACAGAGACGATCTCATTTAGCTTTGTCTCCAATTTTACATAAGAAGAAACCAACACTTGAGGAACTGCCACAACTACTAAGTGGTGGAGATGGGAAACAAAAGCCATGCTCCTGATCTGGAATTATCCAACTGCCCACGGAAACCCATGAGTTCCCTGCACATCAGCTCAACTGCCACACAGGAAAAAAAAAAGAATGGTTTTGAGTTAGCAAGACTGCCAACAAAGGAATAAAAGTAGCTAAACTCAGGAAATGAACTCAGGCAGAAGGGTGAGATACACAGGGAGCAGGAGGTGGAACCCTCTCCTCCACACTGCTAGGCCATTTTCTTGAGTCCTGCCATAAATCTGAAAAACAAATGAACGAAACTGGTGTTCTCGGTTAACAATGACTTATAGTAAAACTGAGAAGTGGCCTATAATTGCTTAAATGCAAACCTTTCCCTGAAATTAAATTAAAAGGTCTTCATCTATAAAATGGGCTTTCAAATAATGATAAACACGAGCACAAGTCTTGAAACAGAAGCCCTGCAGTGCAGAAGGAGGGTATGTCACCATTAAAAAACAATGCGCAGAGTTACAAGTTCACATAGCAATTAGACAATAATGGATCTCAGGTCCGTTTTTGAAATACATCATCTGTGAAGCAAAGAATGGCTCTCTGTTTCTTTGGCTCTGAGCTACTGAAGCCCTACAAAGTCTTCACTCGTGTG
The DNA here is from genome assembly GCF_021613505.1 of Equus quagga. Lineage (NCBI taxonomy): Eukaryota > Metazoa > Chordata > Mammalia > Perissodactyla > Equidae > Equus > Equus quagga. The sequence goes on along the minus strand of NC_060268.1, from coordinate 4,679,923 downwards.
AGGAAACCTCAGGTCCAGGTAGGTTTGTGAGAAAGGAGAATAAAATGAGGTCGGACATGCAGCACAGTGAGCGGGACATAAAATGTAATAAGAAAAGACTCATGTGAGTGTTCCAAGGATTTGAAAGGAGGCATACTAACTAACCAAAAGGAAAAATTAACACTGCACTCTTCACACATGGTCACCTGTTGTGTTGAGTGTGACAATGTTGATCATCTAAGTGAACGTGACTGAAAGACTGACGTCGCTATAGGGAAAATTATTGTTTCAGTGAAGAACTATGCATTGTCGATAGCCCAACATTCAGCTTTATGAGATTTGCTTTTATGGGAGCTATTTTACAAATCTATAATTTGCAGATAACTGATAGTAAGGCAAAAACTTCCTCATCTTTAGATATATAAACTGTCGAGTCAGGCAGCGGTCCAGTTACTTCCTTCTTCCCTGTGGAAGAACCTAGTTGTTTCTCCATTTATACATTCATTTTAATATTCCTGATCAAGAAATATGTCTGTCTTTTAGATTCTCTTTTGAACGCATTATAACATTTTCCTGGTTTCCTCATTAAGAAGTAAATAATATATCTACCATCCATTCATATTTGTATCTCTATGGGAATCATAATTTTACCTCTTTTGAAAATTATTTCTTAACACTGATGTCACAGTTAACCATAGAAAACCATCATTGGAATATCTAAATCTACGTTTTTCTTGCTCCAAACATTTCCTCTCCCCTCTCGTCCTTTTAGCTGTATGTGTGTGTGTGGGTATGTGGGTATTGTGGAAGACAAAATGCATTAAGGAGATGATTTTATTCAGGCTACTGCAATAGGGAGAGCATTCTTCAAGGAGGAACAACTGAAAGAAAAGGAAGAGGGTCTGGGTTTTATGGAGGCACATAAACCAGGGAATCTTCGAGATTTGTTCACATAAAGTAAGAGTAGGCAAAACTATGTAGTATAGTGATTATAGATACAAACATTGATAGAAAGCTTAAAAGAAAAGCAAAAGAATTATTACTATGCAAATCAAGATAGAGGTCGCTTTAAGGAAGAGGGAAGAGATGGGATCCGTGGATGGTTAAGAGGCTGTTTCAAAGACACTGGCTGTGTTTATTTCTTAATCTGGGTGATATTTTCTCTTTGTAATTAGTCTTTAAATTCTATATATGTTTTTATAATCCTCTATGAATAAGTCACAATTAACAAAACAATTTCATTTTTAAACTATGGGTTATCAATTGTTCTAGAACCATGTATTGCATAGTCCGTCATTTACTCAGTGATCTGTAATGCCATTTCTGTAACATCAAGTGTTTATATAACTGAAAGTAGATGCTATATTCAACTTGTAAACTTGATAGGAGATTAATATCTGGCATGCATATAGAAATACTCCAAATCAATAGACATATGACAATTAGCTCTATAGAAAAATGACAGAAGACAGAAATAGTCATTTAACAGAAGAGAAAAGATTAGTGCCCCCAAATAATATGTATGTTAATGCAATTTAAATCTGATAAAATCCAACATTCATTTTTCTTAAAGACTCTTTTTTTTAACTTTTTATTGAGATTGTGATAGTTTACACCCTAGTGAAATTTGAGTTGTACGTTATTGTTTGTCAGTCGTGTTGTAGGTGCACCACTTCACTTTTTATGCCCTCCCCACCCCCTCTTTCCCCAGGTAGCCACTACTCTCTTCTCTTTGTCCACATGTTTAAGTTCCACGTATGAGTGGAGTCATACAGAGATTGTCTTTCTCTGTCTGGCTTATTTCATTTAACATAATACCCTCAATGTCCATCCATGTTGTTGTGAATGGGATGATTTTATCCTTTTTTATGGCCCAGTAGTATTCCATTGTGTATATATACCACATCTTCTTTATCCAATCATCTGTTGATGGGCACTTAGGTTGCTTCCACATCTTGGCTATTGTAAATAATGCTGCAGTGAACATAGGGTGCATGGGACTTTTGGAATTGCTGATTTCAAGTTCTTTGGATAGATATCCAGTAGTGGGATGGCTGGGTCATACGGTTTTTCTATTTTTAATTTTTTGAGAAATCTCCATACTGTTTTCCATAGTGGCTGCACCAGTTTGCATTCCCACCAGCAGTGTATGAGGGTTCCTTTTTCTCCACAACCTCTCCAACATTTGTTCCTTTTTGGTTTGGTCATTTTTGCCATTCTAATGGGTGTAAGGTGATATTTTAGTATAGTTTTTATTTGCATTTCCCTTATGATCAGTGGTGATGAGCATCTTTTCATGTGCCTTGGCCATCCGTATATCTTCTTTGGAGAAATGTCTGTTCATGTTCCCTGTCCATTTTTTGATAGGGTTGTTTGATTTTTTGTTGTTGAGTTGTGTGAGTTCTTTATATAGTGTGGAGATTAACCCTTTGTCAGATATATGATTTACAAATATTTTTTCCCAATTGGTGGGTTGTTTTTTTGTTTCAATCCTGTTTTCCCTTGCCTTGAAGAAGCTCTTTAGTCTGATGAAGTCCCATTTGTTTATTCTTTCTATTGTTTCCCTTGTCTGAGAAGATGTGGTGTCCAAAAAAAAAGACTCTATTTTTTTTAGAGCAGTTTTAGGCTCACAGCAAAACTGAACAGGAAGTACGGAGATTTCTCATTACCTTCTGCCTCTACATACATAGCCTCCTCCTTTATCAACATCTCCCACCAGAGTGGTACATTTGCTACAATTGATGAACTTATATTCACACATCATAATAACCCAAAGCCCATAGTTTGCATTACGGTTCACTTTGGGTATCGTACATTCTATGGATTTTGACAAATGTATAAAGACATGTATCCATCATTAAAATGTCATACAGAGAACTTCCACTGCCCTAAAATCCTCTGTGCTCTCCCTGTTTATCCCCCGGACCCGACCCCAGCCCCAGGCAAACAATGATCTTTTTGCTGTCTCGATAGTTTAACCTTTTCTAGAATGTCATATAGTTGGAATTATATACTGTTTAGACTTTTCACATTGACTTCTTTGACTTAGTAATATGCATTTAAAGTTACTCCATGTCTTTTCATGACTTGAAAGCTCATTTCTTTTTAGCACTGAATAATATTCCAGTGTCTGAATGTACTACAGTTTATTTATCCATGTCACCTACTGAAGGACATTTTGGTTGCCTCCAAGTTTTAGTAATTATGAATAAAGCTGCTATAAACTTCTGTGTGCAGGTTTTGCGTGGATATAAGTTTTCAACCCCTTTGGGTAAATATCAAAGAGTATGATTGCTGGATCTTATGGTAAAGGTGTGCTGAGTTTTGTAAGAAATGACCAAATTGTCTTTGAAAGTGGCTGTTCCATTTTGCATTTCCACCAGCAGTGAGTGAGAGTTCCTGTTGCTCCACAGCCTCGTCAGCATTTGGTGACAGTGTTCGGTATTTGGGCCATTCTTATGGGCTATAGTGGCATCTCATTGTTTTAATTTGCATTTTCCCGACGACATGTGATGTGGAGCATCTTTTAATATGCTTATTTGGCCTCTGTATGTCTTCTATAACATTCATTCTTGATAAACACTCTACCTTGGAATAGAAAGGACCTTCATTAATCTGATATGATGTATCTATTGAATCATACAGCAAATAAAAAGCCAAAGGCAAGTGTTAAAATCAGTCCGTAAAATCAACGACAGAACAAAGATGGTTGCTCTGTTGAGTTACAAGCCTGTGGGTCTTCTCAGATTCCCCTGACCCTCTGCTTCCCTCTTGGTTAGCCCCCCTCCATTTTCTGACTTAGACAAAATACCACACAGCATGGGACATGGGATCTGGCTTCCAGAGCGGCCACCAGATAACACAAATTAGTTCAGTCATTAATGGACACGGGCCAGTGAAAAGTGAGGGACAGGCGTGGGCTAGATAGATTCTCCGTCTCTCCTCTGGAGAAGAGTCTGACATGTAGTTCCTCCTTCTCTGGAACAGCCTCACATGCCAAGCCAACAAAGCTCAAGAGCAATCTGCTAGGTCTCTTTGTGGCTTGTTGTAGCTCATTGTTATTTATTGTATTTTGTTGTTTTACATCTTATCTTGCTTCTCTTCCTTTTATTTGCCACTGTTACCATTGTGGGCTTTTACCTCACAAGAGCACCATTTCAAGCTCTACTTTCTGAAGGACCTGAACTAAAGTACCTCCTCTCTCCCTTGTATTTAATATCATATTGGAGGGCCTGGCAAGCAAGCTAGAATAGGGAAATATATAAAGATTGGATTGTTTACAAAGCTATCACAATATGCTGAAGATACGACTGCCTATGTACAAAACAGAAAACACAAAAGAATGAAAGGATAAATCATTAAAATAAACAGAAGAGTTTAATGAGGTTACCTGTAAAAAGAGCAAGATATAAAATTCAGTTGTGTTTCTCCATACCAGTAATGAAAGATTGGAAAATGCTAATTAAAAGAAATAGTTAATAATAGCAATAAAATTATGTTTTCTTGGAATAAACCTGCTAAATTTTCTTAATAGAAAAAATTATAAAGTTTTATTGAACGACTTTAAGAAAATCAAAATAAATGGAGAGATGCAACATGTTCATGAAAAAAGAGATATAACAATCATGCATATTTGTCTACTTGTTCTATAGACTCAATGCAATTCTAATCAAAATACCAACCCATTCACCTCAGAATTGACTAGCTGTTTCTCAGTTTGTTATGGAAGAGCAAGGGCACTGAAGAAAAGTAAAACTGTGAAGGGAATGGCCCTACAATACCAAGATTTATTATAAAGTCATGATAAGAAAGATAGTCTGATGGACCAGAAGAAAGACCCCAGAACCAGGCTCTTAAATTTATGGAAAATGATGGACTATTCTGTAAATGGTATGGGACAATAAGTAATTCATAATTTAAAAAATGAAATTAGATTCTTCTCATATCACATAGAAAACTTAACTCCAGATTGCATACTTTAAAAATGAAGGCAAACTTATGAAAACATTAGAAGAAAAATATAGAATATGTTTATAATGAAGAAATAGAAAAAGACTTCTTAAAGAAAATATAAAAAGTAAAAAAAAAATAGAGGAAATGCTTGATAAATCCAAATACACTAATCTTTATTTTAATTCATCAAAAATACTTTATATAGATTGAAAAGACAAGCACAGATAAGCAGATGATAAAAGCAACACATAAAATAAATAAAGGTCTTGTATTGAGGAAAACTCCAACTCCAAAGGCAGAATACAAACAGCCTTGCAGAATACCAACAAAGGGAGAATATGTCATTGCACAGAAGAAGAAAAATGAATGGCCAAAAGCCATTTCAAAGATGTAAAAAGTTCCTCAGAGAAATGTGAATTAAAATTACAATTAGATATTATTTTAAAGTTTTGAGATTGTCTGAAAGTTTAAAAAGTCAAGAAATGATGGTGAAGAACTGGGAACGGGACCTCCCACCATTGCTGGTGGAAGTATAAACTGAAGTCTTTCTGGAAAAGGATTTATCAATATTTGGTAAAGTTGAACCATTCTATTCCATTCCTAGATATCTTCCCTTGAGGGATTCTTGCACTTGGGTACTAGGAATCTGTGCAATATGTGTTATCCTCTAAAGCACATGGCCCAGGGCAAGGACCTCTTCTTATGGAATTTTAAAGCAGGAATACATCTCATTATCATGAACCCCATTTTGATGGTTTATACCAATTCTGATAAGTTGATCAATTTCTATATTCATAACCAGTCTATTCCCCTTTTTGAAGACTTGAGGGTTTTTCCTTTGTCTTTTTTTAATATACACTTTTTATTTTTTACTTTATTTTTAATGTGGTAACATTATACAGATTTCAGGTGTACATCAATATATTTCAATTTCTGTGTAGATTACATCATGTTCACCAACCAAAGACTAATTACAATCCATCATCACACACATGTGCCTAATCACCCTTTTTGCCCTCCTCCCTCTCCTCTGGCCCCTAGTATCCACCAATCCAATCTCTGCTTCTATGTGCTTGTTTGTCGTCATTTTTATCTTCTACTTATGAGTGAGATCATACAGTATTTGACTTTCTCCCTCTGATTTATTTCACCTAGCACAATACCCTCAAGGTCCATCCATGTTGTGACAAATGGTTGGATTTCATCATTTCTTATGACTGAGCAGTACCCCATTATGTATATATACCACAACTTCTTTATCCATTCACCCCTTGATGGGCACTAAGGATGACTCCAAGTCTTGGCTATTGTGAATAATGCTGTGATGAACATAGAGGTGCACCTATCTTTACACATTCATGTTTTCATGTTCTTTGGATAAATACCCAGCAGTGGAATAGCTGGATCATATGGTAGTTCTATTCTTAATTTTTTGAGGAATCTCCATACCATTTTCCTTAATGGTTGCACCAGTTTGCACTCCCACCAGCAGTGTGTGAGAGTTCCCGTCTCTCCACATGTTCTCCAACACTTCTTGTTTCCTGTCTTGTTAATTACAGCCATTCTGACTGGAGTGAGGTTACATCTCACTGTCATTTTGATTTGCATTTCCTTGATAGTTAATGATGTTGAACATCTTTTCATGTGCTTGTTGGCCATCTGTATATCTTCTTTGGAGAAATCTCTGTTCAGATCTTTTCCCCATTTTTTAATTGAGTTGTTAGTTTTTTTTGTTGTTGAGATATACGAGTTCTTTGTATATTTTGGATATCCACCCCTTATCAGACATATGGTTCACAAATATCTTCTTCCAATTGTTAGATTGTCTTTTCATTTTATTAGTGGCTTCCTTTGCTAGACAGAAGCTTATTAGTTTGATGTAGGCCTGTTAGTTTATTTTTTCTATTGTTTTCCTTGCCTGGTCAGACATGGTACTTGAAAATATGCTGCTAAGATGGATGTCAAAGAGTGTACTGCCTATATTTTCTTCTAGAAGTTTCAGGGTTTCAGGTCTTACGTTCAAGTCTTTAATCCATTTTGAGTTGATTTTTGCGTACGATATGAGATAATGATCTACTTTCATTCTTTTGCATATGGCTGTCCAGTTTTCCCAACACCATTTATTGAAGAGACTTTGCTTTCTCTATTGTATGTTCTTGGCTCGCTTGTTGAAAATTAGCTGTCCGTAGATGTGTGGGTTTGTTTCTGGGCGATCAATTCTGTTCCATTGATCTGTGTGTCTATTTTTGTGCCAGCACCATGCTGTTTTCCTTAGTCTTGATAACACTCCTATCAGGAGCTAAAATCCTGTGTCTAAGTTCAATTCCCAGCACTTGGGCCCTAATATTTTCTGACAGATCTTTCTTGCACTGAGATTACTAAACTCCCTTGGTCTTGGCATGTCCACAGCCTTTCTCCAGCAGCCTGTAAAGATTCCTAGAGCTTTCTTGAAATTGTCAATTATAATGATTGCTCACCAGTGTTACCTGTCTCCATACTCTCCACTTACGGTGTTCTACTTCTCAAGTGGCATTGGAACCCCATTCCAGTGATTCTGTTTCCAGATTTCACTCTGTCTCAGTCTGTCACATCCCACTATAGGTATTCAAAATATGCAGATTTATCTAACAAATGGAACATATTTGACCTAATAGCACATCTATCTTAACACAGAATACTATCTACCTTCTACATAGCTACTTGATATTTGCATGAATGATGCATTAGTTTTTGTTTTGTAATAATGAACCTCATTACATTATTCAAACTACATTTTGTTATAAGACTCCTCAGGGGCATTATTGCAATCAGTTAAGAGTAAGCTTAACCAGGTCTTCCTCAAATAAATTCTAATTCCTTCTTATTATATGGTAACATTTTATCATTATAGTAATTCTTGTTCTCTTCTCAAAGTTCAAAACATAATGCTTTATCTGTTAAATATTACCAATTTTTAGACAATTGATTCATATGTAAAAGGTTTTGTTCCAGATGAAGTGATTCCTTCTTTCTTCCTCTCTTACTTGATTGACATGTGATTAGATTGGATGGAATATGAAACTACTGAATTTGTTAGAGTACTGACAATCTCAAATGTGTGCGAGACAGAGGATATTTACACTCAGAAGTGAGCACGAAGGCTTACTTTCATTACGTGTGAGCTGACTGCACTGGTGCGGTTAAGTCCAGAACAAAAGACAACGTCTAGGCTAGCATTCTTTATGATCTTATCATTGGAGTCTATGCTTTTTTATGGCTTTAATTTGTACAGTCCATTCTTACATTTTAATATGCCTCTTAAAATGAATTATAATGAATAAAAATGCCTTCTCTAACTCAATCATAACTTTTCATGCTTCATTAAATCTAAAATAATATATACCAATATGCTGCTGTAACTTATAAGTTGAAAATAGTAAATTATTTTGGCATCTTTTACAATGCTATAAAAACAATTACTTTTTAATATTCCTTTTCTAATATATACAAATAATCACTTATATAATTAAAATTATATCTCAATGCTTTAAACAATATATTAACAGGTAGTAAAAAGTTAAAATATGGCTGAATCACACAAGCTGAAATAGTCATTTCACAGAAATTTTATGTGTCTTCAGTAGAAGATTAGAATTAACCTACCGGGGAATATTGAGTATGGTGGCTGCTAAACATTTCACACTTGGATTCAAATGCTTCATCATCATTGGGCTTACAGAGGAGAAATAAGTATAATGGATGCTTTAAACATGAAATTAAAGATAACATCAAGAGATTTTGAGATTCTTCAATTAAAATTTCAATTAGATTTCACTTCCAAGCCAGAGTAATTATATTAATAAGCATGACCAGTATACAGTGAACTCCTTTCACGTTCTAATCATTGAATAATAAACGACAATAATGATAAACAACATTCCTGCAGAGTGTACTATGTCCCAGAAACTAAGCTAACTGCATGTTCTCATAATTGTCGTAATAATCTTCATTTGACAGTTGGGATTGTTCTGAAGTTTGGGCAACTTAGATTCTGAAAGTCAATAAGTTGCTCAAGGCGAAAGGGAAAGTAGATCCAGGATCGAAATAGAAGTCTATATATTCCAAAACATTTGCTTTTCCAGTAGCTATACCAAGTTAATTTTCAATAATTTCCTAATTTGAATCATCATTCCTGTATCAGCTAGAGTTTTCTCAGGAAAGCAGAAGAGCTAAGAGGAATAAGGCATAAGAAATGCAGTATAGGAATCAGACTTTGCAGAATAATGGAATGGCTGGGAAAACAGTTCTGAAGGGGATAGTGAGTGATCAAATAAAAGTCACCAGTCACCAACCAAGGACCAGGAAGAAGTGTCCTGAACGCTGTTGCCTCTCTCCTTGTGATGGGCTTGATGTCACAATGAGTCAGAAAGACAGGCATTTGGGGGAAAAAAAGTCTAAACGCAAAGTGAAGAGAAGCATGAATAAACTTGATCCACAGGACACTGTACCCCATGAGGACAATCTGGAATCCAGCTCTGTCGGTGCATCTAACTCCGACATTGTGACTGAACAGAAGGCTTTGTCCTTGGGCACAGCTGCCCACTTGCTGGGCCTGGCCTCAGAGAAGGTAAAGGGTGGGATCCAGAGAGGCTGAAGTGAGGTTGCTGCCATCCTTCAACCAGGTGAGTCAGCAGACGGACCAGCACATTCATGAACTGCAGTGGTGCCTGGGGCTCTGCACCGACTTTGCGAGCATAATTGTTGTTGCTTCACATCTGCCTTCCAAATCACATGCAAATTTCCCTTATGATGAAGCACCCTGCGAAGGAGGGAACTCTGGGACACGTATTTTCAGCTCATGTAAGAAGAACCAGTAGAAAGCCATTGCATGGCACACAGTATTTTAGATCTAAATTTTGGAAGTAGGCAATGCAGTTATAAAGACCATAATATTTATGAGGTCTGTATTTGTTAAAATGATTCTAGGCTAAAGTTACTGTGGTATTTTTCAAGATACATACACCAGATTAAAAAATATCACAAGCCTTCCACTTTGTAAGGAAGGTTATTCTTACCTTTAATTACATTTCTAGGTTCACTAGAGAAAGGAGTCTCCAAGGACCTAAAGACAGAAGCAAACAAACAATAGCAAGTTGAAATTGGAGCAGAGACCTGTGATGGTTAGCACATGAAAAGGGGGTACATTTCCCAGAGACACACAGCAATACATAGTCCTTACAGAACCTAAGTGCAGCAGAGTCAGAAAGCTCAGCTGAGAGGTCCACATTCTTGATCCCTCATGCCAAGAGAAATCGGTTCCAGGATGGCAGCTTCCCAGGGAACAGACAAAATTAACTATAAATCTTCTCTGGTGGAAAAAATACCTAATTTGGGCCTTAGTGTACCAGAGAAAAATTTAAACAAAATATAATCCAACAATAAAAAACTGTCAAAAGACAGGAAAAACAAAACAAGCTAATATGAAATAAGAATGAAAGCAAAAACAAATAAATTTAGATCCCCTATGATCTCAGATACTGAAATTATTAATTATAAAATATAAAGTAATAATGTATAAAAAGCATGAAGAAATAAATATGGAATAAAGAAAAAGCAATGAAAAAGTAGCTATTTTAAGAAAAAACTAAATACAGCTTCTGAAAATAAAAAATGCACTTGCAGAAGTTGAAATCTCCATGGACGGGTTAAACAACAGACTGAAATCAGCTAAAGAAACAATAATGAGCAGGAAGAGAAGCAGAAATTGTCCAAATGCCATGCAAGGAGACAGAGAGACGGAAGGATGAAAGAAAGGTTAAGAGACACGGGAGAACAATGAGATCTAACATATATTTAATCTGAATTCCAGAAAAAGAGAATCGTGAAATGAGAAGAACAGGAGTCTCTGCAAAAATAAGAGATGAGGATTTTCCAGACCTGACAAAAGAGCAGAATCTCTACAATCATAGATAGAGAAAGAGGAGGTTATAGCAACCAGGATTATATAAGAAAGAGCGGAAAAAATCATGGGGAAATAGACCCTGTGGCTGTGATAACCGAGCACTAGGGACCCATCCACCTACACATTGGACGCCACTGAGGCCTGAAAACTCCCAGTGTCTGTGAGCTGGGGGCGGCAGTAGAGTCCAGTGGTGGGCAGAAGGTCGCTGCCCCATCTGATGATTCTTTCCTGCACCCTGCATTCCATGAAGGTTCAGCAGAGGATGGCCCACGGGGGTGGGGGTTTCTTGGTGGATTTGTGGCATCCAAAGGTCGTGGCAGAGGAAGGAACAGTAGGCTCTGGATTCCAGCAACAAGAACAAGACTGTCAAGCAAGTGTGGTAGGAAAATGGAGTCTTATACATTATAACACAGTCCTGGGAGGGACAATCCGTCACTTTTGCCATCTGTTTTGAGTTACAAACAAGTCACAGGTCCCACTCACACTCAAGGGGAGGAGATTATACATGGCGATGAAACATCTGAAGGCAGGGCCACCTTAAAGTCTGTCTGCCACAGGTTTGTACATTCTGAATTGTAACAATAAAATAAATATCTTTTAACCCATACTCCAAAATAGAAATTAGAACCTTAGTAATCATTGAAGCTAATCTGATGTGAGTACTCTCTGCAGACTTTCCTTACTCCTCCCCTACCATGCTCTGTCCCACTCATGCAATCACCACCCTAAACTTATGTACTTTAGCATTTCTTTAAAGAACTAGAGTTATCATATGTTTCTTTATAGATACACAGCATGTGTATGTGTATGTGTATCTAGTTTTGCTTGTTTAGGGGCTTTTAAAAAAAGGCATTACACTATTTAGAGTCTTTTTTTTTTTTACTGAACATTTTACTTCTGAGACTTATCCATGTTGTTGGTCGGAGCTGTAATTCATTTATTTTCACTCTTTATAGTGTCTCCTGTTGTGAACAGACACCAATAGATATATTCATTGCCCTCTTTATGGAAATTAGTTTTGGTTTTTCTTCATTGTTTTGCTACTATGAACAATGATATGAAGCCTCTTGCATATATCTCCTGATTCATATGACTGGATTTTTCTAGGATATCTAAAAGTGGTGTTACTAGGTCTTAGGGCAAACGGCTCTTCAAATTTATTATGTAATTTCAAACTATTTTCTGAAGTTAGAGGGTCTGTTGACTTCAAATTCACTAATTCAGTCAACAAATACTTGGTATTTGCCACAAATATTACAGTCATGTGTTGCTTAACAATGGGGACAGGTTCTGAGAAATGCCTCGTTATGTGAGTTTGTCATTGTGCACACATTGCAGAATGTACCTAGACAAACCTAGATGGTACAGTCTGCTCTTATATATATCATATAGCATATA